>NC_052134.2:27519736-28152248 GCF_016086655.4 Lepeophtheirus salmonis
AATCACGATCGTTAGATTGCCAAGAATACATATGCTATGATAATGCTAATGTTTTGAAATTGACTAAAATACGAAAAGGACACCATCATTAAACTAGGAGAATAAATAAATTCCTGTCTATTTTTATACAAAGCATTGAATAACAGCAAAATCTGCTGCTGATGCTTCTATCCACAATTTGCAATTATTTAAAAACATGCTTCACTATCAACATATTGATAATGAGCATGAAAACTTTTTTTTCTGAAGAAAATGAGAAATCATAGTTGGTATATGACACAGGAATTAGTACCATTGACCTTGTTCACTTCACATGAGACCATGCCAATATTATATTCTTTTTTTTTTAAGTATAGAGTTATTAGCATCGATCCAGAGAAAAATGAATTTCTTGTATTTTATTCTATTTTTGCATTCATATGCGTCAAGATAATAATAACTTAGAAGAATACTTAAAAAGACAGGGGAAAAGTATTAAGAAACAAGTATTTTTTAAATCTGGGTTTAAATTTACCCAAGGGCACATATAAAGTGGTAACAATATATTTAAAAAATTCCAGGACTGTTTATAGGCTTTGATTTGATACTCATATCAATGCTATACGATAAGCCATTATGAAGCTACAGTCAAAAGAATATAAGCAATCATGTTATTTTTTCCCTTTTTCAGAGCCACCTACAATACATTTTCAAGGATCATGCAGCAGCCATAGCTGCGGTTTAAAATCCAAATGACTAGTATATTTAGTTTCAGTAGACCTTGAAGAATGGGAAAAAAACAAATATTAAAAGGTTTGAAAAAAAAGTTAAAATATTAACAGGTCTAATGAAGGAGAGGCTGGGGACATTTTTTCTTTTTTGATTGGCTCAATCAATCCATGTTTGTTATACTTATACTCATCAAATTTTAACACATTATATCATATATGTGTTTTATTGTTTTAATCTTTTGAAGATTTTACTAATCAATAGTCCAAACGACTCGTCAAATGTTACGAATGTACCTGTGTATAATGTTGTGATGGTCTTTATTTAGAACTGAATAGTGCAGCCCCTTTTAGTTCAGTTAAAGTCCACTTCATTTCTGCATATCAGACCAAACAACTCACAAAGTTTAGTCCTATATAACGTCAATTAAATTTATTTATTCTTTCTTTAATCAATTCTAGTACTGGGAGTCATAAAGACCTACAGTTATAAGAACTGGTCCTAAGGACTGATTGAACCAGTCCTAAGACTGAACTGGATTGGACTATACCAAATAAATAAACACCAACACAACTCTACTTGTAGATGGTTGGAAGAGTTTAAAAAATCGAATTTGGGTTAGAAATTAAGTAAAACTAGACTTTATTACTTTTTGATAAATAATTAATTAGACTTTTGACGATGTTGAAAAATTAAATTTCAACGTAAAGAGTGTAATCACATTAGTCCGTTTTCGGTAAATGTTTGTTTTTCAGAACAAATACTGCTCCAATTACCAAATTTACCAATGACCCAAAATGAAACTACGCTTACCTCTCTAAAACTTCCACAGTCGGATTTCTGTGCATGATAAAAATAGAAATGATTATTAAATAACAAAATTTATTAATTATGTAATCTTCATTACATTAATACTATTGTAATGTGAATTTTATAACTAAAGCTTATTTGACACTTGAAAAAAGGTAATCCTTGGCAAACCTTCTCTGTTCCCAGTGTCCCGTGTCCACTTATTTATAATTGGAATTTTAAAGAATGTTCAATAATAATTATCAATTGACTTCACCAATTAAGAAATTACTTTATATTTTTAAGATTAAAGTCTATGTATCGTATTTATATATGAATACGTAATTAGCAATTTTTAAAAAAAAAATTTTTCCAATAATTGTTCCTGAGCCACAAAATGCTCTAAAATATTTAGGAAAACAAATTTTTTTAAACAAGTTTCATACTTGAATAACCTACAGATTTTAGACAGAGTCATGTATTTATATTAAATTAATTGTTAAAGATAATTGCTACAAAAAGAGAGTCTTACAAAACAAAATGCTTTTATGAAAATGTATTTTATTTGATAAACAAAGGAATATAATTATAATTTTGTTTTTGTCTTTTTTTTTGTAGCTTTGTTTTATGATGATATCTTTTTGGCATAAAGTGACATAAAGCTATTATATCATTATTTCGATATAAAATAAATATCATAATAAAAGTAAAAATAGTATTAATATATTGAACGGCAGCATTTTCTATTTGATAAAAAAAAATAACAAAAACATCTCAATCACAGTTCTTTGATTGCATATGAAACTATAAAATACCTACAATATAATAATGTAGTAGTACAAATAAATTGTTGATAGTGTTGTTTATGACAACTTCGTTATTGTAACATATCGCCATTGTTTTTAAATTAATATTACCATTTATCACAACAACATCTAATACACATATTAATATAAACGTTAAACACACAATTTTATTTCCCCCTTCCACCCAGAATTTCTGGTTGAGCGAAGATAGACTATGTAAACTTAAGAATAAAAAACTATCATTTTAAAAACCAACAATTAGTGTAAAGTAGAAAAACATATATACACAAAACACTTTTATAATATATATTTTTTTCCTGCCATCCATCCATCCTTTCCTATACACATTCGTCCGTCCATTCTCCCGATCCGAGCCGGCCTCCCCTATCTGTGAATTATCCGAGAATACTTATTGATTGCTCTATATATTTCTCGAAATTGCCTGGGATCCCCTTCTCCCTGTACCGGATCGCAGAGAGTATTGAGAGGACGCTTAGAACCAAACTCTCAATTTTTCTGCAGTTCGCAAGCCGGCTATTTCTCTCAGAGGCCTCCCTCACAACATGAATCTTAAATTGTTGATCGTGTTGTTTATAACAACTTTATTATTGTAACATCTACGTCATTGTTTATTTTAAAATTATAATATCTTGATTTCTAAAAGAAGGCCCCACCCCCATCAGTTTGAGAGGAAAGGGACTCCTTTTCTCTAAGTTTAATATCACTTACGGAAAAAGATCTCCAACGAAATAACCCCTTTAGATTAAATTAATCTATTTATATATATATTCTATTTTGATATGTCAGAACAGTTTAATTAAAAAATAATTAATTAATTCAAACTCCCATGAATTTTATTTGATTTTACTATAAACCCTTGATATTTTTTATTAATGTTAATTTATGACAAACAATTTATAAATGTCAAAATACAATTAGTTACGAAGTACCCCATTAATAAAAAGTTAACTAATCCATAAAACATTCTGTAAAAATTGGGTTATTTTAAACTCTAAATTAATATACAAAAAAAGTTGCCATATACAATAGACGGCAGATTTCAGAAGGGGAGAGGTACATTAGGGGCTATAACAGGAGCCTAAAATTGAACTTTCCCTCATTTTGACCCCTCAAAAGTTCCGAATGGTAAATAGAAATTCGTTTTACAAAAAAAAATATATGATAAAACATTTCCCCCTTTTTTTGTCCGGAAAGGTTTCTCTAGGAAGGAAAAAAAAAAGATTATTAAATAATTTTTTTTTTCTTTTTCATAAAAAAGCTTTACGTGCTCAAAAAATGCACAATATGTAATTTTCGCTAAAGTTATATCCCTTACTTCTATGGTGAGATAAACGTTGTGCTCTCTTGAATTTGGTGAGAAAATAGACGAAATAGATAAAAATTACTTATGAAAAGCAGAAAATTCTTCCAACATCTATTTGTTTTTATTATATACATATAAGTTTAATATGTAATAATGTGGATAGCATAAATGCAAAATGATTGTAAAGTAAATTTACTTTGTATTTTGAAAAATTGACTTATTAACATGTTTCTTTTATAAAATTACTTCAAATCGAACCATTGTTCAAGAGTACTAAATTATAAATTCAAAGCAAGTGATATTTTACAAAGTTTTCAAACAGAAACAACAATGGTTACAAAAAAGTTTAACTCTGCATTTCCTTTTTGGTAAGCCTAGTGATCTAAATCGGGCAATTCTCCTATTTATAAATCCCTTCTAATTGTAAAGCAAGAATTAAATCAAACTCGTCCTGTAAATGGTTTAAACGAAAGTCTTATTTAACAACTGCAGATTAAGTTTTGTCAATATTGGAGCTATTCAGCATTCCTGCAATGAACAAATACGTTGTTGCTGGTAAATTAAAAAAATGGACAAACAGTTGGCAGGATTTTAAAAATGAGTTGAAAACTTATAATTCTTTGGTTAAAAAGTTCGTTAATGAATATGAGGAAATGTTTGATATCGTTTCATGTTAATGCTATGATAATAAAATTCCAAGAGATAAATGCAAAAGTCAAAGAAAGATCCCTTGTCAAGAGTGGCAGGCATATATTGATGAAGAAAATGGGGTGTGGATGTTTGAACCTATTGATTGAATACTACCAGAAAGAATTTGGATACTGCCAGCTGGAGAGAATGTCAAATTGAGCGTGAAAATAAAGAAGAACTACGGCTTATGTTATCAGTCTTGAAAAAATTTTTCAGATGTGAAACATTTCCCCATGCCTTTACATGCAGATGAGAACTTGGACTTTCAAGAAGAATCTGTGAGGCAATTCAAAAATCTAACCATAATAAGGGATTTAACCTAATCTTGTAATAATGCCGGACAGATTTTGGTTGTCAGATACAACAGTAGCTGTTATATGAAGATATGGAATTAATTGCGCCTTCAAATATACTAGATAGGCAAAAAGTTAAAAAGGCAGACAAAAGTACAGGATAATTCCTGCAAAATCTTCAAAAGAAGATTTTATAATTGAAGATCAAATGCATTGGTTTTGATGGCAAGATCGACCTTACCAAAATGGTAAAAAGTGTTGAACATCAAGAGAGAAGCAATGGTAGCTTTCTACCTAAAAATATATTTTTTTTTTTTAAATGGCGCATATAGTTTCTTTTTCTTTCTGTCTTGGCCACAAGGCGTATCGAATTCAATAAAGAGTTAATAAGTTAACATAAATATCATAACAAAATTAAAAAACGTAAACATCCAACAAAATCAATGAAAGATTTAAAAAGGTTTTTGAGAAATGTTCAAAAAAGATATTGTTTATTGAAAAAAGGTAATGGAGAAAAAATTGTCTTTTTTTAAAACTCGGATTTGAAGTTTGACTATCGATAAAACACCGGATATATCCGTAGTTGAAGAGCTTCTCTTCGTGTATCAAACTTGTTACGCCTTAGAGATGACGGTGTTAATTTTATTTTCTTCTTTTCCAATGAAAAATGTTATGTAATCGTCTCACTTTGGGCGATAAAAGCTAACATTTTTTTTAAAGGCTTCCAATCACTTTAAACGATGTCTTAAGGGTTAAACAGTTGAATAGAAAATGGTAGCTTGATTCATCTTCCATCTGGCAAAAATAACGTTTACGTTGATTGCCAGTGAAATACTTTGCTCTCACTTCGATAGTACCAGAGAGTATCCGATATTTTAGCAACTTCTCTGCTGAACATAGCACATAATTATCAATAACAGCAAGGCACTTCCTGATAGGGTAGTCTACTTTTATAGTAGCTAAATAATTGCTAAAAGGCTCCCATATGGGAGTCAAATTAAGTTTTCTAAGAGTAGATGGGCTTAAAAAGAGTAACCGAAGGCGTAATGGTACTGCCGGTATTGGAACTAATACAAAGTTCCCAAAAGCGGATTTTTACCGTTTGAACGCCATTTTATTTATTATCTTGTCCGAACAAGCTATTTCCGTTGCGTAGTCAACTCCCCTGTTTTGAACCCCCGTGTTGAAGATGGAAACCCTGGTGGTAAATTCCCATCTTAGAGATCTCTCGAAAGAGTAAACGATATCCACAGCACACTTATTTTCGTAGATTCTAAAATTGTTTGTAAAGTAAAAGGAATGTTGTCCATCAATTTATCCTTCATAAAACCGTTTTGCATCGGATGTATTTCTGACTTTAAAACTTTGCTTAGTTGGTTGGCTGAAACGCTGTATCTATAATTTTTATCTTTTTCCTCTACTTACGCACTAAATCCGGGGGTGCACAACGTTTATCTCCCTGTAAAAGTAAGGGACTAACTTAAGAAAAAAATTACATTTCGTGCAAATATCATTTTTTAACAACATATGTAGAGCTTTTTTATTAAGAAAAAAAAGTGTATTCCGCCTTATTTTTTTTACTTCATACAAAAACCTATACGGGCAAAAAGGGAAGGGGGTCAATTTTTTTCACCAGGATTTTTTTAGTAAAACGGATTTATGTTTACCCTTCGCATTTTTTGAAGGGTGAGAATGTGTGATATCTCAATTTGGGACTCACGTTTTACCCCCTAGGGTACCTCTCCCATAGAGGTTTTTAACTGGGGAGAAAAGAGATTTTGCTATAAAGTCATACCCTCAAGCCTCAAAGTTTAGAAGGAGCATTTGAATATTTTATATATTATATTTAACCATATAACTACAAATTGATAAATGCCTTGGTTCTTAATTAAAATAAACGTAATAAGTTTAAGCATTATAAATTAAGTCCACCATTTTTATTCATAATAAATCTTTTTTTAGGAAATCTGACAATGAGAAAACGTAATGTATGGCTTGTTTTGTGCAATAAAATTGAAATCATTGAGTCACAATATCTAAAGAGTGATAAATATCCATGTGGAGTTGCCCTATTTTTTACCAGTCGGCAGTTTTTCTAAATAAGTAGTTTTTATCCTTGAAGAATTTATTACTCAGGAGCTATTGCGATGTACTCGTGCTATATTCACCGTTTTTTGTCCTTATACCAAAAATAATTAATTTGTCAATTATGCCAGATGCAGACCTAACGAAAATTAATAATAATGAGATCGTCATTACTTTGCTGTCAATGAACCTTATAGTAATTGGTTGAAATCCGAATTACTTTCATCGTCACAATCCTTTTTAAGATCAATAACTATAATAGCCATGCATTTAAAATATATAGGTTCATTTTACTTCCTAAAAACAATTAAATCTCAATGAGTATCCATTGATCTTCAACAAGTCCTTATCCTAGGCCTGAAGACCCTTCACCTCTTTTTATGTCTTTCTGTGGCATGTTAGCCTACTCCTTCTCCACGACAGCCTATCACATGGGAGGTGGCAGAAGCCATCCGCTTGATGGCAGACAGATCCCATGGTCAAAAGGTTTGCAGTCTGGTTGGAAGAAAGGCCAAATTGAATAGGGTCAGAAACTTACCATGTTTTCTTTCCACCCATTCTAAGTTTGTTTGTTTTTTTTTGCCTTTTTTTTATGCCTCTAAGATCTTGTTGACGTCAATCAACTTTTTTATTTTAGTAAAGAGACCCATGGTGCCTGTACGTACGTCTCGTCATAACTCGTTCCTGCATAAATAAATACTGGCTTAACTCTTCTTTTAGGATCTATTTCAGTTGTCATAGGTCTCATAAAGAAATTCGATTAAACAAGAATTTTCTCTTTTTATTGCTCTATGAGTTATTATTAAAATAAAAAACCCCGGTTAATTAATTAGTAAGTCCAATGAAACCTTTCCAAAGTTTGAATTGCTAGGTCATGACGTACATAGGAGAGGTGGGAGGGATTTGGATTTTCATATGTTCATTTTCGAAGGAATTATTTTGATAAGCTCATTTATTAACTTATACACAGAATAAGCTATACACGGAACTAAAGCCTTAAAACCATATAGCGTGACGAAAACCACGAATGAATATTTGTCTAAGATAGTGGTCATGGTGAAACTTTTTTTTGTCCATTAGGAGTGTTGAATATTAATCCGTAACTAACTATTTAGCCTCCATAAATTCATACTTCAGTTAAGAAAAGAATACATATGGCATAATGAAAATTATTCAGTGACGTCACCTGCAGTATAATAAACAACTACATTTTTTTAGTGAAAACTGTATTACCACGATCATATTTTTTAAGCAAACAAAAGCGTTTCCCAACTTTGCTTAAAGCTTTACATGGAACGTGAACTTTTATTTTCATTTTTTTTTTGACCAACTTAAGGGTATTTTTCCTTTTTTCTATTAGTAGAATTGTAATGCATGTGGGAATGGAATGTTTTAAGGAATTGAACAAACTTTCTTCATATATAACTATTCCTTACTAGGAGTGCATACCAAAAAATATTTATTAGTTATAGTTATTCATTATCTTATACCTATAAAATACTTTTTAAGTAGTGTATGTCAATATATACAATTAATTAAAAACGATTTGATTTTAACATTATCTCCAGAAGTCACTTCTAAATTTTTTCGGCTGTGGAGGCTTCATTTTTGAGTATTCATTTAATATTCGATTAAGTAAAAAGTTTTGAGCGTTTTTCGCTACATGTATTAAGTGAGCTATATCTCACGACTAATACATTGCATTAAAAACATTATAAAGTATGGTTAAAGGCTAAGTGTACACTATAAAAAAGTTCATTTAAAATTTTGTGTTTAGTAAAACCAGTTAGAACTTTCCAAAATGGAAGTAAAAAAATTATACATTCTTCAGTAACACTACGGCAAACGTAAAAAGGTAGAGCAGGCGGGCAAAAAATTTTTTGCATTTTTTTGCTGACAATGTGATAAAATAATGGGAATTAGGAATGACATGTGAGCACGTATTTCATTGCCCAGGAACTGCAGATTAGTTAAAAAACCGTGTATAACCATTTAAATTAGGCTGATTTTATGAAGAAGCTCAATCTTTGGATAAATTGACACAATTTGAAGGGTATGGTGATTGGCGATGAAAAATGGGTCACATACCAAAACAACAGTCAAAAAAGATTGTGGTCAAAATACGGCGAAGCAGCTCAAACAATCGCCAAACCAGGATTAATGACCAAAATGCTTTCTTTGAAGTGGGGTTGGAAAAATTCACCCACAATCAGCTGCTCCAATAGGGAAAAACACTCAATTCAGAATTATATTGTCAACAACTTACCAGATTCAAGCAGGCAATCGGCTAGAAGTGGTCAGAATTTGCCAATAGAAAGGATGTTGTATTTCATCAAGACAACACCAGGATACACACATCTTTAATCCAAGAACTTCGATGGGAGGTTCAATAACACAGACGTATACTCATGATCTGGCTCCAAGAGATCATAATTTTTTTTAAGAATTTGCAAAAAAAAAAAAAAGTCATGATATAACAAAAATGGCTTCAAGAGAGGTTTGTGAAAATGAGCAAGTCAAGTTTTTTTTTGGCAATAGGAACGAACACTTGTTCAACCGCAAAGTTATAAAATATCCTTCAAAATGGACAAAGTTATGAAACAATATTTGATCTTAATCAGGTAATCTTAACTATGTTAATTTTAATGTTAAAATTAAACGATAAAATGCTCTTTTTACTTCCCTTATTATCTTACATCTCCGTGACTACTTGATATAAGATGTAATAACCTAGTGACGAGCATATATTGATAAAGCTCAACGTGTCATATTAAAAATGAAAAAAAAGGGTGTATATATATTTATTTAACAAAGTTAAATGTCTGTATATGTCGATGCTTATAAATTGGAGTAATTGTGGATAGTCCTTCTAGAATAAAAATAAATAAATATTTTTACCTTTATTCTTAAATAATTTATAGACTAAAAGCTCTTAGAAAACAAAAGAATTAAGTAGGTATAAATGTTGAAAAAGCATCTTTTATTTTATATACGAGTATTGTAACTTTTTTGAAGAGGGATCCTATTAGCAATATGTAGTTTCAAATAAGTTTTTGACTTGTGTTATTGTTCTTTCTGTGACATGTTATTTAGTTTTTTAAATACTGTCAACTAGTATAAGAAAAACAAACACTTTTAGATTTAAATTAAAGATAATTTGCAAGAAAAAGTGTGTATCTCAAAAATTTCCTTAATACATAATGAAAATGTTCTTAAGTTGTTTACAATTTGTAGACAACTTGTGTATTTATGTATACTTAGAACGTACAACCGTTGATTAAAAACGAACTTTGAGTGCCTGAGACAGTTGTGCATGCAATAGGACGTTGTTTGTCATGTTTTAGGGTGGCCCAAAAAAAACCATCCTAATATAAATAGTATTTTTGTTGTGGTCCGTGGCGGATGAACCAATGTTGATGTTACAAAATTCTGATACCTGGGCAGTTCCTTTTTTTAGAGAGTCACTTGTAGCTGGGAGGACAAATGTCCGAAAACAGGACTCTATTCCATTCCAAACTGCCAAGAAAACGTTGATCACGCTGTTATATTTTTATTTTTTTGAATATGTTAGAACCAGTGTTTGGGCTCCAAGCTCACCAATGCTTAACTTTATGATTTTTTTTTGTTTTGGGTTCATTTGAGCAACACACAAACACTTCTTTCTGCAACACAAAATCCGAGCTGATGTTCAAGGTCCAGAAGGAAGGCAAGGAATATGCTTTCATTTCTGAGGTATTGTCGATCCCGTTATTGACGACAAAGGCAATTATATTGAATCATAATAAAAGAACCTGATTTAGATTTCATTTGGCATTGGTTTATATTAAAATCAGATGATTATTTTTTGAGAAAATTTATTAAAGAAACATAATGATTTGGGTTGTTAAATAGATTATTGCTCCGTATATATATATGGTTATTTTTTTCCTTCCTATTTTTGAACAATTATAAACTATTTTTTCTTTTTGTAGAATAGTTAAAGTTGAAACAATGAATTGAATTAAAACAATCGTGTGATGAATGATTTAAGAAATTTAATTATTTACTTTGGTTGATCTATTTATTTTAGCTTGTCAGAATTATAATTAATAAATAAATTTCATAAGACATTAATTACACAATCTTTTTATTCTAATTATTTCTTTAATTTCATTACTGTTCTAATAATAAAAAAGATAAAAAAAATTGTATGAAGTTTGTTAAAAACAGGAATGGATAAAAAGTGCGTGTATATGTGTAAATTATTTCGTCAAGTTGTACAATAAAATTGAATATAATTAAAAAATGCATTAAACGGTGATATTACATTTGTAATTCCAGTCAAATAAAATACACCTTTTGGTATAAATGGATCAAAGGAACAAAACAAAATATGTGTAAATATTCAATTTTTGATGTGATACTATTCAGCTTAGAGAAAGTACAATATAAAAGTAGAATATAGCAATAAATACCGTCTTGATATTTAATTATATATTTAGAAGCAAAAATGACTTGTTCACCAGGTCTGTCAAGTATATGGCTATCAGGATCCTGTTTTTCTGGAATTTGTCGAATTTATACACTTATCCGAAATTCCCAAGAAAAACATATTTTATAGTAAATCGAAAATATGATCATTTCATAATATATCATTGAATATTTATTTAATTCAAAAAAAGTTGGATACATATTATTAATGCGTATTAAGTTAAGAAATTTATCATCTAGTGAAAATAATGGAGATTAACAAACATTAATACACAATAAAATATCTATAACAACCAACAAATAAGAAATTAATTATCCCTCCACCTTTTCATAAATGAAATATATCAATGTTTTATTTGTATCTCCTATGACAAGTTTAAAATTTATGTTTTGTTCTTCAAACATAAATTAAATATCGTATACTAGATAGTATTTATCATGTGCTGCATTATCCCAGAGTGTCCCGGAATTTATACTTAAAGTTATTCAAAAAGTGATATTAAGACGTGATTATTTTAGCATTGTTCAAAACAATTTACAAACTTTTGATTTAAATTTTATAACATAGATAATGGGACAATAAAATTAATGTCAATTTTCTATAAATAATTTTTTGTCTCAATATAAATAATTAATAGCGTTTTTTAGTTAAATAAAGTTTAAATTTTATAATTTTCGAATTATTAAAAATTTAAATAATTAAAAAATATTTAAGTAGAGGGTGGGGTTTTTTAAATAGTTTCAAATAAATTTAAAAAGTATAAAATTAAAATGAAACGGCGGAAAAAGTTTACAAATAATTTTGAAATATTGAAGTGTGTAAACTAAATGTATAATTGTATGTCAAATGATCATTTTTGTCATCGAAGACCTTAGCCGAACACTTTAGTACCCCATTGCAAGTGACCTGCAAAGTTTTTTCTAAAATTTTGTCCTCTTAGATGCCTTAAAAGGGCTTTATAAATTTTCCTTACTTGCACTTGAAAATGCATTTGCTCAACTATTCATTACATAGGGCCAGATTTTGATGGCCTAATGATTTTCTTTTAAAATCATTTAAAAATTAAAACAAACAATTCTATTACAGGAAAATATTTTGATTAAACAGATGCTTGCTGAAAATATATGAATAATTAAAAGTGACAAATTATTAAAAATTTATTATATATAGATATATGCATATAGAAGTAGCCAATTTTATCTCTCATAAAACTTTAATCTATTTAAAGTTCGCCTCTTATTATTTTTCTCTTTTTTTTTATCGTGTGAAATTAAAGTGATTTCAAAATCAGAATTAGAAAAATCAACCATGGAAAGAGGATATTAAGAAATTTGTAAAATTATGAAAAACTATTCTAACCAAATGTAAAACAATTACAACTGTTTTTGAAAATTCTATCCTCCAAAAATTAGAAAAATAATAATAAAAGCTTGAGAAAATTTAAAAAAACCATTGTTCAGGTTGCCAACAAAGACAAAAACTCGCAAGTTAAGTAATATTTAAGCTTTACAGCTTGTTATAAACACATATATTTAGATACATAGAATTGTTGCTAAATCTCATTTGAACTTGAAGTCGCATTCATTATTTTATAAATATATTTCCCTTTTCTTTGTTTTAATATAGGGATCTGTGTTTAAAATGAGTCCTCCTTAGACAAACAGACAGACAAAGTTTCCTGTATTAATATATATATTTTTGGAATTTATTTGATTATTATTAATTTGATCAGAAGTTTGATTCCTGTATAAACTTGACTGGTATGTTGAAGCTACAAAAATCATACGGTTTATTGTTTTGTCCGCATATTACACAAAAATGTATGTGGCTCACAAACCAAATTTAGTTATCTTAAATTACAATTTGTTATCTTGAATATTGTGTTATTGTCATCTTCATGCATCAAAAGTCGAACAATAATATATCAATTTCTCCGACATAATAATAGTACATAATCATCATCAATACCTAATAAATAGTCAATTTTTTAAAAAGTAATATGTATTTACAATAGAGTGAATAAAAAGCCTAAGTTCTTTACACAAAAGAAATTCATTATTTGAAAAAAAAACATATATTTTACACATATAAATTAATTAAGAAACCTTTATTAACCACTCCCAATTTTTACACAAATTATTTTTATAGCAATATACTTTACGAAATATACGAAAATTAGACAAGTAGAAAAATCTTGTGAAGGAGATCAGCTTAGCTCTTATAGCGTTTCATCTCATAGCTGCTTGCTATGCATTAAAATAATAATATTATGCATCTATGTATGACACTACAGAACTTCTCTGAGCATTATTTTTTTTTCTAAATTTGAAAGTGTTGATAAATCCTCCTTAAATTGACCCACCCTAGAGTACATATATCCTTCATTTCTAAATCAATTCATACTTGAATTTAAAATAACTATCTAGTATGTATACGAATGTAGTACATATATTGAATAAGAAAGAGCAAAATAAACTGTACCTAAGTCAATTGAAATTCAGTAAGATGACTCTTATTCAATATTTACATACAAATTTATAATCAATAATATCCCGAGTAGAAAAAGAGGCCTTATTTCAAATTGACAAATTTTCAATTTCTTTTCTTTTTTTATCATTTGTTATCCTTGTATTTCATTTTTTTGTATGTAGTACAAAATATTTTTACTTTAAAAGTATATTCGTATGTAGATATATTCTTTTGAATAATATATTTTGCAAGTATGAAGATGTAATAAGAAAGTAACGAACATGACACATAAAATGAAAAAAAAATCTTTTGTTATAATTTACTTTGAAAGAATTTTTCTTCTCTGTAGAGAATAAATGTGTACGCCTTCAATTCAATATAAACAAAATTGAAAAGATCTCTTCGACAAATAGGTAGTAAAAATCTAATCAAATATGCATTATCTATTACTTAACTTATTTTCAAAAGCTCTTGGCCATGATTCGAAGTACAATGGTTCAATGAACAACAATAGCTAAATATGTTTGAATCTACAGGCTCTATGGAGAGTTGTATTAAAAGTTTAGTATGATATAATTATTTGGTTGATTACTATACACCTTAATACATCTAAAGTTATGTTAGATTGAAGTATAAATCAAGCTCAAATAACAAAAATTCAAAATATTGGATTCATGATTAGTCAAAGTCGCAGAGTCCCTCAAAAGTACAGTAAAAACAACAGACGTGTCTTTCTTATTAAAAGAAAGCATAATGTATCAAATCGGAGAAACTGCAATACAAAATATAATATCTCGAATTGAGCTGTACTCATTAATTTTTATATTGTCTAGAAAGGAACTCCACTAGACCAAGAACTCAATACTACGAGTACAACCGAACTAAAAAAAGCTTTAAAAAATTTTATACAAAATGAACACTGTTAAAAAAGTATAGCATTCAAATCCATTCAAAATTACTTATATTAACTACTTATATAAGAAGCTCCAAGAAACCCAACTTTTTCTTAAGCCTTTTTATACGAGCAGAAGGGGTTCATTTGAAAAATTTTTAATTAATTTTTAATTATCAAAATCAGACTTGATTCTAAAGATTCTAGTTAAATACATTTCATTTCAACTATCCTATTTATAAAGAAGAAAAAATAAATAAAAAAAGTGTACAATTGAGAGTATAAAGTTGCCCAAAACTTTGAAGTTTTTTTAAAAATTTAAATGAGTAAAACAAGGCTTGAATTATTTCGATATTTATGAAACAAAATCTAAAGTCAAAAGATAGAGTGCTTATTTTCTCATTTTTGTTAAAGATTTGTCGCCATTTTTTTTCAGTTAGATTTTTTCTAATCACCCTTCTATATATTAATATCAAACTTTGTATTGAGAATTTTATACATACTTATATTTGTTGTATATGTACTCTACGTATTTATTTTATACTGGTAATATATTTATAAAGATAGATTTATACATTATAGATGTCGGAATATTTATCATATGAGAGTCTGCCCAACCTCGATGTCATATTAAGAGAAAATAAATAATAATGCTAAGATATAACCGATTTCCTATGGTAACTTTCTAAAATTTTCACCAAATCTGTTGATAACATATTCTACTAGTTTTTCATAACTTTTATCATCTTTAGAATACTCTTTCAATTTTTCCAATCTCTTGTCTGTTATTTGTCTACTATCTGTCTGATCTCCAAGAATAGCTTTTATTAAAACACGGCTTGTTTCCTGAATTGTAACAATTTCTTCTAACACATCTTCAATTACAGGTTTTCAATAAAAGTTTCTCGAACGTGCATCCACAAATACCAAATTTTTTCCAGGTTTCCATTTCCCTGTAAAATTATACCTAATTACAGTCCTTTCTTTTATTTCCGTCTATTGCGGATTCTCTTTATCGCCTAACGTTTTTTTATTCAAGATACTAACTAAAGCTTGATGGTCTGTTTCTATTACAAAGTGATCGGCACCTTGTAAATATAAATTGAGCTTCTTTGTGGCCCAATAAATACACATAATTTTCATAGTAGTCATCCCAGAATTTTCTTCCGATTTACTCAACCTTCTTAAATTTTTTTCGATCCAATTCCATTTTCCATTCTCATCGATCTGAATCAAAGCATAAACAAAACCATTTTTCTTCACTGCATCAGTCTCCAATTCAGGCATTCTTCCAGGAACAAAGTGACTCTTCTGAAGCAGTTTCCCATTACATTTTTTTAAGTTTTTAATAGCTTCTTCCTACTTTTTTGTCAATAAAAATTATTGTTTGTGACATAATAATGGACGTAATTGTATTTCAAATTTTTGCAATATATTTAGAAAACCCCATCCCTCTAATTTACCATCCCCGAAAATGAATGCTTTTCAAAGATGCTCAATGGAATAAGAAACTTTTCTAAGGAGTCCATTTTTTCAGGATCAATGTTGATAACTTCTTCTCCAACAATAAATCCAATATATTCGACTTATATTTTTTTTTTGTTTTCTTTCAAATTCAAACTTGTCTTATTAAATGAAATTCCAAATTTTTTACTGAACCATAACATTTTTTTAAACTTATAATCTGATCTTTAAGTTTTTGTAAATATAGTCTACCACTTTATTTCTGTTGTTAAGGCTACTATAGGCTTGGTCCATCTTATGATTAAAAACATCACTCGTTGCGTTTCCCCCCGTAGGCCATATTTGGAACATATATCTTCCCCAATTTGTAATAAACATTTTTAATTACTTACTATCACGATCCAATGGTTCCTGCCAATATTCCTTTATAGTGTCAAAAATATTGAAGTTTCACTATTTATAATAAATAAACGCATAAAAAAAAAATATATATTTTTAATATATTCTGGGACACCTGAAAACGACTTAGCTAAATTTTGGCGACCATAGAGCTCAGCTATTATGTGACATAGTGGTAGTTTATTGGTATAAAGTTCACAAACTATTTCAACTAGTATATGAACAAAAAAATTCTCTATTATTTTCACTCAGTGCATGTTCTACTAGCTTTACCACCAAACTCTCTCTCAACATGAATATACACAATTCGGCATATCAAAAATAAGAGACATATGAAATTTAAATTAATTTTTTAGGAAACCTTTTAGGGAAGTGATTTGGGAGATATCAGGGTACCTTCATAACGTTCACATAATCTCAATCGGATTATAATACAATTATTAATAACAAGAATTTGAAAAACGCCAATAAGCTTTTTATGACTGTAGTCATTCCTCAAAGTGGATTGGTTATTTTTATCGAGAAAAAAAAGGAATTAAATATTCATAATAAATGAAAAATATATAAGTTATAGAATATAAAAAAATAAAATATGTGTACATAAAAACAAATTAGCTCTAGAAATTCCGGAAAAATATATAGATATTGCGTATGTTTAAGAACTTAATTGACAGTTTTTGTGATCCAAAATTGTAAATCGGTAAAATAAGTTGGATTAATTGGTATAAATGAATAGTATATTTGATAATAATATATTGGAAATTCTGTATCAAAAAATGAGATTTTAGATATAAAAATGAAGATAAATATTATAATAAATGCATGTAATACGTGGTACCAAAAGATTTTATGCATTTATTTGCCGGATGTTTGGAACTAAAATACTCATCCTTTGAGGCAAGTTAAAGAAAGATTCTTCAAATATTGTTTCAAATTATATGTTTCATTTATAATACTTAATAAAATAAAAATCTGTAGGTGCATTTTAATCGATAATTTTAAAGAAACAACCTCAAAATTTCCTTTTTTTTTGATATTTTGTAGATTTTCAAATCAAAACACATTTTTTTGGACTTCTATTGGCTATTTTCTTGTATAGAGGAATAAAATACAAAATATCCGGCGATACCGAATCCCCAGCTATTGTCATTTTGGTACACCCAGTTAAATACAAATACAAGGTTAGTATTGGTATAAGGTTGTATTTCCATTAACCATAGGTACACCCTAATACATATATATATAGGTAGATATATACACTTTAGATGTCAGAATTTTAATCATATGAGATTCTACCCAACCTCCACCTCATATTAATACAATATACATCTATAATACAAAATACATAACAATATTGAAACGTTATAATACTTCTTAATTATTTTTATTAAAGAACAAACTGCATTTCTATTTAGATCCAGCTCTGCAGTAGTTACAGAAACTTGTTGTCAATACTTCCATTAAGTTATATTTATTTCTACATGGTATCAAATTTGAAATTTATAGTACAGGATACATCCGTCTATTTTAATTAATCTGTATATTAAATGCATTTGTACATATTAAAACCATCTATGGTAAGACATTTTTTTAGATTCAAGATTTTCATTTAATGTTATATATACATATAAATATATAAAGCTTCTAAATTGATGTTTTGTCTTGTTGTTTTTTTCTTTGAGAAAGCTAAGATATTCTCAATCCTTGGTAAGAAGAATTTTTAATACATACATATGTATATATGGTAAAGTAAAAATATAATTTTTTACCAGGTTAATTTATTCAGATTTTATTTTAATCTAAGGCTTTAGTGAAAACTTATGGTATATATATTTTTTTTTACTTTTTTGAACAAAATATTATTTCTTTGTTTAAAACACTTTGACTCTATCAAGATAGTAGAAAAATATCAATTTTTTAATTATGTTTGTTGTGTTATCAAGGATGAGAGGGATCAGTCATGTGAAAATTAGACAAAAGAGATTTTACGAGAAAAACTGTTTCTAAATTATGTAGAGTTGCCAGGTTTAAAATAAATTTTCCTATGGCCAAGGGGTTTCCTTTTTGAAAAGAATAATATAAGGAGCTTAATGACTACATTAAGAAAGGAATTCATTTTTCATTTTCTAAAGAAGGGAATTTTCTTATCTTCACGGTCTTAATACCTCATGTACTACAACTATTCAAGGAGTATAATGTATATTATATTATAAAATGATATTAAAAGAGATGTTGGAGGGTGATATGCGGATTAGAAGGAAGGGATGAATGATTTACTCAGCCATTTAATGGTAATATTAAACAGTTAATGAGAAAAATATCTGTTAGTATCATTATTGTATTATCATATTTAAAATTGCAATAAAAATCACAAATTTCTAGAAAATTTCAATACTTTTTATCCGTCTTGATTTTAAATATTACTCCAACAGGAGAATAAAATCGACTTAACTAATACTGACAATTTTCTGAAAAAAAAAAAGATTTTTTTTTCTTGGATGACAATAATTAAAGTGCAACCCGTTGGAGTAAGGATAATTCAAATTTCTAGATCAATAGAAAGTAAAAAAACTCCTAAAAAAGGTGTCTTATTCATGAACAGTCCATTAGTGAACATGGATATAAGACATTCCAATGCTTATAAAAATCCTTCTTATTTCGTTCAATCTCCATTTTATTGCCAATTTTTTGAGCATGCTCCTGTAACATTATATTTGATTATGTACAATGTTTTTTTAAATCACTATAATGCCTTGTTTCAGATTTATTAATATATTTTTAAATTTTTGATTCACTGTTGTACCGTCCCGGCTTTTTTCCTTAGATTATTTGGAATCTTTTTTTTTTTTTTTTGTCTCAATGTGAGGACTGAGCGTACAATGGTACCCCATTCGAAAAAACTAAAACTAAAAAATTGTTGAACTCTTTGTATATCGCCAAAAATGTAATGTTTTTTTCTATAAGAATCACAATTTTGGGGAAGCCTCAAATTCATCTTGGTAAGATTATTTTAAAATAAGGATTTTTTTAAAATTTATTTTTTATAATTGTTCAAGTATATGTATGTGGTCTTGTCATTGCTAATTAAATATTGAAATGTAAATTGAATTTAATATCTAAAAAAGTGACACAAAATGTCAATAAAGTATTATTTCAATCCTTCAAATATGTATAATTTAATCATATAAGTTGTTTTTTATTGTTTTTTTGACTTTTTGTTTACCAAGTTCACTAATCTAATTTTAGAACGGATATTCACTAACTTAAATTAAGAGTTGATTTTTGTAAGTTTAGGAGCCACATTACATATGTTGCCCGTCAGCAAAAATTAAGCTAGGAGTATTTCCACAAAAGGTGAGCCTGGATTACATTTGTATTTATAATTTGATGATATTATATCAGTATTTATAAACTATTATTGTAAATTATTTAGAGATACTGCAAATTGCTCATAATATATTAAAAATTATCAATCAGTTATGAAATAGAAAAAATATCATATTGAAACTAATTAAAGTATCTTATATCAAATGAAAGCTCCAGACTATAGTTAATATTCTTAAACATCTTAATCCATCCCACAAATTAGAATATAAAGCCTATAATTGACGAAAAAATAATCAATTATAAAATGGTGATTTATATTTAGGAAGGGAATGAAAAAACTAAGAATTTATCTTTTTTTTTAAATTTTTGTGTTAAAAGTTTCTTTTGTAGGGACAAGCTGCATATGTAAGAAATTTCTGAAAATGGAGTTTGACGGAACTTCAAACCTTTGAACCTAATCTAACAATATTATTTATGCAAGGGCATATTTTTGACGTCAAAAGATTGAACACAAAATTTGCTAGTTTATTTGCCTCACTTACACACTGTGTAAGTGAGGCAACTCTGTACTGTACTGCATTATTACTCTTTCAAGCTATGCAAAATAATCCTCATTATTCAGTTTAATCAAACATCATGTAAAAAATTTGATCATGCAAAGTTTCAATAAATTCATGTAATTATAAAGATTGAAAGAAAATGTCTGGAAAAAAATAAAAAGATTAAAACAAAAAAGTTTGATTTTTTTTACATTAGTTGGTGAGAAAATCAACAAAATTTCATAAGCAGCATACATGTTTTATTCCTTATGAAATCTTGTGGATTTTCTCAGCAACTAAAAGCGCTATCAGGTTTTTACCACTTGGCTCCCTTAATGAATTCCTTCTTGATAAAATTGAAATTTATTTATTTTTAATAGAATAAGTCTATATATAATTATTTTTTGATAATATTAATCATCAATATTTCTTATATATATAAATTTAAGTTTATTACAATATTCATTAATTAATAATGTCAAAAAAATAATTCTATAAGGTATGAAATATATGTGAAAGGCAATGTCTAAAGTGATGTAGTGAAAGCATAATGACTCTTACCGTGGTTAATGATAATTTATCATTCATGTATGTATGTATATATAATTATGTATTTAAATGGGATATTCTTTATTGAATAAGAAACAATTTTTCAATCAGTTACATTAAAGTAATTTACTTTTTATGTTTAATTAATAACAAAGAATCACTCAAAAAATATTAATATATAAACAAAAAAATAAATGTAACATAACCTATTTTTGTCACTCAATTTCATTTGAAAAATATGAAATTAGAATAATTGATGTCAGTCTTTTTATATTTGTTCCTATAACTGTGTAAAAAATGGTCAATTGATCATCAAGAGCATGTAATGGATGAGTTTTTAGCCTTACACCCACTATTTAACCTTTTGTTTATTCCTCGAGGTTCTTATTCACCCCGAAAACAATAAAATTCTATTAATATGTAAATTCTTAATTTATTATGTACTTTCTGTATTTCATTTTTTGAAGGGGGTACTTTTTTCATTTCTGATTTATTAATAGATTCAGGAATATTTTGTTGTTTAGTAGATTTTGCCTTTTTTTGTGTAGGTTGTGTTTTGTTGATAATTATTAAATAATTTAAGTATAATACATCTTTAAAGTCTACCAAAAAATATATTTTCTTCAACAACCCCTAATAAAGATTATGAATTTAAAGGTATAAAGAACAGTCGTATAAAGTATTTAATTTGTGATCTGAACCTTATAGTATTACATGATAAGGTAGCAAACCACTCACATTATAATTCATAAAAAAATCACAGAGAGTAAGAAGTCTTTTTTTCACAAATTAAAAAAATATTTTTATTGCAAGTATATACAGTTTTTATAATAACAATCTAACAGCATGATTTTAACAAATTGAAATTAAATGTCAATATCCTACAGGCTCTCTATCTATATTGCAACACTTTTTTTAATGGTCCACCTTTGTTCATTGTGTTAATGACAATTTCTTCAATTAATATAAACATCTTTTAGGAAGATATATTTATGACCATCTATCATACTAATGAATTTCTCCTGGTTTCTTCCAGTGAGTACCTAGAGGAGAGGTAAAGTTATAGCCAGGTTTGCCTTTTTTTTAAATTAGCTTTTGCAGATGTGTCTGATTTCAAAATTTTATTTATCTTCCTGAAACAATTTGCCCACGTGTGGCCCGTGGGCTGCCCGTGGCCATTTATTTGCTGCCCTCTCCTCTCCTAGTAATTTATTTATGGATATTTACTCGGGAAAAAAATTAAACATATTTTAATAAATAGGAAAATGATATTAATATTATACAAATCCAGAAAAAATTATAAGCTACTTTACCTCTTTGAAATGCAATTATTGTTATAACTAAATTTTGAGTCAAGGATGATGATTAAAGCGACGATGCAAAGAGTGTTAAATAAGAGAATATACACACACAAAAAAAGATATTTTTCCTTCTTTTTGGAACCATTAGAAACTTATGGATTTAATCAACAAGAGGTATTTATATATTTTTCGAGTCATCGTGTACTAGATATCATTTAAATTCTAAGGTGTTGGGATTCTCATATCCCGTCGGTCCCGAAAGGTTTAATAATTAAGTGATGTCTAGTTATCATGGCTACTAAAAGAAGAAGAACTGTAGCTAAAGAAAGCAGGACATTCAATACTGAATGGAAGGATAAATACATGTCTACATCAGTAAATAACAAAACTATATGTTTAATCCGCCAGAATTCAGTAGATCTAACTAAGAAATACAACATTAAGAGACATTTTGAAACAGATCATGGTAAAAAGTATGGCAAGTACAACATAGAGGAGAAAAGACAGTTTGCCTAAAAGTTGGCCAAAAATCTACAAGATCAACAGCAAGTGTTAAACCGATCATCTGAGGGTGACATTGGCAATAGTATAGTGAGCTTTTAGACTGCAAAGATTATCTTTCAACACCAAAAACAATTCTCTGAGGGTCAAATAGTAAAAGAGTGCTTACAGAAGTTTGCTGAAGCTAAGTGCTCACAAATGCTAAAAATTGTTTCAGATGCATCTCTTTCAAGCCGCACTATAGTCAGACGAGTAGAAGATATTGGCTCAGAAATAGTATATCAATTAAAGATGAAGCAAAGTGATATTGAATGCTGTTCACTTGCATTAGATGAGAGTACAGATATCAGAGACACAGCACTGCTGGCTGTATTTATTCGAGCTGTAAATAAGGATTTCAATGTAGATAAAGAACTACTTGACTTGAACCCGTTGAAAGGCACAACAAGAGGTGTAGATGTGTTTAAAGGTGGTCAAGCATTACTAAAGAAAATGAGAATGGAGGACTTTAAGAAATATGTATCACTATGTACTGATGGTGCACCATCTATGATTGGCTGTCACAATGGCCTCATTGCCAAAGTACGTGATTTCAACCCAGATGTTATTGCAGTTCATTGTATCATACACCAGGAGAACCTGAGCGCTAAACGTATCAATATAGATCATGTCAATTCCGTTGTAGTAAAAACAGTAAACTACATACGCTCACGAGGACTAAACCACAGAGAGATTCAGGAGTTCTTGAGACAACCTGAGAGCCAATCTGAGGATGTTATTTATTTCACAGAGGTTCGCTGACTTAGCAGAGAATCAATACTCAAACGTTTTTAGTTATTATTAGATGAGATCATTCTGTTCCTGAAGTTGAAACAAAAAATAAATGTATGACCTTCTTTGGTGAATGAACCTCGCGTTCTTAAATGATATCTCTCAAAAATTATCCACGCTTAATGTTGAGCTTCTAGGACAAAGCAAGCTGGTACACGAATTGTTTAAGAATCTCCGAACATTTGAAAGATACCTTCAGCTCTATAAACAAAGTCTGCACGAACAAAAAGTTGACCATTTTCCCATTTTTAAATCTGTCTTTAATGGCAACAATAAGATACTGGATAGTTATGTTCAGAGAGTGGCAGTACATAGGAAGGATTTTTCCTTTCGTTTTAAAGACTTCAGAAATCTCAGAAGTGAGATGATTGTCTTTTAATTCCCTTGTGTGAGATAAGCTCAGCAGCTGTATAGCTCCAGTTAGAATTGAACTCGCTGCAGGAGGATAACGTTCTCATACAAAATTTCAAAGAGATGAACCTAATTGACTTTAATTAGTTCCTACCAGCTGCAGATTACTTTAATTTAAAGGGTTTGCCAGAAGATTTGTATGCATGTTTGGAAGTACGTATACCTGTGAGCAACTGTTTTCCAAAGTGAAACACATGAAAAGCAAACTGAGAAGTAATCTAACTGACAGTCATCTGATCCATAGTTTGAATCTGTGCACATCAAGAATAGAACCAAACATTAACCAATTGCCTAAAAACATCCAACATCAAGCTTCCTACTAACTATGCATATTATAAAAATATGCATTTGGTATCTCCTGTCATTCATAAATAAAATACATGCACGTTTATTGTTTCATATCCAAGTTATATATGCTATTATTTCAAATTTCAGTAAAAGCAAAAAATACCAAATTAGTGTTTTTGTGGTGGGGCCCCCGACAATTGTTGCAATCTAAAAAATATTCCTGCTCCTGGAAAGGTTGCCCACCCTTGCTTTAAGCTCTTGTAAACATTTTTTTAAAAGAAACTCATAATAAAACAGAAACATAGTCAATTAAGAAATTATGGTGTCATAACCAAAAACATGCCATACAGAGCAACAATTCTAAAACTAAACCACGCGTGGCAAATCAACATCAGAGATATTTAAAGTATTGAGGCTGTAACCGTTCTACTGTGTACCGGATGACAACAAGAGGCACGCCAAAGTGTTCTACAAGGTCCAGATCAAGGCTTAATAGGCCAAAACAATTGGTTGAAGCAGTTAAATGAACATTTGAGGGTAGAAGAGACAAAGTGACTATCAATGGCTTTGCTCGTGAATTTGACAGCAGCATTATCACTATGCACCGTTTAGTGAAGCAAGGTTTAAACCTGAATGGCTATAAGAAAACTCATCCTCAGGCTCTGATGCCATTCAATTGAGTAAATCATATGACGGTGTGCAAAATTTTCCTCCAAAAGCTTAAAAAACAAGACACATGGACTCCCCCAGCCTCAACTATTCTTTTAGACATTATTATTTGGGAGACTTCAAGGGAATCTTTCGGGAAACATATATACAAAAAAGGAACAATTGAAGACCACTATCTAATTGAGCTAATCCAAAGCCAACCTTTGAAAGGAACAGTTGTGCGAAGATCTGCAATAGTCTAGAACTGATCACGAATGGAAAAGACGGCTATGTTATATAAAATCTAAATAAGGAATCCCCCTAATTGTATTTTTGAATTAAATTTTCCAAATTTGATGATTATTTTTTTTAATTTTCAAAAAGTGTTCCATTTTTTATGTAAAAGCCTGAATATATATTAATCACAGAAGTTCTCTTGCTTGTTACTTCTTGAAAAAGAATAACCAAAATGTATTAAATAAATAAATTACACTAACTTTAAGCTATAAAGTGCCAAAACTTAATATGACATTATAATTAGTAACGAAAAACTTTTTTTTTTTTGGTAAAAGTTAATTTGCAAAAATATGTGAAACTTTTTGACTTTTTCACAGTATTTTTTTTGTTTTCATATTGACTCAAAAACTTTTTAATTAAAAAGCGTTTGTGATAAAATTTAAATAACAAAAAATGATACAACTATTCGCTAAATGAGTTTTCTCATTATTTGTATCGGTACTCATAAATGTTTCTTGAAGCAAAATATTTTTCTACTTTGATTAATATTACTTTCGTTAGGGGTAATAAATTATTTTCTTAAGAAAGTACTTGTCAATATGACAAAAAAAAAAATGGGACTTAATAAAATTATTAATAATAGTTTACTTATGTTAATTTCATTTGCAAAGTTTTCTAAAACTTTATTCATTATGTTATAAATTAACATATCAATCAATTACAAAAATCACATATTAAATATTTTATTTTGGGAGAGTTACAGTCGTCACAGCATATTTGTAACGATTATTTCGTGGGAAAGTAATTAAATATAAATACAAAACTAACTTTTATACATATTCAATCTTATAATGTAAAAATATAGATCGAAATTTCTCTTACCAAAATTTAAGCTTCCATTTAAAGCAATTCTTCTTTTTCCTCTATCCTAGGATTAAAAAAGATTATTTTTCAGTAATTGTAGAACACTCACAGATTTTAAAAATTGTTTCTATTTTTATAAATATAAAAAAGTGTCTTCATCCCTTCATGGTAAAACATATACTATGCGTAGGAAGGCGCTTCTATACCATTTTTACAAGGAGAGAGAGGGAAAGGGAAAAATATCCCCCTCCCTCCTTTTTAACCATAGTTTATATTAACCAAATATGGTAGGCGGACCGATATTCCTTACAAAAATAGAAGGAAACTTAAAATAGAAATTATAGTTCAAAGGGGTTTTGTTTTTGTTCCCGTTGGAATGAGTTTTGTATGTAAGAAAATAAAAGCTGATGGATAGAAAGTGGTCTGAAATCTACTACTGCAATTTATCTCCTGCTGCATGTTGTATCTTTTAATCCAATTGTACAATTTAAAAGGAGGAGTAAATTTGTACCCACAAAATGCCTTTATTTTTTTTAAAGCTATAACCCAGTAGTGTTGTGATATTCCTAATTTATTCAACCCAGTCCAGCCATAGGACAGGTACTTCAGACCGTTGGTCCTTCGATCTGTCAGTACTAGAACTGATTAAAAAAACAAGAAATAAAATAGACTGACGTCTTAAATGACCCAACTTTATAAGTTTTAGTACTGATATAAAGGCTGAACTTGACTGAAGCAAGACTGACGTCTTAAATGACCCAACTTTATAAGTTTTAGTAGTAATATAAAGGCTGAACTTGACTGAAGCAAGACTGATTTGGATGGGACTGAAGTCTTCAGTCCAAAATAAGCACCATACAACACTATATGCCAATTGATGAAACGAAATCCACAAGATCAATAGTCGTAAATGTAATGGTGTGAGCGACACTTTTTTAATTTTTGTCGACAAGAAGTGATGAAAATTATTCAATTGACTATAACTACACAGTCTTCATAAATTTACCTTTTTAACAGAATGAAAAAGGTAAACTTTGCAAAACGAAGAAAAGTTGCGTGCGTCAAAAGGGGAAATGCCACTAAATGTGGCTTCAAAGAAATCGAAATCTTGGGTAAGTGACGCATATAGTAGTAGGAGCATAAAAACTTAAGCTAACATGTGCATTTCCCTATTTAGTTTTATAGCATTAATTTATCTATTTTATTTTTTTGTAAGAATCCTTGAAATAATCGATTTGTATCAAAATTTGCTAAAGTAGTATGCAATATTTTATTACATCCATATTTTTTTGATAGATCTGAGTAAAAGTGATTTAATATTTACTATTTGAGATAATTTTGAGTTGCAATACTTTTAAAAGAAAAAAATCATTTTATGAATAGTTTTTGAAGATCCAATCTATTGTTATTATCATAATTCAATTGCAATGTAAAGAGAAATTTGATGCATCTAATTAGTTGGGTAAAAATTTAATTACCTTTATCTATCAGAAAATATCAAACCTAATACTGTTTACTTAAAATAAAGTGTTTCTATAATATTTATAGATTTATTACTAACAAATATATAATCCTTATAGGAATTGCTGATCCTTTCCAAAATGTAAAGGAAATTTCAATTCCACATTAGTTTCCTTTATCACTAACTATTATTAATTGATTTTTAATTAACGGCCTTACCTATAATAGTTTATTCATATGCAACAGTATTTGATTATTAACACTTGTGTTTTTTTTCAGTTTTGATGTAAAGGGACTTTTCTGGGCCGATCTAAATATGGAATTGTATTTCTATTAAGCTCAAATATAACAAATTATTTATGTTTCTCAAGGAAAGATTTTTTTAACATTAACTACCACCAACTTTTTATGTGTAGTCTGAGTTTTACTACACCACTAGTGTAAGCTTTTCAGACCTAAGCTCAACACTACTCATTAGAACCGGGTTTTTTGTTCCACTACATATATAACTCATCATATGTTACAATTATTTCCAAGAGAGAGAGTAACGTTTTTAGTTCATAATATGTATTAGTATATATCCTTTTTTAACATAGTTAGTAGTGAACTTGATTAAAAGTTACTTCAAAAATTTAACAATTTTTTGCAAATGATACACACTCAATATAAACTTCCAATAATATTCTTTAAATTTGTAATATTTTCAGCTTTTTCATTCATTTTGCACTCATAAATGTAAATTAAAATGCTGAAAATACTGGTATAAATTCAAAACATGTAGCAAGGTACTTTCATTTTTTAATTAAGCAGCAAATATAATTTGTGATAAAATTTAGGATAATGAAAATCACAGTTCACTAACAAAGGTTTAAAAAATTGACTTTGTTCTATAATGACTTTCTTTTGGACATGAAAGGGGCGGGGGGAGGGTTGAACTACTATAAATATGTATTATTTACTTTGCTTCTATTATCGATTTTAGTTTGTTAAGCCCTATTGCTATGTACCTAATGATTTAGTTGACGTTAATGACGTGCCTACTCACTCATTTATTTATATAAATTATTGGTCTTAAAGTAGGAAAGTATATGAATTAATTTATGGTCTCCAATTACTAGGAAAAATTTGTCATACTTTGTGAATTAATGTAAAATTTTTTAACTTACAGCATTTTCTAGTCCTTATAAATACACCATTGCTTAGTTACAAATGACAACAGTTAGTTTTTGAATCTATTTGAATAGGTGAGTGTCCAGTAATAAAACTGCATTTGGTATTTGATAATTTTGATAAATTTTTCGACTAAAATCCACAAGACTCTTTGTTGGAGTATCAAGAAGAGAAAATTGAGGACTTCTATATAATTTTATGTAGAAAAAAATATATATTATTTTCAAAATATTTTTATTCTTTTTTGTTCAATAATACATATCTACTTGGTAATCAAAACATTTCTACGATAGCAGTAATTTAAGACAATTTCAATTATTTTATCAACATTTTCGACAATGGTCATCAAATATTGACATTAAAATAATAAGAACGGAACCAAATTAAGTGTAATTGGCTGTTACAGTATCAGGATCATAAACTCTATCCAACATTTGTTTTCGTCATTATCGCAGAAAAACTGTATATATTGTGTATTTTTTCTTTATAATCGTCCATTTTTGACTTGCACTCACGTAATACTGAATAAAAGAATCAGAAAACTGTTTAAAATGTACAAGTACGAAATCTAAAATGTATAACGCCATATAAGGTACACCAATTTCACTTATATAACGCGACAAACGTATTAGTAATGTCATTTTTGGGGGAAATAATTGATTTTTGTTTTCTAAATTAATTTTCATTTTAATTTTTTGCTCTTGTTTGTAAAAGAGAATTTCCTTTTAGGGGATACTACAAGCCCAGAAATTTGAAATTTGTGTCATCGGCAGGCAAAACTATCTGTATATCCCTAAATTGTTGACCCCCAACGTTAAAATATCGAGCAAAGAAATAGTAAATAAAGTAACACTAATCATCAGCACACTGTCATTTACACGTCCCACATTTTATATCAAACGACCATTGCTTTGGTTTGCTTAAGCCTGGACAAGTTTCGGGTCAACGGTATTACACAATAGGAGAATAAATATTACTACGTCTGCCTGTAACAGGACGATATTATAGCTTCTCGAGTGGTAATCGGATAATTCTAAGTAGTAGTCTTATAAGTAGTTGGTCGCTTTCCTTGATTTTGTGCAATTGACCAAGCTTACAACATCAGCATTATTACTGGAAATGATAGACTTTCTGGATAGACACGAATTTGTTTTTTTAGCAAGAGGCTTCTAGTTATATTTACCGTCTATAAGGATCACAATCTTTGACGTATCATTAAGCTAAAGTATCAAATCCGTGGTCTGTACGTTACCAACAACTTTATCTTTATCAGAATACACGTTTGATATTCAACACATATTTAGAAAAAAATATTACCTTTGCAGACCCATTATCAAGGATTAATATGAGCACATTAACTTTGACTTTCAGTCTTTGAATCTTCTGTGGTGACCTGTGGTTGCGGGCTATTGTGATTTGTTTGATGTTTAGGTGAGAGGAAATAGAGCGGCAATTTGCAGTTAAAAAAAAGAAGTTGACTAGTAAGGACATATAATCATTTATATACTAATTAACACGACATTTCCATAATGCTAAGTCCAATTTGAAATGTCCTCCTACTGCACAACTAAATCCAAACATAAATTATATAATGTAGATTTCGGTTCTTCAGACAAACAAATTGTGGTTCTAACTATATTTTTGGCCCCATTCCGTGCCTGGTTGTTCCTAAGTCATTGAAACGGCCATTATTTGATATTATTAACTCGTAATCACATCTATCAGCTCGTTCTTCCTCATAATTTTAATAAATAACTGTGTTTGGTATGGTACAATAAATAAATTAAACTTTTCACTCGTCTATGAATTAAATGTCAAATGTTGACCAACATACAAGATCAACACAAATCCAAATTTCCATTCCTATTTCTAAATTCTTTTATATCCATGTCGATTTAGTAGATCAACTTCCCTCCTCTCAGGATTCACCAATGTTGTACAATAATGTATCGTTTTTCTCGTTAGCCATAAGTTTCGATCTCCGACGCAACTCGTCCAAAAATTAGCCACATTGGATATCTGGATTTGGCGTTCGAGTAGTAATAATCTCCAACAGAGGTACTCAGTTCACTGTTCACTTCTAGCAACAAGCATATCTCTTTTGCGTATAAAATAACCATTACCACATCGTATAATCTAACGGTTAAGTCGAGCGGTTTCATCGACAACTCAAATCTTCCATTAAGGTAGGCCTTACTTCATCACAATGTGTAGACCAACTTCTCTGGACACTTCTAGGTATCTTCACAACCCCTAAATAGGGTCTTTCTTCTTTGTCAGCAGAAATGGATTAAGTTAAACTCCTCTCCATTCCTGGTCCAATGATACATCCTTTATTGTCTTCTCTAGAACAAACACAAGTGTACCTACATAGAAATCTATCAATGCTACTTCCTCACCAAACTATCCATAACTCATCACATGAATCGATAACTTATAATCACATCAAACCCCTCAATTCGTTTTTGTTCGCCCTGGGACTGCTGTCAAAGTTTCACTGTCTCCTTATGAAGGCCCTTTTAAAGTTATACCAATGTCAGACAGATATTTCACCACTCAACGGGGTTCCAGAGTAGAACGGATATCCATCAACAAGTTAAAGCTCGGAATAATTTCACATGACACAATCTTTTATCCATAGTCTTTACCACGAAATTTCCTCGATAAATAATTTTACCAGAGCTTTCAAAGAATAAATGTTAGTTTCACTATTACAAAACAAGACTTACGTTAACACTGTGCGTTTGTGAATAATAGTTATCAATTGTTATGTGCTACATATAAGGAGCAACACCAACCTTTTGAGTTTATGTTTATGTTAACATTTGGGAGTACCTTAAATTATACCATGATCTATTTGAAAAATAAATGAGTATTTTTTTTTTTTGATATTTATTAATTTTTTTATTCGTATCCAAGATTCTTTTGGTGTTAACTCACCACATTTATGAAATTTTTATCCCTATGTTAGGAAAAACTACATACCCGTAAATTAAGATTTTTTTTGTAATTATAAAATCAAGCCTGTAACTTGCGTAAAATTGAAAATTTACGCATTACAAGTTGCGTAAGCACTCATTACGAAATATTTAAAAGTATTGTATTTATACTTTTATAGTTCTTAACATGTCAAATTGTATCCTAATACAATGGTGATCTTCTTTTTTTTTTTTAATTTATTTAAAACATTTTTTATTATTATGAATTATCAGAGAGCAGAAAAAAAACCCAAAAAGAATCTGAGACCCCTTCACTCGGGAAGGGTTACCAAGTTATTACCAAGACTCTATATGTCCTTTTAATGACTCTTTATAATGTAAATAAGGCCATCAACAATTTTGGCTACCGTCTCAGTCGAGTTGGAGTTGGTGGGCAAAATAGAAAGAGGGATGCTGACTTTAGGGGTAGTTTGCAGACTAAGATATTCTTACCCAACCATCTCATTATATTATCTATCTCAATAAATGAAGACCTTTAGGGAACATTTCGGGAGACTGTGAATAAGGAGATTGACGCAAAATGCTTTTTGTAGTCCCTTTACAGCATAAAACGGCATTAGTGGTGAAAGAAAAAATGAAATATACTGAAAGTCTTGACATTAACATTTTTTGCCTCTCTATCCCTCGTATCTCTATGTGTATGTTTTCCCATTGCCAAGTGTTTTAAAGAGGTACACCAATCCTATTCTTTTCCTAAATTTGCACTATTTAAAAAAAAAAAATCCCTTGTCTTTAGGACAAGGTTCCTGAGGGAAGTATGGACAGGTCCTTTGATAGTGCCCGCGTTTGTATACAGGTAACAGTTATCACTGTTAGAAAAGGTCTTATAAAATAAAAAAGTTGTAAAATTTATATTACTTTGTCCTATTGTGAATACATTTCTTAAATTTATGAAGTAAAAACTTTCACAAGGTTCATTTATATGGATACATATAGGATGTATATATGTTACATATTGTATAAACCTAATGACTCGGAATAAACCATTAAATCGATGACCCATGCCCTAAAAATGAATTAATGGAGATGATATATGAATGTTCATATAATATATATATAGGTATCTATATATAATTATTTGAATATGATTTTTTTTTTTAAATTGAGTTCTTTTTTTATTGTTTGTTTTTTTCTTCAACATATTATATATAAGTTTCTTTAGTAATGAATATTTATTTACACTATATAAAGTTTATTTATTTTCTTACAAAATTGTAAATGTCAAGTTTTAACATACATTATTCATATTTTTTTCTACAAAAAGATGCTTTCATCTTCCATATATAGACATTTTAAAACGATGCATGTCTAAAAACTGACATTATATATTATAATACTTATGTACATATATTAAATAACAAAAAAAAAGTAAACAGTCTGCAAAATAGGTCGTAAATTACTTAACAAGTTTATTTGGTGAGTTTTATTTAAAAAGATGGATTTTTTCATTCAGTTATCATAATAATGGTTTAAATAAGAGCAATAAACATATTAATTGAATCAAATGATACCTTGAATTTTGATTGTTTGAAAATCATCTACTTCGAAGTGTTTAATTTTTGAGACGGATTATTGTTAGGTAAAGGATTTTTGTAGATAAACATAACAATTTATAAACGCCAGCCACTAAAAAAATTATATTCCTAGAAATTTTTGATTGAGATTGTGTCTTCTCATTCCTTAGAGTAATGGTCAGAAAACTTGAGTAAATTACCCTAAGGCGGGTAATTTAGAAAATTTAAGGGGTAATGGAAGTACTAATAAAACATCATAGAACAAAAATTTATTTGACTGTAAAGGTTTATCATATATATATTTATATAAAACTAACACCTATTGAATTAAGTATTACGGTATTGATAATTTTTGGGACTTGCCCCCCTCTATGATAAAAACTAGCCATTGTTTATATGTAAAAATATAAAAACTATATGATATTTTAAAAATATTAACAATACTGGTTTAAATAGACAAAACATATAAATATATTCCTGAATAATTCCAATCTCCAAGAATCTTGAAAACTGGCAATATTTGATTGTCATGAACATCGTGTACATAATTAATATTAGAGCTAACTCACTTCTTATAATTTCCATTCTTAATCCTAACCAAATAATCTATGAAGTGTGCCCCATCTATCTTCCCCATACATGTAGAGTTATAAATACCACTAAAGTTGACAATAAATTTCCTACGTTACTGCTACAATGTCATTTTGAGAAACAGGTAATGAAGTCATGATGTTCTTCATTGGCTTTCGGTCCTTATGCAGCTATAAACCTATAATTTTTCCAGTTTACCCACTATTGTATCTTCAGCCACAAATATGATGGGCTCGGTTGCTTCACATGGTGATGAGGTTGTATCTCATTGTCTCTTCGTTGACCTTATACAGGCCCGGTCCCTGAAAATTTGTTGCCGACTTAAAATTTTTATACTAGATTTAGCGTAGCGACTGCTGGGCAAGAAAGACAGATTTGGACGTAATAGAATTTAACAACGGTATATTAACCGTATATAACACTAGAAATTTTTTGATAATTTTTTAGAGGCACAATATTTTTGTAATGATGCAGTTAGTTAGTTATTCTTTTTACAAAAAGCAAATATCATTTTTGAATAATTTATTTTTTTACTATCAATTTTATCAAGATTTGAAACTCACTTGTTTAGGATAAATATGAGATATTGTATTGTTCATTGGTCAATTGCGTCAAGTGTTGCAAATTTCCCACATACTTTATTCTCCGTTATTATTCTTATATACATATTTCTACTTCACAACAGGTATACAGTGTATATTAGACAGGGTTGTAACAGTTAGTTAATCTTTTCTATAATCTTAATCTACTATAATTTTTAATATAACGCATACTCTCTTAATTATTTCTTAGATCAAGTATCTACACAGTTCTAACATGATTCAAAAATGACTTAGAATATTAAAGATACACATACAGATAAACTTTGCTTAATTAATGTATGTACTGGTGTGTCCATTGAAATCTGAACACTTATAAATTCAATAATTAATAAAGATTGAAATTAATTCATATTCCTATATATTTAAGCATAAACAATTAGCGAGAAAATAAAATAAAACTAAGCTGATGTACAAGTTGATAATATTACACTTGAATGTGATCTACGAATTTCCATTCCTACACTTATTGACACACTCAAAAATCCCAACGAAAGTCTCTAAGCAGTTTCGCGTCTACAAGACTATCGTCCACGCCGTCAGTAAGTCCGAAATATTGGAGAGGAAGAAGTACTTTGTCAAAAAGATGAAACTACATCTGGAGAATATATAGAAAATAGCCCAGGTCAATTCCCTCAATCCCATGAAGTCACATGCAAAAGATTTTAGATTTTCACACCAAAATATCCAAACAGCTATCATCAAAATAGGTGAAAGAGCTTTGGATGATTATTTTGAGTTCTTTTGCCATTTTGCAGCTACATTAATGATTAAGAGATCTATTTAGACTGTTGATTTTGTTGAAATTCTATTGTTAATTAATAAATTATATATTCTTGAAGTTTAAAACACAAAGTCTTTTTTAATGCACTGCTCAATACATATATTAGATTTAAAATGAAGTGATGAGCGTACACAGGCTCGTTGCTAAACCTCATCCAAAGTCGCATTCTTTTTTATTTTATTTTTGTAATATACTTCTCTATCCATTTTTATTTGAATTTATTGTTAAAAATGAGTCATCATTCCACAAACAAAAAGACAGAAAAACAAACCTGGCTCAACGAATATATTTACAATTTCTTCATCGAATATTCCACTTCAAAAAAGAATCAATTCAAAAACATATAGTTAAGTTATTTCCCTAATAGGATGAAAAAATGATTTTAACGAAGATGATATATGTGTTTTCATTAACTTTAAGCTATGTCGTAAAGTGAATATTGGTTCGATAATATTATGTCAATAATATAAAAAAAAGCTTAATTATATTTGTAAAATGATAAAAAATATAAATTATTATCTTTAACATATTTATAATGTTTTCTAAAAAGATGTTTATTATTCTGAAGTAACTATTCAAATAATTCTTTAGATTAATTAGCTTAGATATTTATGAATGATGATGGTCGTTTTCAAACTAATGTATAATTGGATTATCAAACAATTTAATATTTATATAAATAAAATCAAATTAGAGTATTTTAAAAGTTGCAAAGAACAAGGGACGATAAATAAATCTCGTTGTCAAATTATTAGGGATACAGTATTTATATAATTATGAATGATTTAAAACACATAAAAGAGGGTTCATCTAGTTCTTTCATTATTTTTTAGCTTGATCAACGGTTTAATTCATGTGACCCTTTTCTCCGCGTTTGACATGATTAAAAGCTGTCCCTTGCAACGTACATTGCTTTGTGTACATCTTCATTTATAACACGATGGACATTAGAATAGGATACTACGTTGATGCTGTCAGATATTGCATTAATCGATTGTCTAGGAGTTTTCTTGATTTCTTTGTGTATTCACCTAAAAAAAAGTAGGACTTTTGATGATTTAGGCCCAAAAAATGGTTAACATTTTAAAGATTTACCTTTTTACAAAAAGTAAGACTTTACTCCAATAAGAATGATGAAATTGCAATATCTAATTATTTTATGGACTATCAAAAGTTTTTTGAATTGATCTTTTTTTTTTGCTACCTCCCCCTCTTAGATCCATGACATTTTGTATGATTAAGACCATCATGAATGAATCATATAGAGATTGGAGCTAGAACACCCAATTGATTGAAGAGGTGGATCTCTAACAAAATCGGAAATCTACTAAGTTTATAAACTTAGTAGATTTTATGATGAATGACGATTTTTGAATAAAATCTCAAATTACCTTACTACATATCAAATAAGTATTGTAAATGGCAAAAATGAAGTTCTTCGTCTTTTCACCAATGTGCAAGAAGAACCCCAATTACATCACAACACTAAAATAGGAAAATTATATGTGCTATTAAATTTACCTAAACGATAAAGATGGTCCCACTAACCTTATTTCTTCCTTGAAGCAAAGAAATTATTGTCTCTCCACTGTTTTTGATTAATAATAATTGGGAAGGGATTCATAACCAGTATACATCAAATTGCATTTAATGAATGCTTCGGAAAATAGGAAAATCGCAGAACCAAGGTATTCGCAAGAGAAGATGAATGTATTGAAAAATAATGTCTATCTATAAATTAATTAATTAGTTATCGACTCACACACATATTGAACTTTTGTCTCCATATTCTACGAAAAGTGGTAAAAAAGTCCTACTTAATGATCTATTGAATAAATATAATTATAAATTATAAGAAATGTATTACAAGATAATTTGATCATTAACTGACTAATTAATCAAATAAACAATTATTCAAAATGGGTATAATTGCATAAGCTCAATTTTAATGCACTTGTATTGTCTACATCAGTCGTTACCAAATTAGTGTAAACGAGTCCATTTAATCCTCCATGGAGCCTGAAGGAATATAAAATGTATGTTAAGTCTCATTTATTGTATATGTACATTAGAGCTTTTTCAAATTTTAACTTTTTTTTAAAACCTATAAATATTTGACTTATTACTATTCTCAAATGTTCATAAAATCTAAATATACCAGTCATTTATAATTTTTGACCGTGATTATTCCTGGCACATCCCTTGAAAATTTTTAACTTATTTACCTCAACAACTAGAAAAAATAGAAGAAATACACCCTATAGCTTGTGCCGACGAATATTGTACAAGAATAGCTTTAAAGAAAATCCACAAAAATATTGTACAATACACATGGATGGCAAACTTTTAATGGGCGTTCTTGGTAAGAATTGCCCTGTTAATAGTCTTGACATACTCGTCTCAGATGCTCCATAGTACGAGAAAGGGACATTGCTCATGTTCGTTCGATAACAACCTCCACCAGACTTCAACAATACAAGGCTACATTGGACCTATTCAGCTTATTCAGTTCACATGAAAGCATGACAACTCATATAAAACAATGAGCTGTCAATCCAGCTATCAATAATGGAAAATCCGGAGTGTTATGAAAAGGTAAACCCCTTTTTACCTGTCATCGCTTAAGCTATCTCTCAAATACTTTGTAGGACCTGAGTCACATTTTCATTTTGACACTTTCGGATAGAAAAGTGACTGACTTATTACATCAGTTGATACCTGGGAAAATAAGAAAAATATAAAGAAGCAAGGGAGCTTGTGAAGTTGGCTAACATGTTGCTGAAAGATGCGTAAAACTCATGAGTGACTTGGTAAATAGTATTTTTACCATCCAAGAGCAAAGTATCTGTTTACTGCAAGTTGTGAAATACCATGGAAATAAATATATTACTTCAATAAATTTAATTTAAACCATTAAGAATCTATGTATTTCTAGTATTTTATATTGTAAGCTTTGTTCAAAAAAAATAATGTATTTTTTTCGATTGTGTTTTATTATTTTATACATAAACGTCAAGATTATTATAGGTTGGATAAAACCTAAAAAGACAGGGAAAAAATATAAAAAACAATCATTTTTCAATATCTAGGGTTAAATTTACCCATGGGCACAAATAAAGGACAAATAATATGATTATACAAAATGAAGTACAATTTATTGGCTTTGATTTGATACCCATATCAATTCTTTACGATAAGACATTGCAAATTTATAGGGAAAAAAATATAAAAAAAGTATTCATGGGTATGCACAAAAAAATGCTTAGCTTAGTGCCATTTCTTGTTTAAAAAAAGTGAGTTCATACAACTTGTTAACAATGGTAGATTAAGACAAACTATGTATATATAAAGGTTATTCAATAGAAAAAATTTCTCTTTTTTTCATCAAATTTCAATAAATTAGAATATATTTAATAAATTTTGAATGGAAAAGTATTAAATGCAATTTTAGATCTGTAACTTAATGCAACATTGAAGTTGGAGCTCCTTTTCATGATAAATTTGTTCAAAATTGTTATTGGATTTTATTGTAAGGCTCTCATCAAAATGAATACATATCATATGACAGCTATTGAGCTATTCAACAAAGTATTATATGTAATTTATTCAATATTTATTATAAAAAGTGTGGTTGACCTAAAAACAGGTTTTACCTTAAATATTTAAATTAACATTATTTCTTTGATTTTCATACAAAATTTATCTGAACATAATATAAATAGAAAATAAAAACTTTAAAGAAATCAGAAGTTTAATGGAATATGCACATTGTTTAGTTATATTCGTTTGTAAAAAAAAGGAAACAAAAATGTTGATATTTAGTGCCAAAATAAAACAACTCATCAAAAACAATATTAATCAATACAAAATAAAACGGGTATCTAACATAGAGGAAACTGTAAGAAATAGTTGGAACATCCGCATTTATTTTTTGAATAAATAGCTTCAGATACAAACTTAAAAATAGTATATGTTATTTTTACCTTGCTCATGCCCTTTTATTTTATGTCAATAAAATTTCCTCTCTAATGCTTTTAAGAGAAGTAATTCTCCTTTAAATTAGCAAATCCTATGATATCAAACCAATTTAAGTCAAACCTTTATTACCATAAATAGTTAAACCATAAGTATTTTCAACAAAAATGAAAAGAAAAAAAACAAAGTTACCATCTTGATAAATAACCGATCCATGTAAAATAATTTAGAGATGGAAGAATCTTTCAAATCTAAATGAGTGGTTAAATTTGTTGGCATAGTTTTTTTTCCTCATTAATTTTGCAGTTTGAAGGAGTTTTCAACGATATATGAGAATGAATATAACACGTAGGTGGGTTAAATTAAAAAAAATTCTTAACACTATTTGCATTACACTTTTAAAAATGGTAAGTTGTGTAATTATATTAATATGAGCTAATTAAATGTATCATATGTTCCAAACCAATAAACAAATCTCTATAATACTTTTTAATGTGAAATATTGATTTGATTTTGTTATGATAAAGGTTGCAAATAATCAGAAAATAAAATATTTAAGATATTTAGTTTTAAATAATATGGTCTAGGTTGAATAAACAAAAATTGTATTAGGTATTTTGTTATATAACTAATAGCTATCAAGGGATGTATTGTATGTTTCCATTAGACTACCAATTTACAAACTGGAAGAAATGAATTAAATGGCAAAAAACGTTATTTTCTTATGAGAACGACACTTAAAAAAAATAAAGATAACACTATTTTTGATAAGAATACGAAGGCGAAGAAACAAAAAGCAAATACTGATTTAGAGATGATGAAGTTGATAACTGCTCTTTTTTTCTTTTTTTTCTTCTTATTATTAATCTAGCATATAATCAGTAAAATTTTGAAAATTAAATACTTTACATTGGTGACCTTGACGGGATTCAAAAAATGCCCCAAAAGCAAACTTCACCATTTGTGTCTCCCCAAAAACAAGCATGGTCGATGAAAACGGGCCAGGCAATTTTATCAATGGCCGTTGTAGAACTCCACCTTCTATGGTTCTGGGCTTAAGATATTGAGAACTGGTTCCGGAGAATTGAACTTGATTTGGCGTTGAGGGGTATCTGTCATACCAAAGTTAAATACAGTCTAATGGCGATAGCATTGCCAGGTAAGGTTTTCAATATTATTCCTATTAGTGAGGAAAATCTCACTAATGAGGGAGTAAAGAAATTCATATTAGTCCTTTATGGGCTATCAACTTCTGCAAGTATAAAAAGAATAGTCTACATGATGGTTGATATTTCTGGGCTCTCGAGTATGGAGATCAAAGATGAGGTTGAACATCTTCTGGATAAGGAATATCTAAGGGATTTAGTGAAAGTTTGAGTAACAAGGCACTAATAAGGAATTCAGCAGATATTTGTATAGCTGCAAAGAAAGTCACAAACACGTCTATTTCTACTATCGAGGTTCCATCTACTTTTCCTACTGTCGTATCTTTGACTAAGAATAGACTTAGTAGAGCTTAATCAAGTCCTCAACATCTTCAAAATTTAAAAAAGTATGTTATTATCATTCAAAATTTAAAAAAGTATGTTGTTATCATTCAAAATTTGAATTGAATATAACTGTGTGTTGTGGTCCTGATTGTCATTTTAATTCATTTATTTAAAAAAATACATTGTCATGGGGTGCATGGGACCGAGGCATTAAATAAACCTTCAACTGTCTTATTAGGGAAAGATAATAGAAATTCAATTAATTTTCTTGTAGATACGGGTGCCAAGGTATCTGTTATATCCTTGCCAAATTGTAATGATTTAATTTTGATGAAAATGCAACCTAATTTTTGTTATTGGGGGAATCCAGTAGAAGTTATCGCTACTAAAACTCTAATGGTAAAAATAGAAAGTCTAGGAACTTTCCAATATAAATTTACGTCTCCCGAGGCTGCCCTATTTTAGGGGCAGATTTTCTTCATTTCTACAAGATTAATATTGACCTATTCAACAAAAAAATGTGTTTCAATTATCCATGCGTCATTTCAGAATTATCAGAATCCCAATGGGTTCAATCTCAATACCCTGATGCTCTCGATGATAAAAAGTTCTCTAAATCTTACCCAGCTCATGGAGTTGAACATCACGTACAAACTAAGGGCACGTCCTATTAGGCAAAATCCGGAAAGTTGGATGGTGTAGAAACTCAATTGTATAAAAAACTGAATTGATGAATTTTTGGAGAAACGAATAATTCATCCATCTTCTTCAAACTTTTCATCAGAGATTCATGTAGTACCTAAAGCCTAAGTAGGCTGGCAAATGTGTAGTGATTATCGTCAATCAATTATCATGACGGAACTAGATCGATATCTCTTCCAAATTTAAAGGATTTCGTATCCAACCTATTAGGGATGAAATTTTTTAGTAAAATGGACTTGCACAGAGCTTACAATCAAATACCCATTATTGAAGAATCCATCAGTAAAACAGTTATCATTACGCCATTTGGGTCGTATGAGTACTTGAGAATGCCGTTTGTTCGTAAAAGCGCTGCCCAAACATTCCCACAACTCATCGATTCTGTTTTGAGAGGAACTAAAAATGTGTCGGTGTATTTTCATAATATATTGATTTCTTCTCGAACAAAGGACAAACATTGGCAGTCTATTAATGCAATTTTGTTGCACCTTAAAACTTCTGGATTAGTACTTTCTCTTGAAAAATACGAGTTTTTCAGGGATTATGTTGAGTTCCTTGGACATTCCATTTCACCAGAGGTTTTTAAACCTCTTAAATCGAAAGTTGAAGCTATTGCAAGAATATACCTCCAAAATCAAAAGATGATTTACAGAGATTTTTAGGCATGGCTCAATTCTATCAAAAATTTGTCAAAATGGATAGTGATGTTATATACTGTTTTAATGATTTTTTTTTGATTCATATGGAATTATGAATGTAAGAGACTTTCCCTAGGTATAAAACATAGTTTATCCTCAAGTACTCAACTTTTATTACGGGACAACTCCTTACTTTTAGCGCTAACCACAGATGCGTGTGATACAAGAATGGGAGCGTCTCTGGAACAGAAAGTGAATAGCGCTGGCAACCAAAAGCATTTTGGTCTAAAGCATTATCTGAAACCCAAAAAAATATTCAAGTTTGGATAGGGAATTACATAGTATTAAGGAAAGCATTAAACATTTTCTATATGAATTGAATGGACAAAATTTTAGAGTATTCCACCTTTCCTGGAAGGTTGGATATCAAGATTTGGAGTACCTGTCTTCAGTGTGTCAGACAGGGGGACGCAATTTACAAATGCTATTTAGACGTGTGTTTGCTAGACACTTGGAATCGCATATACGACGACTACATCATATCCTGAATCAAACAGGCTAATTGAACAGTTCTACAGATCCCTAAAAACTTGGCTAGTTGCATGGATACTAAAAGAGAAAGAAAGTCAGATGAATATTCTGTCTGTGGCTTTGTGGGGACTAAGAAATTTAGTACCAATGGATCAAAGATGGATATTCGCCCGTAACATTACTTACTGGTCACTTGGGATCTTTGATTTCAGGCTTCTTCGATTCGTTTCCTATTTTTAAGGTAGATGCTGATATGAGTCATTTTTTCAAGACGATGGAGAAGGTGGCTAACGTTGCCCTACGACTAACCCAGAGAGAAAAGTTCGACAATCGTCTGAGCACGGCTGACTACGTTTTCGTTAAAAATAAGCCAATTAGAGAATCTCTTTTTTTGAACCTTCTTGGGTCCTTTTAAAATCATTGGAAAATACAATTATTATTTTAAATTGGACTTGGACGCCAAAGTCACCAATGTCTCCAAAGATACACACCGTTCTGCTTTTGGAATCGCCAGGATACTATTATAATCTCAAACTGTGCCCTGTACAATATTCATTTTATTTATTAATTACTGTTGTCAGTTTATATTGCTGGATTATTATTTTGGTTAATTTCTTAAGTACTGGACTTTTTTTCGTCTAAGAGGAGAGTATTGTTGAAGTTTGATTTGAACAATTTGATTACTTCTACCTTTTCTTCTTCTGTTCATTATTATTAATCTCAATATGATCAGTAGATATTCGAACATTAACTACTTTACATATACATTAAATCAGAACGGAAATTCTGAACGTACATACCATGAAGAGAAAAAAAATTATACATAATCGCTTATAATCGCTATAAACATCTATATACCTGTTATCGCATTTCAGAAAAAGACAAACAGCTTGAAGGGGAGACCCCAGGGGGACTTGCAGATTGCAACCCCGTTTGAGGTAAAATAAGATAAATGTATAGATTATAAAATTTACAGACAAAACTGAGAGTTGGCCGAAATAAGGGAAAATCAAGGAGTCGTCACATGAAATTCTAAAACAAGATGCAGTGGATCAAAATACAAAAAAAAAAGTAAATAGTAAGTTGCATAGCTGATAAAATGCTGTTTGTTTTATTATTAGTGTTGTATTAACTAAAATATAACCAATATAACAAAGATAAAATTTGATTCATGGGTTAAATTTAAAGTTAAAAGGTCATAATTATAATAATAAAAAAATAGTGGATAGCATTTTTCGTAAAAAAAAGAATTAATTTTTTAGGTGGCAATATGATTATTGATCAACGAACTACCAATAAAAAAATGATATAAGGAAACGAAGTTATGGTTGAAAATATTTAAAAATATGGGTTGCAGATATTTAAAAAATAAAGGAAGGTGAATGACGTTATAAATTCTAATCTTATCTTACATACATAGCTAAAACAGTGCTAATAATATAAAACTTTTGACTGAAGGAGTTTTATGCGGATTTCCCGCATAATTTCTTTATAATTATTTTACGCACACTGGTATTAAATATTTCTTTACCACTCCAGTCATAAAACATTATAATGTTATCCAAAACTAGCTAATTTAAAAATGTATATATTTGCTTTGAATATTAATTTACATATTTGTTGTACTCCTTTGAAATTACAAACATATAATTATACTACAGTTTTTTCTTAAGTTTAAAAAAATAATAAGGCTCAATATTTATTTATCTTGATTGGAAAAAAATAAAAAATGATTAAAATCTATATTTACGTTTGGTCGTGCCCTAAATACTGTGAAATGAATAATCGTAAACTACTTTATTTTTTATTTTAAACAATAAACTTTTTATATAAATTAAACGAAAGGGTCTCACTTTTCCAAAATTAAAAACCTGAATTTAACTGCATTGTAGCAGCTTAGGATATTGTATAATCTCCATTGTATTGTTGTTCTATTTTCTAACTAGGGAGGTTTTCAGTCTCTCCAAATTTAGATTAACCTTTTAGTTGACCCTATCTTTTAAAATTTAGACAGATTCTAAAACCTATCAGTTTCAAATCTGAACTGAATGAGGGCTAAAAATTGCTCTCATAGCACTACTCTACTTCATGCTCTATGTGTAAAAGATAAAATATCCTTGTTAAAAAGGTCTAAACCAAGTCTCTGAAGTAGAATTTGGTCCATAGCTTGAAACCTTTCCCTGAGATGGTACCCATGTACTGATTCCTGCTAATTTTGAGCAGGAGGGTGTCTCAAAGGACCTGGTATTAGCACCCCAAACTATTAACTGTATAAGGGACCTATCTTGTATATTTTAATTAATTATCCCCAACCCCGATATTGATTGGCTACAGTTGTTCAGACTACTCATAATATATCTTTTAGAATTACAATTAAGCCATTAAGCCTAAGAAAATAAAGTCATTAAACATAGCAAAATTTATATTTCCTTCTATAGGAGTAACCCAGATTCGAATGTACACAAACTAAATACAGACAAAATTATTTAATCCCAAGCGTGCTGTCCACTGAATTTTGAAAATTCATTATTTTATTAATTTCTGATGTGATTGATTTTTTTTTTGTACGGTTGGATCTTGAATGACTAAAAATGTGAAATATTATTACTTAAATCTTACTTTACTTATAATTTTTAATTTAACATTAAAGAAGAAAAAATTACGTATTAAGTGTTTGTGTTATAATACCGGGTGTAGAGTTGACTTCCTACCTTTATACTAGCAACACGTTACTCGTTTTTTCTTGAAGTTTAATTAGTTTTGGAGGGGCTTAAAGTTCATTTTCACATTTGTATTAAGTTAAAAAGTATTATAAGTGCACACCCTTCCTCTTCTGAACTAGCATTGGACATCAGGTATCTTAATTCAAACAATAAATGGATTAATTGAAAGCTAAGACAATCTTTTTCTTAAGAAGGGCGTTTCCAACTCTCTAATTGAGCGCCCATTTTTCCCATCTGTCACTCAACCTTTGACTATGGCTAAAAATGAAAGTGATAAATCATATCTAAATAATAAATAGAAATGTCGTCGACTTAAAATGGGAGACTGTCACATACAAAAAGAGGGGTAACAGGGTAAGAGCCCATCCTACGATCGGAGAAAAAGGTTCTAAGGCCTCAAAACATAATATTCAGAAAATGTAACTCTCTGCGCATGAAATACTAAAAATCAAGCCCTCGAAGTAAGAAACAAGAGAGTTCTTCGATTTGGTTGCCAAACCAAAAGGAAAAAAAAAAAAAAGAAATGTTTAGCTTCTCTTATTTTTGTAAATTTATGAAATGTACAAAAATATTTTACAAATTATTGATAATAACCATAAAATTAAGTAGGACTTAAGATCAACTTCTGTGTAGTAGCACATATACCCCTTGTGTGGTCGTGTTCATTGCCGTATGTATCTATAGTTTTGTAATGTATGCCTATCTGTATTATTTTATAATGTATGCAAAAAATAATAATAATAAATTCTTAACTAACTAACTAAATAATACCAGGTGTAGAAAAAGTACTGAGATCTGCCTCTAAGTAGTCAATAAAATACTCATAATTGATCAGGATGATGCTGTACATAGAAAATTATATTTTTATAATATATTTCAGTATAACAATGCAAATTAATTATAAAATTGGCCACCATCAGTTCTAATTAGAGCCTCCAAACTGCCTCTGGAACACCTTGTACACATTGCAAACGTATACCTTTTTTATGATCCTTCACTGCTGGTTAACTGAGGTCTTCAAGCATCAATGTTCAAGTGGCAGACTTTGTAAGCCTTCTTATCAATTTTTCACCAAATGTAGTAATCCAGTGGATTAAGATTTGGGCCCTGAGGGGCATTGGCTAATGGACCAGAAGCATGATGTTACCCATCCACTCTTGTACAATAATAGCAGGATGGACCAAATTCACTTCATGCTGAAATACGTACGCGGCCTGGCTGGACTTCTTCTTGGTATTGGTGCCTGTCCTGATACTATTATCAGCCTCGCCAAAGCATACCACCCGATCAGCTTTCTTGTTGTAGAAGGGTTAACAGCAAAGGTCTCTTCATCAGAGAAAAAATTACATTGTTACTTTTGTGCTTCAGATCATTGAAGAGTTTTACAAATTGCTAAAGACGAGTTTCTTTTTACCGTTGGGGTACGAGTGGCCTCGTAATTCTTGTAAGCGACCTTCCTTCAGCCTTTGGGATGGCCTTGCCTAGAGTAGACCGAAGCCCCTTCTTCTTCTTAGTGTACTCTGACATCTTCATAGTTGGGTTGACCTTAAAGGCCTCTTTGATGTCTTCAGGCTTCACTTTGGTGGGTCTTCTACTCTTGGGCTTGTCTTTATCAGCCAAACGATTTTTGACCCGACAGACGTTGGTCTCGCTCACGTAAAGTTGTTCATGATGTCCGAGGTGGTTTTCCCGGTATGGATTATATCATGGCTCTTCTTGTCTCCATCGCGACATTTTTAAACATGTACATCAATCAAAGGCTTAGAATTTAAGCCAATAAAAATAATAGGAATTTTAAGATTTAATCAAAACACCTATTCAAAACAATATTTTTATGATGTCGGATTATTTTTTCTACAGCCTGTATAAGACAAAGGACAACACAGACGATAGATGAGTAATTATAAGTCTGCCTCCTTGTTTGACTCAGAGTAGAACTGAGGATCGAAATTGGACTCGTTCCTTCTTATATTTTACTATTTACAAATCGGGGGTTGTGATTATTTCTTCCCCTCATAACGGCTTGCAGCTAATATAATTAAAAGTTAAGCTGCACTCACATCTAACATTCTTTAAATTGTCAGAGCGAGAAGTTTAATTTTCGGTGGGTTTTTAACCAACAGAAAGTTACATTTTTTCGTCTATAGGAATTATTGTAATATTTTAGTCTATGCAGTAAGTAAGTTAAAAAAAGGGAATTCAACACTAAGCTCAAATTTCTCATATTTTAGAATATAAATATTTTGAATTATTTTTTCTTCAAATGTCAACATTTTATTTTGTTTCTTTATCTGTAGAAAAAACATTGTATGTACATTTCTAGTATCTTCTTGAGACATTCAAAAATATTTTTTCAAGAAGAAATAAAGTAAAATTGTACAAATGTTTATATATAGGTAGATATTTGTAAAGAGGTACGTGGGTATATTCTTAGTTTTGTATACACAGAATCGTAAGACCTAACTTATTTTCTATTTTGCATTACAATACTCTTTTTGGAAGGAATAAAAACTTTAGAGAAATAACCAACTGGCTTTTGATAAGAAAAGTGAAATAGTACAATATGTCTACTTTTAAATATGTATGAATTGGTACATCTATATTTGATTCGAAAGCATTGAACGTATGTATTTTTGTACTTTAGCAATATACAATTACTCTGTATACTTTTTTAAATGGACAAGTACTCGGTGTATAAAAAGTACTTAGATTTGCCTCTAAATATTCACTGAAATACTTAAAATTGATCGGGTTGAACGTAGAAAATTTTATTTTATAATATTTTTTTAAATAACAATCAAAATTACTTATAAATTTTGAAACCATCAGCCTAAATTACAGCCTCCAGGTGGCTCTGGGTCCCCTTGCACACATTGGCAACGTAGTCCATGTTCACAATCCTCCACTGCTGGTTAACGGAGGTCTTCAGGGTATCAATAATCGGGTGGTAGACACTGCAGACCTTCTTCTCAATATACCACCAAATGTAGAAATCCAGTGGATTCAGATCTGGGCTAGAAGGGGGCCAAAATGTCTTGGAGCATAAGTTCATGTTACTACCCATTCATTCTTGTGAAATATTAGCTGCATGGGCTGGATCCCATCCTGCTGAAATTACTTATTGGCCTTGTTGGACTTCATCATAGTCTTGGTGATCTATGGGACAAAATTTTCATTCAACAACATCAAGGAGTTAGCTAACCCAAAACCAATAGGAAACAAGATTGGAGAATTTTTTGTCCCGTTGATTCCACAACATCTAACATCATCTGAGAGGTCTTATGTTTGGTATTGGTGACTGTCCTGATGCTTTTGTCAGCCTTGCCAATGCATACCGCACGATCATTTGCTGAATTCTCTGATTAAGAGACAAAAGTCCCTTAATTAGAGAAAATTATGAGCTGATTCCTGTTGTGCTTCAGATCATACAAGACTTGTTGACATCGCTGAAGAAGAAGTTTATTTTGTTGTTGGGACAAGAGTGGCATCTAAATTATTTAAAGCGACCTTTCTCCAGCTTAACATACAACTTCTTCATCTCATGCGTATTCTGACAACTTCATCGTAGGGTTGACCTTAAAGGCATCCATGAAGTTTTCTTGCTTCTCTTTTGTGGTACTTCCACTCTTGGGCTTCTCTTTAATGTTGTGTCCATCAGCCAAACGATTTCCACCCGACAGAGTATAAGACTTTAATGATGTAGATGGCTCTTCTTGCCTCCATCGCAGCAAGTACATAATTTTTGTTTACAATATGTGCATCTATCAAAGGCTTAGAATCTATTCAATTCAAAAATAATAGGAACTTTAAGATTTAATCAACAATACTTATTCAAAACTGTATTTTTCGAAGGTTTTTCTACACCCTTGGACACACTCTATTATTATCGAATTTTTGTCACAACAGGATATATATATTAATATATTAAAGCTTGTCGATATGTAAGTCAAGGTTTTATTTTTGAGTGTACGCTTAATACCAACCTAAAACAAAGAGACTACTATCTAATAAAATCTAGCAATGAGCCTGTGTTACTAAAGCAAAAGCAAAACACACGTGACAATAAAAATAAGGTGAGTATATATCTTTATTACGAACTACGTATTTCAGCCTCTTTATATATTTAGCATGCCTGATAACTATAAGCAATGGCAGGTACTCCCGCTAATAAGTAAATATTGAATTGTTTTATCTTTTTTTCCTGGTAGGTTTCTATATTTTATTTTCATTTTTTTTTTTTTGTCTTCAATAAAATCCAAAGAAGTTGAATTGTTAAACAATATTAATTAACCTTATGGTTCCAATTTCATCTTTAAGACAAAAACATCATAATCAAAATGTAAATATTTATAATCATAGGCAAGACTAAAACTCTAAAAACAACACTTTAAAATTCCAACAAAAATTACAATTAAGCTATAAAACTGCCTCTTCTTACAATATTGGTTTTTAAAAGGATTGCAGAATCCGTATCAAGCAAGTGAATTATGTGACCTGCCCATCACCAATCAGTGTTGCCAAGATTGGGAATCTTCATATTGAGTACTCTATAACGGTTGGCGGATAAAGTTAAAATTGGCCTTATGTCCTTGCTTAAATTTTATCTTCATTGTTTAAATTGTCAGCGCTTTTGCATGTAAAATAGCATAATTTGAGACCTTACTTTTGTCTGAACGATTGGTCGCAGGACCAAATAATAAAATTTATCGGCAGTCATACTTTTTATATTTAAAGTAATAAAGTTTTTTAAATTCTAATAGATGGGCAATCAACGAATGCATGAATGGTAAAATAGTACTTTTTCCAACAGTCTTTGCAAGGAGAGTCAAAATAAATAAGCCTATTGGCAATTTGGAGCTGACCAATAATTGTATACCGTCTGCTATTTGATTCATTCAGCTTCAGATCCTTGTTTTCCGTGATTTCGACAAATCCAACTTTTTAAAATAATTATTGGCAATTTTATCGGCCTCTTCTGGAGTAGCTACGCCAAAATCCATTTTCAAGGGGCAAGGCATTGGAGAGATAGGATTGTTTGCAGACTTCATTAAGGGGAATTAGAAATTTTCCTCATCAAAATGGACTATCCTCATTGATATTGTGAGTAGTAATTATGTTTCGTTTAAATGCTAAAAGTTTTAGTTTTCATAAGTCAGTTTTCTTTAAAAATATTTCATTTCACAATTCCACACAAATAATGTCCAGAGTATAGTTGGAGTGGAATCGATGATTGGCTTTCCATAAATTATTTGTCTAGTACCTCAGGACGGAGACAAAGCTTAAACTTATAGAGAAAAAGTGGGTACTATGTATTTTGTTCAGATATCTTATTTGTGTTGTTTAAATTAAATTCGGATTTAGTGAGTTCAAAGGATATTTTGGCCTTTTTATATGTGTAAAAAGTGCTAGAAGTCCATTTTTTCGTTGTTATTTTTGGAATACAGTATATTGGAAGTGAATTGGAAAATAAGAGTCGACGCTTGTCTCTTAAGATCTTTAGTATAAAGCAAGTTCTTGTTTTGGTTTGTTCTTCTTCTCATTAGGAGGGTTTTTATATTTTATTTTCATATATACATATTTTATAGTTTTCTTTATTTAATTATAAAGAAATAATTGATTTTTTTTTAATATATGCCCGCTTAACCTCCCCATAAACCTGCCGACTATAATATCAGGAAATCATTGAAGATAGATGGAAGAGGTTTCTCAAATGTATTGAAGGAAAATGAAAGCATTAATAGAGATGCACCGGTTCGTGTGAACCAGTATAATAACTTTAAATAGGAACTTTTGTCCTCAATATAGACGGTTCAATTGAAGATGTTACATTTATAATAAATAGAATTGACAATGTTAATATTATTAACAAGAAAGAATTGTTTTTGACGCTTATTAATACTTTCAAAAGAGTATATTAGACAAACGTGGTTGAATGATGAAGCAATTTAGGAAATTATAAATCACTATCCCAAAAAATAAAAACCAATTGATTACAAGTGAATGGAAAATATAAAAGTTATACGGAGATTTGGCCAGACAGTGACAACATCGTGGAAATTGTATCTAATTCTTCGTCTATACTTCAAATTTTACTAGTGTCAGGAAATTTAATAAAGCTGATTTTTTCTGGAGTGAAACTTCAATGGCAAAGATGCTTTAATTTTGGACATATGAAGTAATATTGCTTAGAAAAATGACTTAAACCTTTTGAATTTGAAAGAGCTCTCAAAAGGGCCATGCATGAACGTCTTCCATCAGAAGTACAAAATGAAGAGATTAAGGAGGCCTAATTGGTAGAAGACAAAAATAAAGATAAGTCTCCCAGAATTGATAAAGATCTTCTATCCAAAAAACAAATTGAAGAGGTTAGTAAGACCCAAACTGTAGAAGAAATGAAAATAAGTCTTCCAGAATTGATTAAGGATCTTTTATCCGGAAAACAATTTGTAGAGGTTAGTGATACCCAAACTGTAGAAGAAAAATATGAAGATAAGTATTCTAGAGTAAACAATAATCTGCCAAATGATTATGTAGAACAAGTCCATGTAGACTATTTGGATAAGGGAAAGGAATGTTTTATTTTATAAAATAATAGGGAGGATGATAGAGCAAGTTGAAAGCCGAAAAAACAATCCAAGCCTCATTTGGACGTCTATACAGTTTTGGAAAGTCGTACTCGTGATTCCTTTGTGGAAAAAGAAGTAAATCGGATAAAGATATTTCTCTGTAATAGAGAAGAAACAGTGAAAGAGCTCTGAGTCTAGTGCATCTTGATAGTTGGTGGACCACTCCTGTTATCCTTTGATTTATTTATTACATTATTAGAAAATGAAGGTATCAAACATAAAAATACAGACTTAAATTGTGGACTTCTTTCTTAATAAAATTTCCAAGGGACAAAAATTGAATATCGGCATCAATAGAATATTTTTTTTAAACATGAGAGGGGGTAAAGATAGAAGATTTAAACATGCAGTAATGATTCACTTGATCGCAATGGATCCTGATGTCGTTTGTCTTAAATGAGATATATCTTCTTCTTGATATAATAACCGTCCCATTTGCTTACCTAAAAGGTTTTATTGTTTCTTGAGAGGATATGGATCTAATAGAGGAGTCTTGACTCTTATTTCAAAGAAAATCAAAAATGTTTCCTGTGTTAAAGAGTTCTCCTACAAAAACGACTGGCATAAAATTCGAATTTCTGTATATGGGATGAGTTTAAGTCTAATAAATACCTATGGACCAAATGAAAGGTATATTTCCTTTATCAAGCAATTTTAATAACAAAATAAAGGATTCAACTCCGTTCCAGCTAAATGGGGATTTCAATATTGACCTCTATAAATTTGATTCTACTATCCAAACCTTACTGCTCTACAGAATATAATTCTTAAGTTCAATCTGTTGCCTTGACAAAAAAATTCAGTTCGGAAGAAACTATTTCTTGGAGGAGAGGGAATCAGTCTTCTAGAATTAACTAATAAAAAAAAGCATTTTATAAAACTGAACCTTACTCTAATCATAAATTGATTTGCATTGAATTACACAGACCTTATTAAACTTGTGGTTCATAGAAGACGATAAATAGAAAACGAAATTAAAAAAAGAATTGCTTGGTAGTTTTAATAACTCTTTTTCATCCAACCAAGCAACTCAAAAGCTCATGAAAATAATTTATTCAACAATTTTACGGTTTCTTTTGTAAAATAGGAAGGAAAAAATGTAATACGCCAGTTAAGTGGATAATGTTCGCAATAATGGATCCATTTTTGCACACACGTATTTTGCAGATTCTTTGAATTTTTTTTTTACCTGCTAAAATTGCTGATGCCGAAATGAAAGAAAAAGCTGAGTCAGAAGGGTCTGCGTGCAGAAGGCTTAAGAAATTTTTTAAGAAAGAGAAATTTTCTGCCTTTGGTGTTACGCCAAACTAATTGGTTAATTACGCATTAAGGAAAAACTATATGTGTTAGATTACTTTCATTCCCATTTTCAAACATTGTTGGGCAAAATGAGGCCACTTTCCGAAAAGAGAGATAATTGCCACTGTTCAAGGGAAATACATATAAAGATAATTATAACCATAGATATTATTATATCTCACTTTCTAGGACAGTATTATAAGGATGATAAAGCCTATGGTCCAAATGGAGTCTCAGGTAAAGTATATTCGAAATTTAGCAATGAAGTCAACCCGTATCTTTTGAAAACTGGGCGTTCTATGGAAAAGTTTGGACGACTACAAAGAATAGGAAGAATTGCATTGATTCTGAATAAAGGAGATGGGACAAACTTTAACCATTGGAGACCAATCAATGTTTTCAATGAAGCATATAGGATTCTTTATGGAGAATTGTTTAAACAGATACAACCAATTCTCGACAAAAAAATGGTGTTGAACAAAAAAGATTTTTTAAGAATAGGAAAATTTCCAATGTTTCAGGCAATATTTCATCAGCAATCGACACAGAGGAAAGTAAGAAGAATTATGGAGCAATAATACCAATAGAATTCTGCAAAGCTTTCGACTCTATTTAGCATAGACAAATTTTTAGATCTGTAAAAAGGTTTCTTCCGAAACGATTATTTCACCCAGTTCGTGCCTTGCTATATAACGGCACTTCAACAATCTCCTTGGATGGACTAGAAAGACAGACACTCGTATAAGAAAAGAGCTCGGCTCCACTTCTTTTCATAGCTGCAATCGAAGAACTCGTTTTAGGTGTTACAAAGAGGTAAAGAGACTTTGGGATTAACTTTGAGGGATCTCAGCATATTATTGATTTGAGTGCAGATAATGTAACTTTAACTGCAGAGGCGAATTCTGAGTCCCAGCTAATTGCCAGAATAAAAGTCTTACTTCATTCTTTTTTGAAGTTTGAAGAAAAAACAGGATCGGCTGTGAATAAAAATAAGACCTCTATTTTACCTTTGGGCTTCTGGAAGCCTGAAGAGGATCTTAAAGTCGGAAGTAGGAAAGTTAGAAGAATGGTAGAAATTTTGCGTATGAAATGGAATAGCAGTGGTATTCATAAAGATAACTGGCACGAAATTTGAACCTCCGTCAACAAAAGAATTTCTTTTTGGAAAAGATTCAACCTTCAAAAAAGAGTTGACTTTTATAACAATTTGGTAATACCTTTAATTTTATATAAAGCTACATTAAGTCCGCAACTAGCTGAAAAAGCTATTTTAGAAGAAGACAAATGGATGAATTGTTTGTTGTATAAGAATGAAAGCGAAGCCATGAAAAGATGTAAATCCCATTTAGGTGGTGGAATAGCCCAACTATCTCGTATTGTCCCGAAAATTTACTCCAAAATTTATGGTGGATATTTCAAGAAATCCAGCAGTAGAGTGGAGAAGAAGTATAACGAACCAAAAACTGTATATTTGGCTTATGATGGGACTAATCTGACAACCAAAACTTCATCTTTGATCTCTCCAGCTTTGGGCTCAGCTCAAAGAATAATTTGGATGCTCATCCCTGCATTTAGAAATGACTCAAACATTGATATACTTCAGCAAAATATAAATAAAAAGTTACTTTTTTGAAATTGAAAGAACCCCTCAATTTTAGAAGAACACGTAAACACACGACATATTTTAACAGATCATAATTTAAATTTGGAAGAATTGCTCAACAATGATAGAATAAGATTTCCACTTGCTAATTCTTCAAATTATTATCCAAGGACATGCCCGTGGCACGTTAAGATGGCCCCCTAAACTTTGATGCAGCTGTGAATTGACTCTTGGACCTGCATAGTAAGCGTTTTGGCCTCCGTATGGGTTGGAAAAGAAAAATACTGTCTTCTCTGAGGGGAATAAATGATGATCAAAAGTTTAAGGTGCAGTTGCAAATCTCCACAAATTGTTTTAAATATACTTGGCCCTGCAAGAACTGGGGAAAACTAAATAATAACACACTTCATGCATTTCTGGACTGCCCTGCTATTTATATCCTTAAATATTTTGTATTTATAAATCTAAAAGGGCTAACGAACGGGGAAGAAAAATATGGTAAAGGTCTTTTTCGTTTTGGAATTTCAAGAAAGAAGTGTGGAACTTCTGACGTACTAATGGCTCTGGACTTTGCAATTCTTAATTGTAAAGCCCTCGTCGCCAGCCGACTAACTAACTATAAGCCTATTCAGGAGGATGAGTTGAGAGGTATCGTCGTGGCAGCATAATCCCGCTATGTATCTCTCACAATGAAAATTCTTAAATCAGGATGTGAGTCATGGAAGTTTGCAGGGGAAGAAATCCGGTACCTTCCATCAACTACGCGGAATCACCTAAGTATTTTAAAAAGGATGTTAAGAAATTTTAACAAATATTTAGCATAATTGTTAATTTGCATGTTTACCGTTGTTTTTTTAAAGATTGATTTTTAGAATGTTCGTTGAAATTCTACCCCTGGGCATTAAGTATAAACTATAATGCTTGTTGATATAAATTTTACGCGATTGCTCCGGTTTATATACTCAATATTCAAATTTGTTGTTGGGTCTATAGAAATTCTGTAGATAAATTGATGGTAAAATCCTTGATAGAAGTGTCAGTCCTCCTCCCATTTGATATTTAGTACTTTTTACTGCTTATATGTACCTTGAATAAAACAAATTGCCTTGTCATTTTTCATCTTTCTTCATTGCAACCTCTAATAATCTACCAAAGTGAATTGTAATTGTAAATACGGATTCTTTTTTGCAGATTGAAGGATCTCCAACCTGTAATTTTTGATTGAATTTTTGGACTAAGGGCTAACCAATTAGAGTCCGCACTGCCATCTTTTCCCAAACTATACCTCGTACTTTAATTTGGTTTTTAGTAAGGGAATCCATGTTTTTTGTCTGTTAACTGCGCCTAAAGAAAGAATCCCTCTTTATTCTCTATTTATTTCCGATCCCAATTTGTTTCCGTTTTTCGTAAAGAAGTTCATAACTATTTCAATCCTCCAAAAAAAAAAAGATCTTTAAAAAATAATTTTGTTTAAAAATGGTAAAGATTGAACCAAAACAAACGAATCAAGCAGCTCTTATTCTACATTTGATATGGAATCCGTTCGAATGATTACCATATGAACATGTAAGCCACTAATTTTAGATAGAACGAACTTCTCGGATAGAATGATTGTCCTCCAGCAGTATGGAACTCCTGCCCATTCATATATAACTAACAAGATTCATGCCACCCTACGTTGATTTGTAGTAGAAGGAGGTGCAGCCATTTTAGAGATTTGATATTCACTCAATTGAATAAGTATGTAGAAGCTGAGGTTTGTTGTGTACGATATTTTGAATATTAACGCTCTGAAGGACACTACCAACAAATGAAGGAATCAGATGCTTATGACGAAATAAAAAGACGTTTTCTACATTTAGAAAACACTTTAAGATAATAATTTCTGCAAAAGAGATTTTTTTGTATAATTGTTTTTAAATATGTTTCTTGAAGTGTTATGAGTCAAATACTTAATTAATATACTACATCCGGTATAATAAAAAAATAATCCTGCTTATAATTTTCAAAGTTACAGCAATTATTATATGGACTACATATGTAAAATAAATGAATAACTTTGGAGAAAAAAAAACAATGAAACAATTTTTTTAATAATAAATTGTTATCAAAAATGAGCGCAATGGTTTTTAAACACCTCACTACAATAAATGCAGATTTTTAACTTTATTTTCAATATTTTACATCAAAAATATGATTTTGCATATTTTTGTAAGAGTAAAAATATCAATTTTGTAGATATTTATTTCCACAGTATAGTTTTATGTAGAAACATCACATATAGATATAGAAGGTCTGACAAAGTTACTAGTCCGGCGTTTTGGAGCTATGTAATCTTTCATTAAAGCTACTAAAAATTAACACTCCCAACCTGGCGGGCCTTATAAGAATATAGCAAATATCTTATGCTGGATAAGAATCTTGCTGACTTTCTCACTTCCTCTCTCGCTTATTTAACTTAAATATGCCATCACTGCAATTAAAATTGACACGTTTGTGACGACTACATAAGCAAATAACTATTTTTGATGGCCTTTTAATCAATCCTATCTGAATTTTTTTACGGTCTGAAAATGAGAACTTACGTCACATTAAATCAAGTGATTAAACAGAGTACCTAAAAAAGTTATTTTAATAAATAAACCGTTTATATTTTATAGATGCAAAAACTAAATAATAAAAATATATTATGTTAGTCTAAAGTAGAGGCCAAAGATATATGACTCAAAATAAATGTTTTACTTTTTTAATATAAGATAGTGAAGGCAGTGATACTTCAATAATATTAATTATCTTACTTGTATGTACTTTTCAATAAAGAATTAGGTTGTAATTAAGTTTTCGTATCATTTTTGCATTTTGTAAAACGTTTGAACGTTAGTCTCTAGAACGTTATAACAAAAAATGTAGAATTTCAATACTATTAGTTCACTAACTTAGAATAGTTTTTTTTTATTTTAGCTCAATGTACAACGATTAAATACTTGCTGGCTCTTTGAGAAGGAAATAAACATTACATATCCGTCAAATATGAACTTCAACAACAATTCCTAGCTCATATGGAGTAACTGCAAAACTAAAGTATTTAATTATCAGGTTTAATATGAAACTTACAAAATGGACAATAAATAAATTTTGGCAAATATAATCATGAAGAGTGTCTGCCAAAAGGTTTCAAGGGATTTTTAAATTTTTCTAGCCCCTGTAGGTAAACCTTTTACATATCAAAAAAGATAAAATACAAAAATGGATTTTACTTTTTCCTTAATTTATTTTAAGCTAAATTTAATATAAAGCTACAAATTTAATCCAATTTAAAACATTATATATGCACATAATCTATGTATAGTTTTGCAGTGAATATAAATCAAAAGGAATTTATTTTTTGCCAATCAAAGACAAATACGTAACATTACTTTCATATGTATGCCGAAAATAAACAGAATTGCATTCCAATGTTACTCAAACACATAAAAAGTACAAATAAAAAAAAATTATTAAAAAATATATTAAAGTATATATTAAATATATACAAAATTTCAGTCCAATACAAACAGATTTCAAGATTCCAAATCACAATTGTATTTCTGAACTTCCATATCATGTTCCCTGTGAAACATAGTGTGCCCCATATGTTTTACTAGTCTGCAATGTGCATCATATGTAAGTCACATGTACCATTTTTTATTAGTTTCAAAAATTGAGTTTTTTTGATACAATGTGAACTGATATATAAATAAACCTATACTTTTGATTGCGTCATGTGATAGAAAAAAGAAAAAGAAAATCAACACATTTACTTTCACTACGATTGCTTGTGGCTAACTGGAGATATGCACGAAACAATAAGTCGCAGCTTAGGAATATAAAAGTTTTAACCTATGACAGGGAACGTGATATTTTCTCTAATAATAAGCCTTTTAAGCGTATGAGTTCAAATACTAACATTTTTTTTCTCTTGGCCTTTATTTTTGACATTTATTTAATTTAAAAATACATTAAAACACAACTGTCAAAAAAATGACATCGATAGACAGGAATGAAAAAAAAGATTTAATTTTAGGGTTTGAAAAATTCATAACGAAAATAAATCATAAAATAATATCACAGAAAATATCTCTGAATACTTAATACATAAATAATTTAATTTTTTGCAATAGATACTATTCCGTTAGTGTCAATTTCAACTTGCATTTTCTTAGTATATAACACAGACTGAATTGTTTCTAAAATCAGATTGATCTTTCCATGGCTCCTTTGATTAAAAAAGTTAAAAAAATTATCCGCATCGAGTTTCCATTTAAAGGTATTCTCTTGCAAAATTTTAACTCTTATTTATATATATATATGTCATTTAAAATCAAAAAATCCCAGAATAAATGGTCTACTGTTTCTAATGTTTCACATAAAAAAGACACTCCCCACTCTCGTCTCAATAAAAACTGGCTCCCACTTCAAGAGTTCCAGTGAATTTTATATCTATGAATCATTTCTCTGTTGACGTGAACAAATATTCCTAAAAGTATTTACTCAAGAAAATACCAGTTCAAATACTAACATTTATCAAAAAATTAATAATGACTAAGGAAGTTTTTTTATATAAAATTACATGAAATTTTGCTTAATATTCTTCTTTTTTGTGTAATAAGAATTTTTTTTTTTGCCGAAATTATACAGTGAAGTATAATAGTTTTGATTAAATTTATATAATAAAATCGTAAAATAGTGTTAGATTAATATATTTAGTCAGCTAAACGTGAAAAAATATTATTATTTCTTTTCACCAATGCTGAAAGTGAAAGCCTTTAACAGTCGACTTATAGTTAATATTTAAAAAAATATCTAACAATTATTATTTTTATAGAAGTAGTGTATATGTTTGAATTTTAAAAAAACCAGAAAGAAGTGACTAAAAATTGTTTGATGCCATCCCCACATCCATAGTAAAAGTATAGAGATATAGAATTCCAAAAACTAGCAGATTTAAAATAAAAACTATGTTCCAAAATGTATATATTACAAGTTTGTGTTGGTAGATGCTGTTTTGATCAGTGAGTCTAGTGTCGTGAAGGAGGTAATCTTTGTTTAGTATCCAGGGTAAGGCAGATGGGTTTATGTTTTTGTTTACAGTTCAGGGGAGTGGAATATTATCCTTAATTGCAAGTTTATCATAGAAAGTGAGTCTTTTGATTTCGCATAAAGTTCTCGTTATCTTCTAATGAAGGAAAAACACCAATAAAACTAACTTTTACATTTTCCAGTGACTAAATAAAATAGTTTTCGGAAGGATTCCTGATTTCAGATCCGTACATTAAAGTTGGGAGGAAATAAAGTTTGTAGAGTTTCCCTGTGAAAAACAGAACAAAAAATGCAACACTACAAAACATTTATTTCAATTGTGGAACCTACAAACATTGTCCAATTTACTTAAAAATGGTTCCTTATTCATATTTTTTCATGCAACAAAAAAGAAATCTTGAACGAGCCACCCTAATATATTTATACATTGAACAATAGTTGTAAAATATACATAAAAAGAAAATGATTTGGGATTTATAATTTGAGAGAAGGAATGACCAACTCTTGTTTGTTTGTGTTATTTTCGCATAGTTTTTTTCTCTTTCAATTGCACTTCTTTTTGCTTGTCCATAAACAATTTCATATATATTTAGAATAAATTATATTAATAAAAAGCTATTAAGTCAACATGTGTCGACTTATTAACATTATCAAATTAAAAAGGCATATGACAATATACAAAATAAAAAAAATCCTCATATAGACCAAATGATTTATCGGTAACAGCTTTTCCATTCCATAAGAAATGGTTTTAAAAAAAACTATTATTAGTGAGGAGGGCTGTCAGTTGTGGCGATACCAATTTTTTCTCACGGATACTAAAGCTTGTATCTGTATTTTGATACTTTTTTGACCTAAATATATAAGACAAATTTAAGCACATTAGTTTAAACACCCAAGTATTCAAACTAGTTTAACCATAATATATCTCTATAAGTTAGTCAATATCCTTTGTTATTCGTTTCTAGATACAAGGTACCATAAACATTTATAATAAGGGTATATTAATGGGATTTAATTAAAAAATATAGCTCACCTCAACTTGTAAGGATTTTTTTTTGTATCTTTCTGTATATAAACTTTTTTTTTATCTTATTGCATTTTATAATAATAGTACATGTACAAAATTTCAGACTTATAGATCACGTTTTTTTATCTATAAAATAATAGTTTAATCTAAAGATTTGTTTACAAATTTTATCAAGCTTACATAACATTTCGTATAACTTTTTCAAGCATACTATATTTTTATTCGAATTACTACGATAAGAACAGACAAAAAATATTGGGACAAGTTTAACAAGTTAAAGGTCAATTTTTCATAAAAAAATTAACTTTTGAATATGACAAGGTCTTAAAGTATGTAAAATATTTTTTATTCTCGGCACTTATGGGCTAAGGAAAACTCACTATCTATAACAAGTGCGCTTGTAGAATTTTTGTTTGTAGTGAAGAGTAACTCAGAAATTTGATTACTTTAAAAATAAATTCAATAATTTTTTTATTTTAAAAGGTTGACAAATTGTTCATGACGTTTTGGCGCTGCAGTTACCGCATGTAATACCAGAAATAACACTATTCACATGAAACTATTACAATTTTAAGTTTAATAAAATTGCAAAATATATATACCATACTATCTTGTCATGTAACATTATAAGGCTTGCAACTCCTAAATGAGTAATGAAACGATATTTTAGGAACATTGCTATATGAACTTTAATGTAATATAAGTCTTATCGACTTATAAATTGTATCTCTGGGAGCATACTGACAAGAGAGATTACCTGGATGTCCTGTCTTTTTGAGGAATAAATTTTCAAAAATTCAATTAATCAGTAATAGAAACCTTCCTCCACGCCATTTTTAGTATCCTTCGCCAAGAAAAACCCTGTAATATCAATTTTCCGTTATTCCAATACTTAGACCCATAAACTTAGGAGATGTTCCGTAATTTATAACTAAATCAGTCAATCAAAAATACTTTTAAAAAGAACATGATTTTGTTATAAGATCTAAATTTAAACTACTTCTGCCAGACTACCAAAGTGTTTTATTGACATATGCAAATACCATTTGTTAGATTCGAGCTTTGCTCAAACTCGAAAAAAAAATCTACAATTTTCTTAAATTACTCGAACTTGTCAAATTATTATTTGATAAACTCGACTTAACTTGCAAATGAATTATCAAAACTCGAAATATTATTTTAGATTGAATAATACAAAAATGAATATGAATCAATTTTTATAAATACCTTGCATTGAACAAGACCTTATGTGTAAACCATGTGAAACTTGTCCTTTTTGGCAACTTTGGTGCATTGCAGAAGAGTCTTTCCCACTGCTAGGGAAATTATATCGAAGATAAAAAATATAATTGATAATGAGATAACTTTCAAAAAAAAAATATATATTTCCTGCAATGTGGTTTGACATTCTTTAGCTTGGGAGTGAAATATAAATTGTGTTTCAATAATTTAGTAGATGACTCCCCCAAACATACTCATTGTTATTTACCATTTTGCATGAACAAACTCACACTCTAAGTTTGTTGGTGGCAAAGTGCTGGAAGAATTTTAATATGGAAGAAGAAGCAATTAACCCAATAATAAAACAGCCAAACCACTTTACAACATGGTTACTGAAGTGGTTTCGTTACCTATTGTCAATATCCTTGTTATACAGCAGCAAAGAAAATAAAATGGACTGGTGATGTTTTTTTCTACAAAGAAATAGTAGAATCTTTGTTCTACTTATTTTATTTATGTGATCGTGTGAGACCTCTATTATATATGGTAGAGAGTATCATTACTTATAGGTCTTCCATTAGGATCAAGGCGTTAGATTGGCTGATTGTTCTTACAATGAGAGGAAAAAAATTACTTTAAAGTAGAATCTATGAAAACAAAGACTCTCACGATTATTTATGACTGCAAATCAAAAAGGACTCCACTCCCTGCAGGTCTAAATATAAAAATCGTGAGATATTTAGACTTGATGTACTTTTCAACTGTGACACATTTTATATTTTTATATTATAAAGGGGACTTCTACTCCCTTCTTTAAATAACTTTTAATCTTTAATCTTTTTTAAATAACTTAAAAAATCTCTGCTTTTTATTAATCTGTATTTTGTTATTTAAATTATTCATCTTTTATGGGATATTTTGTATATGTCGAAAAAATAACGATTATTTCTATATGAGAAAGTTGCAATAAACAGCAATAATAATAATAAAAACACACTCAAGCCTAACTACTCAATGCTTAAATCAATTGATATGACGTGTTCTCTCTTCAAGAATGAAAAAATATTAAAAAGAGGTGTTTTTTTTTGGGGGGAGGGGGATGCAATATGTTTGGGATGGTTGATGATTACTTTAGTCTTTAGAACGTTCACTATTAAAAAGAGACAAAGTTTATTTAAACATACCAGTGTTTACACTTAATTCAAATCTTAACATATAATAAAAATGTACATGAATTATGATATAAATGGAAGACAATAACAAAAATAAACAGAAATAGTAAATATTTTATGCATAAACACGCCTGCCATATTTCATTAATACAATAAATTATGATTTCTTTTAAAAAAAATATTGATAAGATCTACATCATCTTTAAACAGGGCACTCTGTCTAAAAATTTGATGCTATATAAACATGCGTGCAATATTTCATTAATACCAGTACATTTTTGTATTGCCTTATTGAGGTAGTGAAACTGACTTAATTGTTTAACTAACAATTTAACAATTGATAAAAAAAAATTCCCACTACTCTTCACCATTAGTCTGTTTAAAAATAACTTGCATATATCTATACATAAGGGTTTTAAGACCAATATTAATGTGCAGTCAATTTATTTTCCTGAATTTCAAACCTTGCACCACCAACTCAAGTTCTCCAATCCCTATTTTAGCTCATTGATAACCGTGGGTTTACCTTAAAAGATCGTGAAAATCATCTGTATATAAATTTTGTAATCTTTTCTCAAAATTTAACATGAACAAATAATTTATTTTCATAGAAAAGATCCTTCAACTCTACAATTTCAGTATTACTATATATTAAAAATTACGAAATCTACTTTGATTTGGAATAATAATAAAAATATGAGATACATTTGTGAATAAAAATTACAATTTTGACTTAATTATCTTTCAATTTGTGGAAAAAAGGGGTTAATGAACTATTAAAACATAAGTATAGTATAACTAGAGACATGTATCAAATTTTTGTGTCAAAAATTCAATTATTTTTATTTTTGTTTTGTTGTAGTTACGACTTAATAAACAAATCTACTTTTTGATGAAAAATTACTTTATTTTTAGTCTAAAATAAAAACGACGTAATGATATCTGTTATTTTTTTCTATCAGTATATACTCATTAATCAAGCAATTTTAGTAATTAAATATTAATTCAACTTATAAAGTATACTTTGTTTGTAAATATATATATATATATAAATTAGTTACGTATATCAGTTCTCTATATCAAATTTCTACTTACGGCTCAATTTTTTGAAACACACAAATATTATACCACGGTGAGCTATTTTATGGACTCGTAGTCTCCACTGTCACAGTGGAAATAATTATTAAACATATGGTAGCTTGTCTTCTGTGTTTTATCAAGATATTAATTTGTAATATAAAATACATTTAATAAATAATTTTATCAATATAAGAAAAACTGATTAGATACGAAATGACACGATTTCTAAACAAAGTTATATGTAAATAAAAACTAATATATAAGTCAAAATGCCATGTAATTACTAGGCTGTTGTAAATTACAGATGTGCGCATCTAAAATTGAACACTCTTTTAAATTTTACGCCATAGACACATATTTGTGATTTAATTGAGTTGAAACTGGTTTATACTTTGAAGAAAGGGCATTGACTAGTTATAAACAAAACTCCAGCACAATCTAAATAGCCACAGTGAAACAACAGCCGATAATATGGAGAGACGTCGAGTTGCAATTTTGGAACTTCCGCATGGGGAAAACTCCCACTGAAAGGTAAAGGTCTCGAAGGTCGGACAAAATGGTTGCTGCCGTGAAAAAGTATGTCGAGGACAAGAGATTGGGTCGGCCTCTTCAGGGAGTTCAACGTCAGCAGATAGACCATAGACCGGCTAGTTAAGAAAGATCTTGGCCTTAAGGTCTAAAAGAAAATCCCTTGTCAAGCCCTCAAGCCGTAAAATTTAAAGGAGTGTTCAGTTTTAGACGCGAATACCTGTATCCAAAAGTCAAGTCATATAAAAATGAATATACATATATAATATTTCTTTCTGTATTCATCAGTTGAATCTTAGTTGATTTAAGCAGCTGATTCTACATATTATGAACTCAAATCGATTACGTATGATTTCAACTTTTATTGATTTATAAAGGATTATGTTCAGTTTTTTGGAAGTTATATACCTAAATATAAATAACTCATCTGATCTTGTTGGAAGAAATTTAAGAATTTTTGTTATTTATTCCACAAATATTGAATCTATCTAATCAGTTATTGATTATATCTTTCTGAATCTGTCATTGTTTTTCTTTCTTCGATGCGTTTTTTTAGTCAAATATGCTCAATCTTTGGTCATTAACTAACTTTCATTTAGATTTTGTGTTGTTTTATTCTTAGTCATTGATTTTTATATTGCATGTTAATACAATGAAGCACTAAATATATCATTGACACAGTGATAAAACCTGCTATACAAAAAAAGCTTAAAATTATGAATATTTGGGTGACTATATTTTCGTCATTATTAAAACTGGGAGATTCAACATTTGTGTCAAGTAAGTTTTTTTATTGTGTGCATATGCTAGTTATAAGTACTAAATTTATATAATGTATTTAAAATAAAGTACATTTTTTTAGTCAAAATACATAAAATTCAGTGTTGAAACTTTGCTATCTGGTTTGAATTTTGTAATAAAGTTTACATATTAAGGATAATACCTATTTCATTGAACTTAGAGATTATAAAATTTACTAAAAATGTGTTTATATACTAGTGCATGTAGCTATTCAATTAAAAAATATTTTTATCATTGTGTGTCTAAAAACGCTGATATTATGGATTACACAGAATTGCTGGTATTAGTCAGGTTATTATATGAACAATTATCTCACTATAATAACTTGAATTTAGAGGTAATATATAGCACCTGTAATATATAATAAAGTAACACAACAGGTTTTGGAGTGGAATTCTTTGGGAATATATGAACAGTACTGATTGATTCTAACAAATTAAGATAATATGTTACATTATTCAGTATTAAATATAAATATTCCATACTATAAACTAGATAAATAGCGTTTAGCCGAAGTTAATTCGAAATCGTTATGCAATTAGTTGTGAGTATTATAATATAATTGAGAAATTACTTGTAAAAATTATCAAAATTTATTGAGTACAGAAAAAGTTTTTTGCTTTAGTTTAACTTCATTTCTGAGATAGTATTGAAAAAGTCAATAAGAATGTAATTATGATACGGTGAAAAAAGAGATATATTCTGATAGGCTACCAAAATGCTCATAAGCTAATTGTGTACTAAAAATAAATAGAATATTGTAGCATTGAAGAAATGCAGCACTGCATTGCAGATAGAATTGAAAAATCATTGCTACATAGTAGTATTTTCACTGAATAGATTCATGTAACATTGCATTTAGCATATTATTGTTTCTGAAATATGGAAAAATGTTAACTTTTAGAAAATTGTTTTTGAAGAATCAAAATCTCCAGCTATGGTAATATATCAAGAACATTTTTATATTTTTTGCCAGGTAGTATACTTTAGTGTTTGGTAACAGTGTGAATATATCGTCTAAATATAAATAATAACTTTATCTACAACAATTACCAGTTAGCAAAAAAAAGAAAAAAAAACGTGACTCAGGCAATTATTATATAGTTAGAAATGATTGATGAAAAAAAAATGTGTTTTATGTCGTCACTAGTATTAAAATAGTCGTACCGGGAATTTGAGATCACAAAGAGTTCATAGAATTTGAATTTTGAAACGGCTTCATTTTTAAAGCAATTACTTAGTTTTATTATTTCAAACTCTACAGAGCAATATAAAACAAGCTAGGCTTGCATATTCGATCATGCGGAGTTTTCTTTTTAAATGCATATATTTTTGTCCATTTTCTTTAACATCTATTACATTCTAAAAATACTTATAGAAAAATATACATGATAGTGTTAGGACTGGATTAAAAAACGACCTTTTTTCGATCGGTTGTAAGTGATATTTTCTATAACGATTTGAAATGATATTTCAGACTTGGTTTGATTTATTAATCTCACTCCGCGAACTAATTTTCTCTCCATTCCAGTTATACGAACTATTTAGTTTACTTGTACAATAAAGTTATAAATTCTAAGCATATACTTTCAGATGAAGTGATAAGTATGTAAAAATTTGAACATTGTTTTATAATGTCTGAAATCTTTTTCTTTTTCAAGATAACAACATCTTTATTACAATCTAAACAACATTTAAAGTTATAAACATTTTTTTTGAAAATAGTCCAAGATATAAATATACGGTTGGCATACGTATACTTCTTTTTGAGTATTTATGTTTTTAAGAAGGGGTTTCCCCAGTTCTTTTTCCCCTCTCTGCTTCTTGTCTCCCACACACGCCTATTCAGTGTACACGTACGTACGTAGTGGTTGTGTTTGAAGGCATACCAAGGAGAAGAAGAAAAAGAAAAAAAACATGGAAAATCATCTTCATTGCTAAGCGCTTGCTCATAGTGAAGATAATTTTTTTGTTAACACAACCTATTATGTACATTATACATATTATTTAAGAAATAACAACAAACTATGATACTAAAAAACCACTGAATAGATAAACATTAAAAAAACAAACCTGTCTACAACATTTTCGCTGGATTAAAAGAATTAAAGGTCTGGCTTTATTTCCGTTAATTTTGAATTCGTCGAGAGCCACCTCCGCTATTCTAGGTGAAGGACAGACACCTCTAAAACGTACCGCTGAGTTAAGATTCTAGAGCTTACATATTACCATTGTAGTGCCTTGTTGGTCCCTTTGAAGCCGTACAGAAGCTTGTCTGGATCAGGGTTTCTTCCTATTTTCTCTCCTACACCCTTTCCAACGATCTTTATGATGCGCCGGGGAGTCCCACAGTCCTGGATTTCGTGAGAGATTGTCTTCACTTGATTGCATTCCATGCAGAGCGCCCGAGTGTCATTAAAATGTCTCCCAGTAAAGAATACCTTCAACAACATCCAATTTTTTTAGGTACATTTATGTTGGATTGAGGACTGGATCCAAAATTGTCTTAAATTATTGATCAACTTTTCCCCTCTTGACTATTGCCCTATCAATCTTATTCTTGAGATCGTCCATAGCCAAGTTGATCCTCATCTTTCTATTTGGGATAATATAAGTACACCCTTGCCTTGTAATTGGGTTGAGTGTGTATTCTCCAAGTTGATTTTGGACCATAATTATTAAGGGGCGAGTAGTTTGAGTTTTTAAAACATCGTCTACCGTTCTTAATCTAAAAGATGTCATAATATTTACAGATACTTTTTATTTGGAGAAGCTCACTCTCATAGAGCAAGGCCGCCCTTCCTACCTCGATCCATAACATCTTCCTCGTCTCTTTGGGTATGCATTTAATCTCTTTCAATGGTGAATATTTAATTTCTTTTTCCACTTGTGCATTATGCTATATCACAGAAATATAAGCGATCTACACCTCTTTTGCAATCATAGCAGTAAGATGCTCCATTGTGTCCCAATATCAATCATATCAAGGCAGCCTAAACATTTTTGAGTGAATAGACTTTTTGATCCTACCGTCTGAGATATTATTAAAATTAATAACTGACTTTATAGAGATCGAAACAAGTAATTTATTTATATGTAGATATTTTCTCTTCAAGAATAATGATAAAGACTTTTGAAAATTAAAAAACGTTTTTAAGGTTGTAACTACAAAAAAAATTGCATTCACTTTTGTTTATACTTTTTTAATCTCTATCCAAATTTATATATTATTTCGAAACACTTGATAGCAGAATAGTTACACTTTTTTATGTTACTTTGTATTTATACATAATTTGCCTATCTAAAAAGGAATTTCGATTAGCTTATTTTAAGGTGTCATTCTTGTGGCACTATGTGGGGGATCTTTCCTCCTCTTCCTCATTTTTGAACCAGTTGTAGATGTCGTAGATAGTGCTCCAGGCGTATCCCGTGAGCTTGATGATAGCTACTACTCCATGGCAGGTTCGATGACAGTTGATCTTTTGGTTTGCTCCATGACTCTAAGTGTTAATTTTGATAAAAAATCAGAAGAATATTATACACAAGTCTGCATCCTCTTAATTGAGTCCCTTTGAAATGTACTCAGTGGAAGGATACCAGTGTTATTATTATTTGAATTTTGTCGTGATTTATCTAGGCAACCCTGTAAGGTTATTGAAAAAAAATATCATTCATTAATATTTTCCACAATATATGCACAAATTTTTTGTACCCGGCATTGCTAGGCGTTGACAAACAGACAATACATTACTGTATTAATATGTATTCTATTTTAATATGATGTGCTGAGCCTGACAAGTACATTTATTACAACTTTTTTGTTTCTTAGATCCAAAAGTCACGCAGTTCTAAGATATTAAGCACACAATTAAAATGACAGTTCAACCGACAGAAAAATAGTGGTTTAAAATTAAATTTTTTGAAAAAAAATATAAATATGACATCTCATATGTTTTATATTTTATATAAAAAGTTGACTTTTATCATACCGGCTGGTTTGTGTGTTTAACAATTATAACTTCTATAACAATTATTTAATTTTTTTTGGATTGGATTACGGAATTCAAAAAGTGGGATCTGTTGCTTTAAAATAACCAACCTCAGGAATATTACTGATAGTATTAAAATGAAGAAAAATACAATTTAGAAGATGGGTAAGGTTAGCTTAAAATTTACTATCTTTTTTCAAATGCTATATTTATTATTTACTGCAAAATGTCATTTTTTCTGTTTATGATATTATATCATGATATAAATGTGCGTAAAATAAATAACAGCACCACATTAAGTATGTATTTTTTTTCATAGTAAATGTATTGAATAATGGAAGTAAAATACCCTAGGGAAGTAAAAAAAATTATCGTTGATTGAAAGTGCCTTTAGCTTAAATAACATTATTTAAGAAATAAACTCCTCTTGAAAAACTTTATTTTATTTGCTTATATATCTCTATGTATGAATATGTAATAATTAATCAGTCTCGGTAGGAATGTGATATACCTATATGTAAGAGTACATTAAAGTAGTAAAGATAACTTGGGAGTGGTCTGGCTAATACTTGTACCTTAGGGTGCCAATTAAGTCACTTTTTTTGAAATAGTAAAACATTGAGGGTTCAAGTGCGTTCCTTTTGATAAAAAAATACGATTAACAAAGTTTGAACAGTTTCTATATATATTTAGATGTATTTTTAAGGCCTTAAAGTTTGAAATTTTAAATATAACTTGAAATAACTTGAGTTTGATGCAATAGTATATGTTCACTACACATTTCAGCTTGTTAGTAAAACTAAAAAATTTAGTAAAGTTAGAATTCTGTGAATTTTCCTAATTACGAATCCTTTTTTATTGGTCTAAAAGAACAATAAAAACATTTAAATGAAATGAAGCCTTTGTATATATGTTTGTTTATCTGCGTATCACAGGCAATGCGTCGCAATTTATAATTTCAAAAATTAGCAAATTCATTTTTAACTTCGATTTACAGAAAAAATTGTCAATTTAGGTTACCTTAACCTTGATGACCTTTTTTGAAGAAAAACATATATTTAGCCAAGTATTATAAAATGAAAAAAAAAAAATGAAAATTTATCAAGAGCTGATTTTTCAAAAAAATGACTTCCGAGGTCATTTTAGGTTGAGTCAAGAACGTGCAATGTTTTCAAAAATTTAGGGTATTTTATCAAACTATAAACATTTAAAAAATTGCAAATTATATTTTTAGACAAAAACAAAAATTTTGAATGTAACACCGTAACCATTCAAAAATTTAGAATTGTACCACAATTAGAATTCATAATTAATTTGAGAATAATGAAAGTTTTGACATATTACACGAAGTAGATTACTTATCTAAACAAAGGATAAAAATAATACAGCGTAGTATTTTATTAAAATATTGTTAAACCATTTTTTAGGAGACAAAAGCATTTGCGTAATAAATTATTATAAAATATATTTTTTTAAGTTGTGTATCCATATTATTTTTACTATAATTAAGGCAATGTAAAAAGGATCTCAGAATAAAATTGTATTTTATAGAAAAAATCTGTAAGAAAGATAATAGGGAACGATGTTTAATTTATTAAGTATGGATTTAGGGCTATTTTTACATCATCATCTTGATCAAAAGAAGACAACCCGAAAATCATCTGGTGTTACAAAAAATAAAGTAACTAATTTTTGGAAGAAAGCTAACATTCCCATTAAGGTAAAACAAAACTGTTTATTAATATGTCGAAAAAAAATTGTATGGTATAGTGAAACTAGTGCTGTTTTATTATAAGGTTGTTTAATATATAACAAACAACAAAAATCATCTAGAGATTTTAAAAATTCAGCCGGCCTAGGAGGTTTAAAGATTTACTTGATATTGAAGGGAAAAATTGACTCAGAATCTTTTTTTTCCTGGGCTCTCATTCATCACCAGGGTCTTTGGAAACAAATTCTCAAGTGAAAAACTGCAGTCAGTTATATTAAAATTAGGTCATTCAGTGAATCCACATTATCATGCAAATTTTCATTGTTATGTTTTTCAAAAAGGGAGTTGGCTTATGTTTCCCTCCCTTCTCTATTTTAGAGTCATATCAATCATTAATAAACTAATTGTATTAATTAGTTCCATGAGTGTATTATTATATATATCCAAAAAGTTTTTAGTAATTATGGCGATAGGTTTATGTAGTTACAAATTTCTTGGGATGATTAGAATATCAGTTTCTACGAAAGTCTTAAGTTCAATTACGCATAGTTTCCCATTTCCAAATAATTCCTGAAACCTGTCCTTAGAAATAACTTTTTTAATGCACAAAGATGCATTTCTTGTCTCATTTGCAAATACATTTAATTGTAAGTTATAAAAGTTTTATTATATATATTTTTTTTTTGTATATACATATTTTCATTGATATTCAACTTCCAAATAAGGTTAATAACTATTTTAAATTAGTTTAACTTGGGTATGGGAATATTTTAAATATACTATTTCCTTCAATTTTTTTTAACTTTATCTAATATTTTTTTATAAGGAAATTTATCTTCAACTAATTTGATTTAAAATAAAATAATATAAAAAAAAAACTTTTTTAAATATTTAGTATATATATTGTATTTTATTTATTATTCTGGGATATCTTTGAGATAAAGGATCCTATTTTTTTTACAGAGAAGAAATGAGTGAGCAACAAACTGGGAATGTCATGTTATTAATAAGTATATAAATAATAATTCAATCAAACGATATATTTTCCTGCTCGAAGTGCTAGAGCTTCTTTTAGAAGAATATTCTTAGACAGTGTTAACTTTTATAGTAAGTTAAAATTTATTGATGTTTACCCTGGACACACACTTGAAAAAAAATATTTTAACACTTAGGTAAAGAACACGACCACACATTGGGGTATTAGGGTTACTACAACAGTACCGGATTACTAGTTAGACATGTAAATTGTTATCTTCAATTTCAAAAATTTGATAAACTTTAGAACAAGAATTTCTTCATCTTATTCTTCCATGACCTGATATATTTTAAAACAAGAGTCAAGACCATCTGTTTATAAGATGGTGTGTACTTTTTGATTCTTCAATAATGACATTGCATGTTGCATTTACATCTTTCCATTTACTCAAGTGGGCGAAAAATGGCCGAATACCTGTATAAACTTCTACAAGAAGTCTTATATGCTCACGTCCAAGTTGGGCATTATTTGGTTTAAGCCCTTTTAGCATGATGTGTTTATTCTGCAAGGATTTATGGCAAAGCAGATCAAGACCTAAGATTCCATTATGAAAGAAAAATTGTTCATACTATGGTCTTACTCAGAAGAAACTACAGATTTTCCTGCTCCAAATGGCAGAGCTTCTTTAAGAAAAACGTTTTTAGGCAGCATTAATGTTTATAGTAGAATACAAGGACATTGTATAAAGTTGTATAATAACTTAATTTAACAGATGAACAAAAAAATGATAAAAAACTTGAGCTATTAGCATAACAAAAGTCTTAGAATATTGTTAAAAATAATAAAACAGTAGAACAAAAATATGTCTAACATAAATAAATAAGTAGTTATTGGAAAACATCAAATAAAAATGCAAATGTCAAGTGAAGCCAACGAGTTCAGATTATATTTCATAGAATTACAAGAATTTATTATAATTAGGGATGTACGAATACAAAAGTTGTAACCAATGCAGATTCGAATGCCATCGACAACGATTCCGATAAAGGAATTACATAAACAAATAACAAAATGATTTACTTTTTTTAATTTTTAACTTTTTATTCATTAGAGTTTGACAAAAAAAGACATTAATAGGTTAATCATAATTATTAGCTGTAAAAATTAGTTGTAAATAATTTGAAATTAAAATTATTTAAAAATTTAGTTCCTTTTTGTACTCAGGAGTCAATTCATTCATGGTTACCCACACTAATGAATAAACTTTCATCTTCGTTGGATGTACCTGAATTCTTATATGTAGGTCTATTATTATATTAATGTTAAAATTAAAGAAAAAATAATTTTATCTGGGGCCTTACAGGTAGGATCACCCAGTCATTAACCTAAGCAGTCTATAGTTTAGTTATCACTTTTTTTTATTGGTTGAACTTCGGAAGTAAATTTTTTTTTCTTATTAATGTATATTTAAGTGAGCATAGGTATTATAGAGTATTACATACACCCTTAATTATAAGTAAAATATTAGTGTATGGATGTAAAATTAAAAACAACGATTGTTACCAAGAGAATAGTATAAATTGCATTAAATGACATAGAAAATTAAGGTTATTTTAACTTTTATGGAGCTTTGTATAATATAACTGACTAATTTTCACAAGATTTATGTTCAATATATTAATCAATAGATAACAAGTGCAAGTCAAGTACAAGTCCTTACTTTATATTTTTGTCGATTCGAGTTTAGATTTGTAACAATACCAATACTTTGGTACAGGTTTCAGTACCAAGATTGGTGTTGGTATTTTGATACATTTTAACTAAAAATATAAAACAAAAATGTCGTTAAGGGAAATTCAAATGCACTTACAGGGGCATCAGATGGATTATTGTTTGACAAAGGAAACTAGTTCCGAAATTTGATTTTATCTAAATGACAATTTATGTATGTTTAGGAGTTTTATCATCGACTGGCAAATTTTCGTGGTACATAAGAGTACTTTAATTGCCAGTTACCGAATAACATTCGTGCCATTCAAATTTTAAAATTTATTTTGAGTACATTTAAGTCCATGATTTTAACTTAGGGTCTTTATGTTGAGGCTTTTTTTACATCAGAGAATACTGGCTTTAAAGTCCAAGTCAAGTCTCCAGTTCTAGTAATCGAGTCCACAGAAAGATTCAAGTATATGACTTTCACTCTATCTTCATCTCTGCGTGGAGTACCAAATGACATGTGATACATAGTGATGAAAATCAACATGGGAGCCCAAAAAATATGTTGAATTTTTTTGAGGAAAACAGAATAGCTCTAATGACGGTGCATTAGATCAGCAGTGACGAGAAAGGGGTCAAAAATGAAATAAACAAAGACATGAGCAAGAATTACTTCATTTTTGATCTTTTATTTTACTCTGAGTCCAAAAAGGACTTACGAATATATTTCTACTACTAATCCTCAAAAGTACTCTCCGTCTTTTCTGAGCACACACTAAATGTTCCATCAGGTTTTAAACATAATTGATAGTTGTATTAAAGGAAATTTACTACTTAGGAGTTAATTAATAATGACAATTTTTTCAGATTAACAACTCTAAAAAAAGGGCAAGTTAAAAAATGTGTCTCAATCTTCATCACTAGTGATATATGTTCTCCTTTTGTATTTGTAAGATGTATACTTAATACGTCAAAAAATTAGGCGTGTTTCTCTATTTGCTTTTAATAGAAACTTTGTCTCAGAAATATTGTGTATCTATTTATCCTGGTTATATAAATGTGTCTCTTAAATTTGAATGAAAACTCAAAGTAGTTCCATGATGACATGAGAAAAATATGATTTACAGCCTATCAAGTTTTTTTTTTTTTTTTTTTTTTGTTTATTCAATCAATTATGTATCTTCAATCGAAGAGATAACTTGACATCAAAGGATTTTTTCTTTTTTTATCCTTTTAACACTTTATACAATTTGAATAAAATCCTTTTTTCTCTAAAAACAAGTTCACTCTTCTGCTTTTTAAATATACTTTATATATAAATAAAAAATAAATAATAATCCATCTTTCCGTATTCATGAAGATTGTAGTTAATCATTTTTTTCATTTTTAATTATTAAACCCATAAGTATCTATGTAAATCGTTTTTCTGTTCTATAATTTCCAAAATCAAACTTTTTTAACAAATTATGTAATTTATATGTATATTATTATGATGCTTATTATATAGAGTGCGGCAACATAAACTCATTTTTCTAAAGGATAATGAAACAGGTTTATTTATAAGAAAAGTTTTATTTTATTTTAAAAGTAACGTCCTTCATTGTAGCATAAACCGAGCTTCGGTACTTGAATTATTATTTAATTTTTTTGTGTCTCTTTAAATAACTTTTGAGGGAGAGGTTTTAAACGGATTTAAAAATTTAATCGACGTATTGTCTAACTGTATCGTTGGTTATTAATATTTGATAAAATAATTATCATTGGTAATCTTACAAAGTTTTAAAAAATGTTAGTTTTATAAAATAAATCCTGTTTCAACTATCCGATTTGAATAAATCGCACAAATTTTAGAATTTACAATCATTGCTAATCTGATAGCAATTTTTTTAGGTCTCCGGTATTTTTATCTCTGGAGTTAAGAATTTAACAAATTTTAAATTATGAAAATGAATTGAAAATAATTGGTTTTTTTTCTATATTACCACTGGGTTTTTATCAAGTATGATATTTTTTTAACGTTTTGTAAGGCATTATTTATTTTTCTATTTGTTTTGACTCAGATTCGTAGATATTAATTGTATCAATATTTGAGGCTTGATATTCATTTATGATGCAAAATATATTTGTACAATTTTCTAAAAATAACAAACAATGCAATTGCTCCTATTTATTATGTATAATATTAAAACCAAATAAGGAGTGATAAAAATATAAGCAAAATTTTATAATTTTTAATGTTATTATATATATATATACATATATAGGTACCAAGTCAAACAGCGGTACAACCCTGTAACGTACCATCTCTAGTATATATATCTATCTTTGTCAGCAAATATGCCCTCTTTCAATGTTAACAACATATACTTCGATTTTTTAATTTACTTTCTGGAAGATTTTGGCAATTTTTACACAAAAAATGATAATATTCCTTCCTTAATAAGCTAATATTGCCTAAATTTAATGGTTTTAATGTATTAATACATTGAAGATAAATAAAACCTGTGTTTTTTCTTAGTTCTATCTTTAGTTCTTTCGAACTTAACATACATATACCTGAAAAGATCATTGTGTGGAATCAATAAGTACTTCCTAAAACTACCAATCTGATAATACATACTCCATTGTCGCGTATTTCTGCTTCAGTAGTATAAAAGATACGAGAGGGTAAATAAAATTATAGTCAGTAACAATTTCTTGGCATAAATAAACATTAATTCAGTCGGATGACCGAAAAACTCTTTGAAAATAGAATAGCTATGGCACCAAAAAAACAATTAAAATGTGTGAGAATACCGAACACTTATTGAGGACAAATGTAAAGCTCGTGGGCTTCCATTCTAAAAGTACTACTTCCTTTACTAGGACCAGATGAGCCAATAAATTTTAACTCTAGGATATGTTCGGCTGATGTCCTATTTAAAGAACATCATCTGATTATAATTGGACAAGCCCAGATTTCTAAGACATAGACCAAATCTCAAAATCTGAAAAGAATAGTGCCGGTAAAAATATTAACCTTTCATACAGTTTTTGTACTAGCAACTCAATTTTATATGCGTTTAGAACCGTTAAATTCCCAATTTTTCAAGTCGAAATTAGATCAATACTTCAGGAGTATCTTCTCCAAATATTTTAGTGAAGAAAACACTATCAAAGTACGAGCTCCCACCCAACGAAGACGTGATCAATAGTCCCAATATCATTAAGGGAAACCCTCTAATGAATCTAAAGGACAAGTGGTCTCGGTACCGAATGGCAACGTCGTCCTTATTTGTGAATAAATAGGCAGAAAGGCCAGAGAAAAGACTGCGCTCCTTTTGTAAAACTGAGATGAAAAATTAAGTACCTCTATTCTATTATTCTAATACATTACTCAAGTAAGGACTGTAATTAATGAATTGATCTAGAATGCGTACAGGGTTGAGCCAAAAAAATCCGGATTTTTACAGTTAGCCATCAATCCAAGGGCAAAGATGGATTTAATGTTATAGCAATCATCTCGAACATGCTCTTTATAACGTATGGTGCAATGTTTTCCGGTTCAGCTATGTTTAGAGGTTTGGAAATGGCTAGTGACGATGCACATAATTTTTTTATGACGAGAGGAGCAACTCTGTATTTGGAAGTGTTAAGGAATAACAATGTTAATAAGTATTTTTTTTAAATGACTGGATATATATAGGTTATTCTTTTTTCCCCTCGTTTTTATGTTTTTCTTCTATTACCTTATTCTTCTTTTTTGATGAGTAGGTGAGTAATGGTAATGATTTGATTACTTATGGTTAATATTATAGGAATAATAATATAATAAAAAATTTATATAGGTTATGGTTGAGTATATATATATTAGAAGTGTTACTGTACGGGTTTGTACCGTGGTTCGATTTGCTATATTTTTACCTTCAGTGTGTTACGACGGACCGTATATTGTAATCATATATTAAATATTTTGATGATATAAGATTATGGTTATTTTTTTAAGTAATAAATTTAGATAGTAAAGCAAGACTGTAATCTATTAGCATCTTTATATATATATATATAATGTTTAATTATTAGTTTATACAAAAAAGAGAAAATAACATATAAATTAATAAAATACATCCCCAAACTGGGATTTCGTCAACTTTTTTTTTTTTTTTTTTTTTTTTGAGATCACAATGGAGGATTCATGGTCACTAAAGGATCTTGAAGATATCTCAAAAGTCAATAAATCTTACGCTGATGTATCAAAACGGATCAAAGATACTCCTAACACCTTCAAGAAAAAAAAATCATGATTGGAATATAAGACAAATCAATACATTGGTGAGGGAAGGTGATGAGTGTATGAGTAAAATAATTTTTGGATTTGAATTGAGAGATGAAAACAAAAAAGGAAGAATGAGAGTATATGATATTAGCATTAATATGGATAATTTAGCTCAAATTTATAGATGCGGGCATTGATGCTGATGAAATGAGCTCTTACTCTAAATTTTAAAACTACATTTGTATATGTGGAGAGTAGATGTTTAACATTTTTTCGTTTGTATAATTTAATTATATTTTTTCGTGTGTGTGTATTTATGTTCTTATATTTTGTTGTGGTTGGATTTTATAGGATTACTCCTTGTTATGAATAATAATTTCATTATAACCCCTCTTGACATATTTTGTTATTTTTAATTTCTATTTTCTTATATCAATATGGATAATTTTGATAAAAACTTAATAAATAAACAAAAAAAAAATGTTTTTAACATCCGTGCTTTCAATTCTATTTCATGAAAAATATGATGTACCTTGGGTTCAGAGACCATACCATTGCCTCAATTGTGACGACATAGAGTCTCACCAAATTCAAAGTGATCCAACTTTTATATTTTGAAGAATTATGAACTTTCCAAAGATGTGGTATAGTTTTCTACGGTTGACTAAAGAGCTGTAATAGTTTATTCCTGACTGAATTCATTTTTATGAACTCAAAAATAGATGGAATGGGATATGACTCTGAAAATTATGTGGTTATTTCGATAATATAATCGTATGCACTTGATTTTTTCTCAACTATAACACTTAACATGAATATATAATTATGATCATTGTCAAATTAAGCATCTTTGGATAAATATTGCTACGAGTATGAACAAGAAAAATCCGTAATTCATTTCCTTGAAATTAAATATGTTAAGTATTATCGTTGAACCATAACAGAAGTCATAGGAAATGAAAACGGTTCCGGGTACATTTATTCCAAAATTATCACGAGCTCAAACTAAAAGTTGTAGAATTGATCTAAATATGTTCAGTCTTTGTGAAGAATAGATATATATTTCATTTCCTTGTTTCACAAGAATACTCCACATAGTACATATTCAATATGTCTGGGTTTTTATGTCAAGGTCATCTAAACAAAATCCCCCACACATACAACAATAATAAAATGTTAAATATACCACTGAGCTTTGTGTTTCGAGTAGTTTTGGTTAAGGTATTGGGTTCAATTATCTGTAACATTCAGATTATTTCTATTCAAAATAATTGCATATTTAATTAAAATACAATTTTTGAAGTTTTTCGAATGGATCAGCCTTATAGTTAGTTCAATGTGCAATATGGTAAAATATTTATATTTTCAAAGGACTAGTTCGAGAGGGGGAGCGAGACTCATGCTTTTAGAAAGCATTAGACAAAATATCTAGTCATTTTTTTGAAAAAATAGAAGGGGAATCCTTTTGTTTTATAAATCCCAGACTTAAAATAGCATAACATTAGTTCTTAAAATTAGGGGAATCTCGCCTAGTATTATTTCAATACTTTGTCTTTTTAATTTAAGTTGTTATATGTTCAGGGTTGATTTTATCTAGTGGTAAACATTTTACTATATTCAATCCTAAATGACCTTTGTTTAAAATCACAGAGAAGTACCACAAGGCATCTTATCTGTAAACAAAACAAGCTGAGACAGTTGGAAAGATCAAAGAAAATTCTGAATTTCCTCAAGGCCTATAAAAGTTTGGAAAAAGTTTTTTCTCCTTTTTGATAAAAAAGTTTATGCAACTGTGAATAACAAAAACAGCTGCTACATCACAACCGAACATCCAGAAAATTCCTGAGCTTCAGTGAGACATGTCTTCCAAAGAAAAAATCCAGCCAGAACCATGATATTGGGCATTTTTGTGAGAGCAAGGATCAGCTCATTGTAGATGCTTTAATCTAATTTCTCGATAGAAAGTGCAACTTGGGGCCAGAATAAAGGTTCGCTTATAAATTTGTTTTTAGTAAAGACGGCGGTCCGTGTAATTGCCCCACTAAGACAAAGGCTTTCATGAGCCCTAACTTTCTTGACTTTTAAGGACCTGACATGTGCCTATCCTCCTCTCCAGACGCGAACCCTTTTTTTACTCTATCTAGGCGCGTCTAGAGGAGAGAGTGTGTGATACTACTCATAGGAATTTTGAGTCTCTAGAGACATTCATCGAGAAGGAGGGATCCAAGCTTGAGTCTGACTAAAAAGTAAAAGTCTGCAAGGGATTTAGGCTTTCGTATTGAGACAATTATTGGAGCTGAGGGCACACAAATTGACAAAAAGTTGTTCTGAGCACATTTTTAAGATGGTTTTAATATCCTGAAAAAACATCTCGTTTAAATATTACTCTTGAAGAATTGAAAATAATAAAACCTGTACCACTTGATAAGATCACCCCTGTATACATAGGGTTCCTACTTCTAATTGTCGTCTTACCAAGAAAATCACAAAAACTTGCATATCACAGTAAAAATTCAATATATTTCTATAATTCAAAAAATGCCGACAGTTTTACGTATTGCAAATTACAATTCATTCGATGTAACAACCCTGAACTTTACCATAGCCTCATCTCGGCCTCTAAAGCGAGTAATGGTGGACTTTACCATTCCCTTTTCTATCTTGATGCACTCCTCAAGATGGTGTTGATTAAGGAGGTCTTTGTTCTACAGGCACATCTATTGGTACTGATTCCAACACACCCCAGAAAAATAACACATTGGATTTAAATAAGGAGAGCTGGGAGGTCATGTATCTTTAGAGATTAAGTCGTACAAGACAGCAACTGACCAGTCTGTATTGCCTGCAGCGTAAACCCTCATCAATACATCTTGCCATTGTGTTCTAGTTAAAACTGGGAATGGAGCTTCTGGAATCGTCCTAAAAGGCAGCTAAAACCTTACTGATGGAGCTGTCTTCCCTGGAATCCTCCTGTCTTGTCCGCATGCTGGCTCAATTGGAATTGGCAAGCTACTAAATAGTTTGTATTGTTTGAGAAAATCAAACAAGATCAAAAATGTAAATAAATCTCAATTGATTTATGATTTTTTGACGTTATTAGAAATAGGACCCTGTATATAAAAAAATCACCCCGAGTTATTTATGTTTATAATGTATAAATGTTAGTGTTCCTTGTTTCCTTGCAAATTGTCTGTGAGTACGATGCCGGTTAATGATTTGTAACATTGAAAAAAATCCAATTAGTGAATATTACACAACTATAAAGTTGAAAAGAATATATCGCATATATATCTTTTGTTGAATAAATTCATTTTGGTGTAGTCTCACTCAAAGAATTTTCTCAATTCTCATTTTCTTCAATTTGATCATTATCACAAAAAAAAAAGATAGGTTATACTTAAAACTCCTAGCTCGTTTTTAATTCTGTTATACCCATAAAAAAATTAAATTAAGTGATGAAAAATATAACTTTTTATGGAGCTTGGGGCTGCATAATTATAAGCTATACAATTAGACCCGCAAGCTATAAGTCAACTTGGTATTAATTTATAGTTCACTATAAATTGAATGCAAGAGTTTCAGGAAAATATTATACTTCACAGGAATTTCCTAAATGTGTAAAACCCCAAAAGTCCTTGAGAAAAACCCTTCGTAGATACATATCCCTAATACATCAATGCAAATAACATCAGCAAAGGTGGATCTATCTACATAATATATGGCATACATATTTATGAATATCTTTTGAGAGCCTCGATGCGATAGGTAGATGAAACATTAGAACTTGTGTTTTATTCCACATGGATTTCACGAATAATACAAATTCCCAATATAAATGCATATATACATTTGTATATCTTTTATTTAAACAAACTTAAAAGATGAAAAGTTATACTTTCCAATTAACAAATACAGGGTGTCCACGATAATTTGAAACTACTATAAACTTCATCCAGATCCATAATGTGGATATTCGGGTTAAATCATACTAATATAAAAGGTTGCATGAACAATACACTATAACTTCCACCCCAATTGTTTTGACAACAAACAATAGTCATCATGGAACAAGCAAGGAGAGACGCCATCCTCGAATTGGCTTGCGCGGGACACAAGCCCTCTGCTATCTACAAGCTTCTTAACTACCCCAAGACCACGGTGTACCGGATCTTCAACGCCTGAGAGGTTGAGGAGACGGTCTGCCGCAAGGCCCACAACATGAGAAGTGACCGAATCCGCACTCCCCGCTTCCTTGAAGGACTCCGGAAGTCCATCAAGGCTTCGCCGGGTACTTCCTTTTCCAGGTTTGCCAAGAACTGTGGAGTGAGCAAGCAGCTGGTCTCCAAGGCTGTGAATGAGGACCTCGGGTAAAGGTCATACCGAATGGCCAAACAACACATCCTCACGGTATCCATGAAGGCCACCAGGCTCACCAACTGTAAGCGTCTCCTTAATTACCTGAAGAGCCATGGAGGAAGAATCATCTTCTTCACCGACGAGAAGAACTGGACTGTCGACAGAAGCTACAACGTCCAGAATGACAGGTGGCTTGCCAAGGAAAGAGAAGAAGTCCCTGCAGTCTTCACCACAAAGTTCCCGGTCTCCATTACGAAGGAGTGGATTGCTGTCGATTCTGCGGAAGTCATCAGGGCATGCAAATCCTTTAGGGGCAGGATGGAGAAGATGGTGACTGCTGAGGGAGGACATGTTGAATAAATTTATTGTTTAATATCATGTCTAACTTTTTCATATTAACAAATACATTCCAAATTCCATTTTTATCCAGCAGGTTGGCGATTTTTGCCCATTTGAAGCCGCAGTGCCCCAAATCATGATTGCCTCTGGTTTTTAGACTTTGTAGGCACATTTTTTGGTGAAATCAATGCTGTCATATGTGATTGCCAAAATTGTGTCATTTTGCCTGTTGAATTTTCGACTTGCAGTACATACATAACTTTTCCTCACAATAAACCAGAATGGCATTTTTATGTACTGCATGCCAGTTAAGCAAAACTTTGCTTATATCATTTCTCTTTGTAGTGGTACCTTTTAAAAAAGATGACGATACTGAGTTTTGTAAGGTTTGCCTACAATGTCCCCTATAACAATCTTGATCATAGTGGTGGCTCTGTTTACATTGTGATCCTGGGTCAGGTATTGTACGGATCTTTGTGGATTTCGCCAATTTTTTTCAAAGACAACCTTGACCAACCTTGGAGTTTACACAATTTTAGTAATTCAACTCCCTGACCTCCTATCAGACTCAATTCTATTCTTCAATCAGTTTTTGGACCTGTAATCAATTTTTCAAATGACGTTGAATATCTTCTGGATTAACTTGGAAGACTGCCTAGCTTTTAATGCAGTTATAATTTGTTCCTTTTGAGATTTTTCTTTTTCTGTAAAAATTATAAGTTCCAGGGGCAATTATGAAAATTTAATATTTTAAATACATGTATTTTCAAAAAATATATATATATAATTTACAACAAAACCGCTCTGACACTTATTTTATGCAATACAAGTCTTTAAATTATGAGACAATTTATATAAGAAATATCTCTGTATATACTATTATCATGACGATTGCGTACAATAAACAATATTTACCAAGTCTGCAGCAATTTCTAACAAATGTTTGTTTTGGTTTAATGTGTTTATCATTTGTTTTTATTATCCTAAAAATCATGATATTGAATAACATAAATTTAAACACTATTTATACAAAATTTCATTCTAAATAACAACATTATGCCTTAACAGCACATTTTAGTCTGCGTAGTAATAATATCCAGGAGTTTATGCACCAATTATATTGAGCAACCCACAAGGTCTTAAAATCTTGTTGCAAAGACATTCATTTCAAAAATAATCAACATGGATTATTATTTTTTTTGATTTTTTTTCGTCTACGGAAGGCAATTTTTTCAATTTCAAGATGACTACAATAGTTTTGAAATAAAAATGTTTTTAAACAATTGCTTAATGAATATCTGTGAAAATTATATGATTTTTTTAAATTTAATTATTATAAATTAAGAGAAACAACCTGAGAATAAAGTTACTTTAATTTATGTCAAACATTGATTATACCATTTTATAATTCAAGTTTCTCTTTTATTTCATAACTATTATAATAATAGAAGAAGTATCCATTAATCGGTCCATAAAAAAGAAATGGAAAAAAGGAGTCAAATTTCCATTTATAATCGCAAAGGTGGAAATAATAAAGATATCAAAAAGATTTCTTTTGCATAAATATATTTAGTATTATCAAGAACAACATTTATTTGGGAAACTATTTGCAAAATACAATATTCGCTATATGTTTACGTTTTATACGTTTTACCTTAGCGATCTACAAATTGGAGACCCAAAATTTGTAGTAACATTTAATTACGATTTTTTCTCGTTATTTTTCATTTAAAGCTTTCTTTACACAACAAAAACAACATTTAAAACGAAAATAAATAAGTTTGCATTTTATAACACGTGTCTAATAGTAAAAATGTAGGAGTAACAACAAAAAAGGCAAAAAAGGGTGTGTGCAATCTTTTCCCCGGTAGTGGCAGTGCCGAGAAGGCAGTAGATACCTTTGACATCTTCGTCCAGACTGTTTACAGCATCATCAAGTTCTTTACAGCCCCATACAGGCAAGAAGAAGCAAAATTTATGCAGTAACCATTTTCTGCTTAACAAACATATGTTCCCCCTCCATCCCTGACCTCATCCACCTGGGGTTTGCAGTTTGAAGTGTACTGGAGGAGAATGTCTGTCACACCTCTCATCCAGGCTGCCATCAAGAGTGTACGGTTTTTTTTTAATTTAATACGATTTCACAAATGCGAAACCTCGATGTAAAAACAAATAAAGTGAAAATTGCATGAAATAACACATTAACTTCAAATTTGGAATTTATAGCAGCAAAATTGACTTGTTCCAAAAACCAATAATGGCTCTCTTTTTTTGTTGCAAGATTAAAATTAATAAGACTTTGTTATGGAAAGACTCTGTTTGTTTTTGCACATGAAAAGGTAATTTAATAATTTTACGTATGTCTAAAATATTGCTCATATAATTATATGCAAAATACAATTGACCTTAATGAAGTACTTGCATACCTACATTTTCATCTTATAAAATATGTATTTACAATGCCACTTTATAATTACCGAAAGGAGAAAAACATTAAGCTAATGTGTCATGTAAATAAGCTATACATATATTCCATTTATATATTTTGTTTTTTATTTTTCACATATTACATATATAAAAAAATGTTTATTATGTATTAAGTAAAAAAAAACTCTGTATACATTTCATTATTACTAATATATATTTGAATATTCAACACATTTTCTTATAAAACTGGGTCATATAGTCAATTTATATATATTTGTATTTTACATATCAAAAAATAAGGCTACACATTTTATGTTGTTATATTTGAGATGAAATGTTTTACAAATTTTGTATATAATGGTGTTGTTTGGTTGTTCTGTAATACCGAATGGTCCATTAAAATCTAAATACTTGGATTTTAAACTTTAACAAGGTTTAATTTATTTATTAACAATTGAATAACATCAAAATTAATACGATAAATGGATGTTTGTTTGAGCTCTCTTGATCATTAATGTCATTTCACCATTCACAGTTATGATGGCTTCAAGGTGCCGGCGGAAGGCATGTCACCAGCTGCAGATGTAGACATTTGTCATTGTATCCCAGTGCTGGCTGACCGTGGCTTTGAGATCTTCGTTGTCTGGATGAGGGAGACTGCAGTTATTCCTCCCGACATGCACCCAATAGGTGTAGTCGAGGCCGTTATCATTAAGGTATAGCTGGGCAAAAAGTATCAAAAAGAGTTCAAAAGACTCATTCAAAAGAGTCTTGGAACGGAAGAGATGGGCTCCTTTCATTGTTGTTGTCAAAAGTGGCCTCTCCACCCTCACAATGCTCTTTCCACCAAATCTATGATAGCTCTCTGGGCCGTCTGGAGTGAACCCCGGAGATATCATTCATGGGACCTCATGGACTTGACAAAGTTTGCCTAGGCTGTTTTCTTTAACTCCAACGTTTCAGATTTGCTAACATCGTAGACAGTCGTCTTGTAGAGACCCAACTGCTTCGAGTGCGCAAATGAAAATTCGTAAATGACATTCATGTATCATTTTCTTAACTTTTACGTAAGTTAAAGAAAAAAGTTTAGAAAATGGGGAGGGGTGGGAAGACTTGTATGGAATTAAGTCCTAGGATCGATCCAACATATGTAAATGGGTGTAATTACTCTTTAACTTTTTATTTATTCTTAAAGTATCGATAACTACCGAAATACTAATGCATATTTTACTACAGGAACCAGTGGAAAAATATTGGGAAGTATATAATAATAATTTATATACATACATATAAGGAATGGAAAATATATATATATTTATATATATAAATAAAACAACGAAAAAACAATGGGAAAACCCTGTAAAAATGAATTTTTATATAACCAATCAAATGAAATTTAATAAATGGATACATTTAAATATCCAATTATGGAATAAATAATTTATTACCGAATATATAATTGTTTCTAGAGGTTTCGGATCGTTGAGAATTGTTTTTAACGTTTGACACAAAATAGCATAAGTAAGTATGTATGCTTACAAAGAAATTCAAAACTTTTCTCTATTATAATATAATTTCAATTTCCTTTCTTATAGGCTATTAGTGTTTAGTTTCCCAAAACTGGGTTCAGTCGATACCGAAGTTCTGAACTCTAGTTGGCTATAATAGATAATGGAAAGGGAAGATGTTTGGGCAAATAAAATTAAATAAGCGTTCCAATGATCAACTGTACATGGTTTCTCAGACAGAATATTTTATGGACAGAAGGAAGCTTTTAATTAAAAAAAAAGACTTTGGTTAATTATTGGTATAAAATGGAAGTTTCTTATGAATGTTCAATTGTTCAATTCTTTCTTTAGGTCCTGATTAAACTTTAAACCAGTGATTCTTAAGCTAGGTTGATTGAACCCCAAGAGATTGGTAAGACACTCTTAAAGGTTCGGCAAGCCCCTGCATCCACTGACACTACTTTTGACTGGGGTTACCTACTTTTAGTGCAGCTCTGCCACAACAGCGTTGCATCGCTCAGGATGGGGTTTTTTTTTTACTGTATTAGATGACAAATATTTAGGTGCTTAGTCAAAATGTTTCACACGAAATAAATACAACCCATTCGTGTTATTTGTGAAGTTACACTCCGGCTGTCCATAATTGGCTGCAGGTGATTAGGCCACACTGCTAAGGCCTACATACATGTGCTGTAGGAAACTTGGTGCAAAAACAATATGAAAGTCGCACTTGCCAAGGTGAGGCCATGCATTTCTGAACTTGTGTCTAAAAGGCAAGAGCAAAATATCTATATAGATCTGCACCAAATATTCATCGAGTTTTATTTTTGTAGAAAATTTATGTTGTGTTGATAAGGTTAAGAACCACTGCTTTAAACGATAACCTTCGTCTGAGTACTGTCGATCAATATTTTTGGGAACATAGCTTAACATCAACAGGCAAGCAGAAAATATTTAAAAGAAACATTGCTGATTAGACTATTCATGAAAGACTCAGTTCTTTCACTCGTGATGTTAAATTTTTAAAACAACTCCCCTTTCCCTTTGTATAAAAATCGATTCAATAGAAGGGGGGGGGGAAATCAAGACAAAAAAATAAAACAATACTAAGGTTGTTACTGGCAAGGCATTGGAAATCAACCTGAAAATAATTTACGTAAACCACTTTACATTGTGGCCGCAAACTTGGTTTCTGTACTGTTTGGTCATATCCTAGATAAACACCAACATGCGATATGTGAATGTTTTTTTCTTCAAAGAAGCTGTGAAATCTTATTTTATATGTTTTATTACAAGTGTCGAGTTAGATATCTAATAGCTATGGTGAAGCGTAATATAACCATGAAATTCGGCATATGTATCAAGGCGTTAGATTGGCTCATTTCTCTTACATTAAGAGGAGAAAATGACTTCTAAGTTGAGATGATAGTATTAAATACTTTTAAGATTATATATGCATGCAAATTAATAAGGAACTTTAAACTATATTATATTTTAATTTTTTATTATTTATTTTCTTCTTCCTATTATTTTATAATTCATAAATACCTTTTTAATATTTTATGAGATTTATATATATTGAAAAAAAAATTCCATTCTTTTTTGACTTATTTTGTGTATTTTTTAACAATTGTACATTTTATGCATTTAGCTGATTTAAATATGTGAATGGAAATTATTGATAATAATTAAAATATATATATTTGTCTAAAAAAACTATTTATCGACATCTGATATATTAATTGATGAAGTAAAAAACACAACTTTACATTTCATTACTATTAAATCTTAGCAAAAGTAGTATTTTGGATACAACAAAAATGTTACAGTTTTACAAATTTTTGAAGTGCATCTAAAATTTGATATAAAAAAAGTTCATGCTATGTTTATTAGGGTGTTCCGTGAATATTTTTTTTTGAGATATACAAACACAAGCGGCACCAAAGTTTGCGTAATCTTACACAAATTATGCAAATAGTAAATAAAATAAAGTGGTGCATCATTTAGTGGGTATACCGCTCTTCAAAGTTTTGTAAAAAATTTACGTATTCATAGATTTAATCCGTAAGACTAAAATAACACAAAAATGAATTTTGAGAGTTATATTAAGATTAAAACTAGAATGGGCACTCGGTAGAGCGTAAAACCTCCGCTTATGGTCCTTTTTTGGGGTACCTTGACCTCTCTAAATGTGATGGGATCTTACTGTAAGCATATATAATCTTAATACCATGTTTGATCAAAATCGATCTGTAACTTTTATTAATATATTATATTTTATTATTAACATAAATGATTCTAAAATTTTGAATTATATTTTAAATTTTTGTAAAAACTGTACGTTTTTTCCATAATTAAACTGATTGCGTAATATAATTCAAAAAAGAATATTGGAATGTATTTTATTATTGAAATCAATTATCCAAAATATAGAAAAATAATATAAGTAAATTATATATAGATTATAATCCACGACAAAACTGAGAGTTTAAACTTACTTATTTTTGTGTGCAAACATTTAGTATTTCTGCTCGAGATTGCAAGTTATTTCTTATAAAGTCATTTCTAGAACTAGCATTATTTACACTTTGTGAAGCATCTGTTACCAATATAACACATCTTTACACTGATTCGGTGTGACAAGGAAAATCAACAATTAATAATTTCTTATTTTGGGACATGATTTGAAGGTCCTCATTGAAAATATTTCAAATTACTTGTAGTGCTGTAACTTGACATTTGTCTCGCACAATAATCTAGGTATAGTCTCTTGCATAAAAAATTACTTTTGGTGGTTTAAATATTATACTTTTAGTGCTAATTTTCACTTCATTGGCTTTTATCATTCTTCGCAATGTCAACTCCCGAATATGGCACCGCTCAACAAAACAGCATATTGACAATTAGTTTTTATGGGTGTGCACCAAAAGCATTTCTTTCAATAACAGGGTCCACGACGGATCTAAGATTTCTGGTAAAAATCTATAGCAACCAATCAATTTAAAAGAAAATGCTTAGGTCAATTTTTAAAAGACGTTTTTTGCTTGGTTAGAAACCACGCTGGAGCCCTTGTAAGTGTTTGGATAGATTACTTGCATAAAGTCTGAGTAAACGATTAGAAGTAGTAATCGATCTTGATTACGCCAGTTTTTTATGTTTACAGTTTGACAGCTCAAGGGTACATGAACCACTTGAAACGGCTTGACATGTTTTATACAGATATTTTTTATCTGTACTAAGTTAATTGACCACATTCTTAGGCAAGTCAGGCAAATTACCAGGCACTGCAGAAAACAGGATGATATTTTTATTTTTACATCCAGCCAATCGTTTTCCAATTGGTCGCAAATATTCTTTAGGACCCAAAGTGCCACCAACTAAACTCAAAAATAAATGACGAAGTGGTAACTTCAGTGTTAGTTGCAGCTCCTTCACATCCAACGGAAATTATGTTATCTAAATTCCAACCTGTTCCCTATTATAAATCTGGGATCGAAGTATAAAATAGGCCTACTTGTAACAGCACTTAGTGGGGTGTGTCCTAAATAAAATGGTAACTAATAGTCCTAAATAAAACCCAACCAATACATGATCTACTTCAATGGCAAATTGAAATAATTTTGCCAACAGTTGTAAAGGTATGTAATAGATACGGTTTATCGACATGATCTTCTGCTACTGTTGCTATTGCAGTTTTGGCTGACTTACACTTAGTTTCTGTCGAAAATTCAATTGATAAAAACAAGATTCACCGAGCTATATCTAAAGCTCGTGTAAAAGCTTCAGAGGCTTTTGAAGGAGTTGTCACTAGAAATATTTACTTTGATGAACAAAAAAAAACATGGATAAATAAGAAAACAAATATATAATAATAATAGCTACGGATTGATTTTGATCAAAACTTGGTACTAAGATTTTATGTGGTCACAAGAAGAGTCCATTACATTTTGAGAGGTCAAGGGCACACCAAAAAATGAACATAGTTGGAGGTTTTGCGCTCTAACGAGCGCCCATTCTTGTTTTCATCATAAAATAACTCTACAAATTTATTTTTACATTATTTTGGACATACAGTTTAAATCTGTGATGACGTAAATTTCTATAAAACTTTGAGGAGCGTAGAGCCTTCCAAATGTTGCACAATTTTTTTAATTTATTATTTCCATAATTTGTGTAAAATTAAACAAATTTTAATGCCTTTTGTGTTTGGATAGCTTCAAAAAATACATTAATGGGCACCCTGATGTGTATGAATGTAGATATATTTTAAGGCTTTGACCCTTTATAATCAAATTGCTAAATTTGGCACATTTACAAAATTACTTATGAATCAAATAACTGTGAATAAATCTGTTAGAAACTCATCATACCCGTGAAGTACATATTTGGAACAACACTGGTATTGTTTATTACGCAAAAAAACGTTGGTATTTCATTTACATCTAAACATTAATAGGTGTGCACTTGTTTTGATTGCTCCTTATCCGCCCTAACAATTTTGTCCTATGAATCATATTTGCTGAATACTTATGTAATCATTATTTAAATATTATCGACTAATAAATACTTATTAAGACATTTTGCATTGGTATGCCAATATGACATATTTGACCATATAATTATACATGGCAATACGAGGCACAATAATATTTTTTAATTATTTCTACTTTTAGTCAAATATTTTACGTAGCTGAATTAGGATGATGAAATTTTAGTAAGAAGATTATAAAATATAACAATTGTTGCCACTTCTATGTTCTTCATTTAAATATTGATAAAGCAACAAAAAAATTGTACAATGGATATACACATGCGTAGAAAGGAAATTGTACGAATAATAAAAATAAATGAATAAAAATTATTTGTCTAAATATTTTCTTTAATTATTCAAAATGACATTGCATCACCTCGTTACCTTTGTTGTATCTTGCATCCTTTCTTCCGAAAAAACATCCAAAGAAATACATAAAATCAGATGGTGAATGGCCAATTCTTACCAACTATGGAATTTGTATTCAATAATTGTTGAGAATTCCAAACAGCTTTACAAGAGCTAATTCTAATTTGTCCAACCAATGTTTAGAACATTGATACAGAGAAGTAGAAGCAGCAACAACTGATAACAAAATAATAAATATATTTTTGTGTTAGCAACATAACACATTTTCAAAAATGTTTCATTTATCTTGAACGTAATCATCCATAAATCGTAGAAACAACTTGAAACTACTCTAATAATAAAATATAAGATCGATATGTTGGGTTTATTTTTTGTAAAAAGCTTTTAAATAATGAAAGAATAAATCATGAATATGTGTCTTATTATATCTGCCTCTGTATATTACCATGGCAGTATTTCCATATACCTATATATTGAATCGGAAAGAAGTGTGATGTCATCAGTATCAGATTATATCCAAACTACAAATTTTATGAAACCAATATTTCTGTATCAGCTACTGTTAGAAAATTGGCATCAATAATTTGAAATATGAGTCTATAGTATAGTTATGTTTGCGTCAGCATTTATTTAACATTATTTATGTAGTAGGGGGCATACTGTTTAACAAAATAATTCAATTTTAAATCGGATGAATACCTTTAATTTCGAATTTAATAATATTATGTATTAAAAACCATTTCAAGATATTTGGAGCTACAGATTTATTCAATGTATGAGGTATTAGACCAAAGTTCTAAAAATGGATATAACTATTAATAACATCCTTAAGAATCATCTAATGATGACTGGAAAATGACCTTGGCTTAGAATAGTGTTGTGACGGTCTTTATCTAGGACCTAGGTTTCTCCTTATTGGCCATTAAATAAAAAGGTAAAATTGTTCTTTTGTGACTTCATTAAGAGTCTGTTGTTTTTGTCCTTTTTAATTATTTAGTGAAGTATACTTAATAATTATAAAATATGACCGTATAATGAACAGTTAGTTTAAAAAAAATGTATATTCTTGATAAATGTATTTTATTTCTTTGTTAATTGAATATATTTTACCTGTTGAGCATTTTTAGGAACGATTATCTATTCAAAGAGATGTACTAATGTGAAAACAGATACAAAATCAGGACACTACAATGATTTTCAACAAACTTGTCCTTGTTGATAAAAACAATTATTTAATATTTTCATATGATTATACAGGTCGGTAGAAGTATCAGTACATGTGTTTTTACCTCTAAATTATTTACACGTGTTTTTTTCAACTGACTGTTGTATTTTTTTGTCATCCATGGTATATATACCCAACATTTATGATAGAAGTTTGAATATCAGTCTTCCAAATGAAGGCCCAAAGGATACGATGCAAGATGATTTAGGATTTGTACTCGGCCGTAAACGCCATGAAGGATATCATTCGTGTGACAAAGTACAAGAGAAATACGGTGTACTATGGTATGGGGCGGTTGCAAGGTAGCAGGGCATCAAAAATGCTCTGTGTGGTCCCACAAGGCCGAAAATTAAACCCCTGAAAGATCCCCCTTGCATCTTCCGCCTTCTTTTGTCCCCCGGACTTTGTGATTTAAGCTAATAGCGCCCATATCGAGTAGTTAGTGTCCAAAAGTGTACTTGCAAATTATTATTGTATATTATATTATGGAGCTTTAATATTTTTTGTAAATCATTCTGCCCAAGTCTGTAAAGTAACAAAAGTGTTTGCGTAAAGGAATAGACTTGTACGATAAAATTTTTTATTTAAACTTGGTATTTTATTAACAAATCAAGTATTTATTTGTGTATCAAATTTAATATCCAATTAATTAGAATGCTAAGATAAAATAAAGAAATTGAAATTACAATAGTAATAAAAAAACAAAGTCCTTAAGTTAAAAACAAAAATTCTTTTTTAAGGATTGACTAAAAAAAGAGACACACGCAAGGCAGACTGTTTTCCTCAAAATTGAGGCAGTATAAAATTTGTATTATATGGAAAATTATAATCAACTTTTGTATTAACAGATTAATCTATTAAATTCTTTGAAGGTGCTGCAAATTTTACCTATGGATTTCATTTAAAATACTATATTGGGGCTAAATTCAGACCAACAAATCAAATGAAAGCTGTAAATTTTAGTTAATGTTATTGTGTATCACAACTAGTTCCAGAAATTTGAATGTAAATTCTAAAAGTGACAGAAATAATATATTTCAGAAATATTAAGTTGTTTATATTTGTTAAGTAAAATTAAATTATGAATTTCTCATTTTCTTAATTTTGACTAAAGATTGTTTTTATATTGATGCACCTTTGGAATTACTTGAATGTACTAAAGGTTTTTTTTACGTATGGCTCGTATTATTTTCTCTGTGCTTTGTAAAAGCATGTGTATATACTGTATACATAGAGTAACATAAGGAAACATTCAGCTGTCAAACTTCTTTGCCAAGAGTTTTTGTCGTGCTTTTAACCAAGTTATTTTACTTTCATTGTGTTCTTGTTTACTATCATTTGTTGAAGAACATAATTCAATCAACTTTCTAAATAACAAAAACTTTAGCAGCCTTTTAAGGGAGCATATTTTATAATCGATTTTGAAAGGAAACAAAAAACTTTCCAACTGTTTATAATTTATATGTAAAATATAGATTTTATTATATTTGTGAGTATTATGTCATGCCCCTCCACAAAGAAATGTATGATCCCGGGTCGAGAAAACTCATGGAATAAAATTTAATATGATCAATATTTACTTCAATGAACGACTTTGAAGTAAGTTCCCATCATCCATTTGATGATGAAAGAATGAAATACGCTGACTCACAAGGTAAGGGTTTTTTGCCTTTTTATGTAAAACCTGATGGCTAAGAATAAGAATTTTATTTTTTATCTGACAATGAGTGGTAATAGTGTAATATTTCCCCAGCATAGTTCCATGAAGACGGATACACCCTTGAAATCCTAATGGAGAAGGCAGAATATCAAGCTGCGGCTGCAGTCAGAATGGCTCTGATTTCTTCGACTCTGATAGGCTATACTACTGCCAACTTCTCTGCAATCATGCTTTTACAGCTTGAAAAGACAAACTCCATTGCTTTTTTTTTTGTTGGAGCACTTTAGATTTTTAAGGGGAGGCCACATAAATTTCAAAGCCGGTATGAATGTTTCTATAATTCCAGATATGTTTAGTGTGATAAAATCTCTCAAAATTTGGAGTGCCGGGTAACTTGCAAACCCAAGCCTAACTGTGTGGAACAGTTTGAAGCAGCCCTCACACGGAGTTTTAAAAAATAAACAACGTAAGGATATCTGAAATTGAGCAGGAAATCGCTTTCCTACCCTTATTTTAGATATGGAACTCTTGATCATCTTCTTCCATATTTAGGTAGATTCAAACAATTTAAATATCCATCGCAGATTGTATCCGCCTGTTCTTCAGAGTTGGAGGGAACCATCATTCTTAAGTACTACAGAATTGGAGTGAGATGTATGATTGTATCTCTTTTCAGTGGGAAGAAAAACTTAACACTATTGAAGAAAGAATTATGTTCAAGATATCATTCTAGGATAACGATGTTCATTCCAACTTTTTTGAGTCTATGAGGTTTTTCAAGGAAAACTTATTTTTACAATTCTCAAGCACAATGTGAATAGTAGAAGAGGATAAGAGGATAGAGTAAGAGGTTGTAGATTTATCTGTATGAATCGGAAGATCAGCAAGTTTTTTTGTAATGAAATGAAGGGTTAAATTGATTAATAAAACGTGTTTGAAGTTTTTGGATAAAGTTTTTGTCTTCCAATACCCATTTGGGGGACTGAAAGCGTTTTTTAAGTATATAAAATTAGATAACAATTTCAGTAAGGTTATGATTTGAATCAGGACAAGGCCAGAAAATTGTTTTTTTGTTGCCAATAGGATAGATGAAAAGGTAAGGGCTAGATCGATTATTTTCGAAGTATTTTAGCCAATTTTATTGGACAAAATGTTTTTTGTGCTCAAAATTCTAATTACGTATTTCAAAGTCAGTTCTATTATCAGTTTAGATAATGTTTTTTGATTGGGGTACCGACGATTCATATTATATAAGTTAACATTTAAATCTTCTATGATCAATACAGGATAAAAGTCATTCTTAGAAACATTTATAAAAAATTGAATGAAGGTAGGATATTTCATATTAGGTGCATATGCGTTTATTACATAAAAACCACCACTTTTCATTGGAATAAAAACTTTATGCCAATCACCAATCCTTTATAATTCTTTAACATATTTGGGTTATTTGATAGAATTTTGAAATTAAAGAAAGTATTCTCCTATCTATACCAGAGTCTGTGAAAAAGTAATGATAATTATGAGGAATACAAATAGGGCATTTCAATTTACTAGATACTGAGGTAGGAGCCTAAACATCTTGAAGACATGTTTAGTTCAGGTTTATCACAAACACAACTTTTCATTGAGGTGTTACGGTAAATATGGGTTTTCCTCCCCTTGTGTTTAATGAAATAATTTTACCAACTCCCAAAGTTATTTCCTGACACCTAGAGATCGGTTGAATCAAAAATAATTTAATTTTGGTATGCTTTTTAAACAACATCAATATGATAAAAGATTAAAATTGGTGAAATTAATTCCTTTGAATTTTAGTAAACGCTTCATCCTTTTGTAAAGGTAACCCTGAACATGGAAAAGCTATTTTTGAGATAGATCCTGACCTTGTCCGTGTTAACAGAATAAGATCAGGATTTATAGGATGTTTTGAAGGTTTATGTGGTTGTTAAAAATTTACCAATTTTTTTACAACAAAAAACATTTTGAGACTATATCCCCCAAAGTTTGAGAATATATATATATATATGAAAAAGTATAGGGATATACACGATTAATATACTTATTAGTCTTGTGGCTTTCTGTTCAAGACCAATTTTTTTTACGTTATTCACAATTGAAACACACCTAAAGTTATCAACAATTCATTTATGGAATTCATATTCACCGAATTTTAAATCAGACATATCCCAAACTATTTTTATAAAACCGATCCAGACCGAACATTTTTTTGAGATCGGTCAATGCTTAACTTATTTAAATAACCAAACTAGTTTAATCCAGTAATAATATAATGGATTTGAGACCGTTTTAAGGTTTCAAGACCAAAGAAGATTACCAATACTTATACATTACCATCAATATAAAAGATCTGCTCAAATAGAATTAATTAGTTGTTTAACAAAATTGAAATATAAAATTACAATCATTGTTAAAATATACAAATAATAGTCTTCTTATTATGATTATAAATGTACTCGCCATATCTAATGAAGAGTTATACAATCTTTAATTATCTCTTTTTATTTGTATTATTTTATTACAAAAAAGTAGAAACATATTTATGAAACAATTTTTTTATCTTAAAGAAAGGGAAAAAGTACTACTTATTTATTCATTAACTTAAAGAATATAATTGTTGATAAAGACGAAAATATGTACATTTATTTCTTGGGAAACGAAAGTTAGTAAGACATGTTTGTATGTATAATATTAAATTCCATTTTTCTCATAAAATAACTAAAAAAGTCGATTTCAGAAAATATCATTTAGTATCATTTTTTTAAATGTTCATTTTATTGTTCAGATGGAATCACACTGATTAAGCATAAGCAAATAGTATAGTTATATAATAAGTCCTACTCGTCTAGGAATTGTCTTGGAAGTCCATATCCAATGAGATTTTTCCTTTTTTTTATGAACGACCCAGGTGCGAACCTACGCACATAATGCACAAAAAAATTACTTCTATATGACTGCTAAAATCATTTAATTATAATGATGGTGTCTAGATAAAATACCTAATTTTATAAAACTATAGTTCTAATTATTTTACAAACACAGCCTTTATTTCATCATCTAAATAAAAGATTATTCAGATTTTTTTATCATAAATTTAATGACCTTTCTTAAAAAAGTAAATTACTATTTTTTTTAAATAATAATATGGATTTGATATTTTTTTCACATGAATGGCGTTTTATTCGAGAATTTTATTACCCACTCCACCTCCAGAACATCTAACATTCTAAATTATGTGTTTGTGGAGGGAAGGTTTCTCTCAGTTAAGAACTACTGATCTTGTCAATGTTCAGGACGAGATTAATTCTTTCATCGAGACCGAGTGTCCAAATGTGCTTTAATCAGATTAAAAACAATCTTGTCAAGACAAATATAAAGGGAAAATCAAAATTTAAATATCTGGAGAGGTCTTATGAAGGAGCTAGGAGAATACCCTTGCTAAGATTGGCGTCTGGTGAATTAACAAAAGATCCTACTGAACAAGCGATAGAAGCTTAAAGATTTTATACTGAGTTATATAAATGCTGGGAATGCTCTGAGAAGAAAATATGTTTATTTTGTTTAAGATTGAGGAACGAAAAAAAAATTTGTTCCTCTGCTCGATGACGAGGAGAAGAAAAAGAAAAAAGATTTACCTGGTCATATAAAAGATGATTTGGACAAGTAAATAACGAAAGAAGAAATTGAATACTGTATAAATCATTATAAAAAATTAAGTCTCCAGGCCCCTCTGGACTCCCATTCGAGTTCAACAAATCGTTAGTAAAACTGCTCAGGCCCATTCTGAAGGAAGTATTCGTTGAAATATTTTGAGAAGGAGTAATCCCACATTTATCAATTATGGGATTTTAACTCTCATTCCAAAAAAAAAAGGAAAATATCCCTTGGGTATTGATAACTATAGACCCATTACTCTACTTGATACAACTTACAAAATTCTACCGGGTATCTTTAACAGTCGTCTCCAGAAAGTTTTACGGTATATAGTGTCCACCTCTCAAAAGTGTGTCATCGAAAAAAAAGTTCGCAGAGGACATACCAAGATCACTTCAAGATACGATTAGAAAAACTAATAGAGAATCCAACGATAGTTGTTGATTTTGAGAAGGATTATGACTATATAAGCCATAAATGTATTTGAAACCAAATATACAAGGCTTGTTTACATCCAAATTTCCCTTGAAAAGTGCCAACAATTCTAAGGTTATATTTCGCAATACTTGATCTGCCTGGCAATCCAAAAAAAAATAAAAATAGAGGACGCAAGCAGGGTGACCCACTATCACCATCATTGTTCATTATAGTTATTAATCTGCTTTATGAATAAGTGATATCTAACCCATTAATCAAATGTCTTGAAGTATGAAGGAAATAATTAAAGTAAAGGCATTACAATATATATTTGTGAGATAGGTTATCAAAAGCTTTGGCAAAATCAATTGTCATTATCAATTTATTTTTAACAAATTATAATAGTGTTTGTATAGTAAAAAGCACATTCTTCATTATTTTGCCTCTAACGAATCCATACTGGAGAGTATGCATTACTTTTTTTTTAACTTTATTTAATCTATCAGCAAGAACGTAGGAGAAGATTTTATATTGCATTGCTAGAGGACGCAGTTTATCTAAATATCTAGGATCTTTCTTGAGTTTTGAAGTTAAAATAATATATCCGTTAGATACAAAACTAGGAAAATATCCAGCCAACATAACATTTTCATAAAAAGTAAGAAGAATTGGAGAGAATAGATTCTAATATATTTGGTATAACTCAAAAGTAAATCCATTAGGGCCAGGTGATATACTTAACTTATTTGCAATATCTGTTTTATTTCTTCAACACTAACACAACGTTGAACGAAATTCTTGTCATTTTCAAACACATTGAAGGATCTATGCATACTATTACAGTAATGGCAAAATTCCGCATTGTTAACTTTACTTCTTAAGCATTTACACAATTCTCCACGATCTAAACAACCATACAATTACAAATAAAAACTTTGAGTTTAATCATATATAATTTTGGAATGTTCAGAAGTTTTAGCGTCCACTATAAATACCTAAATATTATTTTCACCGTTTATTTTTATTTTGTTGCTGTACAACATGTAATATTGAGTGTGATAAGTCTTCAATGTTTTTAAGTTTTAGCTTTATATTGTACAAAAAGTCTTTTTCTCTTAACACAAGATCAAGTTTGTTTGTTTTCTTGTATAGACACTTTTTCATTATTAATGTTCCCCAAAGTATTAGGTCACTTATTATTTTTTGTGATCTTCTGACTTCAGCCTTGCAGCATATTTTTTTTTTTTAATTTTCTCAAATTAAAAAAAAAATCTCCTTTATTGTTTATAATTTACTTGGTGCATTCAATTATATTCATATTTTCAGTATTAACAACTGGGTCGTCTAATAGCAAGGCGTCTAGCTTCCATTAATTTTTATTTCTTATATTGGCTGAAAAATACTTCACTTATTGTAAAATATCCAGTACCCTGAAAGTTGGAAATAAATTTTATAAGGACAAACGTAGAAAATACCTTGTTGGCTGTTTTTTAGAGACTTCCAATAATTTCTTGTGGGAATGTACACTATCAAAAATAATATAGAGGTACGTTCTTTCAGTTTTAGATAACTGGTTTGAGTGCATGCTCCAGATTAAAGGCTTTTTAACCTTTTTTAGCAGGACAAATAGTCAAAAATTTCATGGTACCCTTACTAAAGAACATCATATTTTGTACGCCATAAGAACAAGGAAATAAAAAGACAAATGAGGTGTTTTAAATATTGTAAAACTGTGTATTGAAATACTTATAATATCGAGTATTTTTATAAAAATAATTGACATTATTACATAAGGCGTGTTGTATATATTTTTATATATTAATCTATTTACATTTTTCATTTTGTTTGTGTCTTTGTTTTTGCTAAGTTTTTTTTTTAATCTGAAATATATGAATGCCGAGTATAGGTTATGAGAGAGAAAAAAGAAGGATACTCTGGTTCTTGAATTGTATTATCTTCAGTTAGAACAAGAACAATTCTTCAATACTTTGGGCTAACTTCAACTCTTCCAAGGGTTTAGAAAAAAAACTCATTGACATTTATCACATAAATAAGTGATATAGCTTGTATATGGACTAACGTAACAATCGAATCGTCATCATTCACACTCACTCTTTATTGATTTACTGACTCTGAGTCTCGGGATAAGGTGTTCATTGCTTTTCTATATATATTATTCTTTTCAAAATAATTATATATGATATTGTTCTATATAATTTTCAAGGTAGTAGTGATTTAGAATAATAAACAAAATATTTTAAGATTCTCTTTTATAAATTATAAATACATTCTAAAAGTAATATTTTTGAAAGCAATTTATATATTTTAGTAATCATAAATAGATACAACACAACCTATTTGTATAAAAAAAAGTTCATTTTTTATATCTTTCCTTACAGAATACAAACATTTATTGGAAAACTTTGGCATTTTTTGGGGGATAAATGTTAGTTTGGTATACCATTGTTCTTATCAGTTCATCCATTTAGCAATTATTTTGAACTCCTTTTACACCCAGAGGGACATTTGCAATTGGATTAGTAAGCATTTCCTTCTATAAAACCAAATTTGAAGTAAAAAAAGCAAGTGTGTCCATTTGAATCATTTTTTAAATTTGATTGTTTGTCCTACTTCCCCAATTGGTCCCAACCAGTTATAATTTTGTGACTTTTTTTGGACCTCTAGATGTCAAAAGAAATACAGTATTATTTCCTTACTCCAATATTTTATTGTACATATACTTTATTTTAAAATTTTCAGGGAAACCCTGTCCCCTCCACCCCAATAACCAGAAAATTAGCGTGGTTTTGAATTCACATTAAATCGAATTTTAATGCATTTTCCTGTTTTTATTTTTATTTTCCAGTATTTATATTATTGATGATCAGTTTTATATATTCCATGGATTAAGAAGTAATTTGTACCAAAACGGTGAGCGCCACCGGTGGAAGGGTATGTATGAGCCTTCACTTCTGTGCAATTTATATAGTAACAATAATCTTTTTGGAAAAAGCTAAAAGTAAGGCATAAATTATATTTTAGCTCAAAGATCGGCTTAAAAGAAGTACATCAAGTTGCGAAGAGCAGCCCCGAGCCACCACTACAAAATTACACAAAACTGTGTACCTATTATATCACTAATATCTTAGTCCTGATTTGAATATAATTTGGTTGGAGGTTTACTGTTGTGCTGTGATTATGTATGTTCATCTTTATAATTTAAGAGTTCTCTCAGAATATGGGCCTGACAAAAAAAGTATTATTTTCATTATCATATAAGGAAGGCTATTTTCTCCAAATTTATTTAGCAATGTCATGTAATGTTAGATGTCCTTTTAACTTTACAATGATAAAATACATCTACAAATGTTCGAAACAATAAATTAAAACATAAAATGAAAGAACTTTATCTTAATTTGAAGACAATAAATTCTGGATAAATCATCGATTTTTCCCAACCAGTAACTCTTTGAATTAATTCAAATATAATTGAAAAGTCATTGATATTCCGGAATGAACAAAACGTTTCAATTGACATAGGGCAGATGTCTTTGGATTTGAAGATTTTGATTTGATCAGAAGATTTTCTAAGTAAAAAAAGTTCATAAATGTCTAATATAATTTCTTACTCAAAGCAATTCGAGCATGATTAAATACCATATTTTTGACGGTTGTGTCACATAAAATTGAATCTATCATGGAGTGGGAATTATTTTTTGATACTATCTTTCTTCTGGATATTGAAAGTCAAATATAAATAAAGTGGAACCAATCAATCATTCTGAATCATGAACACAGTATTGGCTAAATAAGTCAGAAAATTATTGTATTGGACTTTGTAAGAAAGTTTTTAAGAACCTATCTTTGTACATATTCACTCAGAACTAAACTGGATCTCATCCAGGAAAAGAATTCATACATAGCTACATCAATCATAAAATATCCAAAATATTGAAAACACTTGTTATGATATTTACATGGATGTATTGCAGGCGATTTTATTTAGTTTTTATCCCCAAAATACTAACAAGATATGTTGTCATCAGAAAAGTGGAGCTAGAATTAAATTATTTATCCTTTTCATTCATGAACCCCCCCCCCCCTCTCACATTATAAGCTTATTTATTTATTTACAAAACTTTGGAGCTATATAAGAATAAGTAGAGTAATATATAGTTCCCATATTTACAAAAAATAAAGGTTCAAACTTTTTTCCAAGAAGCTCCAAAAGCAAGTCTAAACATTGCCTATCTATTAAGTAATTAGCTGCTAACAGAAAAAAAGGAATATTCTATAATAAGGCAATCTTTGTGTTCCTTTGGATATGAATCGGTAAATACATATATAATTAATCGATTCCCTTATGGATTATATTTCGCTACGGAAGAAATATCTTAATAAAACCCTTATTTTGCCATGAACAAGTACAAAGACCCAGGTAGTATTATAGGTCCAGTAATCTGTCTGATTTGTAACATTAGTTAAGGAATAGCTAACGCTTGTTTGAACTTCAACATCAAAATTACTACAACAGATCAAAAATCACACCGTCACCAACCTGCCCATCGATAGAGCAAGTAACCTAAAAATATTGCCAAAACACACCATCAGCTGATTAATATTTAAAAAAGTAAAAAATACGCCGCCTACCTAACTAAAACTTTTACTTTTCGTCTCTTCTATGCATCAAAACTATGCAATTAATAGTGCAAACTCGTTTAAGATGTCCTATAAAACTCTTTTTTTGGACCATTATTAGCTATAGTTATTTTATACCATAATTTCCTTCTTTAATTTTATCTCATAATTCTATTCCATTAAAATTACAACTTTTTTCATTTCTGCAGTAATAAAAAAATACAATGGTAATAATAATCTTATTAAATAACAATTAGTCTTAAAAGCAAATTCACTTCAATTAAATGTCTAAGTTTTTTATCTATGTACAACTCAAATAAAGTAAAAAGTTTGTTAAATGATATACATATGTCTTTTTTAACCAAAAAATATATGTGAAAACTTTTGAATGAACGGATCACAGTTATGTAACTGTAGCTTATAATATCTACTTATATGATGAGTAGGGTGGCTTTTATAATGTAATCAAATATTCAATGATTATGATATTGTATAATTTGTTTGTGACTCTCATTTCCTTGATTGTAGAGAGCAGGACGGGATCACGCCTAGAATGTTTATTAAATATAATAAGAAAATGCGTAGAACACAATTTTAAATTTTTCTTCCAAATACTACCCATTATCTTTTGACCTGTTAATCTAAATGAAGTTAAAATAAACATTGAAAACTCTATTGGAAATTTGATAGATTACCCAGTCGTTTTATATTTAAAATAATTTATATCATAATTAATGTTTTTAGATAAATTTTTGTGAATACTAATTAAAATAGATGAGACAAGTATGAGTATAATATTGATTTTAAGGACCACCCTAATAATGAGCTTACATATTTACGCATGCAACTCATACCTTTTCTCAATAAAAGTAATAAACTTATTCAGGGTGATAAAGAATAATTAGTTGAGTTAATGATGAAGGTTGTGGGGATACAAAAGATGAGACATATTAAGCATAATGAGATTAGTATGTAATAAGCAAATACACAAACATTGGAACATTTTACTGTACACAATAGTACCAAAAATTGTAGTAAAAATGAGTAGTCATCTAGGTAACTATAGCTAGGCGCCTGATAGGCGTGATTAATAATTATCGTGACCTTTGGTAAAATGTACAAAAGGGTTTTGGCATTTTTGAAAAAATAAAATATTTTACAAATGATTTAATATATTATAATTAATTCATAAATGTCTTAAATGCAGTTAAATTCAATCAGTAACATATATGAATTTGTTAAAAAGTTAATTGGAAATTAAATATTATCTTTTTTAATTTTTATATAAATAAAAAATGCATGTCTACAACCAAAATGTGTAGTTACTTTAACATTTCTACATCATTTAACCAATAATCAGTAGTCATGTTTCATATCTTATGTTTGATGGTAGAGATGACATTTTGAATAGAGTAAGAGGAAGACGGTAGCAAGACTGAACATTATAAACTATTGAATGGATAAATAAACCTTATTAATATAATTTTAACAGGGAAATCATAAGATAGACATAACTCATCGGAATAGTTGTAAAAAAATTACCTTAGATTCGTGCAATAGATGGAAATAATACTATTCATTAGAACCGGTTCACTCCCTTCAGAATAATAGCCTGCAATGAGTCAATAATGGTATATAAACATTTGTTAGATTATATTTCCAAGACGTCCCACACATAGTAGTCCGGTTCAGATCCGGCGAGCAAGGAGGCCAAATGTGGATTTACTTAATCGTGTATTGCATTAATTATTATTATTAGTTATTAGGCCTTAACAATCAAGAGTCTATTTTGCATGTCTTCCTGGCCCAACACACTCCTTGAAATTCTTGGAAACATTTTAAGCAGTTGATTAATGCAGCTACATACACTCAATAATATCTCTGGTCGTGTACTCGGTAGGTAGACAAACAAAAATGCCCACACAACGTTCATATTTGGAGGACATCTTAAAGATTTTACATTTTTCCTTATAAAGTTATGTCAGTTGAATCTGATAAGCAAACTTTCATCAACATAGATATCAACTTTGCAAAGTTATTTAGGTGTCAACTTGGTACATATTAAATATTTATATACTTTAAATACTTACAATCTATGTATGAGAAATCCATTTTTGGAAAAAATATATCTTCTTTTAATATTTGTACAAAAGTTGGATTACTTTCATTTCAACAAATACATTTATCTTATTATTAGCTTTTATAAATAAAAATAATAAAACATCATAATTTCTAACGATTAGAAAATCCTTAAATAAATCTTTTTGCATTATTACTTAAGTCTCCCTCTTTAGAGCCATTAATGTTTCTCTTTTTTTCAATACTATTTTATCGTTATTAGACATCTGAGGATGAGTAAAGACTATAACAATATTTATATACATATTATCTGAGGAAAAGATTGACAAATATATCATCATAAGCTGATCTTATCTATCTACTCTAAGACATACAGCTTTCTCCAAGAAAAAAAACCCTCCTTTTATTAACCCTCGGTCACTTTCCTGGGGTGATTATCTAGACTAGAACATTTTTTTAATACTTTCTGTATATCATATTTTATCTTATCTTAAATGTAAGCCCTCAATGCATCATATATACAGTGCTCTGTCCTTTGCAAGATTTGGTACATGAAATTAAGATCGTCACATTTAATTTTCATATATCTTCTTTTACTCTTTACTTAACTCCCTCTGGCCCATCTTTCAATTAGGTTTACCGAATAAACATTTTTTTTTTTTTTTTACAATTACATCATTTCTAGCCCATGATGCTCTTTTACATCTAGCTATTTCTTTCGAAATACAAACTTGAATACTGTACCCTGTTCTTCCAATGGAAAATGGAGTAATAATGATCTGAAACAATTATTAATAAGAGTCAAGGATAGGGCAGCATTAGCAGCCATGCCCGTACTTTGGCTTTTAAATTCAGTGAACAAATAAATTCTACCTCTAACATTTTTATTACAAATATTAAAGTTTTTTATTACCCCTTTCGAGACTTCACAAAAAAAATATTACTCCAGAATACTGACTTAATTTCTTCAAAAAGAATTTCCAATACTGCTTAAGGGACCTTTAAATATTCAGCACCCTGCTCCATTAAAAATTTTCTTGTATGATCACTCCATAAATGACCTCTGCACAAAAGTTGCCAAATCCGATAAAAATGAAGGACCTTTAAAACACAATAAATGTCAATTATTGAAAGGCCACTATATTTACTTGAATTATAGTGTATCTTTAGCGCTAAGTTTTTCTGGGTTTTTTTAGTTAAAAAGAGTATTTTCAACGGTTGGGCTAACATTAATTATTTGTATTGGACTCAATTAAAAAAAATGAGTTACTGTCGAGGTCAAGTTTTTGATTCTGTTATGGAGTAGAGTTTGAGTTACGATAATGTACAAATTTTCCAGTTTTGTCAAATTCAAGTATTGGAAATGTTTCTAATATTATGTGATGTGTTTCTCCTTTTTAATATATCAGCTGATTGTTTAATAAGAAAATAACTTTGTCTGATGAACAGGTAAGATCATTATTATTAAGTGAATCCGGCGACGATGATGAAGAACCCGACTACAATAATGATGAATTTGACAGAAAGATTATGAATGTTTATCTAGTTCCGAGGATGACACTCTCTGTCTTATACAAGCTTCAGTATTAGGTAAATTGATATAATGGTTCATTTGAAACAAAATTCCATTAGTTTATAATGAACCCACTGCTATGTATTTATAAACTTATATTTAGTTTCAATGATTTCCCATATTTGGGAAAAGACGAGCTTCGGCCAAAGAACCAATCACTATCAAAGTATGTAGCCCTGAAATTTGTAGCCTCATTTCTTAATGAAGGACGGAACATAACCCATGACAATTACTTTACATAGTGTAAACTTGCTAATTATACTTATTTTAAGATTTGTAAATTATAAGCTTAAACAGCATATAAAACAATTATAATTGGCAATCTGAAAAGTGGTTTTGCTTTCTAAATCAGCTTTCATCTTTCTTGAATTATTTAAAAGATAACATCTAATTATGAAGTAACTACGAGTGCATTTGATCATAGAAGACCAAAGATCCGTTGTTGAGTTGTAAGTGTAGGGCATTGTTTGACTTTAGGGTATAATTTAACAAGGTATACCCTACACATACATGTAACACACACCCTTTTTTCTTTTTCCCTCTTCCTTAATGAAACTAATTCCATTATAAGTAACAAAAAGGTTCATGTTCCATGTATTGAGTAAGTATTCCTTTTTTTCTAATTTAAAATACTTTATTGAATTCTTTTTTAATCACAATTTTACATAATCAACATAAATAATTTGATTAGAAAACAATAAATAGAACTCATTTATATAATTTACTAAAGAGGTGTCTAATATAAGTCTACAATTTACTCCCATCCTTCTATCAAAGAAGCAAATTTTCTTTTAAAAATTCTCAGAGATAGAGAAGCAGGTCTAAACTAACAAACAACACTACTTGGTTTGATGTTATTTGTCACCAGTATGATTATAAATTATGATGTGTCTAGTTTTGGGCTTACACCTGAGAAGGAGTTCATGATATTAATCAAGGTGGATACGTAGCTTTTGCTTCTGAGTGGAATCAATCTGTTCGTATGCTTTGCTGCATAGAGCAAATCCTAGACATTGAAAACAATTTTCTCTATTTTGAAACCCTTATCATATAAAGGAGATATGACGAAATCCAATTTAGCTGGGTTAGCCTCACTCCAAAGTGACGCCTCCAAGTATTCCTTGACTGAAGAGTGGTACTTGTAGTAATTTATATCAATGTCCTTGATGGATATGGAATGAAGTTTCATTTTATATTCTTCTTTTCATAACAGCTTACATCTAAAACAATAACAATAAAATGTCATGACAACTATGTTTCTTGTCCTGCGAAACATTCTTCTAATTTTCAGGGTTAGCATTTTAATTATCAGTTTCTTATTTTTAAGTATAAAAAATTCTTAAAATTTTAAACAGTACTCATTATATAAAGCCAAGTTCTCAAAAATTTTAGTGTGCGAGCGATATAAAATAACCAAATCATCTCACGGGCCACACTTATAAAACATATGCTTTAATTTAAATTGAACAGTCAATAATATAAACGTTTGAATATTTTTATTTATTCAAATTACTCTAATTGACTCCTAAGTTATAGACTATCTTTTTAATACTCCCATTGAAACTGCTTGTGACAATTCTCACTATCTGATCTAAGTACTCATAAATGAGTTAAGTACAATATTTATTGTTTACCGAATTCACCTGAGAGAAAACAGAATCACACAACTAAGTTGATCCGAACATTTCAAAATCACAAAGTCCTAATTTTTTTCGAAGCACCAATATTGGTGATAATCCAATCCATAATTTTTAAATAGAAGATATTGACTTTAACATGGCATTCAATATATCTTTTTACTGCCTGTGAATCAAATTGCTTTGTAGTCCAATAAAATCCATTTTTCTGATCAAGTCATAGATACCTTTATTTCATATTAAATTATTGTTACAAAATAATTTTAGAATCGCTGATTTAAAGAATGTTGTGAATGGAGAATCCTTTCTTTTTATTATTATTGCAGGAGTTGCAATAATGATTGAATTTCAAATTATTTTGCATAAACTCAAAGAAGAAGAGCACAAACATGAATTGATAAAGATAAAAACAATGTGTCCTATTGTATCAATTGCTAGTTTCTAATCTTTAAAGTTAAAATTATTTAATAAATTACGAGTAGTATTGAGATATCCTGTGTGTGTTTTATATTCTCCTTCCAGTAAAAATGTATGTAGTTGTAAATTTCTTATTAAAAGTTATATTTTTATTATATAAAAAAATTAATTTTGTTTAACATTTTCTTGTCTTTCTCAAAAAATACATATTTATTCAGAGTTTATCATCTTTTCCTATGAAATGTGAAACAACATGAAAGAGATCTTTTATACTGAGTACGAAAAAAAAGACAGAAGGGAGATGAAACAAAAAGCATAAAACAATATATGTTATATTTAGTACCAGATAATGGTACCTAGATACCTAACAATATATAAATATATTCGTTTTCAAATGATACCTGACTAGTTTTTTTGAAAGGGTAAATACATAAAAAGTGTAACAAGATATATGAACTATAAGTTCTTTTTCTTCAGAATCCATTCTTCTTTTTGTTGTGAGTTTCTGTTTTCTACTTTATTTTTTTATTTTAGAAGAAGAAAAAGTCTAACTTTTATAAAGGTATATATAAATATATACATAGGTATACAAAAATTAAAAAAAATAAAATAAAAGAAGATTAGGTTTTTATTTAAGAAGACATAGAAATAAACAAGAGCCATGTTGTTGTTGTTGGGTTTTCTTCCATGTTTTTTTTGTTTTTTTTTCAAATAACAAATATACTTTTCTTCTCTAAAAGAAATAATACCCATACCATTTTGGTAAAATACAAATTCTTAAATATATTTCGAATTAAATATCTCCAGTCAGTTCTTACCAAAGCTATATAGCGAGTGACGAAATAAAGACCACATGAGCGTTTAATAGTACTAAATGAACTAAATGTATGTACATTATATAAGTTAACCCTTGTAACTGGACTTATAAGTTAAATTATCCTGAGGGGAGAAAAAGTTGCATTCAACATAGGAGAAAATAACAAAAAATGATGATGTGACATAAATTGTCGCATGATAAAAAGTTACATCTTGCCCTGGTAAAAATATTATACATGAGCACCACGAATCTATTTAAACTTACTGGTACGCTTAGTTTTCAAGTTTTAATTCTTACCAAAGGTGGAAATAAGTCCTTATACTGCAAGCCTAAGTATATTTTCATGTCTTAATTCATAAGTCCTAGAATATTTTTATCAAGATCTTGAATATAAATATACATATTTAGTCCAGTTCGATTCTTCAAATTTCTGTTGAGCCTATTCCAAGTGCATAATTGTAAAATTAGACAGATAGTGTTGAGAGCTTTTTTGTTCTGTATAAAATAACTTACGAGATCAAGACGAGTTGCAAGTATTAGTTATCGATTATCGAGCCTTTGATTGAAAAATTAAGTAGAGTTGTAAGTATTTACTCTAAATTTTAAATTATAGAATATTTTTATTGAGTCCAATTTGAGCTCTCAGATTTATTTTGAGCTCACTTCAAGTTCATAATCATTGTGTTTGTAGGATTCGTAGTGTTAAGGTGAAAAAATTATGATATTTTAAGTAACAATTCCAGAACCAACAGCCATACAAACTTGTTCAAGGACTGGACTCAATCAACAATCATGTAGATCAATCATAATACTGGACTCAGCCGAATTAATTTGGCCAGTTACATCCTTTTTTTAAAGTGGTAACCTCATCCCTCTTTACGTATAAATCCTTAGTGGAAATATTAATAAAGAGTGTTTAAACGTTTTCAATTTTCTCTTGGCTGATCCAATCTCCATACAAACCGGTTCTAATCAAAACACATAGTATTTGAAATTAAATGAGCAACAAATGATACTCTAACACGTGCTTATTAAGCTTCCATGTGACAACATACCCTTGTCCTCTTTTAATCAGGAACAAAAACTTTCTCTGCTTTTGTGTATTTTGTCCTATTTAACTGGTAAAACAGAAAACGCGTTTTTGGCTATAGCAGCCGGTGTCCTAGTTTATTCTTCCAAAAAATCAGAAAACATGTATAACAGGATGGTGAGGGCAAACTAACACTAATGTTTTGGAAGCCTTTTGGCTCGGAAGTGGCCAAAATTGACCAAAGTCCTGCTTTGTTTAAGAAAATAAAAAATAAATTGGAAAAATCCTAGACAATCAATCAATACGTAGATCGCCGATATCATCTACATTTTTTCCTGTCCAACAATTCAATATGTCATCAATGAAGACCTATGGTAGCACAGCCATACAAATTGTAAAGTACAGCTTCTTAACCCGTCAAACAGGGAGGAAGGGGTCACCCGATCCAAGGCATTGATCAAGACAAAACAGAAGGCTCGCATGAAGGATTTTATTCTCATATGAGGAAAATTTCTATTAAACAAAGAAACATAACTGAAGGAAGAATAAACGGTTGGTAAAAACTCCTTATAATGTCCTTAGGATCATAAAAGTCAAGTACCCAAACAAAGTTATGGTTCTTGGTGTACCATCGAATGTCACGTTATGTCGCCAAAGGTCAACCCCAAGGTCTACATCAGTTTTCTGCGCATCAAAGTCTTCCTCTGGATAAACAGGATCCTTAAAGACCAACTTTGGATCTGAGATCAAACGGGGCACCCTGTCAAACTATCAAAAGGCACTGAATTTACTTGATACTGAGAATTTGTTGTACGTTTCAGCGAATTCTAGGCCTCCTAATTCGCCAAAAATCGAGAAAGCATCAAAAATACAACTTAAAACATGAATGTAAATACGAGTGTAATTTTTACAGTTTGTCAAGTTGATCATTTAATAGATTGAAATTGTATTGATGAAAATGTAGCTGTGAGGAGCTAGTGTAATAAAATTATAAAGAAGTAAAGACGAAAACAGGATAAATTTATATTTTAAGCACTTCATTACTCGATTTTATTTCAAATTTTTATAAGAACTAGAGTTAAATTTATCCTAAGCTTTTAAAAATAGAAACAAAGAACAAATGTGAATACAAAGTATGTACTTACATTGTGATTATATAATTATTAATCAATTTAAGTATTAAAAACTAGATTAAATTACCGATAAAAACAGTTACAATCTACATCGATGTTACGCCCCGTAGTGTTGTGTTACATACAGAATATTATGATCAAACCGTCACTAGTGAGTGCCGGCGATTGTGTTGCAATACAGCAGTCGGATGGTGTCTCTTTTTTTGACAGCAGAAACTTTGTTGTATCAACGAACTTAAGTGAAGTTTGGGACATCATGGTGACACCTGATCCTGATATAAAGAAGATTGAAATTATAGAGAAGGAACGTCGTTGCGCCATGACAATGATTTTTGTCCAGAACATCATGCTTCCTTGAATCTGATAACAAAACTTGGCATCTGTTTTAGTCTCCGACAGGACGCTGAAGTGGCAGAGTGAGCTCTTATATGATTTCATTGAGAAGAAACCATGGTTACCAGCATTCCGGATCTTAATCTGACGTATATTTTTGTCTATCGCTCAATTCCATTAAAACAAATCCAACATCTCATGCCATCAAGGACTCAGTGATTGCCTCTAGCAAGGAAACAAAGACCAATATTCATTCACCTTGTCAACGTCTGTTCCTCCTTCTAAGCCCGGACCCAGGTCGTGATTCATGCTGTACGCGGATTCATGAAATGTGCTTTTTTGAACATTCATTTGTACAATTCAAAGTGTTTTTATAATAAATTTGACAAAAATGTGGCGACAGCGACAATTTCGAGATTTTTTAAAAACTCATCGATTTGAGTAAAACACCTTGTATTTCCATTTTTATAAGTTCTTCATAGAAAATCTATATGAATGATAAAAATCAAATATAGCCAAATTAGGTAAATTTTTTATAAAACACACTTGACAAAAATATTTAAGTCTCTCTACATTATTTTGAAACCGTAAGATACTAATTTCTAACACTGTTACAATACATATACTGCGCAAATTGCTTCTAAATGTAACGATGAATAATTCCAAAAATCCTATTTTCTGTGATATTTTCATGATTATACGGTAATTATCATCATATTTTGTTTTTGTTACATACTTCCTTGGACAATGATATCTTTGGTATTTTATCCGTAGTAAAACTACACCTACAAGTTTTAAAACGGATAGCCCTTTCATAAACAAATTCTACCGTTCAGTACTTTTGACAAGTTTTTACATAATTTTTGTGTCATATATGAATTACTGTAAATTCTATACTTTTCATTAAATTTGAGCGGTTTTTATTTGTTGCTGAACGTATGTATTGATTTTAATGATGCATTTGTCCTTATTATCCATTAAAAATGTAGATAAGCCTTGTTGGCTCGGAAAAAATAAATAGTGTGCACTCTGAATTTCGGCCTGAAGCGAAATATCTGTCCAGGTCGCTCTATAAAAAATCAGTTCATACCAAGCCAAAAATTAAAAATGTCAATGTTAGTTGTTTACATATATATATTGGATAAATGCTATAAACGGAGTAATTTAAATAAAAATAAAATCTAAATACTCGAAAAGAGATAATCCACATTTAACGTTTAGTATGTTTTTTTGTGGGGGAAGCAATTATAGAATCATTTTTTAAGGAGAATATATAATACTTTTATGATGGATGAAAAAATGTGGATTCATTTTTATATATATTATGTGTTCAAGTACTTTCAGCACAAGGGATTCATTCTACACAAATCTCTCTCCTAAGGGAATATTTTCCTTGAAAGCTTCTTTTAAATTAAATTCTAACTATTGAAAAACAAATGTAAAGAATTGACCAGGAGAAAGTGATGTAGGAGAAGTCGAGTTGGTACAAATTTCATGTTATTATTCACGTAAGACAGTTTAAAAAAAACAGGGATATATTTGGCTTTTTTGTAACTCAAATAAGATACTTATATTTTTTTTTAAATTAAAATACTACTGGAACCCTGACAGTGGTTGCTTAATTCAATAACATATCAGTAGCATTTACCTGTAGGAACAGATATATAATTTGGAGGCATATATCATTAAAATTATTAGATTTGAACTAGAAAAAGCACTACTGACTAATTTAATTAAGTATGGATTTATCTTTTTATTTAATTTTCCATTCATGGACAACTGTTATTGCATCCAAGAGAACAATTCCTCCCACGGATTTTGTTAAATTTAAAAACACTGCCAGGAATGGACAAGTCCAGATACTTCTTTTCCACTATATTCACACTCTTGCCTTTGAATATGGAATGTCTATGAAACTATCGTAGACCAAGAAATAAGGTCTATTATAGTCACACACAAAACTTTTGAGAACATTCTTATTACATGGAGATTATATAAAAACTATATTATGTTCTCTCAAGTTTTAGTCATCTCAGTGAGAATATTTTTCATTAAATTGTTGTAAATTTCGTTAACAGTAAGCTATAACCTACGAAACAATTTTTTTTTATAAATCACTTTGTTAACCCTACAAAATTCAAAAGGAAATCAAAAAGTAAAAAAAGAATAGAAATGATTAAGTATTAATCCTCACCAATATTAAAAATTACAAAAAGATTAGCAATTGAAAATTAAAATGTGTATTTTATAGTTGCCTTTTCTTGAAAGCCATAATTTAAAATAAACAATTATCTCAGTTCCAGCTAGACTCTTGAGTAATGCAGATCCCCGTAAATAATTTATACTTTTATTTTCTATGTAAAATCAATTAAAGAACTCCAGACGACAGAGAAACATAAATTAATTTGTAATTATTGAATGTACATAGATTGAAAACTCAAAGTTATATGTGGTAGTAAATTAATTATTATAAAACTTATGGTATTTAATGGGTACAGGATCCATAAAACCCTGGACTTTATATTGTGTTTTGGCACTCCTCAAAAAAATAAAACAATCTGTATCTTTTATATTTCTAATTGGAAATCCCTGCTTCTAATCATTTCCATCAACGTCGAAAAGATTAAGAAAAATCCACTATCTACATTCTAATGAGTAAAATGGTTCATATAGCTAATAATTATTATATTTTGAGAAAAATAATGACATCTTAGAAGTATTTAAAGAATTTTATTTGACATTGTGTAATTTGTAAATACATTGTTTAAATCTGAACGAGGGTTGAATCCTATCCTTTTTTTACCTTGATTTCCGAGTTTGGGTTTGTTTGTCCCCCTGTAAATATTTTTAACTCTTCCATATTTCTAAATAGTCTAACAACAAGTCGTAGACTCATATGTTGTTACGATACTTTGAAGGTAGCGACCAACTAACATGTAAAAATTATTCTGCGCATTTCATTCTTTCATCTTAGTGAGCTTAAGTAAACAATTAAACTTACTTCTCTCACTGTTTTGCGAAAATAAAACTTCAAATAGACCCTGTTGGATTTGTTAACTTCCGTAAATATTATTTATACCAAAACTTTACCACGAAAGTTTTTTTTATACTTTCCAGTCCGAACTCTTGCAATGATGATATAAATTTAGTAATTAGAAGGAGTCTTTAGTTGAAAAAAATATTTATGAGTTTTTCTTAAATCTCAATGAAATATTCTTCGCCTTGTGTGACAATAGAAGGTATATTGTGAACTTTTTTCATTTTGAAAATATCGTTAGGTAAATAGAGACAACTAAATCTTTGTTTTAAAAATTATTTACTAAAAAATAATCATAATTAAGTTTGGATTAGAGTTTTAATTATGTATTGATTTGTAAATCTGGTTAAAAACATATTTTAACAAGTTCCTACATTGTTCAATAATATATGTTGCATGCTAACAGAAAAACCAAATTTTAAATTTTTATACAAATGATAGTTATTTATATCAAGACATTTTTTATTTTTACATTTATATTCAGACAAAGGTTATGAAGGCCAGAAGCTCAAAAGCTCACTTTTTTCTTCCCAACCCCGTATATGAAATATAAATACATACATTCGCATTTTGCACTAAGCAATTATCTTACATAGTGTATATGTGGTGCGAAAATAAAAAGACCATCTTGAACAAAAATTTAGAAATGAGAAAATCCGATTTTATTTTACTTCAGGTTTACTTTAGGTATAGATACAGCCCAATATTTCATATTTATATTTGAGTCACTTATTTTCAAAATTGTGAGATAAATTAAGATACCCGAGAATTTTAACGAAATATAAGATAACCCTTATCTGATTTATGAGACTTATATTGACCCCGATATGATGTTTTTCATAAAATCTGTCAATTTTTTATTTTTTTATTGTAACGATTAATTTTTGATGCGTTAAGTACAATTTATAGGGCCTCCACAAGATTAAGCAAACAATTTTTTAATCGAAATTAATGATAATTTGCGGAAGAGTACAATTTTAATCTACATTAAATTTTGAGAAAAGTCATTGTAGCCTGTTTTTGGGTTGACAGGACACGTATTTATAATTAATCAATGAAGTAACTTGTTAGTTTATGTTTTTTTATACTACTATTTACTAATTGAACTTTTTATTATAGAAAAGCTTTTTTAAACTGTCATTTAAAATCATTTTTTAAATTGGTCCTATAACTTAATTATATTTTGCTATAAAAAAATATAAAATCAAATCAGTATTATAACTTAAATGTACCCTTTCTTCTATTTTTCTATAAATATATATTTTTTAAATATCCAGAAACCAATAAATTTTATTCCCTCTCTATATTTACATATCTTGAATCCAATGAATCTAATAAGGATAAAATTTTATAAAAGTTTAGGTCAAAGTATAACTAAAAGTTGGTAAGAACATTATATATTTTTTTGCTTTCCTAATGTGCAAGGATGTTAAAAAGCTGAAACAGTTTTTCTAAAATATGACCTTGAATAAAAACCTATTGAGTGTCTTGCTATCCTACAATTTTGCTTAAAATCCCTTATTAAAATGAAATTAAAAACAATGATTATGTTTCACTAAAACCTGTTAGAATATATTTAATCATTTTCAGTACCTTGAAAATCGACATATTTGAATAGTTTTCTTTAATTATGAAAATAATAATATCATAAAAAAAATTAGCTTATTGTTTACAATTCAAAATAAACCAATTTTGTGTCACTATAGATATGTAAAATGTCGAAATTTTGAATCACTAAAAATTTATTAAATGTTCAAATTTTCTTGAGCATACACTAAAATAAAATTATATAAAGGTAATATGTAAGATATTAATGCTCTTATGAATTAGACATTCCACAAATCTTCCCTCTTGGACCGAAATGGTGTGTTTCTGATTTGTTAATGGTTGTACCTTGAGAAGCACGGAAAATAACCTTTCAACCCAAAAATTATGCTACTTTGGCCTTCAAAGAATAATATTTCATATACTATAAATACACCTTGACAAATTAGTAAATATACAAAAATATTTTTAAGTGACAAACCTTAAATAACTTTTTGAGAAATTAACATTTTTAAAGTCTTCTTTCGGTTTTTCCTTTCAAAAAGTACTAACTTCTGCCATAATGATTATAAAACAAAAATTTACTAGACTTTTAAAGAAAGGGGCATTTTTGTATCTTTTTTAATGGTAATTTATTCAATTACATGAAATAAATGATTTATTTGGATATCTTTATAAAAGTATGATAAAAATTTCGAATTACTTAATTTTGAGCACAAAACTGCCATACATCAAATGTTTGTGGTTGATTAAACAAACCAGATTTGTTTATTGGTCTATATTTATACTTATTTATTTTATTTAGATATTTCGAGGCGATAAAATCTTAGTCATGTAGAAGTTTGTAATAGATATTAAAAAAAAGCTATGTATGCTACACAACCAAAAATTTTGAGTTGTTTTTATTTTTTGATAAATTAAAATAATTGGAAACACATAACCAATATAATTAGTATAATCAACTTTAGTTTATTAAGAACATAGTTTTAGCTTCATTCAGGTACCTAACACTTTTTCATTTAAGGTAACTAATATGGGTAGAAAAATGTTCATTTAGTTTTTTAATAACAAACTCGTCATTTTTTTTTTTTTTTTTTTTTTTGTACATTAATTTTAATAATTATCCTTTCCAAAGACACAAAAGTTGACATTTTATTGTCAACTAATATAAATCCTTATTTTGATCATTCAAACATTTTAGATCTCAAGAAATTTATAGGGGAAACGGTATGTTAACTTATTTTTTATGGTAGGTAGGAAAAAGGTTCTAGAAGGAGTTGCCAAATAGGTGTGATTTAATTCTATAACTGAGATTCTAAAGTTTTCTTAGAAATATAGTCAGTTGATATCATACGTTGGAGTAGTGAGGAACGTGCGTTTGCCATCGAAAATATATTCTCCTAAAAATAATTTCACAGAATATTTCATATGAATTAAACTAATTGTAATTGAGGTTCAACATATTTGTTGTTGCAATTCATAAAAATTAACTAATTTCTAATATTCATAAAATATTTTTTTAAATTCATTTTCATAATTTGAAATTTGTATTTTTATTTGAATGCGATTATTTCAACAGATAGTAAGTCTAGAGAGTTCAAATTAGTCTTATTAGTTTGGCCTCTAAAATCTTTTTTTAAAACATCAAGTTTCTAAAGTATAACTACGATTCAGTCCCAGATTTTGACATAACAGTATTATATAGATGAAAACAAATGTAAACATTTTAGTAAAAAAAAAATATCTGAAATAATTATTGCTCTCAAATATTCCACTTTAGTAGGGTCTACAATAGTTTACTTTTCTTTATACAGCCTACAGAAGAAAGAAAACATTCCATTGCTTTTTTTCACTTTTTTTAAGGCACTCAAAATAATAATATAGGGATGAAAAGATTTTAAACTTTTCATATTAAATTACAAAAGTACTTGAAACGTCGAAAACAAATCTGTAATTAGTTGTGTTTGTAATCAAATCTGGTTTTTGATATACTTTTTTTACTGACTCTATTAATTTAAAAAAGTTTTATACAAATATATTTATATAAAACCACTTTATCTTAAAATTAATTTCGTAAAACATCTTAAAATAGCTTTCTGTATATAATATTAATGATTCATTCATTTCTAGGCGACCTTATACTACTGTATAAAATACTTTTCTAAAAATTTCGAAAAAAATATAAGGAAATATATTAAAAAAGCTCATTAGGAGGAAATAGTAAAAGTTTCATAACATTTAAGATAAAAGTATACGTAAACGAGTTATCTTGTAAATCTAGGATAGTTTTGAAACTACTTATAATTGTATATTAACCCAGCATAGTTCCACGATAACTGACATGACCTAAGAATTCGAACATAAAAGACAAAATATGGGGCAGGTCTGCCTTCTTCGAATCTGATAGGCTCCATTAAAATCAACAGTTCAGCAATCATAATTTTACAGTTTGATCAGCGGAACCATATAGCTCTAATTACATTTATTTTTTCAAAATCGGGATTTCTAGGCAACTATAACCCTCATAAATAAGTGTGTTTTTAATTTTGCGACTGTCCTTACAGAGAATTAAAAAAATAAACAATCTGAGGGTATTTATTATAGGACTCTTTCTATTATATATTTTAAAAATATAGCTCGTCATCCTCTTTCTCCAAGTTTTAAGTTAAATCCAACAAATTTAAATAAAAAAGCAAATTACCATTAGTTTGATTCTCATAGATAAAGGAAAAATTCATTCTTACGTGCCTAGGTTGTGTTGTTTATGGATATTTTCAACTTTTGTAAATGAATAGAAAAACTTTTCACTTTTGAACATAAAAATATAGACCATAGCATAAAAAGTAAATATAATTTCAGCTATTGCTGTCCATACTCAAATTTTTGGATCGAACAGGTTCTTTTAAAAACCTTTTTATCAAAGATCTGTGCACAATGTCAAAAAAAAAAATGACTAAAAAAATGATAAACCTTTTCCATACAATCCTTTAGGCATCTTAATTATAAAAATTCAATTCTTTGACTGTAATTAAATTAGCTCTTAGCATTAACCAGTGTGAGCAGAGTGCTTATAAATAATTTCATATTACTCAGACTCTGAGTTTCTTGAAAAATCAAGGACACTCTTTTGGTCAATTTTCATTTCAATTCTATTGAGCAAAATTAAAATGCCTCCGAAATGACTTTTAATAGAATATAACTAGGTCGATAAAAAAATTTATTGAACCAATAGTTTTTGTCAATTGCCTTTTTTGGCTAACCTTTGAATAGGCTTTGTGTTATAAAGATTCAAAGGAATAATTTCAATTTTATATATATCAATTATCTTATATTTCTTCCATTTGTGAATTGATAAACAGTTTAGTGTACAATAAAATCCCTAAATAAAAGTCAACACAGGAGTTAATTAACACAGTGAGTCAAAAGAAAAGAAAAATACTCTGTAGTAGTTTATCACATTTCATAACATCTTCAATAAAATTGCTAAACTGATCAGGTAGAAAACAAATGAATAAAAATTATCAAAATTATAAAACTAAAAAAAGTAGGATGGAGATAAAAAGAATAGCATTTAAGCATTGAATACGCAAAACTTTTTAAACTGTAAGTAGATGCGTATTAGAGGGCCAAGAAACGTCATTTTATCTTTCGAACGATATGGGTAATAGAGTATTAAATCCCCCCTGTACTTCCACGTTAGATTAGAAGAATCCAGAATTTTAATGGCAAACACAGAGTATCTTGCAGTTGTCAAAATAAGAAGAGCTCTAATTTCCTCATTTCGGATAAGGTCACCTTCTCTGCTATCCTATTTTTAAAGCTACAGAGATCTAACTCTATGCTATGAGTTTTTGTGAGCCCGAATAAAAGCATAGCAGTCACAAATTTATTCCCTATTCCTGCTTCATTCAGCGTATGAGGATAATGAAGGGCAGTCTGCAAAGAATGAATATATAACTGTGTAATACGATTTCCCACAGTCCTTGCAAGAATCATTGAAGAATATACATTATTGATCGAGATATTTGAAAGTGCGAAGTAAATTGCTTTACATCTATTAAATTAGAAATTAAATTCATGATTCTCTTTTCTACGATGGGGAGGCCCAATATTTTTAAGAACTTTTAACAGATTTTGCCAGCTTTCTCCTTATAATTTAATATATATATCCATATCCTTAATTGGGTTCCATTTACCAACACGAAGAACAATAGGATTTCATAGATTATTTTCAAACTGGACCTCATTTCATACTACTTGAAGTAACATTAAAGCACTTAATTTCGTTTAGTTAAGTGAGGATTACAATTAGCTTTTAACATCAATGACGTCATAGGCACACATATCAATTATATGTCCAGAGGTACAAAAATCCACCCTAACCCCCTTAAATGTCTTTATAGTTGAATCTCCTATATTAGGAGGGCTGAAGGGCAACCTGACGGCTACTTTTTCTTATAGTAATTGGGGCTCTTTTTCCATTTCATATCGAGATAATTGACGTGCCATTGAAGAGAAGAGCTCTAATGGTATTAAAGTATTATTTTGGAAGAATTATTTTAATTGCCTTCAATATATGACTGTGTAGGAGAAAATTAGATGTTTTTCTAAAGTCCACAGATATAATTGCACCAAAAATTACCTTTTTACGTACAATTTTAACAACAGACTGTGCATTTCTTGAAATGTCTTTAATCTGCTTTACTATAAAATGATTGTGGTAAAAAGGGTGCTGACAAAACGTTGGGGTAATATTGTTGTGTATATTATCATTATGAGACAAAAACGATGTGGGTAATATCATCGTGAAGCAATATCTTTGTGATTAATATGATTGTAAGTAATGGCATTGCCTGACAAAATTATCGTGTGCAATTTTGTTGCAATTTGTTATATTTTCGGATGATAGAATTATTGAATGAAAAAGAAACGTACCAGGACGGAACCCTTCTAATCAAAAGTACACCCTAGCCCGCAGGGTTCATATAGCTCATAATGATATTACTTCACGATTATATTACCCACAACATTTTTGTCTCAAAAGGTAATGTACACAACGATATTACCACACAACAATATTACCCCAATGTTTTTGGCCGGAACCTCTTTACCACAATCATTTTACCGTACACCCTTTAATTTTCCTGCCCTTTAGAAAGCTTTTTTGTTCTTTGCCCAGTTTGGAGTTTAAAATTGGTTCTATTTTAGTGGCAAGAACACTCGAAAGAATGCGATAGCTCTAATTGATTACCGTGATTGGTCTCAAATTGTTGATATAGGTAGCCAATCTTTTTTTAGGGACCATAACTATCTTGTCTCTTTTGTTATAGATTGTGGAAACTTTTCACAAATTTCCTTATAATTATTCAGTACCGTTAAGTATTGAACAACCTCATTTACACATTGGTTGAAAATTTTCCCACAAGTGTTATCTGAACCAGAAGCTTTTCCATCCTTAAAAATGATTTTATATAAATATTTATATAACATTTTTCGTAAAAATTGAATGTTTTCCTAACTTAGAACATGGAAACTTAGCCTTTTTACCTCCAAACAAGCTTTTGGAAGCGGCTTTTAAAATAGTTTCAATATTCCCTGTGGGTCAGTGATGGTCAGTAATTTTCTTGATTTTGGTAGTTGATTGGTCTTTCGGGAACCATTTTTTAAATCTTCTAGTTGTGTTTGTTTTCGAGATAATTTTTTCCTTCAACTCCATCTCAACAGTCCTCTAATTACTATATAAATTGGCAGTTTCTGCTTTGATTGAGCGTAAAAAGAGAGTTCCGTTATTTAAAACATCTTCAAGATCCTTTTGAATTGAGAATAGAAGAAGAAACAAGTTCAAAATCGATCCATGGGTACTTCTTGCACATATCCAAAATACACTATCCTTTGGTTTAAAAATTCTAATGATATCACATCAGTCAAATTCCATGATAAGTTTGGTCAATATTTGATGAATAGGGTACCGAAAATTGGATTTGTATTGATCTACATTAAGATCACCAGTTAACATGAGTGTAAGAAAGGCTTTCTTGCAGAGGTGAATAAATGCTGAAACGAGGCAAAGCATTTAATATACGGTCTATATGCGTTGACTAAATAGAAACCACCACTAACTATTGAAATAAATATTTTATGCAAGTCCCCCCTTTTGATTTGATATTCACATTTATAAAGGTATATTCTATGTTTTTAACACTAAAGGACTGTACTTTCTTAAGGTCATCAAGACTTCCTCTTATATCAAGAAGAAACTTGGTATAAAATATGGCTATTTTAATCCAAATTTAGGATTCACTCTGGTCTTTGAATCCAAAGAGCATCCCCATATCCTAACCATCAATGTGCTATAATCTTTCTAAAAGAAAGTATTTATCTGCATCATCTTCAAGTAGAACAACAAACATTTATATTTTATTTCCCAGTCAATAGTACTTTTTTCATTCGCATAAAACTCTCTCCCGTATGATTGAAATTTTTTATCCGTTTTATAGGTTTGAGACTACTATGACTTCATTAGGAAGGAAATATGACCCATCAGCAGTCTGAATCTTACTACGATGTATTATTTTGTCTTGGGCTAGGTTGAATCTAAAACAAATCGATTATCACATGTCATCAAGGAAACATTGACCTAGAAACCAAGGAACAACTTTATCAACGCCTGTTTCTTCTTCTGGATGCAACCCCTGGTTGATGTTGAAAGCAAATACATCTAATAATATTTTTAATATTCATATGTACTTTTTCAGCCAATTTTGAAGTAAATAGACCAAAAAATGTTACTTAGGTGACAATTTAAAGAATTTTGTCAAATGTGCATATTTCATCATGAAACACTCTGCTATCCAAAAATTATGTATTAAGTTCTATATGGATTTATATTTTATTTCGGATAATTAAATTTAAAATTAAATGAAAAAACTCATTTTATTAGGGTTTTGTTTAAAGACGTCATTATTTCGGTTTTTACTACCCTTTTATGCACCCCCAACTACTTTAACATCTCGGGTACTGATCCAAATCCGTTCCTTTGCTTAGAAAAAGATACAATTGGCAAAGTTTGTGCAAAATTGAACGATGTTTAAAGATAGTTCAACGACCTCAAATGTTTGAAAATTGCCAATTATATCAAAAAAGTATTTATTTCTCAATTATCGTGAAAATAGTTCACGATAAAGTTTATTGTTGTTGTTGATAACTTTTTCAAAATCTTTAAGAGATTTAATGTTGTTAAAGTCAAAAAATATAAATGATGTGAATTAAAATACAAAATAGTTGAAATGATAACTATAACGAAACGTGTTGCGCGAAATATTTTTGTATTTTCCGGTTTTCACTACAAAACTTAAAATTTCTAATGTAATGTTTTCATTTGGTTGAATTGTTAAAATTTTAGAGAGACAATTAGTAATTTATTATTTAAAAAATTCAAATGGTAAATTGAATAACAAAATGAGCTTTGTTTAAAAGTAGCTCAATGGCTTGAAAAAATGATAATTTATTTTAAAAGATTTTATACTCAATTGTCAATTAATATATACATTAACAAAAAAAATATTATAAATATAAATAATAATAAAGTCCAGGGATATTACTTACAGATACATAAAAAACATTGTTTTTTAAATTTAGTGCCCCGAAATTGAACCATATCTACTATAAATATACATGAAGACCAAAGACGATCAAGTATGATACTATCATAAGCTTTTCTTCAAATTCTTGAAGATTCTGTTAAAAGCTTTTCCTTTGTCGGATACCATAGATGAAATAACATAAACTTGATCACTTCTGATGCTGTAGATCATGTATCCGTTCCTATGTCTGGAATTTTCAGCAATAAGGACACATATCTCGCAGATGCAGCCAAAATGATACCCCCCTCCACTTCTTCCACAACAATTGGCTCATATGACGTCAGCCTGCCCACAATAAGAGCTTTAGAGTTTAGCGTAGTAAAGTCAATTGGTTTCGGGTAAAACTCATTTTTCCTTCGTGAAAGTCCAAACAGCACAATCGTTTTCTGAAACTTTTCATCTCCACCAATCAAACCTTTTACATTTAATTTTAGAAATTGCTTTAGAATGGGTAAAGATGGGAAATCCACAATGGACTATGTCATTGAATATCTTACCACAGTCCTTACAAGGGATTGAGAAAAAATAAAATTAGCTGAAATCTGTAATTGGACTGCAAATTTTTTCCGTCATACCTTCAAAATTAGGTATTGTCATTTTCAAATGCCAAGGGCATGGGAGAATATAGAGACCTGAAGTCCTCTCAAGGCGTGTAACGTGTTGCGCGCAATATTTTTATATTGTCCAGTTTTCACTACAAAACACGAAGATTTCTAATGTAATATCCTCATTTTTTTAAATTTTTAGAGAGGCAATTAGTAGTTTTTGAATAAAAAAATACAATTGGTAAATTGCATGACAAAATGAGCTTTGTTTAAAGGGTAGCTGAATGGCTTTAAAAATTGATAATTTATCTAAAAAGATTTTATACTCAATTGTCAACAATATTTTTTTGTTTTGTTTTGGGTCATATATCCTAAAATAATTTTATTACAATTCAGTAAAATTAATTTATATCTTCGGCTTTATGATCTTTTCAATATTACTTTACTCTAACTTTAATTTTGTTCTGAGAAAAATAAATAATAATGTGGATTACAATTTAAAATATTTGAAGATAAAACTAATACATCTTTAACGTAATATGTGTAATTTTGTTGTATTTTCCTCCAACAAAAAGGAAAAATCTTAGTTTTTCCAAATTGTACCATAATTTGGAATGTAAAATCAATTCCATTTATTGATACTACATAAATCAAACAAAAATTAAATTAAAATAATAACATATACAAATAAAAAATCCCCCTTCTATGAAGCACCATTATTATAAAACATATTTGGAGTGTTTTTGTTTAAAATTTTATTATAATGGTAATTCAACATATTTTTTATCATATCAATTTGACCCTTTTAAATTGGGCTCATAAATGAACATTCAATAACCCAAATAATTAGCGAGTTCACAAATTCATTTGGTTCTCCACATTGTACTTTTATTTATTTCAAAGTGATAAAAAAAGTTATGGAATATTATGCTTATATATTTTCATTGGGTTCAAAAAGTGAAGATATATTAACGACAAATGCAATATATAATATTGAGGGAAAATTAAAATTGCTTTTGAGTACAAGTATAGTCACGAATATTGGTTGTGCTGTCAACTGTAAGAACAAGTCTACAAAACATGGCTTAAGTCCAAGTAGACTCAAAGGTACAGGTACCTCTGGTTTTAAACGTAAAACAAACTAAAGTTGTATTGAAATGGAGGTAGGGGTTTTACAATTATAAAATTTGGTTGTGTAAGACTTTTTCAAAATTGTTAACTTGGAGATTTATGAGGTCACGTTAAAAAAGATTTAATATTACCTAATATCCAACCAAATTACTTCTTTTTTCCTTTATATAAATAAATAAAGATACAAATAGCTCTTTTTTTTTTTTTTATTTTATGTGAAAAATGCAGTCACAAGTCATTTTTAGAATAACTAAAAATCAAAAAGGGGTCAACCAAATAAGCTACAAAATTGACTTAGAGCTTTTTATTACATATATATAATTCTGGAACAGTCCTTAATTATCTTTTTGTTGATTAAATTGATTTTTTATTCAACTGAAAAAGAATAAAGCTTAAAATTAAAAAGAAAAAAACTTAAAGTGGAAAAATTAAATATATACATACATCTATATATTCATAAGATAAAACTTTTTGGGTTTTGACGAGTAAACAAAAATACTCAAGCGAGAAATAAGCGTACAAAATTACTTGATGCTTTACTCCTTTAGGGCAACATATATATGTATACCTATAAGATCACAAAATATGTTGTTCCTCGAGCCTTTTTTATTTTGTTAAATATGAATGTAATTTTTAATTTTTAACAAGCTATTATTTCTTTTATTTTTTAGAACATCAAAAGAGAGATCTTTTTGTTATTTGTATATATGTTTACTTTTTATTATGATGTTATATAACAGATATTTAACTAACAGGAGCCCTTAAAAATCTTTGCTAATAAGTTACGTATTATATGTAACATACATGTACATTGTACATGTAAAAGATTGTAAAAAAATGATCTTTTGTCTAACTAATTCATAAAACTTTGGAATGGAACACTGTTAAATATCCTTCAAATCTATACTTAAAGATTTTGTAAGTTTAGCGAAAATGTATTGGCCTGTTTTTGAAAAAGTCAATATTTTCTATTTAATTTTGCATTTTTTTTTCTTTTCCAAATTTCATGTTGAGCTGAAATAAATCACAACAGTTTAAAGTTTGTGTAACATTGATAATATTGAAATAGTATTGTTTACGTTATCACTCAAAATAAGGATCATAAGGGTGATATTTATAATATCATTCCTTCAAAATTAGAATCAAGAATACATTGTTATTATAGCGTAGAGATCACCAGACGTCATCACACGAGACGTTGCCTGTACGTTTAGCAGGCGCAAATAAAAATATACGAAGTGCTCTTTACATATTATGTATATATGAACAAATTACATATTTATTTAAGAATGTAGATTCACACTCTGTATTTTTTTTATGGAAAGTACATAATTTTATATATAATATTGAATAGGTGTATATTTATGTAATATACTTTGAATAAATATCACTAAAAAAATAGCATACAGACCGAACTTTGACAAAACTTATTCCAACATATTTCATTAATGAGTGATATCAAAAATATATCTATTAAATTTTATTGAACGACATAGCTCAATGGCGTGGCTCGAGCACCGCTCGTTCCTGAAGAAGGAAGTATATTTTATGTATATCGACTTAAAAAAAGATTCCTAGGTGAGATGGAGTAAATGTAATAAAATAATGCTTACGTATACTTAATCAGTAAATTTCCCTAATACCAATTAAATTAACACTAAAGAAAATATGATAAACTATGCGGAGTTGTACAAAAACTCCATTTGATATTATTGTTTTTATTAAGAATTTTTTTTTTTAAATTAACTAATTTTACCTTGAACAAATATATCAACCTTAATAAAATTTATGTATCTAAGTATTTTGTATTGAAACATGAAGATATTATAGTAATAATGCACAATGGTTTATTAGTTTGAGTTATTGTTAACTCATTCGAGCTCAAATTGTCGTTTTTGAGTCTTTAAAAAATTGACATAAATTACCAATTTTTTTCAAAATAGTTTTCAAAACAATTCCACTACAAAATCATTTTTTAAATGCCTTTTGTATGCACTTATATAGAAAGTAATATAAAATGCTAGGGTTCTAAAGAAAAATAAAATAAACGATATTTAGTTTACAATTCTTCTTATCCAAAGAAACTTGGAGCTTGCGTGATCCGTGGTAAATTACCTTGGTCAACCATTTTTTTTTTCTTGCCTGAACTTTGACAATGGATTCTTATAGAATTTGGGTTGCTGATTCCGAATATATGCTTAGATTTGCCACATCACATCAAGTTTTTGGGATTTCTGATATTTAATATTTATGGATGTTTACATAAAAAAACCTATAATGATACCACGTATTCCTGTTATGTATGTATCTGTCTTTCTCTTTGACTCGAGTACTTAACGTGTTTTAATATATATTTCGATGTGTGCCAGCTTTCTTTAGCAATCAATATATCCTTTATTTAATCCAATCTATACCAGTAAAACTCTCATTGGATATTATTTCTTGTGTTGTTCTCATTTGGATTTAGTAAACGTTGGAGAGTATATTATTTTTTAAATCACCATCATAGCTGTTTACAAAATCCGAACACATCTGTATAAGTGTATAAGCTAGCCATGTCTACACCCTCACGGAGAAGAAAGTGCTGTAACGACCAGGATATATTCTGCTATATCTGTGGATGCTTCACTTTATCACCTCAAAGACGGAACATAACTCACTTCGTTAATAGTGTGTACCTTGCTTATTTTAAAGTACCGCTTGAAGACCCAAACCAAAAATGGGCACCTCACATAGTATGCACGACTTGTCGCGAAACTCTGAGATCTTGGTCTCAAGGAAAAAATGCTAAGCTCAAATTTGGTGTGCTGATGATTTGGAGAGAACCAATAAACGATTGATGATTGCTACTTCTGCCTTGTAAATGTTAAAGGATTCAATAAAGAGAACAAGCGATACATGATATACCATAGCCTCTACTCTGCATTACGGCCAGTTCCTCATTTGGACAAAATAACTGTCCCTGTTTTCACCAAGTTAGCAGATATTGATGATAAAGCTCATATTTCAGTCGATGATGATGATGAAGAAGATACAGATGCAAATTACACACCATTGGGTTCATTGTTTGGTCCACCTTTTCTGTATAGTCAACCTGAATTGAATGACCTGATTCAAGGTTTGAATTTACCTAAACCATCTGCTGAGTTGTTGGATTCCAGAATACAAGAGCGAAACATGCTTGCTCAGGGCACACGTGTCACATTTTATCGTAACAGAAATGCAGAACTGAGGAAGTTCTTTGATTCCGACAATCATTTTGTATACTGCAGTGACATTGAAGGGCTTCTTGTGGCTATGTGATTATCTGTGTATCATTCAAGTTAGTGGAGACTCTTTATTGATAGCTCAAAAAGAAGTTTAAATGTGCTTTATTTCACAATGGTAACATATATAGATGTGTCCCTATTGTACACTCAGTCTCCATGAAGGAGGAGTATGAAAACATCAAAATAGTACTTCAACGATTGAAATACCTCGACCACCAGTGGTTAATCTGTGTGGATTTAAAAATGGTGAACTTCCTTTTGGGTCAACAAGGAGGTTACATAAAATAACCTTTTCTCCTTTGCTACTGGAACAATAGAGCTGACAAGGATCATTGGGTTAGAATGGAATGGTCATCAAGCATACGTTGGTACCTGGAGAGAAGAATGTCATTAATGAACCACTAATTGATCGAAAAAACATCATCATTCCACTATTGCACATCAAACTTGGTATTATGAAGCAGTTTGTAAAAGCTCTTGATCACAATGATGATTGTAATCGATACATATGTTCAACCTTTCCGAGTCTTAGTGATGCGAAAAAAAAGGCAGGGATATTCGACGGACCCCAGATCAGAACATTACTCAGGGACATACATTTAATTGAGAGGATGACTGCTGCCGAATCTCGAACGTGGACTGTATTTACTAATATTGTGCAGGTGTAACTAATATTTGAGTTTCTGAAAACTGGGAAATCAAAATATTCCACCTGTAAGGCCCCCCTCATAACATTATTTTTGTAAATAAATTTATAAAAAAGGTTCTTGAAAATAAACCCTAGACTGTTTGAAACAGAGCAAACCAAAGCAAGTTATAGCGTAACAACTTACCAGCGTACCAACTAACCCTGTTATCCACGACAAATTATTTCAAAGTAGAACTTTTTCATTTTCTTATTTTCATCAAGTTAAAAAAATTAGTCGGAACTTTTGTTATATACTACCTAGAGCAGGTTATTTAGGGAGAAGGAAACCACTGAGTTAATTATTGCAATACATATTTTGTAGGTTAAATTTCATATATTTTATTTTTTGTCATATATTTTAGAACATTATTAAAACTAACAAATAAAACCCGGACTTAAGAACGTTCTTGTAATTCTTTTAATTCTTGATCAATCAATGCAATAAATTAAATGAATATATTTTTGCTTCTATTTAAACAATATTTATCTCTTTCTTCAACTGAGGAGGGAAAAAATTGCATTTTTCGATATATACAAATGTATAATACAATAAATTGTCTATATTCAATTGTCAAGGGTTCAAAACATTTATCTAAATTATAATCCAGCATATAAAATGCAGTGGTTGTATAAACGAGAAAGGGAGACAAAAACTATATAACCTATTTATCTTCATCTATTCTTTGAGAATATGAAGAATTTTATCTCAATTTCTCTCTCTCTCTCTCTCTCGCTTCCTTCCTCTTTACCATATGCTGTCCTTTTCCTTTTTGAGAGAACCAAATGCATCCCTTTCCTATTCTATTATACAAAGTTGAATATATGACACAACACTTTTTTCTTTATTGTTGTTGTTACTACAAGGATAAGACGAAATACAATTAAGTAGAAGTCCGAATGATTCTTCTCTGTGTTGCAAAATATACTACTTTTTTACTTCATAAATATACTGCGTATGCTATTTAGACAAAAACATGAGCTGTCAAAACATATACTTACAGAGCCAAAATCATAAGAGGGGTAAAAGACTGGTTTATTAATCATTTTGTTGTTGTAGTATTTATCGACCCGATCTGAAAGACCACGTTCCCATAAGGAAAGTTTTTTCTATCTTATAGTTGGTGACTGACGCTTTCTAGCAGTCAAATTGAGTCTATAAGGAGTGTACATTAAATTAGGAAGCTTTTAGAACAGCAACTTCTCCATCATTTCTACGATTCCTTCTAATGCCCCTATTCTTCACAATATTGTGAATAGTAGATCAGCGGATCTATTTCAATATATATTAAATAAATTTGTACAGAACTACAGGTATGTAAATGCATTAATTATGTAGTAAGAACCTTCACAAAATGGGGGGCGAGAGGGGCTATAAAAACTTTGAATGATAGCAAAAAGAAAATGTGTTAATGCACTTTTAGCAAAAAAAATTATGTCTTACCAAATAAAAATATTGATTAAATTATATTATTGTACTTTGATTAGTAATTCAATCATTGGCAATCCAGGGTCCAGTTTCGAATATGTATATGTCATATGTATTTACTATCTAGGTTAATGGATCTTTTTGTCTCATTGATAAATTTGTTTCTTCTTTTGCCTCAAGGGGCATGACAATCCCACTTAACTTTATTCCCCCTCAGCCTTGTTATTGTTGTTTTTCCGGTACATCTATGTATGTATTTGAAAGACCCTTATTTTTTGATAGGGTGCGTCTTAATATTGGCTCATGAAATGTGTAAATGTAAATAATATTCTGTTATTTTTTTGTATAGTTTGTTGGGTGGAATACCGAGGAGGGGAGAATGGGAAGGTTTCCTTTCAATGTCCCATTTTCATGTATTTAACATATGTATGTTCTACACAAAAAAAAATGGATCCAATTTAAATCTGTTTATTCGGCTTTTATAGATGTAGTATATTTTAAACATGAAGCTCTAATCTTTTATAATAAAACTTTGTCAAATAGCACAAATAAAGTAAAGTGGTGGAATAATCTTTATACAAGCCCTGGTTCCTTCCCCTAATTGGTCCAAATTTTCTTAAAACTGTACCGATTTATTCAAAAATTTGTACAAGTGATAGATAAATAACTAAGTTTTGAAGTAATAATTTGACATACATGTATAAATCGTTGTCTGACAGAGCCAGTAAATCAAAAATTCAAAGCAATTACTACCATAAGAAATATATCTAAAAAAATTGTTTCCAGAGGAATATCTATAAAAATTGTCTTTAAGCAATTCTTGCATAACATAGCAGCACTTAATCGGCTAGTATCTAAACAACTCCTTATTTTATTATACAACTGTATTTGTTTTTAAAGTTCTGACCAATAGATAACTTTGATTGTAAATCTTATTTTTTAAGACTTCAGGAAAAATTTCAGTTTTTTAAGTTTAAGCTCCATCAAAGATACATAAAGAAACAAATTTATTATTTATGACTTATTAGTAATGCAAACGTATTACATCATTTAAAAAATATAGGAATCCCCTTTTTTTTAAACAGAATGAATCAATTTTTGGAGGTGTATTATGGAAAAATCATTATTTATGATAAACAACAACAATGATAGCAATTTGCTAATTTTTATTTTTGAAAACTCAATTTCTTACCAACAGCTAAAAAAATTTGTTTTCGTAATATTTAAGATTTTGGTAGATTTTCAAAAAACCTCAGAATTTTGTTTTGTTCTTTAAAAAGCACAAAAATTCTAATTTCTAGGAATGATCCTATTCTGATTACCCATTAACTGAATTATATTTATCCAATAAAAGATAGTTTTTGTCTAAACACACGAAATTGGTTCTAAGCACTTTCAACTTATACCATCATTGAAAAATAAATAACAACGTATTTGTAAAGATAAGGAAATTCCGGATTAAAGTTTAGCGAACATATGTAGATATTGATAATTTTTTTAAACCTTAATTATGCATTATTTTTGATATTTTAGATAGTTTCTCTAACGATACTAAAACCAAATAAATAGACAATCGTTTTGACTTATTTCATCAATAATAATATATGATAAGGCTTTATTGTTCGTCACAGGCCACTTTCTGTTTCTAATATAGATTTTTATTAAAACTTCATAATTATTGATCATCATTTTAACCTTTGCTGAAAGTAAATAGTATATATGTCATATATTTAATGATAATATTCATTTATAGACTTCTTTTAATTGAAATATTTTTGATTTTAGGTTGATGAATGAATTTTCAAATGATAATGAATGACCTGTAATTATTATTATTTATTAATCTAATGAACATAAATGATTCCCAACGTCAGCCTAATCATAATATATTAATCTTAGAAAGATGATAGATATAAGCAGAGTTTGGTAATAAGGCATTTATTAACAATGTATAACTTTTAAGTAACTTATATTATAACGATATTACTTTACTAAAGAAATAATATTAAAAATTTAATATTATTTTTTTAATAATATGTAACAACTAATTATTTATTTCTTGATAAAATCTCTCGTTATTTAAGTTATTAATAAAAAAAATATCCAAGCAGAAGACAATGAACAAAAAAGTCAAATACTGTCGCAAAATTATTTTTGCTGCTATGAGTTTATGTTTGATACTCCTATAATATGAAAGTCTTAAGTTATAGTTTAGACTAAAAACTTGAAGTTCAACAATTCAAAAAAATACTAATTTGTTTTATTAATTGTAATAATAATAAATTATAAACTTGCTATGAACCAGCAAATAAATAATTTTAGTAATATTGCTGAAAATAAATTAAGATTATAAATTCAACATTGAAAATTAAGGAACTTCACATTCATATCTACATATTTTGTTATTTTAGATTTGTCAAAAGACTTATTTTCTAGCTATATTCAGAAGATCTAGGACCAAAAATCATTAATGATTTAAAAAAATGCTGAAAAAAAAAATGTTATATAAACCTTTATATGAGGGGTAGTACTGAAACCTGTCAAATTGTTTGTAGCATTGCTTATCTCTGAAGGGCATAACAAAAAATAAATAATAAAAGTAAAAAGATATTATTAGTCTTGATTCTAAGTAATAAGTAATTACTAAATTACTTTTCTACTGACCAAAATGTAATAAATAAATTATTACTCAGTTATGTAATATTCCCCAACACTGGTATGTATGATGACGTAATATAGATATGTGTGATAACATTATTAAGTGAAGTTTGTTCCAAAACGATGGCTTATATCTCCGATTCATATTCGTTCTGTAGATTTTGGACAGAACCTCAAAATTTATTTATCAATACGTTACTACGTTCACATACCAGTAATAATCAATATATTATATGTTATAATACAAATGTCTATATAAATATCCAAAATGATATCTTTTCTAGTTATTGATTACCAATTATTATCAATAATTAATTAACGCACATTAATACATATATATTAAATAATGAACATCCCAGTGGGGTAATTACTCATTAGTTTCTGGAATCAATGATGATCACGTTAATATGAAATATTCATCTCGTATATAGATATGTTTACATTTGTATCCGCCTCATATTTGGTGAAAATTTTCTCCAGGCTATAATTAATTCATTAATGACTTGCAAGATTACAACTAATTAATGATGTTATCTCTCAAGGAAAATAAATAATATATCAAAGACCCTATTCCAACTATTTTACAGCTTCCTAAAAACTAATTAAGAGCCAAAGGAGATTTAGTTCTCAAAACCTCATCCCAAGCCATTTTGATATCCAAAAAGTACTTTAAAGCACTAAGTAAAAGTTAAAATTAATTTGTTAAATCAGGAAGTAGTTCTTCAGTGTAATATATGAATACTATCCGGAATATACTGTTGATTATAATAAATCTTTCAATTTTTTATAAGACATTTTTTGGGGATTTTGGCAGTATACCGTCTTTCATTATAGCCGTTCATGTGAAAATATCAGTCCTTTTCAATCACCTTAGTCTTTTCTTTACAAATTGTTTCAATAATAGAAATTAATTTCAATAAACTCATAAAAATTGATATGGATAGACTTGTTAATCTTAAGAGCTTACTCTAGTTTAAGAATTTTAGAAGTTGCCAAAATGAATTGTATTTTTTATTTTGCAAAGTTGAAATAATTACATTTGAAGTTTTGTGGAGATAACATGTAATTATATATAAAATACGTTGATTAACACTGGAAATTTGTGGAGAGTTAGAAATTTAAGGCTTTGTTCGACTCAGAGTAGAATTGTGGGTCGACGTAGAAGTAGTTCTTACCTATGTTCTTGAAAATGCAGGGTAGAATTTATATTTAATTATATCCCCTTATAGATGCTTATAGTTAATCTAATTACACATCATGTCGTCTGAGCAGATTTCTTCCCAAATATTTTTCAAATTGTAAGGCTTATAATCAGGTGATAAAAAATATAAAATTTGAAGATAATGTTCTTTTTTATTATGACTAACTGAAAGAATTTTTTTATTTTCCATGTATGTTATCTTATTCCTTTATTCTTGAAGAGAGAACAATAAATATAAAATAATCATTAGTCTTGAAAAACAAAGAGTAACTCTGAGTATTTGTTATGGAACTAGGAATGAAAGTTCTTGTTGCACTTGGAGCAGAATTTAGGAAGGTCAATGCTGAAATTCCCACCTATATCAGTGATAGACAGAGAGTAGGGCTTGTGCTCAGTACCTTAATCTCATAGCTACTTGCAGATAATTTAGCTAAATGTCTGACGAGAAAGCTTTTCTCCTTCAATACATTGTTCAATTTGCACTTTTTGTCGATCCGTTGAATCCCTCCTCTCTCCTCAATTTTGATATATATTGAGAATTCATCTGATTATACAAATGGAGAATGCCCTATTCCCGTAGGCCTGACTGGATTATTTATCCCCTACGAGCCATGGATAGAAAAAAATCACCAGTTTGAAAAGGTGAAAGTATTTTTTTAATTATGAAGATATTTTTTAAGGTAAAAACCTCGAAATTTCATCAGGGTTAGGTATAAAATAAGTAAAAAAGGTCAAACTTAGATACAAGTATATGTACGAATTTTAAAAAATTGCACAAAATATTAAAAAATCGAAGTTCAAGTGATATGATATAAATATCAACATGTAAATAGGAAGTATGTTTTAATATGTATTAATACATGAAATAAAAAGTCAGTCTGTTTTAAGTGTATTTCTTGATACTAATTAAAACTCAATATGTCCTAGTGAAACGGTAATTAAGAAATTTCGAAAAAAACTTATATGAGAAAATTAAATATTAAGGATGCCGATGAAGAGCGAATTAGAAATGGAAAATCAATCACTTATGGAGCGAATTCAAAAGCTGAAAAAGAATATGGGATTAACAAATCAAGAATATACAGTGACAATAATGAAAATGATGATGGAAGAACAAAAACAAGCTCGAGATGAAAACCGACAATTCATGGAGAAAATGTTCGATAATTTCATTGATCATAAGGGAAATAAAGATGATGAGAAAGTCACAGAAGAAAGGTAATCTGCAAGTGTCAGAGAAGTAAAAAATTCCCTCAACCCCACCACATCAGATGGAAGAAGATATGGAATTTAAAGATGTTATAAATTGGAGAGTACTCAGGGACAATTATGTAATGGCGATGGGGACGAATGACCAAACAGAAGTTAAAAAAACAATTTTTAAATCATTATGTAGTCCGAAGATGTTGAAAAAAAATCAATCACGCCATGGAAATCAACCTTAAAAACGAAAAATCTATCAAAGAAATTATGGTCCTTATAGAAAATTACCTAGGAAAACAAACAAATATGGCATTAGAACGAATAAAATTAGCGGAACGAAAACAGAAAGAAGATGAAAAATTTGATTCATTCTATACATAATTATGTATTTAAGCTAAAAACACTGGGTTATGTGAGAGGACATTTGATGCTTGGATATCAAATTTAATTATACTGAGGATAACAAATGAAGATACAAAGAAATTGTTATTACCGAAATCATATGAATTATCCCTTGCAGAAGTAATTTTTATCTAAGAGAAGGGAAAAGTCTAGGAAGAGGTATTCACTAGAAAATCATTAGGATTAATATTTAGTATAAAGCAAGAAAATGTTAAAGAGATAAAAAGTCAAAAATACATGAGATACTCTTATTGCAGAGGTAACACTCATGGAAAGGGAGGAAAATGTCCGGCATAAGGAACGAAGTGTAATCGATGCAGAAGAATAGGACATTATCAAAGAGTTTGCAATAGTAAAGCAGATGATAAACGATTCTCTGCAATAAGAATAAATAGGATTAAGGAGGATAATAATAATCAAATGGTATTAATGGATGTAATTTGTGAAAGAAAGATTATTGGTAAAATTAAAGCAGTTCCCGATACAGGAGCAGAACTTACTGTTGCAGGAATAGAGTTTGTTAAGAAAATGTGATTCAGTAAGAAAAGTGTGAAAAAGTACGAAGAAGAGAAGATTTCAGGTGTTGATGGATCGCAATTAGAAATTATTGGAAAGATAAGAATTACTTTAGCGTTAAATTCAGTAAAAAGTGAATAAAATGTAATTATAGGTCGAAATATTCCTGAAATATTCTTGTCTAGACGAGTTTGTAAAGAACTGCGAATCATATCAACGGATTTTCCAAAACGAATGGGTGTAGCTGCGGTGCAATCTGTGAAGAAAGAAGAGATAGTGATTAAAAGAAAATTGACGGAAGAATTTAGAAATATATTTTATGATGATGAAGAATTGAAAATTATGGAGGGGCAGCCAATGAAAATCAGTCTTAAAGAAAAGTATCAACCATACACAATTCATACTACAAGAAACATGCCATATACCTATAGAGAAGAAGTGAAGAAAAAAATTTAAAAAATGGAAATAATGAAAATAATAAGTAAAGTCGGTGATAAAGCAGTAGATTGGTGCCATCTATTTGTAGTTGTACCCAAACTTAGTTGAAAAGTGAAAATATGTGTGGATCTTAAGAAATTAAATGATCAAGTTAAGAGGTCAATCCATCACATGAGAACACCTTGGGACATAATATCAAGTATTCCAACAAACATTGAGTGTTTTACAATATTGGATGCAAAATAAGGATATTCACACATTGAATTGGAAAAAAAATCAAGAGAAATGACGTGTTTTATGACTCCTTGGGGTAGATATTTTTTAATAGAGCTCCGATGGTATTCATAGCCACGAAAGGACGCATATTGTCGTCGTGGAGATGAGGCATTGGAAGGTTTATCAAACACTTACAAAGTCGTTGATGACATTGCTTTTCATTGGAAGAGCTATGGTCCAAGATCCAAAAAAGAACAAAAAGACTCCTTGAGGAAAATGTAGAAGTAAAGATAGAAGGAGAAAATCCGTTATAATAATAATAAGAGGGATTTACTGGAGTTGAAAATATGAATGGAGCTGATAGTGCAAAATTACAAGAATAATCGATTGTCGGATGACGTACGGATTATTGGAAAGGAAAAAAGTAGAAAATACCAAGTTCGATTAAATACAGGAAGAATTATATGGCGAAATAGACGTTTCTTGAGGCTGAAGAAAAGGAAAGAAATGAAATGTATGGAAGACAATGGTGATACTCCTGATCTCAGAGTCAGAAAGTCGAAAAGAATTCGAGTAAGATTGAACTAAGGAGGGAGAAAATGTGATATCATCTATGAGGATCAACATGTAAGTAAGAAGTATTTGTAAATATGTGTGAATACGTGGAAAAAAAGAGTCAGTCTATTCTAAGTGTTTGAAGTGTATTTATTGATATTAATTAAAACATAACACCAACAATTTTATTAGTAAGAAATTCCCCCCTCTTTATAGTACATATAGCTTTTTGTAGCATTCTCTTATTGGCCTAATAAATAATAAACAATAAGTAAAAAAAAGACTTTACAAATTTGTTTATCTTTTAATCACACTGTGATATCGTTTCTTTTTTTCTATTCCCGTCTTCATCAAATGAACATTAATAAAGAATCTAATTAAAGTCATTTAATGAGAATGGACTCAATTTTTCTTTTTCTCTTTTTTTTTTCTTGTTATAGAACAATAAAAAACACAACGCTACATTTTTCATAGTAATTTGTATCTTAATGACTTTGTTTTAGTATTTATGTATTTAATGCTTTCATTATTTCAACACATATGTAATATTAAAAGAGGAGACTCTATATTAGAACAAATGTCATTTCTTACATCAAGTATATACGTTTTTCTTAATTACTAATTATTATCAACTAAATCCTTTGAAAAAAAAATCCGGTATTGTTAGATCAATATACATATTAAGTAGTTGCTTTTGTGAAGTTAACTTATTAACATATTTGCCAATTAGAGTAATACCCGTACCCTTGGGCTCTCACTAGGAACTTTCATGAAAAAAAATATCCCCACAAAAACGGATATCATGCATGTAATAATTCGTCGGTGTGTAATTATTTCGATCCCAATATAATTGATCTGTACTCGTTGTTACCAGGGTCTGATTCATATATATTTCAATTTATGGGATTATAAAATGTTAAAAAATAATCTTGTAGGTTCTATACCTATGTAATTATAGTAGTACTTGAGCCTTTAACTACGAGTCGGGCATTACATTTTTTTTTATTGACAGAAATGATGCCTAACAAAGCTCATACAACCAACCAAAACATAAATATTTAATGATAGGTTCAGCTTCTAATTAAGGAAATTTGAGCTTGCTGTTTATTTTTCACGCCCTTTTGGGTAGGGGTACCCTAAAAACATTTAAATATTCAACTTTAGCTAAAATATGACAAGTTTTTAATAGCTAGTTTATTGATGTTTACATGCTAATGTTAAAAATATGAGGAAAAAATAAGTAGTTCTACGCTAAAAATTGACTGTGAAACCTCAAAAAATAATAATATTAAAAAAAAATAACTCATGGTCAAATAACACTGGCATACAACTTCAAAAATAATATGCAAACAAGTTAGTATAAAGCCAATAAGGCATTCCTCTCTACTTGCAAATAGTGCTTAATACATAGGTTCGATCCATAGTCCCTCTTAGAGAAGGAGATATATACAGATATCATAGCCTATTCTTGGGTGAGATTTTTGTAATTGTAATACTAAAATATTTCCGCTTACTTAATTAGTGGAAGGAATATTAAAAGAACATCATAATAGTAATTACTTAAATTTACCCCTTTCTAATTGAACTGAGATTTTAAACACTCCGAGATTTATAAAAACGCTTTTTATTTCTTGAAATCTACATTTTATCGGCAATACTTTTTATTATGATCCTAAAACATTCCATCACATTATATGCAACTCTTTATTTTTCTTGATAATGCCTATATATGTATATTTTGCTATTTTGAATTGAGGTTTAATGAATTTAATTAACTGTTTTGATTAAAATTCTTCTGTTTGTTTCTTTTGTTTTTCCTTTAGATTTCTTGGACTCTTGTTTCTTTATATTAAAAATAAGATGACACAAGCAAACCATGGTAGATTTAAAATTATAGTGTTGTGGGTATTACATATTTTATGGGATACTCACAACCTCATAAAAAAAAATGAAATTGAAGGATTTTACTATAAGAATACCAATCGATATCCTGTTAAAACCTTAAAATCATGCTGTTAATATTCTTTTAAAAGTACAGATTTATTTTTCTGATTGTCTTATAATCATGCAAGTATTTTCAGCATTATAGTCTATGGAATAGAAGGGGGATAAAGATATAAAATTTCATTGACGTAATTATTAAAATCTCTCAAGTGTTTATGATGCAGTTTTACCTAGCTCACTTACTGCGTTTTAAAAAGGACATTTACTAATGGAGGGTTAAGACTATTTATTACTAACCATACCATTCCAGAATTACCCAAAATTTAAAAATTTATTTTCCGGGATTTCCCTAAGAATAATTTCCCCTGTGATGAAAAACATTATTTATTGCCTTTATGTAAGTAGTCGTTTATATTAAAAGTTTCAAGAAATTAAAATACCCTTTATTGTTCTCATTATGTCGTTCTGTATAAATTAAGACCTTGCGTGACTGCAAGGTCTTTTTTCTGGGTCCCAGTTTATATTTTTTTAGAAAAAAAAAAACATGGACTCACAAAAAACTTTTCCAAGCTTTTTCCTTAGCAAACCACCTGCAGCTGTGTAAATAAATATATATACTCACGACTTAGGTACCTTCACGACATATTAAATTGCTTCATAGTTATATAAAAAGAGTAATTATTGACTTAAGAGTAGGTACGGCAAACATTATCAACATTGTCCACATGTCAAAATAGTTGTTTTCTGCTTACATGACATATTTAATACACAAGAAAGTTTTCTTTCAGAATACATGACCATTAACACAAATCTAAGATAGATTATTTTTACTCAATGTATATGTCCAGGGGAGCAATACCCAAAACTTCCTCCATTCCTGCAGTTGGTGTCGATTGAAATTATCGATATGATTGCCTATATATATATATCTATATCAGAGAACACAGTGTAAAATCCGCTCAAGTCCTTTAAGCATAAAGTTGGAAAGAGTTTTGGGAAAAAGGATTTGGCCTGGCTGTAATCTTTTTTACTTGATTTTGGAAAAATTTGAACAGTTCTATTTTGCATACATATTGAGTTAAAAAAATAATTTTCTTCTTTTTTTAGTCTTTTTGAACAAGATTGTTTTATGCTGACGCATCTCATATGTATATGAAAGCTTTCTGACTAATATATGATTTAAAGACTGTTCAAGAAAGGAATATGGAGATGTATTAGTATTAGGTTTTTGTCTGAAAATCCTAGGTTGTTCTCAACCATTTTAGTTTTTATAAGGCATGAAATCAAATTAGGTATGTACATATCTCGTAGTAAATTCCGTTTACACAAAAAAATTGAACTCGATTGGTCCGTAAATATAATGTTGTTTCCGTAAAACCTTTTTTAGACATTAAGATCTACAATTTCAAATTCGTTCTTCAGTTAAGACCACTGTCTGAAATCAAAACATCTGTTCAGATCGGGTTTTTTTAATCCCTCTACAAAAAATCAGAAAAAACTTAGGTTAGGCAGGCTTAGAAATTAAACTTTGTCTTCTACGAATAATCAGTAACACAAAAATGACAGTTTTTAAAACCTTTTTAGGGAAAAATAAAATTTCGGTCGAGGGTTGGAAATAAAATATCGTTTTATCTGTGTTTAATACAAAAATTTATTTAAGAATCGAAGTGGAAAAAACAATTTTGTCACAGCCTAAGTTTCAACACTTATATAGACTACTCCTAAATCTAGGGTTTGACCCCATTCCATCCTCCTTCCTTTGCTCAATTTTTTAAAGGGAGTATGAAGTAGAAAGCAGCACATTATATTTAATTAACATTACTCATTGGGATTAGTTCGTTCTACTTTTGACCTTGTTATACAAAAAATAAATTGATCTCATTACTTTAATGTTGCTGATTCTTGACTTTGTCTATTTCTTTTTATTTTTTTTTTGTTAGTTATATTTTTTTTTTGTGTTTATGTTGTGTACAAGTTGTGATTTTGTGCAAGTTGATTTTGCCTAGTTTATAATTTATTAATATATTTCGCAATTTTTAATGACGGTTTCGTGAATTTAATTAACTGATTTGCTGTAAAGTTGTTCTTTCCTTTTTTCGTTTAGAAATAGAAAAAGAAAAAACTATATATATATGAAATAAGATTTCTAAACATTACGATTATACTTTGAAAATATTTAACTATCCTTACGAAATATATAAATTGAAATTTTATAAGGCTCATCAAAATTAATTGTACTTATTTGATTGCCAAAATTATTATAAAATAATGACAATTTTATATAAATGTTTATTAAAAATAAAAATTTATTGTATTTGAGTATTAGAATGGCATGCAAAATCTTGTTATAACTCCAAAGGTGTTAAAAGTATTTTAAAATAACTTTTTTTTTTGTTGAATTATACTTAAATTTATACAAGTATTTTTTGTATTTTATTTGATGTTTACGAGTGCAAACTGCTTGAAATTGTTAAAACAATGATTCAAAAATTAAATGATAAAATTTTTATTATTGTTCAACAGCTTATTTTATTATTAAATACGCTTTATTTTTGGAGTTTTGAATTACCCAGCTCACTAAATGTGTTAAAAAAACTATGTTGACTAAGGGAAGCTTAAATAGAAGTTATGATAAAAACTTCAACAGCAGAAATGACGTAGTTAGTAACTATATCATGTATATATGCTATATCAACTACATATGTAGGTGTTGTTGCTACCATAAAAGAACAATGAGGATCTGTTCAAGAAAAAAAAAAAATTATTATAAACTACCATACTATGTAAATATACAATCTTTCAAATGTATTAACTCAGTTATCTCATAAAATGTTTGTTTTAAAAATACAATCTATGAAGTAGAATACTGAGTAATACGTAAAATTAAAAAAATAAAAGTATATATCCATCCACTCGCACAGTCTAGTTCACAATTTCAAACAATATAAAAATACAATTATATACGATATGTCTTGTAGTAATTACATTAAAAGTGGTTCAGTTTTAGATAATAATATAAACAGTTACACATATATTAATACATATTAAGTCCATTTTTGGTGGAGCAACGGTCAAAGTAGAACTATGCCTTATTTCCCAGTGAAACTTTCCTAATTGTCGATATCGTTTGTCATTGAGCCAGTGTGTCTATTTTTGGTGGAGTATTTGGCAAAGAAGAACTACGAAATAGTACTCCATAAAATCCACGAACAACGATACAGACTATAGGGAAAGGTCCATAGGGCAATAAGGCATCGTTCTCTGTGTCTGTTGCTCCAATAATAATTGACCTATTTTTATAAACATTATTAGACCGGAGAAAACAAAACCGCCGTAATCTGAAAGGCTTCCTTATAATTGGATTCCTGTATTACAACTTCGGCTAATTTTCTTAATATATGGGATTTGAGGGGTCCCTCTGTGTCGCCATTGTCTGGAACTTTGCTACTGCCTTGGATGCAATCCTCTAAGGTACATTTTGGCTTTCAGGCAAGAAACCGTAAAGTATTTCATGTTGTGATGGTGCTCTCCTAATATTTTGTAAAATACCCTCCGCCAGAACTCCTACAATTTTCTCTAGTCTTTTGCAAAACATGAAATCGTGCTCCAATGTGTCCGTCATATTACAGTTACTCCAAAGGCTCCACTCATCGTGAAATACTCTTGGCTTGAATTAGAGACCCCAGGCTATTCTTTGTTTCGTATATCTTTGTTTAAATGATAGTATAGGGTCCCATATTGTTTTATAATATTCTTTCGTCTTTTCCTATTTCATTGCAGCCCTCATGAGGGTTCATTCGGATTTGGATCTTGCAAGCGCAATCTATTTTTAATGGAACGATTTGTAAAATTCATAATTACGTCCTTGTGCTTGGGTACTATGGTTAAGTTGAAGGAGAGATGAATGGAATGCTTCAAGATCACTTTTGCAGGGTGAGTGGTTCCATTGCAGTCTAAAACATCATTTATATTATTAAGACCTAAATCTCTCTAGATAAGTGAATTTTGACCTTCGTGTTTTCTTGAAGTGATCCACTTGCTCTCATTATCTGCAAATAATCTTCGTTTCTGTTAAAAAAATTCCATGGTGTTTGATTATTAGAGTACACAAAGTTTCCTTACAGCTTAGATACAAAGAATTTATGCAAGGCAAATTGACCCAGGATTCTGATACTAGGAGAACAGAAGAAGTTTCGAATAAAACATCATACATACCCAAACAACCGCACCATTTCTTAATTGCAATGCCCTATGTCCGATGTATTTCGGAAGATTAACGTAATCTATGTCCATCATTTTCCAGTGACGTTACCATAGTGAAATATTTCCAAGTATTGTTGCTTCTTTTACCAAACAGGACTCCTCAAATAATTGCTCGGGTGCTTCCATTTTCGTCATGACTTGAGTCTTTTCGTCATTAATCTTCAAGCCCAATCACTCTTCAAATGCTTTAAGGACTTTGTTGAGGCATTTCCAATTCGGCTCAATCAACTTTTATACTAAAATATATTATTTGTCTTGTTTTGAGCTTCGTGTAATCCTTTTCCGAAGAAGTTTTCGTTGAAAGTTCTGCTAAAATCCATGACAACTCTGGTATAGGTGGGTAAAATTCTCCAGTGAATCTGACAATCCAAACACTTATTATTTCTTAAATTTTGTTTAACGTACTTACATACTTCTATGGCTGCTAATATTTTTGAGATCGTTTTTCTATCTATTAGGTCAATATAGTATTTCTATACTTTGTCAAAGTCTGATTTTTTACATGTACTAGTATATAATTCCCGAAAATAACCCTGCACGTTTTTGCAAAAAAAAATTTCAGCTCAATTCATCCTTCCCATCAGCCTGTATTTATTTTATTTTCGTTGTTCCTCGTCCTTCTTCCACATAAGTTATAATTTATATCATGGATGAGACATTGTGTCCTTATTTGGGTTCCTTTTAATAACTCCTGATTTCACGTAGTGTTTTCTTTCACAGTAAGTTATTTCCTAATTTTCCTTAATATTTCGTCTTCTCTTCACTGCCTCGCATCTTTCGACTACAATTAGTATTTTCCTGGCTCTCAGGTAAAATGTATACAATGCTTTTTTTATTTGAAAACCACCATCTATATCCCTTTGGATTAGGAAAAATTAATCAGGACCAGATCGATAGAAATGCAGTCTTTTTATATTCAACACTTTATATATTAATAATTTCTACACATTTCTTATGAATTATCAATACTATTCAGACGTAAAGTTCATTCTTTATTGCGATTTTTATTCACTATATTCAACTTTTGAATTTTTCAAAAATACCAAACAAGTTCGAAAAGATGATCTGGACTAGGCATTTACTTTTTCCATTTCCCTTTCCTGACCTCTTAAAATAAATTTGACTGTAGATGGTAATTAAAAGGAACTATAAGAAGAATAAATTATAACTTGTAAATAAATTGTTATTTGAACAGAACATTTACAGAAATACCTTCTTCTTGTTTTTTTGCCTTAATTATATTATCATTTTTAAAAAGAGACATTCTTTCTTTATTCTCTCTATAAAAGTAGAATAGAAAAACTTAATTAGGCTTAGGTGGCGGCATCTTTAATCCCATTTTTTTATTTGCAAAGAAATTAAGGATCTTATTTATTTAGTATTATTATGTTTGTGTTATTAATTTTTCAAATATCTAAGAAAAAACCCACAAAATACGAGTATATTAAATCAAATGAAGTTTGTCAATAGTTATAGATGAAACGAATTAGTCCAAAATACTAGGAACAAAATAGGATACTTTTACAAAATCCTAGAAACCTTAGGTTATTTTTTTTTCACTCCTTAGATTAATAAAGATGATCTAGTTGGATTTTTATCATCCATTTTTAATGAGTTATATTTAAACTAATCCTAAGAAACTGATATATTATGTATTGTTACTAGAGTGGTGAGCTGCTGTTACATTAAGAAATAAAATTATAAAGGAAGAATTTATAATAATATTAAAATTACAATATCGATATTTTCAAAACTTTACACCTGTCTCTTTTAGCAAAATGCTGAGTTCGCTGTTTCTTAGTCTCCCTGGGACGTGATGAAGAAGTTTTTTTCTTATTGTGGGAGAGATGCTAAACTCACTATTCCTCAATCTTTATTGTTTGTACTGGAATTTTCTTTTTAGCTTCTGAAGAGTTCCTAGAAAGGAATTACTTCTTATCTTGGGCATAATGTTGTTAGTATTAACGTTATTTATAACTAATTGGACTAGTTTTTATGATATTTTTAGTATGATAATTTTTTCAATAAACACTATAACGAATTATTTAAAGGAATACATTTTAATGACATGAAACTATTAAACATAAAAATTGTGGACAGTATAGCCCCGACCATTGAACTGTCGTTTTCTCAACTGTCATATTATAGTCTAAAGTCCTTGGACTTATTCTCTCTTCTTTTTTTTCTTAACCTTATCTCTCCATTTAAAAAAAGTGTACAAAGATCAGTACCAACATGCCTCAAAAACAATTCTTAGAAATATACGGGTTTTTTTTTATATATATGAAGTTGGTTTTTCAGAAAATTGTTACTTTAAAGCCGCCATGGCCTTAAAGAATAAACAAATTTTCACAAAACCATCTATGAAGGCATAGGAAGCTTTATGAATTAATACGTACTTTTTTACATATGTAATAATTACAAATAAAAAAGAATCTTATTATTAACTAATGTCTACAATTGAATGAGATTCATTTATATTAATTGAAATGGATACCGTACAAATTTGGAGAATAAATATATTGTTTCTTTTTGTGGAAAGTGATGTTTGAAAAGTTGAATTTTGGTTTGACTTTGACATGAATAATAAGGCCTTTTATTATTAATCTTATTCTTTTATTATGTTACTTTATGATCCGTATTATTTAATTCTGTTAAATTTTATTATCAATATCTAATATAATGAACTCATCCTGATACTTATAGTTTGCTTTCTCAATATGCACATAATTATTGTATTCATGTAGTTTTTATGAAAAAATTATAAAAGAAGAGAAGAACTTGTATGTGAACAGTTTTGCAAATATGTTTCAAGAAACCACATCTTTACACTCTTCTCAAAAGTTGGGGGGGGTTAAGGGTTGACCAACCTATTTGTATGTGGAAGACAATGAATTTATCGTAGCTCAAAAGATGAAATAAATTCGACAGCTTCCAGGCTTGGAGAATTCAATATGTATTTCAGCTTACTACGGGATTCAATCATACAGAGTGGATCTTCGCAGGTCCACTAGAATCTTTCACAGTCTTAAATAGAAGTGGCTCAGCAATAGGTTGGCAACCTCTTAAATCGAGATCGAGTCCAGAGGATCAGAAGGAGACGGAAAAAACATTTCATGTATATATTTTTTTTTTTGCCTAGTGGTTCAACTTATGTTGAGAGTGGTTGAGGACAAAATACAATGTCATTTTGGAGGGAGACTAGATTAACTTGTCGTCACGTCTCCTTTATATGATGAGTGTCTCAAAATTGAGAGCATTGTTTCCAGGGTCTATCAGGTACTCTACGTGGCAAAACATACGAAAAGAATTATTCCGCTGTGAATTTAAAGGTGAATGTCCACCTTGATTAATATCAAAGACTCCTTCTCCGGTGGAAGCCTACCACTACCCACATAATAATCACACAACATCCGACCAAGAAGCTTTTAAATCAGTGTCGATCTGGTTCTCTATAACAGATGATTTTTAATATAAAATTTAATTGTTTTAATTGTCTTTGAAAGGGGAGGGGGAAGGAAAAATATATATACCTCTTCTTAAAAACAAAAACAAAAAGTCTCTGATTTTTTATTCAAAAATCCATCAAGTTATTAGCTTTGACATAAAAGCTACTAAACATTTGTAAAATCTAAATTTCAACAAATTATGTTTTTTGTACATTCAGTTTAACACTAGAACTACGGATAGTAACGACCCCCCTTAAACGACGGTGGATATCAAAAATCATACCCATTATTTTTTAATATGTGTAACTGTTAGTGGTTGATAAAATTAAAAGTAATGTGTTAATTTTCATTTTCTACGAAGATTTATTATTTATTTAAAAAAATAAACATAACTTTTACAATAACACATATAAAGAAATTAGCATTTTTTACAAGTTTCAAATGTTTTTTCAGTACCATTGTACTTGCATACGAATCTCTAACATTTACAACAGGTTTTGCTTGCAAAGCGCCGTGATTTTCTTGTACAATTGACTGTACACTAGCTTATATTTTTAATTGAACAGTTTGATTGTGATTGAAATAATTGATTATTTTCTTCTATATCATCCTTTGATTCATTATCTTCACCAGTAAGTTTGGTAATCAAATTATTCAAAAACTGGCGACGAGTTATTTTCTTACCAGTCACTTCTGTGTACAAGATAACAACATTCATACCAGCAAAATCCAAAATATTATAAAAAACTTGTAAAGGCCATCGGCGAGAGGATATTTAGGTGGAATAAAGTCTTGCCATTTGATCTAGAATATACTTAGTTTCATTATAATACTGGATTGATTGTGGGAACCTTTTTCGTACATCTAAAACTTTAACACTTTTGTGAACAGAGCTCAAAATTAAAACATTTTTGGTTTTTTTCCCCCTTGATACGAAGTTAATGTTTTGCCACTATTTACAAAGATTAAGCTTGAAAATAGTGCTTGTTTGGTAGCTTTTAGTTCATGAGGAATTTCTTTGCGAGCACGATTCATAGTTCCTAAAATAGTCGTCCTACTTTTCTGAAGTTCCTTTTCAAGAGACAATGACGTAAAGAAATTATCTGTTGTAACATTCCTCCCTTTATCCTAATATGGTTCCATTAGCTTCATTACGACATATTCTGATAAAGATTTATTTGCTGGTCTTTGAGAATATTTTCCCAAGTAAGGAAATCCATTTACCAAGTATTTGGACGATGTATCAACTGCTAACCACAATTTTATACCAAATTTTTTAGGCATATATTGGGTAAATGGATATCTAGCTTATGTTGGGAATAGTTGCTCATCAAGGGTGATATTTTCACCTGGCCTGTATGATGACTTACAATTTTCGACAAATCGATCTCATACCATTGAAATCAAGGCAAACTTGTCGTTTTGAAGTCTTTGCAATCATGAGGAACGAATATCAAAGCGAATATATCTCAATAATTCCTCATATCTGTCGCGAGGGATAGTATTCCTAAAGAGAATGATCCCCAATTTTCTTGACCAAATGACTTCTGTCGGCTGCCCTTTGGCTAACATTCCACTCGCATACATTATTACAATCAGTTGGAGTATTTCTCGTTTGCTGGTTGTCCATACATCATTCTTAAGTTTTGACCAAGCCTCAACTATTGTACATTTTACTATGTGATAAATAATAGAATTATCGATCAAGAGATCAAAAGCTGATAATGTTTTATCTGTAATGTTGTTAAGTTTTGCAAATGATGATGGACTTGAGACTTCCTTCAAAATGTTTTCTTGGCTAAAACGGGCTGAAATTTCTCCATTTCCTATTTTTTTGTGCTAGATTGTGTTATCCTTGCCAACATACATTGACTCTTCTAATAAGTCGGTTGATTTATGTTTCTTAGAAGACGGGAAATGAGTCACTTGATTGCATCCGGGCATTTCTTGAAATGTTAAATATACCAATTAGTTGTTACTAAATACATCTAGTATATAGTAAGACTAATAATGGTATTCAAGAAAATTACTTACCGACAGGCTTGTCAAAAACATCAGAATAGTCATCAGAATCAGAAGAACTTGATTGAGGGGGTTGGACATATTCTTCATCTTTTTCCAATTCAAAATCCTCACCTTCTGGATCGGAGTACGATGTGCACTCAAGATAATGTCTTATTTCTTCAATGGATAATTTTTTCTTGGACATCCTTGCACAATAAAAGGTGGAAGCAGAATGGATAGTTCCGAAAAATCTACGTTTATATTTATAATAGAAATGTACACGATTCCTATATAGAGAACTTTATTCATGTTTGAACTTGCTTCAGCCTGTTCAAACAGGCTTGAGCCTATTCATACACAATTGTAGAACAAACATATTATTTGAAATGATTGGGTATCAAATATGATACCCACGTCTGACTATGTAGTGTTCACTGTACCAACGAAACGAATACTAATTTTAATTTATAATTTAGTTTTTTGTGATGAATAAAATGAATTAGGAGAATTCATGAACTTATAAACAAATACAATAAAGAAGTTTCTCACAATATTTCATTGAATCCCGAATGGGTATCAAAAATGATACCCTCGTCGTTCTAGTGTTAAACATATAAATTGTTATTAATATTTTTTTTAACCCTAGAAAGATCAACTGTTCAAAGAATCTCGCTTTAATATATATTTTTTGTTACTTTCTGAATGATGATACTACAAGACTTCATTTAACAAATTTATATATTTTTATAAAATAGAAGGAAAATACGTAAAAAAAGAATCATCAAATTTATGTATTTGTCTACTTCCTGATCACGATAAAATAATTTTTTACTTATTATAGGAAAAATGAATGTTTTTTTCACATTAAAGGCAGTATTTAGTTATTAAATAATTAGAAAATATTAAATTCTCAAAAAATTCACCATAACCATGTCTTTAAAACGACAATGTTACTTGCTGATTGGTTATATTGATTTTTTTTTATAATTTAAATGATTTGACTGATATAACACTATGATTTAACTGTTAAGAAGAATTGCATTGTATAATTACATCTGCTCTCTATTTTGTTCTAATATTGTCTTTTATAGATATTTTGAAAGTTGATGGGTTGAATTCTAAGTATCTTTTGTTGAGTTGTTAACAATTACCTACTTTTCAATCAGGAACAGTGCTTTAATTAGGAGAGGGAGAATATACAAAGTACAAACATATTTTTGGTTATTAAATCTTTTTATAGGGAAGGTTAAAAAAAGACGGTACAATTTGAAGTTAACCCTATGTTATTTCCCTGGGATAATTCTCCACCTAGAGTTTAGAAATTACTTTTTTTGTATTAAAAATACTCGCAAACGAAGAAATTTTACGTTTAGTAAAAAAATATTCCTATTATTTTTTTTAAATTTTGAAAAATGTCCAAATTTTTATGTAGCAAAGTTTTACATGAATCCGTAATTTTCAAATAAATACACGAGTATATAGATTTTTTTTTTAATAGTATAAAGAATAATTTGCTTAGATTATCAAAATTATTTTATTAACCTTATGTTTTCATATTAACTTCAAATTTGAAAATTTTTGCATCGAAGAATTGAATTAGTATAGTAATGATATTGTTGGATGGATTATTTTTATTTGTATGACAAAGATCAGAGAAACATTTGAGCTTTTTTTTTGCTTTTTTTTTCAATAAGATCCCGAGTGGAGAGAGTAAATCAAGAATTTCATTCCATATTAATTATTTATATGTAGTCATAATTTTGATACCATCCTAACATAGATTTTAATTGATCAGTAAAACAATTTAGTTTCCAATCATTCCACGATATGTTGACATTCAACCAAGTTTTGACAATCAATCAACCATTGTAATATTAAGATACCTTTTTAGATTCGAAAAAAAAGAAATATTTTCATTCCAAATTGAAGAATTGGTCATTGTACTAATATAAGAGTTTACACATTTTTATCGTTTACGAAGAAAAAAGAATATATTTTTCAAAAAACATTCTTCACTAAGTTATTAAAAATTCTACATTAATATCATCTAAAAATAACATTGATTATTTAGTCTTGATTAAATGTCGATTCATTTAATTACATTATAACTATATCTATTATTAAATCAAAAGTTAAATAGTAGCTGACAGTCATAGAAATAAAACTTGATAATATATTTGTAAGTTTAGCTATAAATTTATTATGTATTCTTAAAAAATAAAAGTATCTTATCGAAGTCATGCAACCAAGAATTTTTAAATGGTCTTTGGAGATCAAGGAATATCATATGAGTAGGCCTCAAAGGTTGTTGGTAAGCACCTTCTCTTTAAATGTCATAATTGCCATAATGAGTTTTGTTATTGCTGCTTTAAACGAGTTTATATGTACTAAAATGTTAGAGAATTAATAAGTAGGTTAGTCTTTGTTTTTTCTCTTTTTTATAGAGGGAAAATGGCCCATAGTAACAGTCACCCTTAGAATAATTTATATTTCTAATTTTTTTTTATTTAAAATTTATATTATCCAGAATTGTTTTTTAATTATTATTTAATTGTATATTTTTACTCTTTTTTGAATATATAAAGATATTGAGTTTTTCAAAAAAAAAAAAACACCTAAATTTCACAGTATATATTATTTACGTACAGTATCCCGTAGTTTAAAAATATGTTTCCCGGGATCCCACTCAAATAAAATTTCCTGGAAAATGAAAACCCTTAGTTTGTATATTATATAATAAATTAAAACACAAATATGCAAATATATACAGACAGAAATAACGTTATAATTGTATATTTTAAGTGATAAAGATATGAAAAGCATTATCTTAATAAAGTCCTCTAATTGTATTACGCCAACTCTTGTTGTCTTTGCCTTAGAGGCAAACAGTTATGTTATTCATATTTATGTATGGTACGTACAGCATATATACATATTAACATTATTTATGAATAAGAATTTTTCTTTCCTTGTTCATATCTCGTCTTGAAAGGGAGTTTCTTCCAAGAAAAAATAATAATATGTACTATCAAAATTATGTACGGCAACTCATAATGATAGTTTTTTTTTTTTTTTTTTTTTTTTTTTTCATACATAAACATATTGTGTATGTATTCTTCATTATCATCATTATAGTCCGCCTTAGCATGGGAATATGTACAATCCAATACTACATGTACTTATAAGCGCTAATAAATAGTATTAAATACTATTCTGGAAAACTCTACTCTACACAAGTTTTCTGAAAATTACTTAATTATTCCTTCGAAACATTTTTTGCAAAATTTGGATTTACATAATCTGAAACATTCCAGTAATGATAAGTAAAACTTTTAGTCGTGACGACAGAAATATCCCAATATGTCACATTGACAGAGTGGGGACACAAAACTTGTAGTAGTATAAATAAATTACAAAAAACGTAATTTTTATGGAATCAATAATAGACAACTCAAAACCAATTTTGGATATGGAAAAATAATATATTAAGCTTTATTTTGTTATGTCCTCTTTCACAGGTAGTAATTGTCTCGACACACCAACAAAAATATTAGCATCTCTTGACGATGAAGGCCGTGTCTAACAGGTACCCTGATGTCATGTTTGCAGTTTGGGGCTAATCCAAATTTGAATGATAAATTATTCTCAAAGGCAGCAAAGTCCTGAGGGCTGAAGTCAGGGTTGGAAGAGGGAAATATCAAAGTTCCTCGCATTCATTTCACATTTCTGACTAATTTTGGATTATATAAACATAAAACCATTTTCTTCAAATTTTTCGTACATTAATGATACGTATTGAGCGTTGCACAGTTTTTTTCAGAAAAATGTACAAAGTACGTAATGTTTCTGATGTGATGATAAATACTTAAAATATTTAGAAAATCTTTGTGTGACTACTCCCTGGTTATTCGCCCATTAAAAAGTATCGCTCTACCCTTCTCTTTGTACTCTACAAAAGTATAATTCTTAATTTTTAGGCTATAGACGATTACTTTCCATTTCTTACACGTTAAGTGTCACAAAAAAAAAACAGAAGAAATAGTATAAGAAAATCTGTGTCTAAAAACTTAATATTAATTTTTAAGTGTATATTGCCTGTCTGAATACCAGAGAAAAGGATACTAACCAACTACGGACAAAAAGTTATTTATGCATTAAAAAGGAGAAACAATATATATTTGATAATTGTTTCTAAAAAAAACTCAAACTTAATCCAACTCGAAATTGTTATAGTATCCTATTACGAACTCGACTCGAAATAAAACTTGAGATTGTTGACTCAAATCCAACATAAATACTTATGCGAATAATTTTATTTCTATCCTATTTACATGGTGTAGCTTAAACCTGTAAAAATAAATTATTAATGTATCACATGAGTTTACTTCATTACAGTGAGTTTTTACTGACGTCAGAGATGACATAATAACCCAAAAAGAGATGTCTAAATAGAGGCTTTGTTGTTGATTTTTACTAATATTACATATCTAATCAAATATGGGATCAAGTCACGTATATGTAAGTCACAATTAAGTTTCAAGTCATAACGTACAAGTTACATGGTGGTATTATTTTCAATTGGAGAATACAAGTATGTCAAGATGGTTTAGCATAACATTATAATAATATGTGAAGGACTCTACAATTTATCTGTGTACGTCTCTAGAAATTTATATTTTATTGTGTTCAGGTCGCAAGTCATAAAAATTGTACAGTCCTCATATATTCGGATTTGTGTATTTTTTTAGTGATTTTCCTTTTTTTTAAAGTATTTAAAGATCAGATCGTTATAAATCATTTTTACTTACGTTATAAGGGTATGTATAATATATCAAAAACAACTCCATATTGGAGGTATATAAAGTTGTTGATATCCCTAGATCTAAAACAGAATTGACCAACTATAAAAAAATCGTAAGGACACTTTATAAAGGCTTAAAAATCGAACAAACTAAACTGTTGTATTATGTTAGAAGTAAGAATTATGACACAAATGGCAGTTGGTTATTTATGCCTTCTTGAATAATGATGAGGTCACTTAAAAACTCTGTATTCAATCAGAGTTGTTTTTTTTTTGCAAAATGATACTTTATTCGTAGTCTTCAGTTCAATAATATATTTTTTTTAAATCATAAATAATTGAGTGTACTAAGTAAAAGTTGATTTAGTATTACTTTTAAGTATTATTACTTTAAGTGTATCAATTTTAAAGAATTTATAATCAAAGTGAATGTAAAGAAAAAGCAATTATATTACATTACTTTTTATACTTTTATTAAAGGAATAAAAATACAGCATTGGTTTATATTTTGTACATTGACTTATAATGAGTAAGAACATGAAAGGCCAAGAGGTAAAAATTACATATTTCCTTTCAATAGTTTCATTTTTCTCATTTTCTATGTATATTCAAGGAAAATAAAATAAGAAGAAGTTTGATTTAAAATATATTGAAATACATCAAAAGAACCTTTAGAATTCAAATTAATGTAGTTTTCTGATTGTTGTATTGATTAATACATATATTTATGGACAAAATATGTTATATGTCTTTAAGAATTCCTCTGACAGAGCAAAAACCGGTGTTCATAGAATTACACAAGGCAGAAAAGAAAAAAATTAAAACATATATTCTATCATCTATACTTTCTCAAAATAAAATCCTCCACCATTTGAACAAAAGCTTTAAAGTAGCAAAGTATTTCTAATTTGGTCAGAAGATGTGAATAATAATGCAAAACTTCTAGAAAAAGGTTTTTTTCCTTTTTTTGTAGAAAAAAAGATTGAGTACGGAAAAAGCAATATTCGCAATAGAAAATATTATTATAAATTGTTGAAATTTATCTCAAATACTTTTGAAGTAAAGAAAACATGATAATACTTCATAGTTGAAATTAAGTGTAGTAATTTAATCTGGCATGGATTTAAGTTTGAAGATGGTTGCTGTGTATGTATACGCACTATTTCAATAGGAATTTTTATTTCGGCTGTTTTCACTCGTTTACTGGATTACAAAGTGCAGCAACAAAAAAAATTACAGTTACTTAAGCATGAATTTTATAGAAGATTTACTATAAATTAGATTATTTTTTTTAGTTACATAAGCAAAACATGTGGTGAGTTACAATCTTCAACCAAAAAAGAAATACGCTGTGTATGTAGATAGAAAAGTAATTTTTATTTAAAACTTAATTCCTTCACGGAGAAACTTTTTGGAGATAGACCAGACAACAGTAGAGGATTTTAGTGTCCTAATAACTTTTCAATATTATGAATGGCTTAGATAATTACTCTCTACTGTAAACATACCCAACATTTGGGTGATCTGTTTTCCATGTCCAGACTTAGGTGTCACATGTGAAAGATTCTTATTTCCAGGTCCAACAATAATTATATAATGATCTTTCAAAAAGTCATCAGACTCCATTTGGGATTATTATTCTTTCCATTCTTTACAATTATACGAGTCGCTGTTTTTTTACCATCCAAATATTATGACGTTATGCTTTGAACCTATAATTTCATATTTAGTCGATATTTATGTATTTCATCTCGTATTTTAAGTGATCTCTAGGAATACTATGGCAAGTAAGCTAGATTTGATAAGATATTATCTCTAACATAAAAAGCAACATCCCAATGAAGTAAGACTTTAAAAAAAACATCTTCAAATCGTTGGAACAATGTCAAGGAATGATTAAATTATTTGGGAGAAGGATAGCATCCCTTCCTACGACATCAAGTACCCGAAGCTAAAAATTGACTTATTCTTGATTGTCATCAAGGACCATGTAAAGAAGATGAATGTACAAAACATTGTGATGAACTTGTCTATGAGTTTTTAGTAAAGATGTCACATTTTATTTATATTGCTTCATATATTATCAACAATTCATCATAAAGGTCAAAAGTATCAAGGAACTTTAAAAGTCAGATTTTATAGCTTTAGATAGTGTCAACTAATTACATAGTATTAATATTACTCTTGCAAGCCTGATTTTGATTTTTTTATACACATCAAAAATAAAACTATGTCATATATTTTATTATTTTTTAAAAGCATAGGACGAAAATATTACCAATATATATCACAAATGTTTAAATAGGTGTATTGCAATAGTTTAAATTACTTTTATTTGTTGAAAATAAGTAAACAAAGGAAAAAAAAATTGAATTACGCGAAATTATATTTCTTTGATAAGGTCCGCAAGTGTAGTAAAAAACATTTTTTAAGAAACAACTCGATGATTAAATGTTTTTCAACCCCATATTATATAACAAAAAATATTATTGTGGATATAATATTCTTTTTAGAGAATTTTTATAACTAACCAGAAGTAGCCCTTCGAATTTCTTCTGCAGGAAAAAAATATTGCAGAACATTCTTACCTATACTAAACCTCAACTCATGGTGGAAACCGATTTTGGATTGGTAAATATTGGTTTCATAGGACAAACTTACATGGTAACATGCATGTCACAACCTCTTGTCATTAATCTATGGATAATGAGTAAAGATATTTTTTAATGTTCTTTACAGAATATTTTAACATTAGGGCATTAACCACATTACACTTACTTATGTTCGTGATGAATTAGATTAAGTTAAGTACATCAACGATAATCTCAAATGCTCTACGTACAGATGCATAGAAAACTAAGATAATTACATTATATAAAAATATATAATAGTACGTGCTCGACAAGGAGCATTGTTTTATGTATCACCACTGTTAAGGGGAAGTACAGTCAAATATTTATAAAGCGATCGGACAAGAGATTCTTAGAGACAGAGGGAGGGAAATACAGATAATGGAAATTTTGGAAGGAAGCTATATATGATTGGAAAAACTGAGGTCTCCCCATTTTTGTAAGGGTAGAAGCACTACTGGGATATATAAGAATAATAAAGAGCCACAGAAGTTACTGCCGCACAAAAGAAAGAAATTTGGAACAATATTTTGAATTATCATAACCTGCTCACGGGTCTAAAAGAAAAGTTACCCAATAAATATATTCCATACTAATTTACTAAAAAGTACTCAATAAGTATAAAATCCCCTCTAACAGGCGAATGCAAACATCTTTTAATCTAGGCTTACTTTAAGCAATATAAAGAGCTTCATTTCAAACTAACTTTAAAAGAAGTTCATACAAATTTAAAATTAGATTGTCCCCTTAAAGTAAAATTCCTTGTCCCGGCTTGATGGAGAAAAAGGGAGAGAAAAATATTTTTTACTTTTTTTATTTATTTAAAATGTTAGGGACGGAGTTTGTTGAAAGTTACAAACTTATATCAACAACAAGTCTTTTTTGTGCAACTATTTTATTGGAGAATCGTCGGAAGAACAGCTATGCTCCTATAAATGTGAAAAACTGAATGTACAATTATATATTTTTACAGATTAAGTGAAAAGAATGGTTTTTAGAAGGGTTAGTACAAAGATTTGAAGGAGTTTGGATTTGATGGTAAAAGTCATTGACTTTTATTTTTGGACCTGCCAATGGAGGTGGAACGGTAGGTAACGCAAGGAATCTTTTGAGATAAAATAAAAGATCTTTATAGTTTTTAAAATGGATAGACGAATTAAGCCCATATATCTACTAAAGAGTCGTCGTGGGTTTTACCTCCTGGCAATCATTTTTTTTTTTTTTGAGGAAAAACTTAGCTTTTCATTGGACAAAACGATTTTACAAAACTTTTTATTTTACCATTAACACCTGGCATAAAATTTTCAAAAAGAAGAAGATCATGCCAACGAAGAAGTGCAAAAGTCTATATGAATGTAACCTCTTCTTTTATTTTTTTTTTCTTGTTTAAAGTGTAGTAATCTTTGGATAAAAAATAAAATAAGATCAAACATAAAATTTACATTTGGGCATTAACGTCCTGGATAACATTTTTTTAGAGACACAATGAGTGAAAGACAAAAATGTGAAAAGCAATAAACTCAGGCGTTCTTTGTTTTATACTCAACAGTCTATGTAATTTTTAAAAGTTATAGTTCAATGCAGGATCACCTATAAACTTATGTAGTAGATATTTAATAATTTGTGGTACCACTACATAATATTACAGAGACGCCTAATATAGTTTATTATGTAATAAAAATTCTTGCTTGGCCGCATAGGGGTGACATGTTTAAATCAGGTTACAGTTAGACAATGAATTTACATTCATATATTCCCAATATAAACAATCATGTAAATATCAACTAAATAGATATACTTTATAAACTTTTTTATATTTAATATTAGTGCGTTAAATTTGCCTAAAAGAATGAGAGAAGATATCAAAATATTTGCTGTAGATAATTTATTTGGTAAATCATTACGATTTTTTTTCTTTTTGAGTAAGTTTAAAAAGGACTCAATCGATATATGGGTTGTCAATTATTACAAGTTTAGAACACTTTAAACTTGAGTTGAGATTATATATTCCTCATTGTTTTTAACTTAAAACATAAAAACCACCTTTATGACCAAAAATTATATTTTTATGGCGTAAAAAGTGTATACTCTTATATTAGGAATAAATATTTATAATATAAAAAACAAGTGAACGATTTTCTCGATATAGAGGTAAATAAATGGGAATTAAAAGATAGAAGGAAGGTAGAAGAAAAGAAACAGAGAGAGGGATATAAAAAGAGGCAGAGAGAGAACAGAAGACGAGAGAAAGAGAGAGAAATATAAAGTGAGGAGAAAAATGAGGTTTTTGTATGCCCAAAAAATATCACAGGATCATGCTTTATTAATTTATACATATACTTGATTAAATTGAGACTGATTTGTTCGACAGTTTTTGGATTCCATGTTTGATAACACTAAAAGAGACTTATCTGTATACGTATTTTTTGGCCAAAACAACACTACAATTAAGCATCAGCCAGAATTTTCACCAGATTTGCCCCCATTTGACGTTTTTTTCCCCCAAACTTAAGAGACCTATGAAAGGACTGAGATTTGCAACGATTGAAGAGATAAAGCCTGCATTGCTGGAAGTGCTCAAGGCTATACCGAAAAGTGCTTATGAGAAATGCTCTGAGGATTAGAAAAATCATTGACAATTGGAAGGGGACAATATAAATATTAATGAAGGGATAAATATGGCTTCCTAAAATAATACATAGTCTCCTTACTTTTTAAAAAAACGTCAAATGGGGGCAAATCTGGTGAAAATTCTGGCTGATGCTTAATTGTAGTGTTGTTTTGGCCAAAAAAATACGACAATTTTTTTGGTCAAAATGAAGCAGTTTGGGAAAAAACTTCAGACACCTGTCTTATTCCTAAAAAGTTCGAAAACAAATTAAGACACTAGCCATCCAATTTGTTATTATCTTTCATACTTCTCTCATAGTTATTGGATGGTTTTCAAAAACAATTTTCTTCACTGCTTCAACGTTTTCATCTGTTGTTGACGTGCTTAGCGTCCATAGAGAAGCTCGTCATTGGCACCTTGTCAACCATCTTAGAAGAGATTTTACCATTTTTAAAAATTTTGTTATTACTTAGAACAGTTTAACCTTATGCCAATGTCAACATTTCAAGTGCTTTTGAGAACTTAATGTCATTTTTAACGCAAAATTTGATGCAAAATATTTTATCCATGTTTTCAATAGCCAATCACGCATTATAAATACTTATAACTATTATGCCTCTCACAAATAAACTTAACATATTGTATAGCTGAAACAGCAAATATATGTTCGTGACAAGTGTATTAATATAAATTAAATAAAGCATAGCGTATGTATCTTACCTGCGAAATTTGAAAAGTAATCATACTTTTAAACAAACCTTGAATATAAACTGTGTGTACTCTTTATGGGTGCCTACACCGTTAGATTTTGCATGGGTGCCTATTTTGAACCTGGTCAGGTCAGGTTAAGACGGGTGACCAATATTGGGGGGGTCTTATAAGGGATGTTTATTCTATACCATAAACAAAAAAGTTGTTTTTTGGAGCACAAGGACACTAGATGGAATAACTTTTATCTTACTCTTGGGAAAACAAATACAGGAGTTCGCCAAGTCCACTTGTACGTACGGGCTTGAATTGTAGTCAATCCATAAAACAGTAAAGATGTAGTTTTTAAGTATTCGCAATATTGGCTTTCGATTTCATTGTTAAAGACGGTTTGTTGAGTTATAGGATGAACAAATTTGTTTTGCCGTCTCTAATTTTGGATAACTTAATTGTTCCCAAAGTTATTGAAGATTTACGAATACTCATTCCTCTGGCATGATCCTCAAATGCCTTTTGAAGCACATCTATTAGAAAATCCATTGCATAACAAAGAAAGTACTGTCCTTTGGACAAGATTGAACCTGAAAACCCCAATTTAAACATGATAGTTTCCGACAAAATCGAGTGTACGTTTTCACCCACCGTTCGAATTCACCAGGTTCTTTCTCATATTAAAAGAAATATAAAATATTTTTTAAGTAACAAATGAATAAAAACTTCTCATTTTTTAAGGATAAAAATCATAAATGTATCAAATATCCAAAGAAAATATCAATTTTTCGACATTTAACTTACATAGCTTTTGGTCTTATTTAGGAGAAGAAACATAAATAATATTTTTTGAATCTAGAAACATGTTTTTACAAAATATATTTCATATACATCCACCATTTTTTCAAGCTTAAAAATCAATACTGTTGTGGCTCTAATTATGATTATTGATTGAGTCTATCCATTATAATCCATTATTTACATTTTTCGTTTTCTAATGAAAAAATAATGGAATTTGATAGCTATCACCTTATTAGTTATTGTATTATTTTGGAAAGGTAAAAATAGAAACATAATTATCAGAGTGGATCCCAATTTTTTTATTAACCTCCTGTGACAAAATAGAAATTTATGTATTTACTCAATAAAATATCTTTTAATCGTATCAGTAGACAAAGTAATATAATTTTGTTATACAATAATAAATTAATCAAAAATTTGGACAATTCCAAGGTAAAATGACAAAGGAGGCTATGGGGTCCTCGGCACCTCCTTCGATAATTTTTTTTTTCTTTTTTTCATTGAAGAATACAATTAAAAAACAAAAACTACTTTTTTTGTTTTTAAGCCAGAATCGAAATTTTCTTTAATTATCAAAAACAATATTCGAAAGACTTGGTCAAGAAATAAATTTGTCAATTGGGCTATCAAAAATATTCTGAATATAAATAAAAATCTGAAATACCGCTCACAAAAAACTATATAAGAATAAATAATACAGAGATACTCACAGTGCTTCCAATAAAATGAATCATTTTCTTAATTTTGTTCATGAACAAGCAATCCTCTTCAATTATCTCCTTCAATTAATCCAATTATCCCTAAGTAACTGAAGGGGACATGAAATATTATACTATCCTTAAGCTTAAAAGAAATTTGTATAACATGCAACATGATAATGCAGTGTTTCTTTAAATAATGTGATTTTGCTTTCCTACTTACGTTCATTATCTTTCCTTCATTTATTTACCTATGTAGAAATTATTTGCCCAGAATATCCTCTTTCTTTTTATGAACAAGCAATCAAGTTAAGTAATGACCTAATTACTTATTATTATTTCCTTGATTTTTTTAATGTTTTCCAATAATTGTTTATTTGATTTTCATGTAAAAAAATATTTATAACAGTCATCTATATGTATGGAATTAGCCATGTTTTTGCGAGAGTATGCATAATGTCATACAGATTACTTCGAAAATTTGTAAGTTTATTCTCACTTTGGCGTACACGGCAGATATTTACGGTGATCCTCATCGACAGATCCAGGGTAGTGGAGTTAACATCATGGAAGTGGAAGAAATACTGAAGGTATCCTATTTAAAAATCCTATATGTATGGTAACGACGAACAGAAAATTACAACTTTGCAAATTTGGACGACTGTCTTAGTAAGATCGAAGACGGGGCTGGAATTGGAGACATTTCTGTACCTGGATAGCTAATACAAGCAATTACCATGTACTTAAAAGAGCTTGCAAATTCTCTCGAAGGATACTTCCCCACCACATAGTCATATCCAGCATGGTTGAGACAGCCTTTTACGTTTAGTGTTGTGACAGCAGATGTGAAATATGAATACCTCAATGAAATTATCCAACTTCAGCAGATCCAGCATTTCAACAGCAACTCTTCAGAACAACAACACTGACAATGTTTTGCTGTCAGCAAATCATGCCACACCCTCTTATTGTAAAGAAAGCCTTGGAGATGCTCATACCGTTTGTCTTTATGAGAAATTCTTTTCGAGGATGGTCGACATAAAAGCAAACAAAAGAAACAGACTCTGTTGTAAAAATGATATGAGAATGGGACTTGTAAGGGGTCAGTAACACATATTTGAACTTGGGTCTAAAAGGTAGCAGAAAAATATAAATTAATTTGCAACAAATATTACTTGAGTTATTTTTGTGTGTGAAATTCATGTTTTTTTTTGGTTTTGTTCTTTGAAAACAGTGGTTTTTGGTTGCAACTGATGCATGGTTCATTTTTTGCACCAATAATGACAATAATAACAATCTATGTTCTGAAGATAACTTTTTTTTTCTTCAAATCACTAATGTGCTAGGTGAATACACTGATGAAGTTAGTAGGGTTCAGTACCTCCAATCAGATTAAGAACCACTGCATAAGAGGGGAAACATTTTCGATCGGCAGCAAATTTTTGCGTCTTTATATTTCTTGATACCATTTTGGCATCCAATAGTTAATTATTTTTCTTAACATTAATAATATAAAAAGGTTTGTATTGTAATAAAACTTGGTTGTTTAAGAAGAAAAATTGTCGTTATATTCAATGTTGAAGGTATATTTAAAGGCTCTACACATGCTTAGACATCACTTATCTTATTGCTTAATTGCAATTTTTAGGAGTTACATCACAAGATCTGGGAAGGACATTTTGTAAAGTGCATAGAGAGGAGAACCTTCAATATTTAAAATAGCATTAGTACAGGGAAAATATTATATAAATATTTAAATATACATATTTTCCCTACATATATCTAAAAAATGTACACAAAAGTTAAACGGGAATTAATTATTCAATGAGAGATGTAATACCAAGACAATCCATTAAATGCTGAACAAAAAAGTAAATAGTATTATAGCAGAATATGTTTTTCAGTTTATTATGCCCATCCCTACCCATGTACAGCCAAGGTGGTACGCAGTTGCGGCTGCTCTATTGTTAAAAAACTAAATCATCAATATCTAAGTCATTTCTCACAGTTGCCAAATCATCAAGGAACCATATTAGGATTAATGATATTCTTTACGAGCTTTCAATAAAGTATGCGAATATATAGATACAAGTACCTATATTTATTCTTTGCACACTCTTATAAAAAGTATTAATACCTCCTCTATGTTTATTGATTTATAAAAAAAAAGTTTGTTTTTAGTAATAAATGTACAAACATTACTTGTTTTTTGAAATAGTTGAACTATTCAAAAAAAAAACTAATTAAATTGGACTTTGCTATAAAAAAGAAGAAGTCTGTGATTTTCATATGTAGAAATTATGAAATAGTGCTGTAAAATACATTTAGTATGATACAGTTAATATGCAATACTTTCTATATAGATACATATTTACTAGTGTTGAGACTCGGTCCAAGATCAATTTTTTTGTAGGCTGGGTCTAAGCGGTTGTGTTCCAAAATACGGACACAGTTAACGTTGCTAGCTATAATGTCTCTCGCAAACTTTCCTTCCAAAGAACCAGAAAAAAACATCACAAAAATCAGTTAGTAGTTAGCCGACTCTTCTTAAATATGTAATTATTATTTACAGCTCAACAAAATTTATTATAATTGAGTTGTGAAGTAGGAGGGGTTTTGAAATTGTAAATTCAAGCTATAACAAAAAACGTATGTTACACTCACCATATGTGTGCATTAGAGTGAGGGAAAAATGTGGACAAAATTTGTAAATGACCCTGAAAATTATTTTTTATATGGTGATCAATATAAATAGATGATTCTTTTTAGAACTGCGGTCTAAAGCCGTACACCAAATAAAAAAAAGTTTAACAGTAAAAAAAATTTATGAAATTTTTTTTCTAAAAAATATTAATAAATTAAAAGAAATCACTTCATAATTTTGTTTTGTTGTTGGAACAATCAAGGACGTTCCGTCCTGAATTTGTGAATCGGTAGAAAATTCAAGTCTAATTTCCTACAAAAAATATATTAAAATTTAAAAAAATCTACAAAAAAGTAATATTTTCTTGTTGTGTGACCGTTATTTTCAAATGACAGTCTAAAACCAATGACCACGAAATAATAAATATTATAAAATATTTTTTTGAATATTAGATGTCAGACATGAAACAGAAAACCGTCGTTTCTTTTCGGATGTGTAAATAATTAAGACAGCTTGGTCAAAACGGCATCAAAAACTCTGGAGTGAGAAAAAAATAATATGATATTCATTTTCGGAAAGAATATGTCATTCCGAGAAAAAGAGATTGTAAAAAGACGTGATACAAAAAACAAACACGATTAAAACAGATTTTTTTTCGTAGACAGAATTTTCTTCAAGAACGATTAAGATTAAAGTTTGACCGCTTATTTTTTTTTTTTTTTTTTTTGAATTACAATGCTTTCAAACTGATGTAAGTTTGATTTCCCCACCGATCTAAAATACTAATATATACCATAATCATATATATGTAAAAAAGAGGATTTTTTTGCAGTGTTTCACTAGAGACGAATAAAAAATGTGTATATCTCATTCTCATAATTTATATGTATACGTATATATTTTTGTATGTATATATTGAAAATACATATATCGAAAAAAAAATATATGCAGAAAAAAAAAGTTTTTAATGAATCGAAGCATAAAGTTACTTTATCCTCTTATGTATATATATAAATATTTTATTCTTCTCCTTTGGTTCTTATTTTTAAGTTATTTGTAAGTCTTTTTTTTTCTCCCTTTCTCGTAAACAACTAATTTCAAAATCTTAGTAGAAAAATGCTGTTTTTTCTACTGTATTTGAAGATGAATGATATATAACGTATGCATTAAAGTTGGAGGTTGCTCTTTCAACCCTTGATCCATTTAATAATATGCTATAGTTTTTGTAAGACCGAACTAAATCGGTACAAGTTCAGTTGGAGTTCAGTAAAACCTGCCTAAAAACTGAGCTAACAAAATTGTTGTTTTTTTTGTTTATAAACATATTATTTTAAAGAAATGTAGACAATTTTTGTATATGGCCTTTATTTTTAGAAAAAAATACATCAGTCCAAATTTTAAATTTGATGTTTTCTACCAAAAAATGTCGCTGAACGCATTCCAAGCCAATGAGTAGAATCCCATGCAGCAATTTTTCTGAAAGTATGCAAATATTATTAGTTGTGATTGATAATTGTTTTTGAATTTTACAATATAAGAGGCATGGGTATTTATTTAGCAAAATGCACATTGCTTTATTAAATAAAACTACGTCGAATATATTGAGAATATTTTGAACTGAAAAGTATATGTTCATTTTCTAAAATTTTCAATATTTAGATGATTATTTTTAATCTTTTTGAATGGGGAAACATTTCACTGAAATCAAACTCGATAAATATATAAACTGAAATTTTTGTAAATAACAGTTCATTAAATTTCGTATTAAACAAACTGAAGACCAAATCAGAAAAAAGTTAGACTCTAGTGAGTCATAATACTAACAGGTACAAGTATTGCAATTTGGTATATAAATTTTGAGCGAGTACACGAGGACGTTATTATCCTTTTCGACTTATTTTGTAACTATATTTTTTTTTGGTTCTGGCCGTGAAAAATTATGTATTGACATTATTATTTTAATTATTTCCTCTTAATGAAGTCAATTGTGATTTCAAATGAAGGAACATTGTTTCAATTACATCAGATGTAAGAATTGGGATTTTTGTAAAGGATAAATATACTTTCATTATAACAAAGGGAAATAACTATTTGTTCTATTTTGTTTCTTTTTATATCCTCATAAAATTTATAATATCTGAATACTATATTATATCTATATTGATCCCTCTGACTCCTTGTACAATGGAAGGAATTATCGTTGTTTCAATATTTTGTAATATATTTCTAAGCATTTTTGAATTAAATACTTCTTATCAATTTGCAGATAAGTTATTGCTTCATAAAATGTAAATATTTGATACATGTATTAAGATATGTATATGGTTCTTCCAATTAATTTTTTTAAATTGAAATCCATTTCAATTTTAATATTTTAGCCAATATTTTTTTTAATTAAGTTAGAATTGCAATTATTTATTTCAGAATCCATGGGTTGTGATTAATTAAAAATTAATTAAGTTTAGTAATATTCGATAACTTATTTGAATAATAAGTTATTAGTAACGATGAGTTTTTTGTTTTTTTTTCACGTTATTTTTGATTTCCACCCTATGCATATAATTAGAAAATTTAAGAAGATGAAGTGCATGAGGAAAATGATGGTAAGTACGCCAACATTTCTTCAAATATTAGATTAGAAATAGATAGAATCATTCATAATTATAAAATTGAAACTAGAAATGAGTCTTAGAAATATAAATCTTTAAATAACTACAATTTTATTAAATAAACTAAATATTTTTTTTTATGGTATATCCCTAAAAATCGTCCAGTTTCCATGTAAATGGATTGAATACATAGATGAAAATAATATTATAATCGAAAAGGGTCCAGATTTTTGTAGTTGCTATATGAATATATATTTATTTTATTCTCGAAACCTGTCATTGTTATCCCATATTCTGAAAGAGAGAAGAAACCACGAAGAATCAAATTATCACTAGTGAATGAAAGACATAAAATAACTCTGACGATATGTTATGAAATTATAAGTCTAAGTCCTTCTGGTAAAACAGAGAATCGACATCACAGTTATTCCTACCAATATCATTGCTATATACTAAGTAGGAATTGTGTTTATGTATTTCTTTTCATAGCTGTTCATAACAAATCTATTGAAACATCATGATAGCTATACTGGTCTTCTTCCAAACATTCTTCAAATTATCAAAGTAACCAAGCTTATTTTCTCAAATCTTTTTTTAACAAACCGCTGAATAATATTTTTATGATCTATGACTATACAGGGTCCACGGAAAGTCCTGATAAATTAGCTTTATGTTATTGCAAGAAATCTTAGGAGGAACCTCACCAAGATGGCCAAAGATTTCAACATGGATGCAACAACAATTAAAAACGTTAGCTGAGATAACCTTTGGCTGCATCCCTACAAATTGAAGAGGCAAGAGCAACTGTCAAGCAAGGTAAAGTATAAAATATTTGAGAAATGTCAGTCTTCAGAACATGAGGACTATCATGGCTCCCAATATTGTGTTCAGTGATGATAAGATTTTCAAAGTAGAACAAGCTTTTAACCTCCATAATGATGGGATTCGATCTTTAAAAAAAGTAAGCTGGGTGACGATGGAGTCAACAGAATGCGGAAGCCACAATCTGAGATGCTTTGGGTGGCTGTGACTGAGACCAAGGGGAAGCTCCCCTTGGTGCTTGTACCCGTCAAAGTGAATATCAACACCAAGGAGTGCATTAGCATCATCGTGGATGAAGGTTTTGTTGCCTGGGTACAACATTATTTCCAGAATGCGCGATATACCTTCCAAAAGTATGGTGCTACCTCCCACACATCCAGAGAGACGCAACGATGATGTGAGGCCAATTTGAGTGGCTTCTGGGACAACAAAGTCTGGCCCCCTCCAGTCGCGACATAAATGTCATGGATTACTCATTATCGTCAATTATTGAGAGCAGACCCTGTTTAACCCAAAAGGATTAGGACGACCTAATGGTCATGCTGGTGTCTACCTGGGACTCCATCCTCGTAGACATGGTGCCTGCAGCATGCAAGTCGTTTCCAGAGAGACTTTGGTCTATGGTCAAGGCTAAGGGTGACCATTTCTAATGAAAGATATGTCACATGTTTCTCGAACATGTGTCGATCTATGTCTATGATTTTATGCAAATAATATAATTAGTTATATTATACGTACTTTAATCAACATTTAACAGACAATCCTTATGGACTCTCCATGCATAGTATATTTAATATAGTGCTCCCTTAATAGGTAGATGATAAACCTATTTATTTCCTTTTCATTTATGTAGTTTTTATTGCCTTTTTGTCTGTCTACTCATTCCCTTGACTGCGTTAGCTGTGATATATAGTATAGATACAACTATTTCTGTTCTGTCTTTCTTGGAGTTCACTTTCAAGCACAGCATATTCATTGATATAATACCTAATAAATAGCTGAAATCATTTTTGGAAGATAGAGGAAAAAAAATAATCCAAGTTAATTTATGTTTGACTAAATTACCAATTATGATTCCTACTTTTTTTTATGTATTACAATTATATATGTATTTCCGAGAAAAAAGTTATTTAGGTACCTACAACACTAGAAAGGGTTACAATATACATGATACTTAATTGTACATATATGCATCTAGATATGTATATGTGTAGGATTGTAAACCGTGAGCACATTCAGTGTGTAACAAAAATTAACAAGGTTATTCTCACAACTTTGAATAGTGTCTTGAAGGAGAGCAGCCATAACATAAGTCATTATGTTTCATTAAATTAGCTTCGAGCAGCTAATTTAGCAGAGGAAAAACCTTTGTGTTTAGCAAGGACATAGGCAAGAATTACTTCGTTTTTCGATCTTAAATTAATCTCTGAGTCCAACAAGGACTACCAAACAAAACCTCAGGGTTAATATCCGTAATTCATGAGTATACACACTCTTGGATATATAGGAGTTTTCTCCTCAAAAATAAATGATAACCACTATAGCAAATAAAAAACACTCTTCATGTTGCCAACTACAAATAAATTCCCTTTCTAAAAAATGTTTAGGAATTACAATCCTATATCTATACAACACATAGATCGTCATTATTAAACTTTTGTTTGTTGGAACTTTAAGGATTCTTAAATAAATACATCATTAAAGTTGTATAAAATATTAAAAATCACCTTGTAAAAATAACAAATCGAGAAATAGCATGGTAACCCTAACATCATTAAGAATGTTTTAAGAACAGCAGCTGAGGTGTTATGACGTTACCTTAAATTTAGCTGTGCACAGCTGTGAAATCAAAAGACTATACACCAATTTCCCTTCATATTTAGCATGAACTTCGAAAGGAATTACTCTGGTGTCAATCATCAATTCTACCTATGGTCCAACAAAGATTTACTCTTATAACTCTCAAGGAAATCCTTAATGTTACCTTCCACCATTCATAACACCATATACTTTATACTTAGATATTACCCTTCTCAAATATTAAATAATAATTTTAAGAGCTTTAATAAAATACAATAACAAAAAAATGTGGTGCACTCGTTTTAGTTAATATTTTCCACAACTATAGTAATTAATCGTTTAAGATGCTTCAAACTTATAAGAAAATAATCATGGGAAAAATGGACATTTGGATTTTTTCTATGAATGCATATACCTTCGGGGGATTACTATTTGTTTTATTTTAGTTAAACTGCAAATAATTGAGAAACAGTTTTGTAAAAGAGGTTACTTGGTGAATAATAAGTTTCCAGTTTTAAAGTAAAACTACCCAACTTGCAAACAAACAAACTAGTAAAGTACATAGCTCAAAATTTGCATTTCTTATAGAGAAATTTACATCTGAACGTGATACTCAAGTTAAGGCTTGCGTACTTTTGTACTTGAGAAAATCGCCAACAGAGATATTCAGGTTCTCGGGGGTGTCTATGCCCACTGTTTCGATAATCAAATGCAGAGATGGAGATGTAATTAAATCCTTGTATCTCTCATGCAAAAGACATGGGGGTAACCAGGTTAACCTTGGAACACAAGGTCCTGATGATGCTGAAGAGACCTACTGCTGACTGACAAAATTAAGCAATCGTATCTCCAACGTTAAAACTTTTTGAGACAAATCAGGAAAATTTTGGACTTCTTGCCTAAAAACTTGTGGTTGCCAAATTCAGAAAACACTTTTGTGATGCCTCTTTGTGGCATATTAATGCCAAATCTTGCTGCATTCACCCCCCCCCCCCAATATTGATGCTCTATATAATTCCGTCAATGACAACTGGACTGAGATTGAAAGCCATCAGTTCAGCTGATCATGGATATATAAAGTAAAAGAGTAAAAGGTGCTCTTTTTTGTTAATTTAGTATTTATATGTGAATAAATTTTCACATTAGATACCTCAGTTGAGAGCTAGATCTAGTTAAATTCGTGTTCAGAAAGTGTGCAAATCCCCCCTCCCTTTTTTCATATTTTTTTGCCTTTAAGTAATCAATAATGAATTATTATATATGCTTCCCGTAAATGATATGATGACTTTAATTACAATATAAATTGATATTGAAAATCAATTTGGATTCAAGTATAGGAAAGCCCAATTTACATTCGTAAGGTGAAACCCAAACTAAGAACCCGACATCAAATGATATATACATATATACATTCTATTTCTGTTGAACTTTTTGTACTTTTCTCATTTTTTGATTTACATATTACTCTTGTCCCCAAGTTATGTTCTGGTTGTTGATTGGTTGATCTCGAACCACCCCATTTTAAGCACTTAATAATTGCTTGCTAGTATATGAAAAAAAAAGTAAAGTTCAACAATTACGAGGAATTAAAGACTGAATACCAATCAATTTCGATAAGAAATTTTTTTCTTCGTGGAAGAAAGTTTCAGAAAATATGCAATAAAAATTTTATTTTGATACACATAGGGTGAACCAGAAATAGAGTCCCCTTAACTTTTGCATTATGATTAAACTCAAGAATTGTGTGTAGAGATTTTGTTACTTATGTCAAAAATATTGTGATATTCAGCCGAATGTGATACAAGTCAACACTGTGAATAAATTGCTAAAATGGTGAAAAGACAATTTTGAACACTTAAAAAAAACTTATGCCCACCCTCTTCATCTAAGACGTTGTACTAACTTGCTGTAAGTATGTGACAAAACTTCTCCATCAAGTTGTTTAGAACAAGGGTGAGAATATTGTTTTATATATTGGTCAATTGTATGACGATATTACTCCAGTAAAATAGTTTGAATACATATTGCAACACAAACCAATATGTGGTACTGATTTAATTTTTGGGATAGGACTTTAATTCAGGACTATTCTTTATATTTATAGAGAGTAGGCCTTAATCATGAACAATAGTAGTATTGCCGAAACTTTTGTTTAATAAAAAAATACCAACAAAACTTACTTATTAACAAATAACTTTATTTATGCATTTACCCCGTTATGTTCTATAATTAAAAAATGAGGATTTTGGATTTAAGGATTAGTGAGAGAAAGTAATTGAAAATAATCATAAAACAATTTGTGAAACTTTCTTTAGCTAGTGTGTCTCATTGTTGTTAGAATATATTACCTATGAGACTTTTCATCAACTAAAGGCTAATGTTTTCTAATTATTAAAAAGGAAAAAAATATAAAGGTAATGATATCATAATAATAATTATTTAAGCAATTCCGTCTAAAGATAAAAAAACCCAAGCATTATCAAGAAATAGTGAGCAGTCCTAATATAAAAGGATAATTAAGTTCTAACCAACATGAAATCTTATAAATAGGAACCTTTGGTAGACACTATTATGAATAGACTTTGCTCCGAACAGCCTAATAATGAAGTATGGCCAAAAAAGGGATAAAAAAGTTGCAATGTCTTCACAAGTAGCCATATTATACAGTCCATAAAGGTATTCACTTAATCAGATGTTGAAAAATCAAAAAATATATACTTTTAATTGATAGCATGAAGCATTCCTTACTGACGAATAATCAGTAGCTCCTTAAAATACACGTTGTCATTTTTTTAAATATTCCTTGTATATATGCACAAGAAAAAAGTACATTCTCAAAAGAATTATCTCTTAAGACTTATCAAACTGCAAACAATGATCTCGCGGTAAAAAGAAGAAAAAAAAATTAATTTCGTTATTTTCAAAATAGGGGGTTCGTCTTTTAAATAGTAAAGTGGAAAATATAATTAACTTTTACAATTGTATATGTTTTTAGAGCATTTGTTTTATAGAATATGAATTTGTAGGTTGACCCTTGAATTCTGAATACATGGAAGTCCATTGATATCCTTTTGTTTTCCTTTTTTTCCACTTGAGTCAAATACATATACTTTATTCACTTACAGTTGTCAGAACATCATGGGTATTTAGATACATTTTTCTTTGATATATTTTGAAATATATTAAAAGATATCCATGCTAACGAATGAGTTTTTGATTTAAAATTTGAGAAATTGCTAATTAACTTTTTTTTCAAATATAATTACTGAGATTATAAGTAGTAATAAAAAAAATGCCAGGAAGGCATGAAACATTTGAAATTGGAAATTTAAAAAATGTTAAACACAATATATTTGGATCCTTTATTATTCTGTTTACAATAAACAAATAAATAATTTTGAGTCAGTTGTATTTTTTTATGAATATATTTATGAAATTATTAGTAATTTACTAATTGACTTATGGATAAAAAACTTTCCTTTTTTGGAAATATGTTTCTTTCTGCATGTAGACTTTTTCTGCTAGGAATTTAAAAAAATCATTTTGTCAATGTTTTAGGCCTTTCAGACCATTTTCGGGAAATAGTAGAGGCAATTTTAGGAAAAAAATTGTATTTTTGTTTGAAAATTGGCTCAATGACTTGCAATTTGTTTTTTTTTATAAAACATAACAGGATGTCTTGTTTCTTCGTTTTGTACTATAACCATCACATAAACTTGAATGTTAGATAAAAAGTGGAAACTGCAAATGATTGAGAACATCTTAAGCCCTTAAATTATTTGCTTATGTTGTACATTATTTTTAAAAGAATAAACTGTATAAAAAATATATAAAAGTACATTTTTAGAATAAAATAATCATATTTGGACGGTACAAGAGGCCAAAAACTGACCAGTTTTGACCCAGAATACAATTTTTTTTCAAACTTGACTTGAAAAGCATTAGACTTTTCTATAGTCAGTTTTTATTGTCCCTTATAGAAATGGTCTTAGTGCAGGAAGGAAATATATTTACCTAATGCACAATATATGTACATACTTATTATAACGTATTTATTTTTTTGACTCTTGTACACATGCAAAAAGGCTTTCAATCAGGATGAAGGCTAAGTTTAAAAAGCTAAGCAAATAAAGATTTTAAATAGATTTCGACAACTAGTATGTACAATTATGAAGTATACTTATAATTTTAATTTAGCATAACAATATTTTTTTTATATTGACATTGGAAAATCATTGTTACATATGCACAAATTAAGAATTAACGAATTCCTTGAAATATTATTTTATGAATGGTACATTTCCTGTATGTAGAATAATTTTGCTGTAACATCATTTTTTCTATTAATCAACAACCATAATTATCATAACATTACTGATTACTGATACACGAATCCTAAAAATGAAAACGAAGCTTGATTGAAAGAGAAATTCTATGTATTCTTTACTGCACGGAGGGGGGCTAGTACTCTAATGCATTGCATCCTTGATTTTTCCTGGAGATTTAATAGAAATCATAACAAAGCAACTGATGACTTATAAATGAAGAGTGAGGAAATTTTGAAAATGTATGATTTAAAAAATATACATCTCGAAGGATTTCTGTTCCCTTTTGTATTTTTTAAGTGATCCCATTTTGAAATATTAAAATTATCTACCCATCGTGAATGGAATGCTTTATTATTTCGATCCTGGTATCTCATTTCCAAGGAAGGAGTCCACCCTTCTCCCTTATAAGGTGTTAAAGTTTTTCTCCTCCCGTCGTCCTTCGTGAAATTCGAACGTCTTTCGAGATAGATAATCAAGATAGAAGTATCTTCCTTCGATTCTAGTGACAAAATTCCAAAATCTATAGATAAACCAGAATGAAAAACTTCTGAAGATAGTTTATCCACTTATCCAGATAGTTTTTAATGAAAATAAACTGTATTATCAACATATATTAGCTAAAAATTTTGGAGTTTGGAGACGTCAGCTTAATAAAATTAGGAATATTTTTCACTGCACAATTTATTGTAATTCCGTTGCATCATCGCTCAAGGCAGCTTCTCTTTATATTTATTGCAAATCAAACATAATATGGATCCACTGAGTTCAAGAAAAGCTCACGAATAGAAACAAGCAATTGCCAAGTTTCTTGCAAATGCAAATTTTATTCTTTTCATTACAATATTTGCTAATTAAAGCAAGTCACAATGTTTTATGACATATACAGAACTTTATTCGAGGAGGATGATAAATAATAAAGAACTAAATTAGCAAAATACGTTTATAATTTAATCTGACAATTGAGTGATTAAAAGTATACCTTGAAAATACAGAGGCCACGGAAAATTATGTTAAATGCTTATTAAAGTATTAAAGATATATCTAATTGCATAATTTACATATGATTATAGTCAAGGCCGACCCATGTTCCAAAACATGTGACATAACTTTCATTGGAAATGGGCACCCTACGCCTTGACCATAGCTCGAAGTCTCTCTGAAAAGGAATTTCAGGCTGCATGCACCATTCTCACGAGAATGGAGTCACAGGCAGCTACCAGTTAGGCCTTCAGATCGTCCAAATACATATCGGTGAACACACAGGCTATTCTCTCCAGAATGAGCCATATGAAGTAATCCATTATGTTTAGGTCGGAGCTGGAGAAGGGACAGACTTTCACGTCCCAGAAACGTGAAGATTCGTTTGAATTTAATTTAGGCAAAAGTGACTTATCAGAGCCTAAACTGCCAACAATAAAAGATCAAATATTGCAAGAAAATTTCAGGATTATCAAACTACTGTTGGTGAAAAATATCTGAGAGAGAAAAGAGAAAACAAGCTGTTTTAAGAGTAATTCGTAAGATTAAAATAAAAAGAATATTTAAAACAAAAACAAATACAGAATGTGCTTCATTTGAGATATCAAAAAGTATTAGCAGATCTCAGTGTTTTTTTTCTTTTGCAAACGGGTCCAGATGTATGTATCTTTGAGTGTAAAAGGTTGCAAATCTCTGTTGTAGAATTAATAAACGAACTAAACTCATATTTTCAAACGGAAAGAGTTTATACATGTTGTTAACTCGCAGTGGTTTGGCGTGGAATATCCCTTACCTTTTTTCAAGATGGCTGATTTTTGTAATTATCTAGTTACGCAAAAAAGCTCTATCCTCCAATCAAGAAGATAGTTACATCTATTTTTAGATGGCAAATTCATTAATTATATATTTATATTTTTACTTAAGAGTTATATATCTTTTGATTTTGAAATATGTATCGAGGGGTTTCCTATTAGAGGAAATATTATTATCCCAATCACTTATGTTTTTGAATGGGGTATACTATTATTTATGGTATGAATAAGTAATAGTTCATCATACAATTAATGTTCTATATAGATAGGTATATGACAAATATAAAGATAAATAAAATGTACGACGCACGTAAATCAATGTGGCGAAACATGCTTTTTAGGTAAAAGAGACTTCCTTGACTACTCGATAATTTTCCCTGTTAATTAAATTATAGGGATTAATTCATGGGGATGACTTCTTAGTTATAGGTTAAGGACTGAAGAGAAAGAGTAGATAATTAGTAGAAAAAGAGGATGTTTTTTTTTCCTTTTTGTTGATTTTCTTAAAATGTGTTTACTGCCATCAGGTCTATTTTCAACGGAATCTATGTACTAATTTGTGAGCTTAATTTAATCATTTATGATAATTAGGTAATACTTAGTAATTGCAATATATTTTTCTTTATGGTAATATGTAGTGCAGTATATCGTAATAATAGATAAACTTCGATTAAAAAATATCATGGCTTATTGCCAAAGGAAATGTTTAATTTTCCAGAAGTGAAAGATTGGAGTAAATTGTAGATCAGGGCCATCAAACGTGCGCATTGGACTTCCACTAAAAACTAATGAGCTTGCCAAGTAATATAATAAACTATTTTTCACAACTTGAGATAATTTAAATTTAAAATAATGGGATGTGATATAAGGATGTCACAGGGCTCCATATTCTAATTATTCATACTTAAATGATTTGCTTTAAGCTTACATTGAAAGATGAATGTTTTTGCAGAAGTTTCTAGCAAGATGGTAGGATTTGTTATATAATGCAACTCCTAATTTATTTGAACATTCTAAGATAAAAAACAAAAAAAGTCCCATTTAACCGGGAAAAAAATGGAAGTATGTATGAAATTGAGTAACCCATGTATTGATTATTGGCCATATTTTTTTTATAATTATTTATTTAAAATGTATTATTTCCTAAAAGTATTATTAAAATTTATAGTGTTAAATTCATATATGTATTTAATATTTAAAAGTAAATTGGGTTTTTTTTTATTTAGATTTATTTAAAAAATATATCCCGGGTGTCCCGAAAGTCTTGACCAGTACCTTCGATGGTTTTTTTCAATGTTTCAAAGACTTTTTACGTAAATGTTGCGTAAATAAAAGTTAAAAACCGTTTTCAGATTAACAAGTTTTGTTTTTATAACATTTCGAAATTCATAATTGTTTTTGACATGGAGGCTAAAAGACATGAAGTAGCTACTCCGCTTCGTGCAGGAATCAGCCACAAGGATATCTCTGAGGCCACCAGCATGTCCGCCAGCACCATTGGCAGGATCAAGAGGAGGTTGGACAAGGGGGAAGGCCCTGAAGACAAGCCTCCAAGTAGGAGACTTGTCTTAAAGGCCACCAAGGCCACTAAGAAGAAGATCAGGGCCCAGATCAAGATAAACCCTCTTCTGAGCATCAGAACAATTGCCAAGAAGAACAACATGGGTAAGACTACTGCTACCAACATTGTCAAGGACATTGGGGGCAAGTCCTTGGTCCGCACCACCCGTCCCATGTTGTCCATGGCCAATATGGAGGCCAGATACATCCGATGCAAAAAGATTTTGAACAACATGAAAAGCAATGGGGACAGAATTCTAATTTTTCCCGATGAGAAAACTTTTACAGTGGATCCAGTCTCCCACCGCAAAAATGATCGCTACATTAGCCTTAATGGTTATGTGGGATCTGAGAAATATGTGTCCATGACCAAGCACCCAGCCAGCATCATGATGCTTGGAGTTGTTGGCTCAGATGGTAAAGCCATGCCTCCAGTCTTCTTCCGAGAGGGCTACACGCTCACCTCGGAGGACTACATCAAGGTTCACAAGACCAAGGTGGCCCCATGGATCAGGAAGGAGTATCCTGGCAAGAGGGTGTGTTTCCAGCAGGATGGGGCACCCGCACACACAACCAAGAACACCCAGAAGTGGTTGAAGGAGAATGTGGAATTCTGGCCTAAGGACTTCTGGCCCCCTCCTCCCTCGACCTGAACCCCTTGGATTTCAGCATCTGGGCGCACATTGAGAGGCAGGCTTACAAAAAACGCCACAGCAGTACCAAAGCTCTCAAGGCCAGTATCAACAAGGCCTGGGCCAAGATGGACCCCACTTACATCTTCCGTCCCCGTGGTGTGGCTGTTATGGAAGCTAAAGGCCAAATTGTTAAAAACATATTATAGATTATAACCAAGCGAAGTTTTTTATAAAAACCATTTCTCTGTATCTCTACTTTTAGTCCTTGTAGATCTGAATGAAGTTGGAAGTTAGAAATCAGTCAGGACTTTCTGGTCACCCGGTAAAATGTATTGATTTATTTAATAAATATAATAAAACATAGTTTCAACAAATATTTTATACAAAATAACCATTTTTAATCATGAATCATGGGAGAATGACAGCTATTTATTAGTTGGTACAATTTAGACCTTATTTATTTCCCTTATAGTTTTGTTGGTGTTGTAGATTTTTGTTCATCCGCTCTTTCCCTTGAGTCATTTAGTTATAGATAAGCATAAAATTACTTGGAATTGTGAGGAGTAGGAAAGAGTGACAATCTGTATTTTAGTTTTTGAGTTATTGTGCTAAGTGGGATGTTCCTTTTCTTATTTTCAAAAAAAGGATCAAAGAAAATTTTGTGTTTTAATTTTACACCCTTCTTCATGGAAAAAATACCGTTTAAGCTAAACAATGGCTTGAAAGTAGTATGGGGACTCTGATCTACCAAAAACAACGATTTAACGTTTGTTTGCTGACTTCAAACGTGGTCGTAGAGATACCAATGATGCAGAACGCTGTGGACGTCCAAATGAGGCAGTAACAACAGAAAAGATACACAAAATCGGTTTCAATGTTCGGAAAAGGAAGTGTGTGAGTTAGTTGACATCATAAACATATCAAAAGAACATTTTGCGTTTATATTTCCTGAGAAATCTGTGTTTAAAAAAAAGCAAGCTTGATTCTGATTATGAGCAGTGTTTGGCAATGCTTAAACGTAACCAATCAAAGTTCAGTATGTGACAATGGATGAAATATGGATCCATCACTTTACTCCAGAATCAAAACGATCATCATTTCAGTGGACAGCAACAGTTGAACCTTTTCCAAGGCCCCCAAAAGCACAACATTTAGATATTAAGGTTATGGCCTCGGTATTTTGGGATGCACATGGCATGATATTCATAATTTACCTTAAAGAGGAAAATACGGTGAACATAAAATAACTATATATATTATTTATTTTTTTTGCAAAATATAAAGCGTTTAAAAATGTGGCATTGAAATGTTAAAGAGTCACTGGAATTATTTTGTTGCTAGTGGTAGAGATTATATTGATGAATAAAACCGGTTTGTGAAGGCTGGGACTTACAGTATTAATAAATGAAGACACAAATTAATATCAGCTGCCTTTTATATGATTTTTTTCTGAGGACGAGGGGCGGAAGAGAAAATACATTATTTATATGAAGATATACCTATATATTAAAGTTGTTTTTTTTCATATTTTATATCTAAATAGCAAAGTAATTAACTAAAAACAAATACATAAATAAATCCCATAATTCAAAATTTAAGCTTCGAGGTATAATTACTTCGCAATTTAACTAAAAATAACAATAGAATACGTATTCTTAGATAAGGAAGGGGAGCTTCAGCCGTCGATCTACGACAGAAGACAAACAAAGAACAAAAGAAGAGAAATACCAAATTGTTTATAATGATTTAATGTAGTTCCATGTTTTTGTGAACTGAGTGGAAAAATCTTAGAATATTGTCATTGTGAATAAGAAATTATTGGAACTGGAATTATGCATATCGATTGAATCTCTGATAGACATCAGGGGCAGTACCTGAACGGATCTGACACAGTGTTTCGGTAAATTTGTTTGTAAGTCGTTAGATTATGATAACACCTCCTCAATTATGTGCTACGAGAACTCATTAACATGGTGCTATGCAGAATCTTCTTAGACTTGGGGTTATGGTACGCTAACTCTGCCTAAATTATATGCTACGAGAACTTATAATTTACTTAGTGCCATGAGGACTCCTCTTGTATTTTATTTTACAATAACTCATCTTACACTCAGCAACATAATTATTCGTACTGGTAGATGAAGAGTTGCCTACCCTTTTTGTAGATTACATTTTATTACTCAAATAAATAAATTTACTTTTTGTTTGAAGGCATAAAGATAAAAGTTCAAAAATATTTAAAAATACTTTTATAAATCTTTGCTGAGATTTTTTATATGAAGTTATTTGATTGAATATTTCCTGGTTACCTTATAGATTTGAAGAAGTTGGAAAAACATAAGTTAAAAATATAAGATCTGATGAATTCCATCAAATTTGGTACCTCATCTAATAAATTTTGAGTCCAGTTGATGTTTGTTTACATTGGTATGTTAAACAACACTATATATGAGGTAAAAATGAAACGACATGGACAAAAAGATTTAAACAATTAACACAAATAATTAAACAAATTATAAAAATATTTCCAAAAATTACTGAAATACAAATACATGTTGCAAAATGTGTGCTGAAGTTGAGCGAAGGTATTTTATTTCTTCACTAACAAAAGTCTACGAATTATTCAGTCAAAGATAGTACTTTAATGTAGCAGCTGCTACAGCAATAATAATTACTCTCAGCTTCCAAAGATGTGACACATTATTTTTTGTTATTATAGTTTCTGATTAGATTTCTCCGTCCTGTTTGGAAATCTTGAACAAAACCATACTTTTACGAACATTTGTATTAGCATATTTTAATTCTTTAATATTTATTTTACCACGCATTTTAAAATACCTACAGCTGGAAATCAACAAAGGCACGCAGAGTATCATTAAAAAGTTTACCACAATCCCTGCAAGGTATAAAAAAATTATTATTTGTAGGAGAATTGGAATTAAGCCATACTTTTATACTTTCCATACTTTCAGAGAACTTAGTATTAGAACATATTTTTTATTGTAGTAATGTTATATTTATCTTGATATAAATTGTTCAAAATATTTTGGAGAAAAAAATGAAATTTTTCCATCTAGTTGTTGTGCTTGGGGTCATTTAGTAGCTTCTAAATAACTTTTATATAATCTTAGTAACCATTTTTACTTTCCATAAGCATTATCTTTTTAAAAAAGATAAAAGCCATTTTTGAGGGATAAAATTAAATTTTTCAAAAAAATTTATTCTAAAATCAATAGTTATTCTTAAAAAAATTAAATTTTTTAAGAAAAATTTAAAAAATAGTTATTCTAAGAAATTTAAATTTTATGGAAATAAATTTTATAGAAAATTTCTTCATTTGGGTAGGGGCTACAGCCTCTCCAGGCCACCCCCTGTGGACGCTTCTGTATCAGTCCTAAAAACTTAGTTCAAACATTTATACTCTCCCTCAATATACTTCTTATTTGTTTAATATTTTCTAGTACGTACTGACATAGGACTCCTTAGGACTTATCCCAAATGTAAATAAGAACGGTTCTAAGACTAGACTGAACTGAACAGAATAAGTATAGAGCGACACACCAATATAAATAGGATACATTATATTCCATTTCAATTCTGGATTTGAAATCAATTAACTTATAAACTACGTAACATTAAGTAACAATAATTAAGTACATAGGTAAAAAATGAGTAAATATGGAGTAAGTAATTTTATTTTTATTTTTTTATTTTTCAATTGATTTTTTGTTGTCTTTTGCCAAAAATCTATGAATGCAATTGAGTATTTAAAAAATTTCTAAATACAATGGACTCCAACCTCACACAATATTTTTATTAAATAATTGTATGATTAGGACATTAAACTTACTTAGGGATATTAAACTTTTTTTATTACTTGTTAAGGGGTGCTATTCATTATGTTGAGGTTCTATTAGTCATAATTATTTTTAGCCATATCTTAAATAAAATCAAAATAATAATTAAATTAATGGAGGTCGATTTTATTGTAGTACATCAGATATATTTAATTAAACATATAGCTCATTAGTACAAATAATTAAAACAATTGTTGTATTCAAAGAAAAATGTTTCCTTGCAAATCTAATGGAATTAAAAAGTCAGTATCAATTCAGGATTCTAAGAGTCTATAAAATGATGAGAGGAACAAATATTCTTTGGAAAGCTATCATTGTGATCGTATTGATCAAGGATCACTCTGTTGAAGGTAAAGATGACATTTTATACATTAGGACAAAGCGTTACTAACTCAACATCCATAAACTTCCAGCTCAACTTACAAAAACTACTCCATCTCCTGCCACAAAGAGTACCAATCCTGTTAAGACACCTTTTACAGACACTGTAACTTCTACAACCCCTTTCCTACCCACGAAAACAACCCTTCAACTAGTGACAAAATCAACCATTGCTCTGAAATCAACTAATACAGATGCTGTCACAACTACTGATCCTTCAAGTTCAGCGTCCACAGCCCCTTCCATACCCACCAAAACAACCATTCAATTTTCGACAAAATCAACCGTTCCCCTCAAATCAACTAATACAGCTGCTGTCACATCTACCGATCCTTCAAGTTCAGAGTCTACAACCCCTTCCATACCCACCAAAACAACTCTTCTATTTTCGACAAAATCAACTGTTCCTCTAAAATCAACCAATACAGCTGCTGTCACATCTACTGATCCTTCAAGTTCAGCGTCTACAACCCCTTCCATACCCACCAAAACAACCCTTCAATTTTCGACAAAATCAACCGTTCCCCTCAAATCAACTAATACAGCTGCTGTCACATCTACCGATCCTTCAAGTTCAACATCCACAACTCCTTCCATACCCACCAAAACAACCCTTCAATTTTCGACAAAATCAACCGTTCCCCTCAAATCAACTAATACAGCTCCTGTTACATCTACTGATTCTTCAAGTTCAGCGTCATCAACCCCTTCCGTACCCACCAAAACAACCCTTCCACTAGCGACAAAATCAACTGTTCCTCTCAAGTCAAGTACTGTTGCACAAACCACCAATCTATCAACAACAAGAACTAGTAATGCTCCAGTTACAAATACAACCCCTACAAAAACTAGTGCTACTCCCACCAAAACCACAAATCCCACTCCAACAAAAACTAGTGCTTCTCCCACCAAAACCACAGGTCCCACTTTTACAAAAACTAGTGTTTCTCCCACCAAAACCACTGGTCCAACTCCTACAAAAACTAGTGATGCTCCCACGACCAGTCCATCTGCAACAACTACTGTTGCTCCAACCGTCATTACATCTTCAACAACTACTAATGATCCAATCACAAATCCAACTCCTACAAAAACTAGTGTTACTCCAGTCACAAATACAATTCCTACAAAGACTAGTGCTGCTCCCACCAAAACCACGAATCCTATTCCAACCAAAACTACTTTATCTACTGTAGTGAATACAACCCCTCTCTCGACCCCAAGTTCCCGTAAGTATAAGTTCTATCTTTTTTGTAAATGATTAGCAGTAATGCTCTATTTACTTATAGAATGCAAAACATTGGGAGGAAAGAGATGCATATTTCCTTACACTTATGAGGCCAGAACATATAGTGGCTGTACCGACGTCGACGATGACCGATTCTGGTGCGCAACCTCAGTTGACCAAAATGGATTTGTTCTTCAATTCGATTACTGTTCTACGAGTTGCCCCGGTATTCCCTTCATTTTTTGCATTTTTTTTGCTTGATCATTATTGTTTATATCTATAGTGGCCACAATTCCACCCTCAGTAGTATGCCAGACACTAACTGGTTATGATTGCATTCTTCCCTTCTTCTATTGTGGAATAGAGTATAAAGGTTGTACTGGAAAGGATAATCTTGGAACAGGATGGTGCGCAACATCGGTAAATAGCAATGGTGAAACTGTCACATGGGATGAGTGTACAGATACGTGTCCAAGTAAGTTAATAAAGATCCTTTTCAGTATTGTATTTATTTGCATATATTCTTCTTTTCTCTACTTATAGAAGCCTGAATGAAATGAGCTATCCATGAACTGCCTTAAAAAACCTGATTTATTGGTTATTTACTCATCAATTGTAATTTTTTAGAAATGCAAGCATGCAATAAAATAAGTTATTTTCCAATGTTCTAGAACTCTTTTAATTTAATATTATTTTCAATGTACACTACCTACTAATATTATCATTTATTAAGGTTACATAAAATATTGAGAAAAATTATGGAAGGATTCGTTAAGAATGGGCTACCTGTATCTTATTTTACATCAAACGTACTTTTGAAACTAACAACTATTAACGTTATGAAAAAATATTTTCACGAAGTTCAAACTACAGATTTCTGCCTATAAACAGGCCATGAATCTAAACTCAGTTGATTTCACTATAAAAGACGAAGGTTGAGATGATTTATTTTTAAGGCTGGAATCCAAATATTAACTTGCTCTTGTTGACGTCTCTTGCAATCACCTAGAGGCCAATATGAAGGTCAAAGGAGATATCATAGAGAAATCATCGAAGGGTATCTAAATATGGTGTCAGGAGGAAAAGTATAGGAAAATTTGTAATAGGATAACTCACACTGAGAAAATTCGTATAGGATAAAGCTATCCCGTGGGAAGACTTGCATCCTTGATTAAATGTAAATAATACTCTCACTTATGTAATGACTAATGTATTCGAACAAGAAACAAAATAAGTAACATTTATAAATATAAAGGGGGATTCAAAACGAGCGGTTTTTAGATTGTAGAAATAAAACACATAAAATATTATATTATGGTCAAAAATTATTATGAACCGAGAAAACAATCTTTTACAATTATTTCTAGAAAATAATCCCCTTCATATGTTGGCCGCAACTAGCTTTTAAATGGTCCCTTCTGTCGCACCAATTTTCGATGACGCGTTCGAGCATTGTGACCGGAATCTCACGAATAACTTGCTCAATATTTGCTTACTATGCTTCAATCGTCGCTGGTTTATCCAAAATATACTTTTGTTTTTACGTAGCCCAAAAGAAAAAAGTGTGAAGGTGTGATATCACACGATCTTGGTGGGCAATTCACCGGGCCAAAACGTGAAATTAATTGTTCACCAAAATGATATCCCAATAAGTCCATTGTTACATGCATAACATCAGATAGGCAAGAACAGTTTCTTCGTTATGAGCCAGGATTTATCAGTAGAAAGTACTTCGTCTCTGAATTAATCTTCTTTCTTATTTGAAGAGTAACAAGCGGGTTGCACTACTTAGTCACTCAAGGGACTTGAATCACCAGAGTTATAATACTAATACTGGGAATTTATACCTCCAATTGAGCTCAAGACAAGATATGAGACCTTAACAAGTGACTTATATACTCATTTAAATAATTTTTGAGTGTATTTTCTTAATTTGATTCAATGATATTTGCATATGTAACTTCATTTGTAGTAGTAAACTTCAATGAGGTTTATTCATCAATATGTTAAATACAACTTTATATATTCATTCATTCCAATTCAGAATGAGAATCCGGCACCGACTTTATTAATGTGTATAACAAAGATTAATGTCCATTTCTTTGTGAATGTTTAATTCCATTAATTTTTTTTTTTAGTATATGATTAGTTTAGATATGGATTATATGTACAAGATGTTAAAGGAGTAACTCTGTCGATATAATTATAAGTATCCACTAATTTCATTCCACCTCTTTGAATTTTTATTAAATAAAACATTTTTACAGTTTAGATATAGATTATGTGTACAATATGCAAAAGGAACATGGATTTTTAGTGGTTTTTAAAAATATATTTACATTTACTAAAAAAAAAAATATTAATGGAATTAAACATTCACAAAGAAATGGACATTAATCTTTGTTATACACATTAATAAAGTGGGTGCCGGATTCTCATTCTTATGCATGTTGGTCACTCTATCAGTCTTTTCCAATATGAATAATCCATCATGTCTAATATTGATAATTAAGTGATTAGCTCTTCTTCGATTCGAATTACTGTCGTATTTGTCTATTTTTCTTTAATTATATATATATTTATTGATCTTACCTATTTTGTCTCTGGTTCGAACACATTAGCCATTATATAAGTGAGTTTAATATTCACAATAAATAAATGAAGGCAAGTCTTTATTTCTATTCTGTACAAATTTTCCTTATGCGAGTAATCCCAACACAAACTTTCCCAAACAAAGTTACTTCAGGCGAGCTTTCCTAGATCCTCGAAATAGAGCACGCATTCTTCAAAGAATTCCTTGTAATCATCATACTGATGTTACATAGATGCTTTTGACAAATTGAAGTGCATCCTTTCTCCATTATTGTACCACAGTCTTAATTTCATCAATGAACTTAGATCAAAGAGTGTCAGCTTTCCTTTGTTGAGGCAGTTCACATATTCAAAAATGTTTAGAAATATTATGAAGACTGATACTTCTGGTGGTATTGGCGTTTCTATTTTGAGGTATTTCAGTATCTGTGTCAGTATCACCTCAAGAATGTGATGACGACATGCTGCCCAATGTAACATCCGTTCGTTCAAAGACCTGTGGAAGACGCATACAAGAAGCAGTTATACGGCCTGTGTTAGAGGCATTTGTGTCAAACACCCTCGATACAACTAATTATTCACATTTCCAAAGTTTTAGAAAATTCCATGCTTTACTCAGTTATAACTTTTCCTATGCGTCCATCAGTGCCTGTTTTATAATTTGGAAACCCAATGAGATTACTTTCGTTCACATCACCGATCTCTACAGTGAACCGCTTACCCATAATAAGTTTTAAATCACAATGAAGTGAAGCAATTTCTTTCTCTTGGCTCTCTTAAGCCATTAAAAAATATTTCTAGACTAATAACCAGGTATTTCTTACTACTTGAAATTAAAACAAGATATTTTAGAGGAAGTACAAGTTAACAATAATAATATTTAACACATAATTCTAGGAAAAAGCAAAAATGAATTTTTAGCATTGTTTTCCATAGTAATATAACCATATACTATAAAATGCTTAATGGGGCCCCGGTAGAATATATTTTAATTTAAAAATATTCCATACAGTGTGTTTTTTTATTAAGGATAAAATATTTTGATCATACTGCCAAGGGAAAAATTTTACTCGAGGGATCTGATGTACCCTATTCATGGTCGTACTGATACATTTTTTTCCCGCAGCGTGTCTTTTTTTATGATACCACAGATAATGTCATTTTTTATTTCTTTTTTTGTCGTTTTCATTTATGCAGTATGCAATTTTTGTTTCTGTATGCAGAATTTACCTTGTTAACCCAGTTAAAGGAGTGAATTTAAGAAAACAGCGTAGTTAGTTAATGGAGTAATATTCAACACTCCCATGTAGTAAAAAGTGTCACTGGAAGCGAAAATATATTTTACAAATATTGATCATGCAATCTTCATTTCGCCACTTGGTTTATATCCTTGGTAGGCATCACAGAAATTCTAAGAAGAGAGGATTCATGAAGGATAAAATATTAATGATTTTTTTTAAATTGTACCTAAAATAAGTTCATTAATTCCAGCATTAATGGATATGTGACTTGTGTAAAGTTGGAGGAGAATAAAACTGTAACGAATATCAACTAAAATATCATATTTAATAATGAAATGAGAAAAAGATTAACAATGCGCACATTAAATATTGTATGCCTACTAGAAATGACGGTGATAATTTTTATTCCCATTCATATAGATGTTCCCTCTTTCTTTAGAGTCTCTGTATATAGGCACTAGATAAATATGGTACAAAGGAAGCACTACAATAATGTTGTTGTTTTACAATAAGAGTCAAATTAAAATTTAAATAATTCAACTGCTTTACTCTTAGATATTTTTAATAATTTTAAATTAATATACTTCGTTAATCAAATGCCAATTGTTTCAACGAATATCCTTTAAAAGGCACTCATTATTTACACAAATACATTAATAGAATGCCTTTATCATAAATAATGGAAAATTTATTTGTTTCTGTTTGATAAATAAACGAGCTCTTAAGAAAGAAAGTCAGAAATAATTCATTTTATATTTTAATTAAAATACAGAGAAAAGATAAAATGGAAATAATATATTGTTTTATACATATGTATTTATGTGTTGCCATCAGTGTCTAATGTTTCTCATACATACGTATATTAAGAATAGTTCTTTGTTTGTTTTCCTTGGCTGTGAAGAATATCTAAAAAGAAACCAAAAAGTGTCTATAAATACATATGCCACGACGTTACATGTAGGTACAGACATGGACTCGAGACTTTCAACTTGACTTGCTATCAAAATCTATCTAATAGTGCATTCAGGAAAACCCTTATCACTGTGGATCCTATATTATATTTATGGACTTGAAATGAACTTAAAATAATCTTAGGACTCCATCAAAGTATCCAAGGACTTGGATTTGTAAGCAAATACTGGAGACTTGACATGGACTTACAATATAAGGACTCTTTGCTCTTATTTCAATAAAATAAAAACTTATTTTTTTGTTTAACTAAGTACAAAATATGTGTACTTTCAAATTTTGGGATGTATCCGTTGAATTGTTTGACTGTAATACGTCAAAGAACAGAAATATAGCTGAAATCTACAATCCATGTCACTTCACGTATCGTTCTTTTAGAAATATAGATATGGAATTATCATAAAAGTTTGTAACATATCTTTGATAGTAATTATGTTAAACGAAATTTGTTATTAAAAAGCAAAATGCAGTAATGTGAACTGTAACTATGATATCACAGCAAAAACATATTTTTTTTAAATCAAAAATGTCATAACTTTAAGGCCCGCTGAGGTACTTCTAAAACACTTTCATATTCTTTTAAGGTTAGCCAATGATATTTATAGACTAAGAGAAACATCTTGAGACCTAAAGGATCTCTCGTATTTCGAAAATTGGGAAAAAATATAAAAAAACAAGCCTATTTGAATATCTAGAGTAAAATTTGCCCATGGCACAAATAAAGGGTTAACAACATAATTATAAAACTTGAATCAATTACTTTTTTTAGAGATACTAAAAATAAATATTCAAGGCCTATGCGGCAAGCATTGCCTTGGTCCAAAATCCAAATCACTGGTATATTTAGTTTCTGTAGACCTTGGAGAACGAGAAAGAGTCAAGTATTAAAAAAAAGTTAAAATTTGAACAATTCAAATGTGTTATTTGCATATTATTATATTTGTATAATAGATCCATGATCCTTTTTTGGGTTGCACCCCATCACTTGAGAAACATCACTTCAAAAAACTCCAGAACGTATTAATAACATTTTATATTTAAATAAAATATCTAATGGGGACAATGATTTTTGTCCAAAACAAAAAAAAATTGGAATCAGGAGAATTCAAATGTGACTGGTGTCCCAGTACAGACCGATTTGTAGTATTGTTAACTACAAAACCAATCTCAGGATGCATAAAATAATATATTTTTATAATATTATATCAGCTTTTGTACACGGTACAAGCAAGATTAATAAACCTTTCAACTCTACTACCCTGTGTAATTCTTTAGTGCTAATCAGCAAGGATCTGTAAGATTAGGGAGATGATTCATTAAGTAAGTCAGATTCCTTAAGCCCTGAAAACGTATTAAAAGGTGTTTACAGTTGTAGTTGTATGGATCTTTAACAACTACAAAAGTAATAAAAAGGCCTTTAACATAATCCAGATCACAACCCCCATACTATAGTAAAAAGAATCGTAAGGCTCTTTTGAAGATAGATAATCCCAAAAACGTGAGCACTGCTATCACTTCATTGGGAAGAAAATATAGCCCTCCAACAGTCTGGATCTTAATCCATTTGATCATTTTGTCTTGGGCTAAGTTGAATCTAAAGCAATCAAACAACTCATGACATAAAGAAGATAATGAAAAAATGCAAGGGAACTATTTTTTTGTTCTTCCTTCCGGGACCAGATCTAGACTGTGATTGATGCTAGAGGTTGCTACATCAAAGGAACTTTTTTTTCTACATTCATATATACAATTTAAGTCAATTTTCAAGTAAATCTGCCGATTTGATCTTAACAAACTTTATGGATTAGATATGTGAAGGAACCAAGGGTTACGGTTTCTTTGATATTCGTGCAAATTTTATTTTTATCTTAAATTAACTAATTAAAATTATTTATTTTTGTCTTTGTCGGAGCTCCTAAAGTATAAAGCTGTATGTGCTAAAATATGAAGCTAATGTTATATTAATATTTATGACCTTTTAATAATTTTGCATATTTTTTTTTCCCAACTAAATGACGTTAATTTTTGTCATTGTTAAGCAAAATTTCATCCAGGAGCAGTACAGAAAATCAATTTGAAAATTTTACAATAAGTCCTTGGATGACAAGCTTCAAAGTGTTCAAATCAAAAATTATGTATTTAGAGCCGTGAGCAGCTAAAACACAAGAAAACTTAATAAGTAAACGCCTGTGAAATGCTGCTTTTTGGCTATTGGTCCCTAGGTGTCGCCAGTTAGACGTTATAAACGGTCCAAAAATCTAAATGCTTATTTCAGCATGTGTCCACAATATTTAATTCATTATTTGTATAGTTTCATTCAACAACGCACTTTTTTCGCTATAAAAAATGTATAACTTTGTGCATACAAACTACGAAACTACAATGTGGGAACAACATTGATTTTCTATTAGCAATTGAAGAAAAACGCTTTTTAAGCCCATCAAAAAGCATGTGGAAGCTTCCAGTGGACATGTTGTAAGGGGAGCACAGTCCTTCAGGTGGTTTGAAAAATTTCGAAATGGTGATTTTGACATTAGAAATAAAGAGCTCGGCCGCCCACCGAAAAAGTTTGAAGACGCCGAATGGTAAGCATTGTTCAATGAAGATGATGCCCTAACGCAAGCACATCTCGCAGAAAATAATGCCCAAAATATGACGCCAGGTAATACAAGGTAATTTTTCTTGTTGACAACGGACCTACCGCATCGCTTTATAGCAACCTGACAGCTTGTTAAATCGTATAACTGGGAATCTCTTGCTCATGTGGCTTACTCGTCAGACCTGGTGCCTTCCGATTATCACTTTTTTTGCATCTATGGGTCACGCACTCAATGATTTGAGTTCGATTCTCACGCCGAAGCCAAAAAATGGATCGATGGCTGGTTTGCAACCAAAGACGAACGATTTTTTTTGGAAAGGCATCCACAAATTGCCTGACGATCAGAAAAATGTATGGCTAACGTAGGCGCATACTTTGAAAATTAAATTTGTTAACAATTTTTTCAAAAATTAAAAAAAATATATGATTTCATAGGTGCATACGGGTAGTTATATTCCCTCAAAAGTGAGTGTCTATTAAATCCTTATGCTTCTTCAAATAATGCTCTTAAGTTTTTATTACAAACATTATTTCATTTTCTTTCATTTGCTTCAATGATCATTCTCATCATTTAATTATGAAAATATTACTATAAATAGGGATAAGGAAATTTAATCATGGTTGCATTGGCAAATTGCGTAGTATATACATGTAGACAATACAAGAAAATAAGCAACTAAAGGATTCAAAATAAGTCAAAGGAAAAATATGTTTTATGTTAAATTATTTATTAAGTACCTACAAAACTACATAAATTGAACCTTCCACTGCCTGTTGTAACATTTTTTAACACCGTTTATGAGTATTTACACGTATAGTCTCTTTCATACTTGAGTGGAATATTTATTGATTATACAATACCAAGAAAATAAATACTTTGTAATCGCATTCGCTCGCTATTTTATTATCGATGCTTGGTTATATTATGTATTCTATTAAATATCATATAGGACTGAACAATTGAAAACGAAAAAATTACCCTTAATTGACGTCAAGAAAATCCGTTTTATATTTTTTTATAATTTATAAAAACTGAACCACAGTCCTCCATCCTATATAAGAACCAACAAATGACTAACCAAGGTATTAAGTACTATTTTGCCTCAAGACATTTTCCCTTACACTATTTCCCCTTAAGGTAATTTTCTCCTAAGGAAGTTTCGCCTTAAATTATTAAGTTCAAGAGAAAAGTAGAATAATTCAAATAAATTAAAAAAGTTTTTAAATGCAACATTTTCGTATTCGAAATTGTGAATACTGAAAACATTTATTCAAATGAAGTTTCCCTTTCATTTGAATATTTTACTTAAACATGTAAAGTTCATTTATAAAAATAAATAATTAACCGAATATTTCGTTATCTGTTTTTAAAACTCATTGTTGGCAAAAATCCTAAATCTAGCCGACCTTAGTATAAAAATATATATGCCAATTCAAAGTTGTTATTTGAATTTTGTAAGCCTTATATTTTCAGGCATTTAAGAATATAAAAATTTGGGAGCATTATCCATATAAAAAAAAACCCTAAACCAGATCTCCAGAGACAAACAAAATATATTTGCTATTACAAAAATCGGCCATTCTACATTAATGAAGAGGTTGCAGCACCGCTACAATACATAAGCTCAAATAAATGAATAAACTATACAGTGCAATTATATCAACTTTAATCTTTTGTTCAAATAGAAATATTTTTTTTTAATAGAATCACACTATGTTAATGGTTTGTACTACTCAACTTGGGCATTTTTAATTTTTATAAAAGTCTAAATTTGTCTCGGAAACATGACAATATAATTTTTTTTTGATTTTTTTTTTTGAAACTGCTATTAACAGTTACTTTTCGAAAGAAAGTAATGTAATGGGGTTTTTCCACCCTAGCGAAAATCCGTTCTAAATGGATCCGTCTTAAACAAATATCATTATGATTTACTCTTTTATACAGTATTTTCGGGATTTTTATCAATGTCCCCTATAAACAAATATCTGTATGAAGAGTTGATGTCTTAACTGGGTTCTACTGTAGACACTTTGTAGTTGCTTAATGCATGAAAAAGTAAAATATATAAAAATATATGAATGATGAAGAAATGTTTATCATTAGGAATATAAAATTATGTAGGTCAATCATGAATGTAACAATGGACAATATATGTACGTACAATACATAATATTTTATTGCCAAAGAAGGTCAAACGCTTCATCATTTGACCCTATATCTCATTTAGTAGGATTATATTTATTACAATATTTTTTTAAGTCAATAAATATTTGCAACATTATTTTGGATGATTATGAAGAAATGATTAGGATATTCTTGTTTATAACCATTTCGAATCATGTGACAAAGTTGATTGGATTTGTATAAAGTTTGAAATATAATAAAAGCATCAAAACAAACAAACTACGCACAAGTAGTGAGATCCTGAGACTGATTTACTATTTCCTATCTATCTATTTATTTTCTTCAATCCTAGCTAGCAATTTTGGAATGCTTGAAAGCATTTATGAATTCTTCCAAAAGTTATCCCTCTTGCATACTCCCACAACACACCTTTCTTTACGAAGAACAACTCTCACTATACAAGCAGCTGTATTTACTGGCATGAGAGCCAATATCTGCGCAAAAATTGGTTAACTTCATTTCAGTAGCACAAGTAAATTTAACTTTTTCTGTGCCTATGAGTTCCAGCATTTTTGACGTTCTCATAGGTTTCATGTATGTCTTCAACAATGCCAATCATCATCAATTTTTTTACTCCACTTGGTTGAAAATCTGTGGCAACTGCAAATTTATTTTTGACAGGTGAATTGGTAGGATTTTCAGGTTTTTTTACAAGATTGATGCAGTCCTTCAAAAACCCACAACCCCCAACTAAGCTTCGCTTAACCATGTAATCACTAGAATTCTTCTCTTTTTATTGCAAAACTGCATGAATGAAACTACATTGCTGCAGTACAAAACTTGCCTGATAGTGGCTGTGTCCATCAAACCAGAGTCGCTAAAAAAAAAGAACTTGATAGCCAAAATACAGATAATTATGTAGGCTACAAGAATGAATAAAAAATTCATACGACAAGAGGTGCAGGCGATGATCAGGATATCAATACCAACCATGGAGAAATTTGATAATCATAGAATCCTACGTACTTGAATATTTAATTTCAATTTATTTTTTAATCGGGCATAATGTTTAATACGCCATACATTCAAATTTTTAGGGACTAAATTTTATGAATGTTAATTTCCAAAGTACCTGTCTAAGTTTATGTCAATTTATAACATTATTTTAAATGTCTACACAACTATAGTCATATAATTTAACTATAGGAACTATTTATCGTCCAGCACGTGTTATCAACTGATACAAGGCACTAGTTTTGTGGCAAAACCCCATACATTTTTGCACGATAATAATGACTGAAAACATTAGAAAATGCAAAAAAATGTCAGCTCAATGGAAAGTACATATCACAAGAAAATTATGACAGGAGTAATTTGAATTTATTGTCAAAAAATCTGAATTCCTTTTAGTGTTTCCAATATGAGATTCTGTAATGTTTTGATTGGATAGATGGCATCCTATTGGTCCTTTGTGTACATAGTTGGGGGAAATTATGTAATTAGGTAATTTTATTAGTTGATTTTGAGCCCTTTTTCTTTACCTTTTTGGATAAAGAAAGGTGGAGAGACAAAATAAAGATCGTATCATGAAAAATAAATCAAACTATTAAATAGTTATATGTTGGTACCGGTATATGTTTATATTTGATTCACATTACCTGTAGTCTATACTGTTGGTATCAGTTCGTACAGGGGCACAGTCGTTTTTTGTAGATAAAGGTTCCTGAGAGTAAATTATAAACATTTTAGGTGCTTCAGCGTCTTTTATATTTTACAGACGCCTATAATGTATCTGATGATTTTACCCCGCAGAAATATATATAACTGGCAGCTAATTTTAACAATAAATATTAATAATTATTCATTGCATCAATAGTACCAAATTTGGTCTGGTTCCTGTCATCTTCTCACGCTCAACAAAGTCCCTATTCGATATACTATTTATGCAGTACTTTTGCGTTTTAGTTTATCTTTTTCATTATAGTGAATATAAGGAAAAATTATTATTTTCTGTTGATAGTTTTACCAAACTGATTTAGATTACTGCATATAAAACTTTTAAAAATTATGATATCTAGAATAATTTTTAAAATATTTAAAGGTAAGAAAATCAAATAATTTTGTGTACATTACTACTCATAAAGTACATTTTAAACTATTACATAGAATATGTTTTAATGCAGTCGGCTCAAAAGAGCCTAAATATAATTATAATAGGTATACTACTATAAGTTCCAGTTAAGGATTGACTTGCATCGTGGGCCTTTTCCTCTATGATAGTTTTGTCCAAATGGGCTTCAAGACATGTACAAATAATCTCAAACTAGGGTCCTTGACCCGTAGCAATATTTATGTTGATTATAGCATGTAATTTTATGAACAAAATTAATCTTAATTTCTTCTTTATTTTCTTCGTTACAATCTTAATATGTAAATGGGTTTTGTGTATTTTCAATCAAAAAAAAATCATCCATTCTTTTTATTACAATTGTTTAATTTTGATAGAACTCAGTTAAAGTGAGAATCACTGTGAAAGCTGTCAAAAAATTTAAAATTAATAAGTTTAAGAAAATTATATGGAGATTTCTAGGGGGGAAAATGAACGAGGGGTTTTTGGTCTAAGAAAGTTTGGGAACCTCTTATTAAATCAATTGTTTATTCATGAATGTACAATCTTAAGATGTAAAAATGTAAAAATTATTTTACAAGTACTCTTAATGATTGAATAGGATCTTGCTTTTTAATTTGATGGATTTTACTCATATATCATCATTATTTCATTTTAAGTAATACTACATTTTTTAAATAAATTTAATCTATAATCTCAATATATTTTTAACTTACTTGATAATAATAAATACACTTTAATCAATAATATCGAGTTTTGAATTTTACTTGTGTATGTAACTATGTATAACGGCCATCCATTTGATTAAAGTTATAAAAAATATACCTCCCAGTATATAAAAATACAAAAGCCGAAAAATTAATATGGTACACTTAACAATTTGAATAATGTTTTGAAAAAAGACAGCTTCGTTGTCATGACAGTAAATAAACACGAATCTACTTATGACATAGGCTGGAATTACGAGGATGTCAATCTTCAATTATACTCTGAACTTAAAAAAGCCTTACACTAATAACTAACAAAAAAACTTCAGTATTCTCCGTCTTTTTGAGCAAACGTACTAGTTATTACTGTAAACTTAAATGTAATCTCTTTAAGACTTACACAAAATGATAGCAGCTTTGGAAAATAAAGAACCCTATTCAAGTTGTAAGACAAAAAGTATAACAATCGTTTTTGATCATATTTTATACAATTATACTTACTCTATAACCAATTACATATGTATAAGGATGCTCAAGATGAAGAACGCAAGGAGAAAAGTGGGAGCAAGGCTTATGGCACTATTGATTTGAATTCCCCAAAAGCTATAAACCATGTGGTAAACGAGCCAGTTAGAATGAAAATACTTTTGTTTTCTGCAAGATATCGCTTTTGAGATTCGACCAATGACTTTGTTTATTCTCTTTTCCAGCTTACATTTTTTTTCTCTTTGCAGATGTAGTCCTGTTAATTCAATTAAAAGAGTGAATAAGTGGAGGTTGCATAATTAGGTATATGATAATATTCAAGTATACCGAATGCAACTGACAGCAAGGTCTTCCTGGACCTAGTTTTAATTTCATCCCAGCATCTGGTCCGACATGGGCTCCTGCCGACTGGTTTCTGGATTAATCTGGTATGCCTATTTGCCAGAAATTGGCATGCTGCTTCAATTAGCCATCATTTATATTAATCATCGCTAACTCTTGTTTTTTTTTATACTTGCAAAAAAAACGAAGAAAAGGGAGGTAGGGTTAATAATTCTGAAAAATGGAACAAAATTAAAAGCAAAATTTTAATTTAAACTATCAAAAATATAACCATGATAACTACCACTTAGATCACCATCTTGGAAAGAAAACAAAAGCCATACTCCGTTTCCAAAAAGACAGGAATTTGATTTTTTTGTTGATCCCTCCACTTATATATATATATTTACCGGTAATTGCATAAATACGCGGACTATTTGTGGCAAATAATTAGATGTGTAATACAATTCGTATGACGTATTTTTTTTTAGAATTATGTAATAGATAATTTATTCTGGTATAAAATTTAACATAATTACTGAATATAACCGCCATCAGCTGCTACGACACCCTCTAAGCGCCTGTGGAAGGCCTTGAACACATTGATGATGTAATGGTCTTCCATAGCTGCCCATTGCTCATTGACGCTGGCCTTCAATGAGTCAAAGTTCGGGTGCAGATAGCACAGGCCTTCTTCTCAATTTGCCACCACACACTGTAGTCAAGGGGATTCAAGTCAGGAGATTGAGGTGGACAATTTTTTTTGTGAAGGCCTCCTTCACCTCACCCACATTGATTTTCCGCGGTCTTCCGGTCCGAACACCCTCCTCCAGATCTTTTCCCTCCTTGACAAGCTTCTGAACCTTGAACACAGTAGTCCTGGATAGTCCAGTGTCCTTGATTATCTCTTTGATAGACCTACCGGCGCAGAGGAGAGTGGCAACCATATGACGTTTTGCCTCGTCATTCATCGTAAACGACTTTGTTTGATGCAAGCAAGAAAAACAAAAACAAAGGCAAAAGATTTACCGAGTGACTTGTGCTAGATTTTTTTATTTCCGGTCACGGAACCTCGAGATTTAAGCGTTTAAAATTGTATGCAACTACCGGTATATAAGCCATCTTATTATTTCTATGAATACATTTTGTCGATCATATACGCTTTAATAACATATTACATAGCAATATTTCATACAGTACAAAATAAAATATTTTATAGGATTAATATTATAAGACAAATGGAGTACTTAAGCGATAAATAGCAGTTGGTTAATACAAATGTATTGTTAGGTGGCAATAGCTTATATAATTACGTCATTTTGTATACTCATAGTTTGTGAATCAATAGATCATTCCCCTGAAAGAGAAGAAAAAACATCAATGACAGGAACAAACGTTCCTTTTTTTAAAACATATACGTGTTTGTAAGTGACAAATATAAAGTAAAACATCTGGCTTATTCATTTTTACCCTTTAACTAAAGTTTAGACAAAACGTAATGAAATATATAAGTTTAGAGATGAGAAAAGGAAAAATGGTTGGTACCTTTTTTTTTTAATTGACCATCATGGGGTAAACATCTCTTATTCATAATCAAATAAAAATATATAGTTTAGATGTATATTCTTACAATATTTTTCCAACATTAATACTATTCTAAATATTGAAGATTCTCGTCTATATAGTAGTTATACTTTTTTCTCCTGAAAGTCATATAGCATTCAGGTGGTCTTAAAAAGGGTCTTAATTTCTTAATTCAGTATTACCATAACTATGCCTTCTGTATTCTCCTTTCGTTTTACAAAAAAACTATCTTTCCTATAACCCCCACTAAGTTAAAGGAAACTAAGAATTTCTGTTTTTTTGTTTTTGTGTCCTTGTTCATTTCTAAAAACAAATGTTGTTGTTGTTTTTTTTGTTTTTTTAAATCGGTCAAAATAAAAGATCATCAATTCTTATTAACTTAAAATTTTTTAAATGGTGGATATAATTTGAGATTTTCTTCAATTAACATCTTCTAACTAAAATTAGTAATTTATCATAAAAAATCTACTTTAAGCACTTTTTCAATAATGGGATACCTTTTCAACACTTCATTGGAAGGTCTTAAGTAAAAAAAGTTGCATTTTTTATGTTTAATGATTCATTGATGATATATACTTGCAATTATATTTATGAAGTTTTTAAACCCAAAAATAACGTCAAACTTAGTTGCAAGCTAAATTATTGTTTTATATTAATCTTAATTACATTAAATTATTTATGTATTTTAACTTTAATTAGGACATACTTTTGAAAAAAAAAGTTATGGATTTTAACTGTCTTTGCCTGTTATTTAAATATGTACAAATATATATATATTTTGTTCATTTTTTTACTTATCTTTTCTACAAAATTTCGCTTGGATAAACCCACTTATACAATTCTTGTTCCAAACAAATACGATTATTGCAAAAATTTATTGAGCACTCAAGCAAAATATTTTGGTACTTTGTTTAATTTATTTTTTAATAATAAACCTTCAATAAAACGGGCAACGTTGATATATTTATGTATATGTCCTTGCTAGATACTGAAAGATAATCGAGTTTATTTATTTTCTTCTATCTTTCAGCTACTTGAGCTATTCTAATGTAAACCCATAACATCTAAGCTGCTTGATTTTGGGAAAAAAATCATTGGCTAAGGTCAGTCAACCCCAAAAGACAGTACACCATGAGATGAACTTATCAGTACAAATTTCAACGATCATTAAAGGAAATATAGGCTATAAGTCTTAAATTAGAAAGACCACAAGCTTATCATTACCCAGAGCCTCAAAGGAATTCAAACAGCAGTGAAATAGAAGTCTTACATTGAAAATAATCATGTGCCCTCATTAAAAATTTGAATTTGTTGTAATATTTTTGGTGGGACATCCTTGAAAATAAAGCCAATGACACTCCCCACACCACCGTTTGGATGAAAATATAATCTATTAGGTCCATTAGAGTTTCAAACACAATGATGAAGCTGTGATTGATGTAATGGGCTCTTTTTATTCAATTTTAAAGTTCATTAGTAGCATTACATTTATTTTTTTTCAATGAACTAAGTAGATTTACCTAAAAATATTTAACGGTTCAATATTTTATTGATTACTCTGTACATGTACAAGCCGAGTCCGAAAAGTTACCGACCTTAACGTGAAGATGGCAGTACTCATTAATAAAACCTAGTCACATCTAAATGAGACAAGGGAAAGGGAGGACATACAAAAATCTACAACAACAACAAAAATTAAAGGGGGAAAATTAGGTATTTATGGACAAAATTGCATCTATTGTTCTTATACTCGCTTGATTCATCGTTTAAAATTGTTATTTTTCATAAAATAGTTGTGAATATGATCTTTATCAAATAATTCAATTAAAATTTTAATTTTTAAAATAAATATTAAGTTAAAAAAGAACCAAATTTACGAATTAAATATTAAATACTTAAGTGAATTTTACACTATAAACTTAAGTAATTTATTAGTAAAATTAAATCATTATTATAATTAAATGTGGTCAATACTCAATATTTACAATTTCATGCATACATACACTTTTACTAACCCAAACATGATTCATGATTATTCCTTTCTCTGTATGTTTCTTTCGATAAAGTTTTGCGTGCATCATAACACGAACTTAATATTATGATAATCGTGTAAGGGATATATTTGTCGTTTCTTTTTCATTAAGTTCGCACAGGATTTTGGTTATATTTCTTAAATCATTAAATTTTTGAGTTTCTGATAAAATTGATAAATTGTTTCTTGGCTGTAATGATAATATTCATAGATAGATATATTCATACTCTGACGAACCACAAGCAAATCTGAAAAGTGTAATAAACCATTACAAATTCATAATTAAGGACATAACTTCAAAATATGGCATAAAAGACTCGTAAATAACTTCTATCTATTTACCTTAATTATAGTGTTATTGTAACAGATGGGAATGATTAAGTGATTCTTGAAATATTTACTTCCTTGGACAAATATCTTAATTGATTTTCATTCAAGAACCCTTCAATATAAGTTTTGCGACAAAACTGAGCCTAAAACAATAAATGGGATTTTCTTTTAAACTCTACTGCATCATTTACAGATTCCACCTTTTTGATACCTTTTAAAAGTTTTTTTAGTCAACATTATTGAAGCCTTATTCCTGGCAAGTTTGACTCGCAGTAAGATTTATTCGCCGATATTATGATTAGAGTATGATACGTATGTTACAACATCATCTTCAGGGAGTTCTTGGATAAAAATGTGTGATGAGAGTGGGTTTTGAACTTTGTGATCAGGAAAATCTTCCTTATTGGGTGCACCATGAGTTTCAGCATATGAATGTTCAAATATTAGAATTATTTGCTTCTTTTGAAGTTCTTCTGCATCTCTATTTAGGTTAAATAGGAGCTTTCGTTTGTTTTTATATTAGAATGTTCAAATACAATAAAAATTGCATTATATACAAAATGCCACCGTCCTTTTAGAGACTTCCGCAGAAACATTGAATTTAAGCATGAATAATTAGAATATGTAGCCCAGTGACATCCACATAAAATAACTCATTAATTCAATTTTCACATCCCTCCCATATTAAAAAATAGTTGATTTTATTACTCGGAAACCCCTTGAATATTTGGCAGGAGTACAATTTGCACGTTTAATGGTATTGATCCATAACTTCCTTCAATTTATGTATTTTGGAAAATTAAACATTTTCTTGGGCAATAAGTCGAGTAACTTTTTACTCAAAGTTGATCTATTATAACAATACACTGCACAACATGTTACCATTTTCGAAATATATTGTACTTAATAAGTATTGGTTAATTATGATAAGTAATTAAATGAAGCCCACAAAGTAGTACATAAAGTGGTTTTAAGGTCTTAAAAATATACTTTATGGCTAACGCCAATTTTAATCCCATCATCAAAGAGGAGGAAAAAAACATACTGTTCTTCTACTGGGTATCCACTCTTTCCCTTGATCCCTTTAGTCACGTCTATATAATATCTCTTGAAAGTTATTCACCAAAGTTTGCAGCATTTTGGACGCGCAGGTGTTATGTCACAGTCAATTGAGTGACTCTTTTTATGAAAATGAACAAAATTGAGTATGAAGCTGTCATCTTATATTTCTATTTGAATGTATAACTTTTAAATATATTCAAACAGTAGCAGATACACAAAGACTTGTAGCGTGAAAGTTGGACGCTTCTAAATCAATCCAACTTGGATTTGTAGAGAAAAGCACCGAATACTACATTGACGGGTTAAAGAGATGGGAGCATCGCTGGGATAAGTTGAATGAGTTACAAAGAGACTATGTTCAAAAATAAAAATTCAGAAATAATATCTTGTATCTTTGTTAACTTAGAAAATTTTCAGAACCCCTTCGAATGTATGTTTATTTGTATGAATATATATCTACAGAAAGACATAAAAGTCATCATTCTAAGAAAATGTTTTTATATAAATAATAAAATATTATATCAACCTACTTCTGATTTATGACTTAAGTATTATTATTATGATACTATTATTATTTGATTATTATCAAATCAACTTCAAAGGGAAATTGTAAATTTAGTCAAATGAAAAATCCATAGTTTTTGATGTACCTCCTTAAATCCTATTTTAAATTGATATGTACTTATTCAAACATTTATCAAGGAACTTTTTGATAAAAAAAACTTTCTAAGGAGAAAAACTGAAATTTGTTATAGGGAGAAAATATTTTATTAGTAGAATTAATGGAGTAATGTTTTACAGTTTTGATTTTATCAAAGAGATATTTGTTGAGTTAACAAAGAAGCAATCTCAAACAAAAAAAAAATCAAAAAAAAGGAAAAATTCACAATTTTTATTTTGAAATTATACAAAATCGTGTATATAATAAACATATTTCAATAGAAAGTAATGAATTTGTATTCAAATTTCAAGGAAGAATTGAAATACTTAAGAATGTTAAGTATAGTTTAAAGCCTTCATTTAATGTATGAAACTTAATTTGACTCCAATATGGACTCTTTGAAATATAATCTATCAATTTATCATTCTTTCATTTTAAAGATATATTAACGCTACTTAGAGCACAACTTGCGGCGACCAAAAGATTATTCATAATTATTTGTGTATAACAATGTAAAATTATTCATTAAAAATACAAAATATGTAAACTAGACTCAATAAATTAAGAAAAATCTTTTTTCTTTTTCTTTTGACAAGATATGAAAAACGACCTTAGGATTTTTTTTTTTTTTTTCATGAGCAAATATTTTCCAGTGCATAGAGAGCTTTATAATACTTGTCCAATTGTCAGGGGCAGGAAAATGGTTCAAGTTAATATATTGTACATGGTGTCTAAACCAACACCTTGGATCCCTTAAGCGAAGTTTAATTATCGTATAATGTTGTCTAAACTATACACTTAAAAGAGTGTATTGTTAAAAAAATACTCGTTAAAATTTGAGTCATTATACAAAGTCCTAATAAAGAGCCAAAGTTTCAGCCCGCCGTGATATTTACTGGGGTTGAGAGGGTAAGTAAAGTATTATAAGTGAATATCATTTTAAAAAAATTCATTAGTAGGTAAAAATTAGGAATTGGACAAGTTTATTTTGATATGTGACACAGTGTATTATCGTATAATCATTGGTTTCTGTTTTATTTTTACAATATTAAGGGTATTGTTTCTTCTATATAACTCTGGTATAACTTTTTAAACTTTATGACATGTGCGTTCTTTTTGTAAGACTAGTAAAACAATGAACTGTGATATGTTCGATTAACATAGATTAAGAAATACTCTATATAGCTGAAATATTTTTTTTCTCCTTTTTTAACAACAAATGCTGTTTTTTAAGCATAATAATAATTAAATGAAAGAAAGGATTGAACTAACACATTTATGTAATTAATTTATACAGGAAGTATTTTTATTTATTTATGAATTATTATTCTGAAAATATGAAAGAAATAGATTACACCATAAAATATTTAAATTCCTTATGAAAATCATTACATAATTGTTTTAACTTAAGACATTTTTTTTATTCTATAACTAATCTATTCTAAAAAATAGCCATTAGTTGGTCCAAAAAAAAAATTATTAATTTCATATGCATATTGTGATAGTTAAAGTTGCATAAAATATTATTGTACTGGATGATAAAAAAGAAACTGAATATTTAAGTGGTATCTCTGACAATTTAAAGAAGATTTTGGAGTTTAATAAGAAAATGAGAACTGATAAAGTGTTGGACTACTCCTTTCTTGTTCAAATATTTGTCTGAGTTATATAACATTAATAATATTTATTATTTTTTATTATGCTTATCTAATATTATTCTTAAATTGAGTCTCAGTAAAATTTTCTATAAGAATTTATATCGCTTTATAAATAATATTATAAAAAATTTTTAATAATATATTGTTATTACAATAATTTGTTTTGGTGTCTTAATCTTATATTCTTACTTTTGTGCATAAATTTGACCTAGTTAATCAAAATTTTATCCTAGTAAAATCGGGTTTATTTTTTTGCACTGAATTTGCCCTACAATTTATGTAAAAAATGAAATGAAATAATTTATGAATATTTCAAACTATTGTGTTAAATGATATTTTTGTAAAATATCTAAATCAATATAGTTAATATAAAAATAGACTACATTGCATTATTAATTCAAATTAAAATATCTACAAAATAAATTACAATACCATTTTCTTAATAACATATCTGTTAGAATACATTCATAGTTAAAAATTATATTTTAGGAATATATTGCATGGAATATTTCTACTCAAATTTCTGGGGTAAGTTGATTTACTCAAGAATGTACAGTATAGGTTATCAAATTAACTTGATTTATGCGAGGGGCTACTTATAGAATCAAACATGAATTAAACGGTTAGGGAAGGGAAACGAAAAAAGTAACTGATTGGAAAATTTGATTTTTTAAATCATGTTTGTCATTTTGGAACACTTCAAAAGAGGAAAATAGGGGATAAGAGAATAAAGTAAGAATAAAATTTACGCCGGGGCAGCAATGGAATAACATTCATTCAGATAAAAAGATATACTTTTATGAGCATGCATACATATTTGATTTATAAACTTGTCAAGAGAGCGTCAATAAGTCAAGAGCCAGTGTCAATTGCATGTTTCAAAAAGTAATTGGAAATATAAGTTCATTTATTTATATTGATGCATAATATATAGAATATCCACCCCCACCCCCCGTCTGTAAAAATAAAAGAAACAGAAAATGAATGTGTTCTTCCAAACAATTTGGAGAATGTTAGGGAGGTTAAATTATAAATTATTATAATAATGTTTTTTATTTTTATCCTCCTTATCTCAAAACATGCATTAAATTGAGATATTAGTGATTTTAATAAATATTTTAGAAATATCATTAGTGTTAAATAATTATTTAATATTGGACCAATGTTATTTAATATTCATATATGAATACAACTCTAATTAAGGTATGTCCGTAATAGTCATCTTTAAGTAATTATTATTTGAATCAAATAATAACTCTTATACATATATATTACCCGTATATACGAATAATATTTTGGAGGAGAGCAGGTAAGTTGTGATTACGTTTTATTAAAATTCTTTGGAAGCAGCACAAGTAGAATTAAATAAACACAATCTTTGTCCAAATCTAGTTAAAACATAGACAAAACTTTATACAATTTCGATCTTCAATTGTAATCGGAGTCCATCAAGGACTTACACTTAAAAAATCTGAATCAAATCTTCAGTGTGGCTCTCTGTGATTCAAGAGCATACGCACTTCTACTTAAAAGTTTTTTTCTTCAGAAATAAAGAATATTGATGTCAGCATTTTAAAGTAAACAATCTTGTTCATGTTGCAACTATAGAAAGTTTCGCACATGCTTTGTCATATTTGATACAACTCTACTTATTCTATTTGATGGGGGAATGTGGTACAAATACTTAATGAGAAAAGAAAAAAGAGATACCTAGCTGCAATTTTGAATTAATAAAAAAATTACAAGTGCATATTACGGGTTGCTTGGTAATGTCCTGATTTGAGGGGGTTTTTTTTAATTAAAAAGATTACTGTTATCAATATTGTAAAAGAAAATTTGTAGTTGAAAAATCCCCCATGGATATCAGCAGAGATTTGTCCATGAGCAGAACGTTAGTTTACCGGATTATTAGCCTTAAAAAAATAGCAGAATTCTTGCTAGAAAGCCTGGCTAAGGAATAAAGAGGAGAATATTCGTACAAAGGCTATCCTAAAAGCCATCAAATATCGGATTATATGAAATCCTCACTGTATGCTAAGAGAAATGGCATGAGACCCGGGTATTAAAGTGTCAAAGTGTCCCAATTTATTTATTTTTAAATATGAATATCAATTTATGCAAAAAATATTGTCGTTTTGTATTTAATTTGTTGTTGAAGCTATATAAATATTACATTTTTGAAATATTTTCGTATTTATCTAAAAATTGTAATACACCAATATTAGGTGTTATATATAAAAACTTACTGTATTAAATGTAGTACAATCCCAAAGTACCAAACACCATTGAAAACAGCTTTTTATGATTCGATTCTTATGCATAATTTATCTACTCAATGGTAGAGCTCAAATGTAACTTTCTCTTCTTTTGTGGTTGAACACGTGTTTACTTGCTTCATTAACTTCTTGAGTATAACGTTTTATACTTGAAATAGGTGTGAGAGGGTCATTGAAGTACTTCTATGGGTCTGTTCAGAAAACTTAGCTATATTATTTGTAAATTTTCAAGTAAGACGAGGCTCAACAAATTGGTTGATGGGATGCATATTTAACAAGTCAGTAAGGTGTATTGCATTAAAACTGATTTAAGATGACTTTGATTTTATTAATGGCAATACAAAGAAAAAGGGCTTGTCAGATCAGAATTTACCTCAACTTAATGAAAGTAAGCTCACCAGTGGGTTTTTTAACAAGAAGTTATTCAGGATTGACAGAGCCTCCAATAGCCGTGTAAACAGATTTATAATCTCCTAATCAAACTTAATAAACTGGTTCAATCATGGTCTGGGGGATCGTTTCTTCAAATAGAAAATCTGTTCATTCATCTTTATCAAGAACAATGGAAAATATAGCAGTTATGTTATTTTTAAAGTTCATATAATTCCCCGGATCAAAAATTAATTCATTAATTTGGCAACACTGTGAATTAATCTTACTCAACTGTTTGTGCTTGAGAAAATTAGCAATTATTTTACATATAAATACTTCTTTAATTATGGAACATGGATTATATAGATAGTTTTTAAAAGGATTGCTCTGCTTTCTAAAAATAATGGAATCTGTGACCAATATTGAAAAACTACAGGCGCAAGTAAGTTGAAAACATGGGGTCATTTCTATAGTATCTTCTAACCCCAACGAACATTCATAGCTTCGCCTATATTTTTTTTAACTCTATTGCAGTAGTTCACAGCTTTTCAAATATAGCGACCCTATTTAGAAAAGTATCCAAAAACCATCTATTTTTTTTTTAAATATCTTATTAATACATTCATTTTTTTTGTACACCAGACTGCCATATATTGTAATTATGTATGATACAATATTTATTCATGAAATAACTATATTTCCGTAAATTCTTCATCGGAGGAGAAAATTACCCTTATTATCAATACTTTTGAGTCAAGAATGGCCTCTCATCATACCTCTTTAACTTGCACCCAGCAGCTATGACCACCATTGATACGCTAACCTTACAAAAATATAGCCACTAAGTGAAAACGATTTCGAACATATTCTACTAAATTTTGGTATATAAAACTGGAAATCGAATATAATTTTATAATTGTGGTGGGAGTAACAACAGCGGTGATGTGACCAAAGCAATACAGAAAATGTTTAATACTGGCCCAGACGTTGTGTTGAGTGTTTAAGATAACCGTTACACTTAGTGTTATAATATGAATTCATATAACTGTCTCAATATGTTTTATAATCTTCCGATTCTTCTCAAAATCAATGAAATACCCCAAATGAGATCAAAACTCACAGATTAGAAACCACTGCTCTATTGTATAATTTTTATTACATAGGGGATCTTTTTGTGATATAAAACTGTTTTGCATAACTATTTTGTTATGTATCTCAGAAGATAATCAAAACATACATTTTAATATGAATATTCTGTTGTAAAATTTGATTAATTACTTTTGAAAAAAGTGCATGGTAGAGAAAAATCCTAATAATTATTAATCCCTATTGTTTGGGACACATTAAACAATGTATGCATATTGTAGATATTGCTTACATATTTATAAAATTTTGAATAGTTAAAATATTAATAGATTTCATAACTTCTTTTAGTTTAAACCTTTTACATTGATGGTATATAAAACTTTAATATTTTAAAATTACAGATGCAATTGTTTGTCAATGGCAAAGTTTTAAACAAAATGGCGAAAAGAAAAACACGTGATCAATATTTGTAATACGTCTTTCAATCCCAAAATCATCTAACATATGGAAGATGTTAACAAGGGCGTTAATTCAGTAGTACCATAAGTATCACACCCGTCTTCCCCTGGAACTCTACGAATTATCTTATTTATAGAAGTTATAATACTTGTTGCTCAAATATATATATTTTTTCTTCTTACCGGTCAAAATCAAAGATTTTGCATTTTCATTCAGTCAAAATTATTTAACTGTTGGTCATAATTGAGATTTTCTTCATATAAGAACTCTAAAAATATATTAGTATTGTTCTTTTTTAAACACGTGGTAACTAGAATTGGCGAAAGGTAGAGCGGAAACCTCTGTTCTACTAAGAAGAAAAACAAATTAAACTAATTTGAGTTAAGCATCTCAATTTTTGTTAATGACCTTGATCTCTTAAAATATAATTTGAGCCTTGTATCTCAATTTGTTCAAAAGCTATGGTCGAATTTGCATTTTTAACATTCTAGGTTACCTTGAACTCTCAAAATGTAATGGCGTCTTACTGCTAACATATATGTAGGAATTCGACTTGTTTGGATGATATTAATTATTCATCATAGTCCCTTGTATTATTTTTCTTGTTTTGTTTTTTTCCTTTTTATTTCCGTATATAGGAATGATTATTTTTACTCAGTTAAAATAAACATATTTAAATCTTAGCATAGGTGACACCAATGTGATACCTATTCCAGAAATAACCTCTAAGACAATAGTCACTCATTTTTTGAGGTTGGATTTCGAGGTTTTGAGTTCCAGAAACCATTGTGTAGTTCTAGAAACAATTGTGTCTCACCGAGGAACACAGTTCACAAGTTCATTATGTATGGGTGTTTGCAGGACACTTGGGATTGCAAGCAAGAACAGTGCACTACTGAAGTACCCTCATGTATCACCCTCCCCCCCCCTAAATAATTTTTTTTTTTACTCATGAATGTGTATTTTTTTAATCTATTATCAAAGTATTAAGAAGAAACTCAAGAAGTTAAGCAGCATAACTTTAAAATTGAAACTTTTGAATCCCTTTACAAATAGAGAATGTTATTTTCAAATGGTCATAGAAGTCAAAACCCCCCTACTAAGATTGAAACTTTACAAGAATAATTTTTTCATTAAAATACAACAGACAATCGAAAAAAACTGGTAACTTTATAAATTGGACACCCTAGTACGCACGCTAAATTTGGTAAGTAGTTCACCTTCTCTGTGACCTTTAACATTTTATATGACCTTAAAACTGTATTTTATAAACTTAAAATGTTATATAACTCTTTCTTTAAGCATAAAAAGGCTTTAATGATCACGACATTCGCGAGTTTCTTCTTATTACGTAGAAAATAGATTAAAAAATACACATTCATGGAAGAAAAAAAATAACTTTGATAGTTGGACGGGGTTTCGGCCGGATTTTTTTTTCCACAGTACTTTAAAGATAATTTTGTATCAGAAAATTTGGGCTTAAATTTAATTTGCCCATTTTCCTGCATGAAAGCATCCCCTGTAACCCTACATCCCCCAAGAAAAAAATAGATCTTCATTTAAAAAATTTATCAATCAAAAAAATAACAATGGAGACACCAAAATTTAAAGTTTTGAAATTGAAAACAGATTTTTCATTTCAACAAAACCTGTGAGGGATCAAAATGTTTAGTTTTTGAAGTTGAATTGTTGTTTTTTTTAACCAAGCCTCACCTTTCCCTAAATATATATATTTATATAATCCTATGTACGTCTATTCACGATACCTCTGATATCCGAACAATGGAGCAAGCTGACGTCACTTGTCGTTATGTATATGTAGAAAAAGGACATAGAATTTAAAAGTATATCGAAAATGGTTGTTCCCATTTTCTAGGACCATTGAATCCATTAGGAACCAAACGTTTTGTTTTAATTGATTTGATAATGAATGCGTTTCCTATCGGCGATATCAATGTTTAATAAGGTCTTCTTTTGAGTCATAAAGTCTTTGTTTTGGACATTTTGGTGCCTTGGATAGGGAAAATGAAAAGATTTAATTCAAAATAAGTGGTTGGAGAGTCTTTCTGAAAACTTTTTCTTTCCTCATTTAGAATTAAGATACTTTACACATTTTTTTGAAAAATGGGTTCACGCTTACAATACAGAAAGACTGGGAATTCATCTAATATCCCGTACAATAAAAATATTAAGAAAGAAAAGAAGGTATTAAACATTCTCTGGGAGAACATAATGAAGAATCTTGTTACTTTTGTACCCGAAAGAGATGCATCTCATTATGATCTAAACGAAATTCGTTGCCCAAGTCATTTGAATAGGAAAGTTATATATATACATATATAACAAGTATAGAGAATTATGTTTGGGTCAAATGAACGATAAATATTCCAGTAGATCCACTTTTATTAGTCATTGGAAGACTGTGTGTCCCGAATAGGGTATTATGGGATAGTGAAGCGATGTTCGCTATATTTTTTAAGATCATTCTCAAAAATTGGTCTCATTATTTAGAGAATCTATAGACAAAAAATCATTTTGGTTGATTCAACATTAAATATTAACCACAGTATTAAGGAGCACATGTCCAAAGTGAACACAGAGATTCCAATATTAGGGTTCAATACGCCAAGATCATCTAGAATTTGTAACATTATCGAGTATAGACTTTTTTAAAGAAAAAGCATTGCCTTCCTCATTAATTCAAATAAGAATGACATATTTCATTTATCTATAGAGTTAATCTTTTTGCTATTGAGAATGAAGGATTAGGAAAACTTTATTTAATTTTTCCATTGGTATTTTTGTTGTGATGGTAACAATACGAAAGTGGTAGTACATATGTATGTTATTTATCATATAAAATATTATATTTAGTTGCTGTTAATTATAAACAAAAGATATATTTGTTTGAAGTTGTTTATTTTTGAATTATTTTTACATTTTTGTGTAAGTTTATTTTATTCTAAGAATGTACCTATACAGAAATGTCAATAAGCAATGTTTATGGAGTATTTAATCTAGTTCAATTTAGTTTTATACCTAAAACTTCAATTATATTATTATACTTTAAAAATTTCTAGAAATACAGATAATCATTTTATACATATATTTTCTAATAGTTCATGAGATAAAATTTTGTAAATCTAAATAAATCGTACGAACTATTTAATTAATATGGCACAAGTTAAAGTTGTGACTGATGGTCCAAAATACTTAGTTAACTTATGGATCTGTAATAACCATCATTTTTTTTTTTTGGCAAGAAAACATCAAGATTAATTAAAAGTGTATTACATTATAATTTTACTTAAAGTAGATCAAAATATATTTTTAATATAAAGTATAAAATCATTTATTTCAGATATTCTCAAAGCTTCAAATATAATATTTTCAGACTACATAATGCATGTTTTGTTTATAGTTTGACTTTGAAAAGTAAGAATTTTTTTATTTTATTGGGTAAAGCAATATAACACAAAAATTATACTACTCCTCTATCTTAAAGATATAAGGGGAGGGAGAATTTATATTATTAACTTTCAAATTCTTCCTTAGGCAGACTTCATACCTGATTGTTAACTCTATTACTAAGCTTAAATATAAAGTGAAAAGATAAAACTCAAAGTGTTAATTAATCGAACTTGTAATGAAATGTATATGAAATAATATATGTAACTGAAAAAAAGTGGGAAAGAAAGACTTAAACGACAATTTAATTAGAGTTCGGTGTATGGATTATTTTTAGTCACAAACATAAGAACATCAAAGGAACAGTAATACTGAGAAATAAAAAGGCAATAATCATATGAAATATCTTTGAATAACCTGTAAACAAATTTTGGACAACATAAAAGATACTCTCTGTGCAAAGTACAACCATATTTTATTAATTCAAAACAAAATGACTGTTCCCAATTTTTATCTATGCATTTGAACAATTTAGGTGAAATTTGAGATTTTTTCCGAGTTTCATTCCACTCAGATGTAACAAGACTTGTTGTTATTCCTTAAATTTGGAATCATGGTACCTCCCATTATTGTCAGCTGTACCAAGTTGTATAGCTTCATTATTTTTTAAATTCATATTTCGATAATAATAAACCCTAATTTTTCCACTCTACAGAGGGTTGATTAAAATATTTAATAAAAAATAATGTGACATTATGGAAAGAATAGTAAACTGGATTTACTTAAATTTTAGGAAAACAATCGTATGTTGTTTTTTAGTGATAACTATCATATTTACTTACTAATACCACTATAAGCTATAGATCTCCTTACTTGCTAATAATTTTACATAGATAAAACTATTCCAATCTTACGCTCACCGCGATTTAGACAATATACCCAATCGTAAATATGTAATTTTAATAAGATAAAAATGAAACGATAGCATTAATGAACAATAATTCGTTATTTCTTTCTTTATTAGCACTTGAATAGTGTCACCGTCTATTCAATCAATTTACATAATGTGAATCCTTGTCTATGAGAAACTCTGAATCGTACCTACACATATAGAGTTTATAAGTAATACTAAGCAACTACTTTTTTCCACTCTATTTTTTTTTTTTTTTTTTTTTTACCCACCGACCAGCAGTTAAAGAAAACGGTTAACCGAATTTGAAGATAATATGTGAGTATTTTTAGCATCGAAGTTCCAGGTACGGATATTAACCCTACCCTAATGTAATTAGATGTAGACATTGTAACTAGATCAATTGTATTGGAATACAAGGTACAACTTGTGCACAATCCCAACATGTAAAACATTTTAAAATCATTTTCAGTAAAAGATTTTGCTTTTTTCCCCTCTATTTATTGTGGTTAGTGTAATGTTTTAAGTAAAGTAACTAACAGCAAGATATTCCTTATACAATGTATTTAAATTGTAACATGATGGATGATTAGTTTTACATCCTTCTACACAAACGTCTGTTTATTTATGCCTATTATATAGTTAGGTAACAAAAAAAACCACATCTTTTTCTTTCATATTTTGTATTATCAAAATTAATGGATTATTATTTCTTTCAAGTGTTGTTAGTGCGTCATCACTCAAGCTTCAAATAAGTACTTTTATAAGTAGATATAGCGTCATATTTATTTTTTTCCATTTAATGATGCACCCAAAAAAAGAGCTTCTTATTATCAAACAGGAAAAAAATATGACAATGTAAAAGTAGTTGCAACATGAAAAGATTTTATTTTATTTTCAATGCGTTATCATTATTATTTTATTTTTGCAGAGGGAACATCTATGTATAAGGTAATCACAAATGAACGAAAGTACATTGGTAAAACCGTTGATTTTTTGCAGAGTTAGAAGTATAAGCCCTTGTCGGACTCGTACTTTCATTTTGATAATTTCTGGATTTATCATTTCTAGATACAAAGTGGGGTTTGCGTTTATTTTCTTTAAGGAATCTTATTATCGAGATTTTATCTGATAAACTTTACATTAATTTGGAAATGTTTTTTCTGAAGAAATGTTTTAACCATGGAGCAAAGGACGATACAGTTGTGATGTAACGACAATCCAACCCTCATCACCAGATGTTGTGACATGACAAGTCAGTGTGTCAAAACATATATTAAAGAAATCTAAATCAGACCAATAAATAGAGAAAGGCGTGGATAAGTGTGGTGGAAAGATGCAAGAAACGGATTACTTTTTATTCGAACCCTTCATATTAATATATGTAGAAATACACAAAAGATAATATAAATATAATAACAATAAAGTCCAGGGCAATTTCGTACAGAAACATAAAAAAATATATTATAGTTTAAATTCAGTCCCCGGAGTTGAACCACATCTACTATAACTATACATACAAAACAAATTCCTTAAAATAAACAAATCAACTGCAGTGCATAAAAGTAAAACGATACTATGACATGCTTGTTTTAAAATTTGCGATTATTCTGTTAAAAACTCTTTGCTTGTTCGAGGCCATAGATGATCACTTCCAATACCTCGGACCATGTATCCGTTCCTATTTTTTCAATTTTCAGCAATAAGGCCACATCTCTCGCAGATGCAGGGAAAATTATACCTCTCTTTTTTTCCTTAACAATCGGTTGATAGAACGTGAGCCCGCTCACAATAAAAGCTTTTGAGTTTAGCAGAGTAAAGTCAATTACTTTGTTTTCCGATGTAGCTCCTTTTTTTTCGAGAAATTCTAAAAAGCACAATCACTCTCTGAAAATGTTCATCTCCATCTATCAACCCCTTTACATTTAATTTTACAAATTTCTTTAGAATGGTTGAAGACGTACAATCTATACATGGGCTGTGTCGTTCAATATCAACAGCCTCGGGAAAAAAATACCGTTAATGGAAATATGTAATTGGACTGTGAATTTTTTTCTGTCAGTAATTCTTCTCAACAGCAACTTGATTCTGCTCTTCCATTTTTCAGAGAGACTCAATCGTCTCCAATGTATAATACATAGTATATCCATCTCATCTTGAAAATTGGACAATGTATTTTTCAAATGCCATGGGCATTGTATAATATATGTTGACTTGAAGTCCTCTCACGAGGAAACTTGAATCTCTCGCCATTGAATAGATCTGAGGAGCAAATATCGTGCCGAGCTTAAATGTTGTTTCTAATACAATGTTCTTACACAATATATGGATCCTTTAATTTCCTAAATAAAAACTTTTTACTCAGGTTTTTCCAAACAATATTTGAGTCGTCATTGAAAAACATAATCATTAGTCCAGATAACTGGTTGAACCCCCCCCATTCTGGTCTCAGTAATTGTCTTTCTCTATTCCATCGAGAGATTCCCTGACATGTCTAGAAAATTGTTATTGTATATTTACGGAAGGATAATTGATAACTGGGTATGCCTCCCCCAGGTGAATTTTTTGGTCTTTTTATTACCTTGATGTAGTTTCTAAAGAAAAGTATACCAAGCCAAACCTCTTCCTCCAGAATCGCCTATTCTTCAACTAAAGGCCTTACTGTAGCTTTATAAATTACTGCAAGAATAACACGAGTATTGTATAGTTCTATTCTTTTTTGTATTTTTAACTCCCTCAAATGGTTTATTTTTTGATCTACTGTTGACTTAATTTGGTTCCAATTATCTTCATGGATAACATTACTCTCCCATGTAATACCTAATATATCAACCTTCTTTTTTGTATTGCAGCTCCCAACTTTGAGATATTGACCAGGATTCTATGAACAGATGGGCATAATAACAGTTTTACTCAAATTCAACTCCAGACCCGACCTCCCCTTAAATTTCCAAAGAAATTAAATATTACTTCCAGACTGTTTATTAATTGAGCCTTTGAATTTGCTTAACATAATCTGCAAATAAGTCGATGATATGCTTATCTCCCTCACAACATGCTCTAAACCCACCATACTTTTTATCATCTCTACTACAAGCTCCTCAATTTTGCAATAAAAAGAAATTGAGCCGACGAACACCCTGACCTACAGTTCTTATTCAATTTATCTGGTTTACTCTCCACTCCATTTATAGAAATTGTGCCATTATATAGTAGTTCCAAAACTGGATTAAACCCCGCTTTTGAAGCAAAAGCCTAACTGCTCTAAGAATTCGCCGATGAGAAATCGAATCAAAAGCGGTATTAATATCAACAGCTGAAACCACACCATATTTTTCTCTTTTTTCTTTGAGAGTCAATGGCATCCTGAATATTGTAAGAAACATATGATATTTTTCTGTTTGTGAAAAAAAACATTTTTGTTCAATTTCAATATTTTTATTGAAAATTGGTTCCATTAGACAAGTTAGTACTATTCGTAAACTCTATATTTATAGTAGTGATGAATCGAATATCCAAAAATGGAGTTAGGGGGATACTAACTGAGGATAATTGTGAATGTAAATTCGTCACTAGTCAATGGGTTTCATAAGGCAAAGAACAAATGAACTATGGTTAATACAGGATTGATTGTATTCTTCCTTTGCCTCAAATCCTTCTATATTTTTCTCGTCGAATAGCTTATTTCAATCTAAAATCGGAGAAGAGATACAAATTATATTCCCATTTATATGTTTTAGGGATCTATCACTCCTTAATTTGGCAATTAACAATTATTAAGCTATGCGTTGAAATAATAAAATTATTTGAGCCCTACTAAGCCATTCTGTATTACAGGTTAACAACTGGCAAAAGTTTTGATTATTCTACGATACAGGTTCTTTTTTCGAAAGGTCTAAAGATTAATCCCTTTCTCTACTGGTCCTTTAATCTACATATACGAGTATATGGCATTCGATGTTTCTATTTATATCAACAGTTCATTAATAATAATGCAATAAAAAAAGCTTACTATAAATTATGACCATGAATTGTGAGTCCACTGGGACTATAGATCCTATATATGATAACATAAATAGTATATTTATTTTTATCAATTTATGCTACATTAATACTTCATTTATTAAACTAAATACTCGTGTGTTTGGGACTTTATTTGTACTCGTATGTATACTTTTCATTGTCTAATTATTACAGAATGTAATAAAAGACCTTCTTCAATGCAATAGTCATAAATATGTAGGGGAGACCGGGACGGTTGAAACAATTATTTTTTTCTTAGACATCAAAATAAGCAATAAAAATTAATGTAGTTGCCATCAGACAACGCCATCTATGTATTTCTTTTGTTCTGACTTCTGGAAAAGAAGATTTTAAATTCTCAGCAATACAAGTTTTATACAACAGTAAGGTTGTTATAGCGTTGAAAATATCGAATTTTGTGCCTGGAAACTACGATTCCCGAACATCATTTTTTTTTGTGAAGCTTACGGTGAGCACAGTGCATTGAGTAATAAAAAAAAATAAAAAGTGGCATTTTTGATAGGAAAAATGAACGAAAGGCTAGAGTTAGTGTTTAGCTCTCTGTTTGGATGGATCAGAAAGGTATTATCTATTATGAACTGCTAAAACCTGGCAAGACAATTAACACTGTACACTGATCAAATTGAATAGAAGTTTCTGTTAAAAACACATGGAATATCAAAACAGGCTACACCAATGGATTTTCCTTCATGATAATGCACCATCTCACACAGAAAAACTAGTCAAGGAAACGATTGAGACGTTAGTTTGAGAAATACTTTAGCATTTGACTTGCTGACCTGACTTGACTCCGTTCAATTACCACCTGTTGGTACACACACTTACTCAACAGCCCTTCCATTCTTACAAAGATGTACGTTAGATATAGATTAACGCTTATATATTTTAAACTATAAAATCCTCAAAAGTTATCTACAATTAATTTTAGGAAGACAACTGGTAATTTCCAATATAAATGGATGAAATTATATGTCAAATAAGAATTCAATTAAAAAAATACTCCCTTACACTTTATTTCTCTCTCTCTCTCTCTCTTACCCACATGTAAAAATGTCTTTTGATTCTACTTTCATCAATTGCCTTTTTTTTTTTTCAATTAATTATCTTAATTTGATGTATACATGTAAGTATATTTATATAAACCACCTCAATCAAGAAGGAAAAAAATGAATGAGTTCCCATAGGATCCCATTTTTATCATAAATTGTATTTTAATTTTCCAATAATGGTTGCAATTTCTTGTTTAATTATGAAAAAAATACAGAATTAAACTTTGTAATAAGTGAAATATCAAATGAAATTATGAGTTGATTATTATATAGTATTTTTTTTTTTAATAGGTGAAATGAGACAATAATTAATAATTCAAGAATGAGTCAGGCATTTTCGAAATTATTTTTGTGATATTATGCATAACATTTACAACAGTTGAATACAAAATCAAAATGAAGACTTATGCTGATGAATAAATGAGTAAGCAATAGGATAATAGTAGAGATAAAGGGACAAAAAATTTGCCCTGTTGGTTAAAAACATGATTTGAAAAATCCAGTGCTTAACAAAGAAAACAATTTTTTTTTGTCCTGTTATTTCCTGGAATCCCTCTCAGCAACAATATCCCCGGAAATGAACCATCCTAATGGATAAAAACAAGAATTTGTATTTAATTGATTTTTATGAAAAGTATACATTTAAAGTTAATCAGATTTTTAATTAAAAGTGTTTTTGGTTATGTTTAATAATACCACCATGTATGATAATGCTCTATATTAAGCAGGATGATTGTAAGATTTATTTGATGATTTTTAAATCTAAGGGTGTCAACGGGCTTGCAGTAGACGTTACAAAAATTTTATACGAAGAAAAATACAAATCAGTGAGATCAGTGTCACATCACCTTGTTAAATATTTTATTTTGGCTTCGAAATATATATACCCTATTAAGTTCGGATTATATCTTGTTCATTTGCAACCCTTTAAGTTGTAAAACCTACTATTTAGCCCGAAAGAGTATAAAATGTTTGTTCAAACCAACATTCCCCTACACTTTCTCTATTAGACCTTTATCAAACATTTTGGAATATCCATGAACCAATTCAAAATAGATCCCCATTAAATCGTCAATATTTAGTAATGGTATTCATAGTTAATTTTGATCTTTCACGAAGCTAATAGTAGAACTCACTTGAAGGTGCTAGTTTTTTTTTTTTTTTTTGTTAATATAAAAAAAATTACTTCAATTGCATAGCGTTTATAATTTAGTAGAGGTGGAAAAAAATTACTATACTTCAGGTTCAAGTCTTTGTTCATAAGTCCAAGTACTTGAATATTTTTATCGACTACGTCTTTGTATCCAGTTCAAGTACTAGAAGATAAAATATACTTTAAAGAGTACATTATATCACTTTTTAAAAAAAGACTTTGGAATCCCACTCCAGGAGTTATTTTTTGATTATGTAATCAAGTTGAGTCGCAGGTTTTCAAACTATTTTCAAAGTAGGAAATTTTTCTATTAACACTTTCACCTCTGGTAATTTTTCTAGTTATACATATTTCTGCCTGACATATTTGCCGTCTTCTTATGTATTTATATTATACTTTCGAACTTTACTTTCAGTCTTAACTGTTGAAACATTATTTTTTCTTTCTATAGATATAATTTTTTATATTTCTTAAAGCATCAACTAAGATCCTGTACCTATGAGTCTTTTCGAAATAAACTTCTGATCCCGGATTTGTGACTCCTTATTAACACAATTTATTCTTTATTTCCTTACTATTTTTCTTTTTTCTTCTTCTGAACTATAGAATATATACAACTGTAAAGAGACAAGGTAAAGTTTGAACCTATGATATAGAACATTTAAAGGTGGCGAATAGTCCAAGAGACGATATTATCTGAGGCGTAATTTTTCGTGGGAAAATTGTCGCTCCAAATCGAGTTGTACGTCTCGATCCTTACTTATTAACTAAATTATTCCAGGATCTTGCTGAAGGTAAAATTCCTAAGAAATAAAACAAACTATTACATTTTTCGTTATTTAGAGTGGAAATGTGAGCCTAACAACAAAAGACTGGTTAAAAAAAGATGAAAAATTGTTCTTCATACCTGGGGCCTCTTAATATACTAAGGATTCTCATAATTTATGATTGAGTCGGGATCAAAAGTTATGATACTCTTTGTATATTTAACAATGTGTAGCGTACGTATAAAGTATTTGTGGAAAGGTCATAACTTTCCCTATTTTAATAAACATATTTTCATTTGCAAAAATAGAGACATACCTGCTACATAGTCATACATAGAGAGAGGCCTTTAAAAATTGTCTTATTATCATATGAACGATATGTAGAGTTTGAATAAAGCATAAATTTGTCTTTCTGTATAAAAATATATCATTATAGACTTATAATAGCACCCTCAAGGATAATTAGTTCTTCACAAAAAAAAATAATATAATTTCGAATATTTTATTTTGATTCAAAAATACATTATGCTTATCAAACATATTTTATCTTGCTTTTAATGAAGCTCCTGGGAATTCACAAAGAATATAGGGGAATTAAATATCTATTAACACTTGCCTTTATGAAACATGTATATTAAAACATTATACGTTGATAAGGTTGTAGACAATATTACATAAAACGAGCTTGTGTTTTTTGTACTGTCCAGTATAACTAACGTATATGCCACAAACATTTGTCTCATGAGCAAGACCTGTACATACTATAAACCAATCATATTTTAAAATGGATTTAGAAAGCATGCAGCTTATTATTATTTTTCTTCTGTTTGGCCCATGGATATAGCTACGATGTGTATTAAGGTACAAATAGTTGAGGAAATCAAATAGCAAACTTGGAACCGGTTTTATGACATTTTCATATTGAAATTTGGCAAACTTGGACATGTAGGCGTAGAACAGATTAAGACCTGAATATTTATTTTGTTCTTTGATTATTATTTATATATCAATCCAGTCTGGAGATATTGACACTGAAAGAGAAATAGTTGCGGTCTCAAGGTGAACACAAGATATGGCGAGAGGAGAGTTTTATTCATTGACTATGACATTTATGCCAAGTATGTTTTTCTACATCCTCCATCATTCCACCATTTTGTTTTTAAAACAGGAAAATACTTTAAATTTTTTCAAATATTTACTTTACTTGTTCGACTATTTACTTAACTTCAAGATATGATTTTAAAGTGTCTTTCAACCTTTCTTCCAGAAACAACGGTCTTAAATCAAAAGATAGTAGCGTTCTTACAATACCAAATATTTTTGTATTTGTTATGGGTTCAAAATGTCCTAATTTAAAACAAAAAAACAACATTGAAATTTGTCTTAAAAAAAAATAGTGATCAAAGTTATGAGCTCAAGTCCCCACACTTTATTTAGGGAGTACTAACTACAGTTGAGGCACCACAAAACAGTGGTTAGAGGCCTGCTCAAACATCCAAAAATGCAACAACCCCCAAAATTACATGACAATTATATTGGTATAATGCAGATTAATGTGTAATAGTTTTTGATACAAATTGACTTATATACATTAATAGAAACCGATTTTGAGGATTAAAAGTAATTTTTAGGAGGATCAATACTTCTATAATATTGTAGTCAGTCGTTCTTTGGTTTTGTTCTAAGTTTAAATAATTAAATATTGTGTCATCCGTTGATATAACTTTACTAAACTCATTCATTCAAATATTCAATTTCAAATATACTCTGGATATATTTATTTAAATACAACCTTGTAAAGACTGTGGCAAACAATTTAATACTGTAATTAATGTTTTTTAGCAATTGTAAGGTTCCACAAGGTTTGAGAGAATTTATTCTCCTCAATTGGAAAGAAGTTGCATAAAAAGCGAACTTTTAATTCTATTATTTGGATTAGAACAGTTAATGCTCCAGAAATGACCGAACAATAGCATATGTCATTTCAAATTGTAGGGCTCTTATAACAGAGAAAATGACACAGTCGGAACATTTAAAGTGAGGGAATTGTTCTCAATGGAGGAGCTACTGCCTACTAGCTTTTACGATTAAAGTTCTTGATGATACCATTTTAACTTGGAAGTTTACGGGAGATTTGAATAATTTTCATCCTTCACTCTCAGCAAGATATTTGAAAATTATTGTATACTATTGTTTATTTTTTTAAATTGTTCAAAAATTATAGTTCCAGCTTTTTCAATTTTTATTAACTAACTGTTAGTCATTTTTCGTCATTGTTTTCAATACTTTTGTTTAAGTATGTCCTAGCATTTGTCGTAATTTTTTCTAGGAAAGTAATTTTAAACTGAAATGTTGTAGGATGCAACTTTTTTAGAGAAACAAAAAGCAAAAAAGTCTCACTCATTAAAAATAAATGTGGGCTATTGTAACCTTCAATAGAAAGAGATCAGTTGTAACAAGTGATGCAATTTTCATCCTATAGTGTATTCTTCTTTATTATTTATTTATTTGCGCTTCACATACTCACATATCTTTTTCTTTTTTTTTTTATCCCAGGCCGAGTCCTGAGGATATTTTTATGTGAGAGTAACTTATTAAAAATAATTGAAGTTAATCATTCAACAACTCTAATTGTATAATTGTCCTTAATTTTATCTTCAACTCGACTTTTTAAATTGTTACAAAGAGTTCGTAGCTAGGGACTAAGTTGTAACATTTGATGAGTTGTATTCAAATGAATTCGTAGATTAAAAAAAATTATGGGAAAAATGTATATATGTTGTTTTAAAATTTGTGCAAGTCTAAGACAAACCAGTTCCGCATAATTAAGCTAAAAACAAGTAGATGTACAATAGTCCAGCTCTTCCCTACGATTTGTTTTCTCTTTTTATAAAACCATATACATAAATTTTTACTATAGAAAATTATTTGTTGCATCTATGAGCATATCAGCTATAAGGATCAAAGTTATTACATCTCATATATATTTATGATTATATGTATGTAAAAAAAAGCGATAACATGAAAAGTAATTTTTTAAGGGCATTTATAATTGTATAGAAAGTTCAATTGATTATATTCTACTACATAGAGCATTAAACATTACCATAAACGCCATAAAAACTCCGAAAAATTATATGAGTACCTATTACATAGAATGTAACTTCTAAGGTCTTTTGATATGGGAAAACATAGAAAAATATTCTGTAAGGGTTTTTTACTTGTGATGGTACGATTCCCAAAAAAAATCCCGATGCCCATTCCGAAAAAATACTTAAAAAAATTTCCAATGGATAATTCCGATTCTTTAATATTTAAATAATAGTGAAAAATACACTTATTCTATTACGGGTGTCCAAAGTATTGTATTTTAGTGGGGGAAGGACTGAGTTTTTGGTAATTTTTTAAAAATAAAATCCAAAAATTGAAATTTTTGGGACTTTTTTTTTTTTTTGAAGTTGAAATATTCAAATAAATATTAAAACTTTTATCAAAAGTTTACAACTATTTAAATAAATTATATTTCTTGTAAAAAAAATTCTAAAACTCATGGTTATTCCCAAAAAATTACATTTTTGGAGAAAAATTTGCAAAATTTACAACTCAACACGCAAACATATAATTTTCATTGAAAATAAATTCAAAAATCTCCAGGTGTTTCCAAAAAAAATTGGAAAAAAATTTAACAAATTATATTTTAATATAAAACTGTATGTAAAAAAATATTTAGATGTCAAATTTTTCGGAGAAAAATTTGAAAAATACTAAGTTAAATTTTATCAAAAAAATTTGAAAAATTTAATTTCAAATATTAAATTTAAAAAAAAAATATTCAATGATTAAATTTTCTTGTAAAAAGCGACAATGCCTTAATTTCGAAAGAGGCAATTTTTTTTTCTTTTATAACTTAAAATTAAACATTGCTTTTCTGATGCCGATCTTGATTTTTTTTTAAATAACACCCGATTGTCCGATTAATCGTCGCATCACTAGTTTTACGCTTTTAATAGAATATTACTTAGCAATGTTATAAAACAGTATCAAATAAAATTGTATTGAATATGATTTGAAAGGCCGAGGGCCCGAATTACACACACACAGACATTACATTTAATATAGAGATGAAAAAATCATATCTACAAAAATAAATGTACACAGATACACTTTTAATAGAATATTACTTAGCACTGTAATAATGCAGTATCAAATAAAATTATATGTAGGATTTTAATATGATGAAATTCATTTTAAAAATTGTAAAGAAATAATATGGGAATGATTGTCTGGAATTACTTGAGAGATATATATCAGTTTTACACATGACGGACTTATTTGGCTAACTACCAAATCTGGCCTTTTTCTGTTTCCTTCGAAGAAAAGGTTGCGGGATACAATACATGTCACGACGTACTATAATTTTGGAGTGCAGGTTCCATATTGTTTCCTTGGATTGTGAGCCATTCTTTAAATCCTTTAATAAATGCCTTGCTTGATGAGACTCATTTTAAAGGAAAAGGATGCGGCCAACCCCATTTTATTCATCATTTCCTATGTTTTCATATACTTAAAATAGGGTCCTAATACATTCATATAGACCCACAAGATTTGTGTATGCAAATTATTTCCTCTTCCTAAAACATAATATCTACTTCAATCTTAAGAAGTTATTTCCTTTTGTGTATGGTATGGGTAATGTATATTATTTATCTGAACAAAGTATCTATCTTCATAATATGTGTGTGCTCCTAAATTATATGATATCATTTTCCAGAGTAAAGGCTTACTTATTTACATAAATGTATATATCACTTTCTATATACTATTATATTTTAATATAGATGAATAAACGAAAAACTAAGATGAGTATGAGTCTAACTTCTGGAAGGGGGACTACTTGATTTTTATATCCTCGGGAAATTCCCGGGTAAATCCTTATTTAATTATTTCATATCATATATTTTATTAATTAGTTTAAACCTTGAATACATAATATTGAATAAAGAATCACACGAATTGAAAGTTTCAATGATTTTGTAGATGATGCTGTATATGCACTTTTAATAAATAATGTCAAGCAGAGGTCCCTCTAAAAAAACTAACCTGTGCACTATTCGTGATATGGATAAAATAAAGAATATGATAAAGCTTTAAAACAAAGATGCAAAACGAAGGTCACTTCATCTATATTTGTACAAAGTAATGATCGTGGCATTCTTTTATTTTTTTGGTCTGTTAGGGACATTGAATATTTATTTATAGGTAAAATTTGGCATTTTTCTAAGGAAAAACGGTTGTTGTGTCTGATTTTTCTTATTTTATGTTCATTATTTAATTGATTGTAGAGGTGAAACATCTCTCTCAGAATCTAATATTTATTAGAAATGATCTTTGGTGTAAATTCTTTTTAAAATTTGTATAGATTTAAACATAATTATAACCTTTTCTCTGCAGTAATACTATTTTAAATGTGAAGTTCCCCCCTCCTCACCCAAAATCATATAACAGACATCTCATATTAAGAAGGGTATTAATTTCGTAGTACGTTATGTCGAGCTACACTCTTTACATAACTAACTACACAACCTCAATGACTCTTTTAATTAACAATATATACATTCTGCGTAGGGAAGAATCAGTTGCATACGGGATAAGGGAAAATAAAAAAAAAGATATATTTTGTGACGTCAACTGGGGTATCACAAAAAGCGATAACTTACTTGGGAAAATAGATAGCACCACAACCAGATATTTCTTCAGAATAACAGGCCCTATTTGATGTGCTTGTGTTTTGGGCCTTTCAATAGCATTTTTAGCAATTCACCTATACAATCCGAGGGCTGGGTGCATTTAAGATATTATAAGGGTTATTTGATGCTTAGGAGAGCGGCAGTGGAAGAATTTAAACAGTTTCAGGGACCAACGTCCCACAATCCTTGGGCGGAGGTGTATTCTAGCATATTAGAAGAGGTTCTTGGTGCCTAGAATACTGGAGTTTTGACCCAGTACTTCACTTGCGCAATCCATGGACAGCATGTGGAAAGGGTTCTTAGTGTAATGGGGTGGCAGTGTAGTTTAAACAACCTTGAGGCACGATACTTTACCTATACAACCTGAGGTTGAATTTTGGGATATTAGGAAGCTCAGCTACATACTCAGGTACATGGTGAGGGAGAAATTTAATTTAACTCGGGCAACGCTGTTCTCCTGTACAGCCTGTGGGCTGGGGTGTACTATAGAATATTAGATTGATTCTTTAGTGCATAGAAACGTTACAGCGGAAGAGTTTAACCCGTATTTTTTCCCAGTACTTCACCATTACAACCTGAAAACTGGAGTGTATTTTGGGATATTAGAAGGTTTCCTTGATGTTCATGGAGGCGGCTATGAGACTGCAAGTTTGGGTTCTGGCCCAGAAATAGCAAATACTTACCCATTGCTAGAAAGAAGAGTGCCCATATATTTGAATAGCATATTCAAACTATCTAAATGAGAATAATTATTAAAATTTTAATGTCTTTATTTTTTTATTTAGCAATTGGTAAAATTAATCATTGTTAATTAAAACTTAATTGGTTTTAATTGCTAAATGTCTCGGCAACGCCGGGCACATCTACTCTTGTATAAATAAAGTATGACCAATGTATAGATATATATATACCAAATACGAAATGGGATTCTACAAAAATGTACTTCTAGAAACGGAACATTGGTATGATATAATTTATTACTTCGTTTATTTTTCAAAAAGAATAAATTATGAAATAGCCATGACGTATCAAGTGAGTGGAAGGAATCGACAAGTGATAAAAAAATACATTTGATGTTTTTGTGATAGTGAGGTAATAAAATAAAAGATAAGCATAGTGTGAATAAATATCATCGGATCAATAATTGTACAATGCAGTGGTCTTGGCGACACTATTTTTGTCATTTTTGGTGTTGAGTATACTTGAGTATTACTCTATAACTAATACATAGCTTCCATGAATTCAACCATTCATCCAGATTAATAAGGTGAATTCTGAGAAGGAAAGAAAAAGTTAGAAACGTCATGAGGGAATAATATAATGTCGTCATCTGTGGCATAACAAAGAACAACATCTTGAGAGTGGAAAAGAATATTAATATGAATTGAAATCTACTCAAGCTAACAAGCGTGTTTCATCAGTTTTTTAAGGCTTTAATAGATTCTTATTTTTCCTTTCTTTTTTAAGACCAGCGAAAGACTATTTTTTTTTTTTTTAGTAGAATATTAATAGAGACAATTAAATAAAAACAATCTTATTATGATTTTCATAAAAAATTAAAACAACTTAATTTATTAATTATTATTCCGATGACATCAGATAAAAAAGATCAATCTACAAAAATATTTAAAATCCTGAGGAAATTCGTTATGGAATTCCTTTTATTCAGTTCTTTTCTTTTATTTCATGTCTTATCTACTATAAAATATCCCCCCTTATTTAGCACAACTACGGCTTGAAAATTAGAAAAGAAAAGAAAAGCTCATGCTCAATATAAAAGGTATGTCTTACTCAATCCTGTTTGGCAATGCATAGTATCTACAACAACATTCGAATAACAAAACACACATGAAAAAACCACCTGTTTCAATGTCATTCTTTTTGACAGAAAAAGCAATGTTTGAGGGAAAAGAATTAAATAAAGTAGTAAAAACTAAATATACTTTATCACTATTTTTCCTTGGTCAAATAATTTACTCTAAGGATTTAGAAAAGGGCTTATTTCTTATCTCCAAGATGGGAAAAAAGATAGTCTCTATAGGTTTTGTACAATGTATATTCATATTGAATAAATATTCATGACTCCATAACAAAATGAAATTTAGTAGGGCAGCTATTTTTAAAATGTAAGGAATATTTTAAATTAACGCATTGTCACATAATTAAGTTATAAATGCGTTTTCTTTAATAATTGTGCGTTAGGATGACCACAAACAATGTTTTTGTTTTTATAGCAGTTTTAATAATCTTGAAGAGTAAAACTCATTAAATTTACTCTGCCGTGGTCTAATTTCAACTGTAAACTTTATTATTACTTCACACGATTGTCCTGAATCATATACATAATCTATGTATATGTAATAATAACATTTATAAACGATGCTGCATATATTTAATTTGGATTTAAAAAGTTTTGGGTCCTCAAGACAAAAAAAAACAGCCTAATCCGAGACAGTTAAAAAATGGCATACATCTAATGGGAATCTTATAATTAAAGAAGGGGTAATGAGTGCATTTGGCGTGTAATAGTTAACTCCTCCTCTTAATTTGCACAATCTGCTTATACAAGCTACAACTTCTATAAACAGATTGTAAAAGCTAGTTTACGCGTAAACGGCGTTGTCAGATTATTTAACAATAGAGGAAACTTTCAAAAAATATTGTTTTAGGTTCTATGGTACGCAGCACCTAGTATGGATGCAAGCCAAAAACTAATAAATATTTGCATTTTCATCAGAAAACTTTTTCGTGTGGAGTGGCCTTTGTCTGTTTTATTATATGAATACAAAACAACTACTATGCCTTTTACATGGCGTCGCTTTCGGTTCATTATTTAATATGGGACGCCAGTGAAAATGTTCTATTTAACATTAATCACAACAGTATCTTTAAAAAAAAAAAAATACTTGTCAATTTTTTACTATTCGTCTACCTTAGTAGTAATCTGAGAATTGCTTTTTTAGAAATGGAATTAATTATTGATAAGCGGTTAATCAATGTCACTGTTAGGATTTTTCCACTTGAGACCACATTTAAAGGTTATTTCCCCTCACGGAGCTTTTGTTTGAATGATTCTATGTTATTACCCGAAAAATTGACTCATATTTCGGAGCATTTCCCAAACTAACAACTGATTTTGATGTTTGTTTTTTTTCTCTTTTAGAAAGAAAGGTTGAAAGATATTTTAAAGATTACATGTTACAATTTTTTTATACTATTTTGTTTATTTATAATAGTCCTTGGTCAAGAAACATAATATAACGTTGAGCCTTTTTCTTTTCTCTTTTTGAAGAGAAGGTTGAAAGATGTAATGAAGATAAATATTTAATTAATTTATTGGCACATTTTCCAACATTATTATTTATATTCTGCAAAAAAAGTTGTACATTCTATGATTTCTTTTTTTGAATACCCTTTCACAAATGATACTAATATTTAAGTCTATTATTATCTTGTAAAGTGAATATGCAATATGTTCATTATTTAGAATCACATCATTTTGATAATCTAAAATTCATTTTTTGAGGTTATGAGTACGTACACATCTGTAGAGCTGATATATATATAAAGCAGTTTTTATTTTATTACTGTTCCATGAGACTGGCACTGTTACCAGAAATCCAGATCACGAAAAAGAAGAAGTATTGAGACAAAGTCTCTCATCAAGGCCAACAAGATCCAGAAGAAATCTTGCGTCTCCAAGATGAAGATGATAATTTTTATTTAATATGAAATTTATAATTAATATGAAAATTTCAATTAGTTAGATACTGACTTGATTGCTTTGTTGATATAATTGTTTAAACATATGCATAGAAGGATCCTTCAAAAAGGGCAAACAATGTATGCTCATTGTACGTATCTATGGAAGGAATCCTTTTCTAATGGTACAATAATCATCTCTACAAATATTGACATACACTCAAATAAGAATAAGAAGCTTTTACATTTCTTTTCAAGGAAAAGGGAGGGGAAACAGTCATTATTGTTCTTTATGCAAGTAATTTTTTGTTTAATTTAACTTAGATATGTAGTCACACGTTTTATCGATGTTCCTTTCCTAAAAAATTGAATAATATATTCAATTTTCTTAAAAGGAAGTCACCAATGCCATTACATTTCTAATATATGTGTCTTAGAGTGGTCACTATTTTTTAAATGAAACAGTATGAAGGTGACCAAACAAAAGTATGAATATCAAAAAAATTACAAAAATATATTTGGTTTTACGGTCTATTTAAAAGCTTGGGCTAATTTTAGCATCCCGTTGAGAGAATATATAGACATTCCCTGGACAATATTTTACCATGTTGATGTAAAAAAAAAAAAAGTTATTCTTGGTTAAATCACGAAAGTTTTGGTCGTTAATCTTGTTTCAATTTTATATGTACTACGAAGCAAAAAATGTATGTTTATGATCGAATTTTTGATAGTATGTTAATAATAAATTTGTTTTATCGTCATTTTGTCCGTGTTCTGGATAGGAAATTGGTTCGGGGACATAAAATATATAAACAACTTGAAGAGCAACGCCTCAACTGAATGAAAGTAGGGAGCAACAGAAAAGAAGAAGCAATTCTATGCATTCAATTAGATATTTTTTAATATCTATTAAAGCTTTATAATCAGTTGTTGACCTGAATTTCAACTGTTCAATGCACTAAAAAAGAAGCCTGCCAATTCTTCTAAACTGTTTGTGTTGCTCTTTTAATTCTTTAAAAATGTCGTGCTAAATTTAGCTTAAAACTTTGAAATGGCTGTAAAAACTGGGAGTAAAGTCAAAAATATTCGTTATAATTCTTAGACATATCCATATTTACACTTTAAAGAAACACCACTTTTATAATACTCATTTCAAACATAGTGATCAGTCTAATGTGTTATATTTTATTGTATTATGATATAAGAAAAAATATGAACATTTAGTTGGTTGCATGGAGTGAATTCCCCTATTTTTATTTTATTTAGGGTATGTAAGTCTTTCAAATTATCATATCTTAATCTGGTATATTAATTTATATTTCTTTTTTGTAATACTTTAAGAAAGATCCTAAGGATATGAGAAAACTTTTATATAATTCGTTTTTATGATTCTTCATCCTTCTTTTCTTACTGTTTATATTATATATAAAGATAGATAGATAAAATACATAGATCAATGACAATGACCAATAGGGAAGGAAGCTTCTTGAAACCATCTAGCTGACGAAAAAAAAGTAATAAGACCAACACAATTAATAAAATATAGTTATTTTTTTAAACCTTTATTTAAACAGCAGTTAATTTATAGAAATTAGACTTATCTAAAATTTTTTGATGAAGATACATTTACAAAAATAAAACTTAATATTATGGTTTAAAATTTCTCTACTAGATTAAGGCTAGGCTTACAAACAGAAATGTTAAAAACTTAAAACATTAGCATCTCAAATCAATAAAATAAAAAGAATTAACATTAAGAGCAAATTTGCTTTAAGAATAAGAGCCTTTTTTTTTTTTTACTCTTTCTAAAAAGTTTGTGTATTTTTTAGTGAGGTGGAGCAGCATAGTTTTGCAAAAATGTATACTATCAAAATGACACACTAAACTCAAAAGCGGTGACAACTGGCTTTCAGAACATGTTGAGAATATAATATTCTAGGGAAGGAACCAAAGTTGTAAACTTAGCAATTTCTAAAAGTGGTCAAAAATAGGATTTTAAATATTTAGCATCCTTCTTACACACTCAGATATATGTATCAATAAACTATCATTTGCACTTTTACTTGAGTGCTCATTTTTATTTTCGGATTTGTATTATTCTTATTATTATATAATCATTTTTAAAACTCTCAATATAGGCTTTAGAGAGAAAAGAATTTCTCTCCTTGAACTACTTTGCTAGCTCCTTTATACTACCAGAGTCCTTGGGAGTTGGGTATTTTTGAAAGGATTGAAAGCCTCACAGGCATAGCAAGGATGCTTAGAACTACAAGACTGAAGTCCGAAGACGATGTTGCACATCTTCAAGTGTATCGAGGCAATGAAGTTCAAAGAAGATAGGCTTAAGGCAGGATACGGACGTTTTTGTAATTTTCTGTGACATTGGGGAGCATTACAAGGGAAAAGAAGCGCTTCATTCCCGATTCTTTGAAGCCCCTAGATGTGCCTACTGGATAATTGTCTTTCTGTATCACATTAAGGCAAATCTTGAAGAAACTTTCCCTACATCTAGTCCCAGCTTGATGTCACAGTCTCCAGTTATGTTCCAACTACTAAAAATGAACTGAATTAAACCCTTTACATCCTTTCAGAATAGAAAAAACCTTTTGTCAAGCTCAGTAGATCCATCATTATTTTCTTTCATAAACTCTAGCTCTGTCAATTGAAAAAAACTCCTAGCCTTTCACTCCTCTCTGTCAAGATCATCTGAAAGTTTGGCTCAACGAAAAGTCTACCGAGATCTTACTACAAAGATTTGATAACCTCGAAGGTATGGTGAACTGACAGAATCCTGAGTAGAGAGGAAAGTGTGAGGAAAAATCTGGGTTGAGTTATTTTGAAGTCAGCTTCGCCCGTCTGAACGTGGAATAGGCGTAGGAAGACGTTTGGATAGACAAATCACAAGAACCAAATGGGCTCAGGTCACTTAGTTCAGACTGGATAAGTTGGTCTTTTCCTTTTAGTGACATTTTTGAGAAAATGTAAAAAAACTTTGCTATCAGATACAACATGTCTGATCCCTTTTCTGACCTCTTGTTTGCATTTAAAGCAGATCTGGAGAACCTTGGGAAATTTGTCGGGGAGACTTTTGTGTTTACCAAAAGGAACAGGGTAAGCTCGTCCCACTTACTCGGGAAGAAGTGGAAGGAGTTGCAAAGACACATGGTCACGTAAATTTAAAAAAAAGGTTTCTTTCCAAGATTATTATGAATAATATCCACAGTTGATCCATAGTCGTAAGTGGGAGTCGCTTTCCAAAGAACCTTTTGTCTATTCTTTTTTAAGGTTAAAATTGCATCATCCTTTGATAGAGTTAGTGACTCTCATTTTTAGTTTCTGCCAATTGAATTCTGAGGAACCAGAGTCACTCATTTCAGGGCTAAAACAGTTATCACTTTTGTGGTAGAACACTTTAAAATTTTCAAACCTTTTCTGGATGCCATAAACCAATCGGGAGAATTGCAGTATTGGATTTCAATCCCTTGTTTTTTTTATTATAAAATTAGTTTCTCCCTCTTATTTGACATATTTTGTTTCCCAACAGATTCTGAACGAAAACACTGGACAAAATTTGTTGGTTATCAATATCAGTATGATGCTTTAGGGCTTATTTATCTTATACAGCATTTTTTGTTGTTTCCATCCATTTGATGTAAATATAATCAAACTTCCCCCCCCCTTTTGACACTCTTGAAAATGAAACATATCATTGACAATCTGAAAACACTGATTTTGGTAAATATAAAGAAATTTTTTCAAATGTTTGACTCATTGATTTATTTATAGTCATTAACAATACTATCTTGTCATGTCTTTCTTCAACCATAAGTAAGATTGAAGATACATACTAAGATTAACTAGCTCATTCTCTTCCTAATTCCCTTTTTCAATAAATATTTTACATACGCTCTCCCTTTTTCTGTTTGTACAAAAGAAAAAATCTATTTATTTGCAAAAAATCACACTTCTTCCAGAGTCCAGGAATCTGGTTTGATCAGAATTAAACGTAGTTTTACGTACGTAACTCAAAATTCTGAACAACTTTTACTTTATTTTTAAAGTATGTATCTGTTATGTAAGATGTCCTGTAGATATATATATACATATCCACAAATTGGTGGGGAAAAGTCCATTTATATAGAAAGTAACATATTATTTTTAAGAACTTTCTTTATTTATGACGATTAACCTTTAAAAAATGCTAACTATGCAATTTTCTTTTCATTTTCTGTGGATTTTTTAAAGGGTAAAAAACTTTTTATTTTCCACAAACTTATAATTCATATAGGTAGATAATACATATATTAAGATAAATATGAGTCTTATTACTATAAAGAGCAATATAATTAATGGATGTATTTTTAAACAAAAGTTTAATCAAATTACATGTTTATTTTTTTTAATTAGAGGTAGAGACAATGAAATAATTTTTTTTTTTTTCAAACGAAAGATCAAATACTGTTTATTACATCATAGATAAATAGAAAGAGTACGAAGCAATGCTTGGAGTTCTTCTAAAGTCAACCTTCTTCTTTTTTAGTTTTTATAGTTCCCCTCTTTTTCTTTTTGAATATGACGTACTGAGCTAAGTGACACGCCCGTAGAATATTTTTATTTCTTAGATGAAGTAATCTCGAAGTTTTAAGATATAAAGGCCACATTTAGAAATAAAGTGTCTACAAACAGACAACGAAACTTTGTTTTATCAATGAATATATATATAATATACATATCTTATACAATGAATTGTTTGGAAATATTTCTTACAATGAAAACTGTGTCAATTACTTAGTTTAAATTAAGCCGTATATGTACAAAGGGAAAATATTTTCGATCTTTTGCGTTTGTTTATTAAACATTAAAGTTGGCTTTCTTATCCTTCTATTCTTTAATTATGACTTGAAATGTGAAAATAAGTGAATTTTAGCCGTTCCGGAGTATCTCAAAACACACGCAGTCTGTAAACACAAAAGCAAGCTAGAATTATTTTTCTCAAAATTGAGATAGGATTACAATAGTACTATTCGACAAATTTTTGAGAAATTGATTTATTTTATTAAAAACTGGTCATATTAAATTAAATAAAGTTTCCAAGCTACAGCTAAAATTCTTTAATGTCTTAACTTTTCCCAAAAATTGAAAGAAAAAGCCAAAAATTTACTTAGATATGTCTTTAAGACATTGAGCTGTATTATATGATGTAAAAAACTTATTGATATTTTCTTTATTTTTTTTATTTTAGTTTAAGATTGTTTTTATGTTGACGCCTCAAAGTATTTATTTTTCAAGCAGTTATTTTTTTGTTGGTCGTAGAAGTAAAAATATAAGTATGACATTTTTTATATTTATAGCGTTTCGTCAATAGAAAATAAGCCTATTTCCATGGCTACAATCTAGTGTTTGATGTAATCAGGTGAAAAGATTAATTTTTATACGCCAAATGTGGTAAATTTTCTATCTCTGTAGTTTATTTGATTAAGCAATATTTACACATATTTGGTTTCAATTAAAAAATGCGATAGATCAAATAACTTTGAACTGATATGCTTATAAATTTTGTTTTGAAGACAAAGTATTATTGACGATAAAATTAAATATAGTTTTAAATTTATATTGACTTCTTTTGTAATCTCTCATTCTCATAATATATGTTGAAATAATAATATATAATTTTTTATCTACAATTCAAACTCAACAACAAACAATAATGAAAAAAGGTGTATCTAAATAAAGTCTTTGTTTGACTAAAACTGTGAAATTATTAATTATTTAAAAGTTGTTTAAATACTTTACGACATTAATTACACAATATTTTAATTCAATTCCTAATTTTATTTCATAACTATTCCACTAATAGTAAGATATAAAAACTTTTACGACATTTATATTGTGATAAAAAGATGTTGTATATTTATCAATGATACAAGTCAACAAATTTTTCCCTTGGATTTTGATAACACTATCGAATTATCACCTTTTTTCAATAATAGGCCTAAATTAAGATGATAGGTTAAACTTACTACAAAAAATTGGGAAAATTTAACTTGAAGTTGTCGTGGGCGCCATTTTCAATATTTGCAACAATCTTTAATGGTATTTTTGCACAAATCTTTAGAGCAATTGCTCTTTTGAGGATTTTAGAGCAAACATTTCCAAATCGGTTGAGTTTGGGCGGAGTTATGGTCCACTGATATTATAAAAAGTCTACTTATTTATTCATCAAAACATATTATTAAATTTTTCGTAATTTTTAACTCAAATTTGATTTTGTAACCCTGGCAACCCTTTCTAGCCGCAAGTAAAGTTGCAACGTTTGACAAAGTTGTGTTCAGATACAATTTGTGAAAAAACTACAAGCTGATACTTCCTCTATAAATATTCAAATATTTTATATCATATGTTTGTATGTTAATATTTAATTTTGATGTAATTGAGTCAAACCACCCGCAGAAAATTGATACAAAAGCAATAGCAAAAAGTCTTCCAACTTTCTCCAGTCTCTCTTATATACATTAAGTCTACTTATCTAATATAAATTGGAGACAATTCCGTAGAAAGCGTCCCAATTAGCCAGAAAAAAAATGAAATATTAGATGAGTGGTAATTAATGCAATTGGTAGAAAACTATTTAATTGAATAATCTTTGAATAATAAGTTCGTGTCTTGTTTTAAAATTTAAGGAGTCTAAGTCAACCCCACTTGGAGTAATTGTTAAGGTTCAAAGTCTCTCTTATTCATTTTATAGGATCTTAAAGAAATTTTATTATCTGATAAGAATAGCAAAACTGAATTTATAAAATTAAAATGAAATGTTATGTACGTTCTGCAGTTTTCATTTTAACAATGATATAGTTTTTGGTTTTTTTTTATTTATCTTTATTGATAAATGGATACTTTTTAACAAGATATGAAGTTATTTTATTCAGTGTACGTATATAATGATAATGAAAAAGATTTGCGCAGTGATCAATCAAATTAAGTTGTACATTTTTTGTTTTTCTAAGTGATCCATCTTTTTAGATATAATCTTCCTCTAAATAAAGATATACACATACACAAAATCAAAAAATAATGTCATTTTTAATAATATTATAAAGAAATTGAAAATGAACGAAAAGTGACAAGATAAAGTGCTTTACATCAGAGGATTTGGGTATTTTTGACGCCGATATATTGATGCAAAGAATTATTGTTTTAATGGTATACTTCTATAACATTTTTGAGTGCTTTTAATAAATTAGTATTCCTTTATTTTTATGAAACTTGAAAAGTATTTCATTAGACAAGTTTTTTACTTTACCTATTTACAACTTTTTCTTGTAAAAGAAACAGTAAAAAAGATGCAAAATTAGTAGGCTTTCGAATAATCAAATATTCAATAATGGTTGGGAATTCTTAAGAGTTTAACAAGTCAGTAACATTCACATCAATGAGGAAAAGAAGAAAAAACATCAACAACAAAATATACAGTATATTTTTTTGTGTCAGCGAAGTTAAACAATTAATTAAGCAAACTTACATTCTACTATGGATAATAAAAGAAACTGATTGACAAAATATGTGGCTTCTAATACCTTTTCAAGAAAGGGAACTTTTGGAATTGTCAAAATTGAACCCTATTAGAATGCTCTCAAAGTGAAAGATATGGCTCAAATGTTGTAGTTTTAAAGCTTAGTAAATCCTACATAGTAGTTAAAGATAATGGCACATAGTTTTTATTAGATTGTCTAATGCTAAAAACGTGCTGGTATAACAAATAAATTTATCTCAATGGGATACACGAACGAGCAGATATCCTCAAACCCCTTTATTATTGGTCATTCGACTAAACATGTGACATGAATTTTTTTTCTGACCTTATTTTTAATAATCTATTTATTAAATTTGAATGTCTGCTAGTGGGTTTTGTCCTATTATCACGACCCAACCAAGGGATGGATTTTGTTGAAATTTTCTTGTAGGTTCTAGTAATTTTTTTTTGGGGGTTCTAGGTGACGGCAGCCTTAAAATAGCATTTATGAGCACTTTACCTGTACAACATAAACAAACATACAAACATGGGTATATTTTGGGCACTAGAAAGGGTCTATGATGATCAAGGAAACGGTGGCGGAAGAATTTAACATGTCTTAGGGACCAGTAGCCGGCAACTTGGGTTCTTTTGTGCCTAGAATCAAGGAAGTGTTAGAGTTTAAACTGCATGGTATTCTGTACAATCTAAGAGTAGGGGTCTATTATACATATTAGAAGGGTTCCTCGATAGTCAGGAAAGCGGCTGTAGAAGAATTTAATCTGCATCAGGGGCCAGCAGATCATATACACAACCCGTGGGTGAGAGTGTAGTCTAACGTATTAGAAGGGGTTCTTAAAAATGGGCGGGGGTATAGTTTAAACTAATCTGAAGCACAGTATTTCACCTCTATAACCTGAGAGCTGGGGTGCATTTTGGGATATTAGGAGGTTCTTTGGTGCTCAGGGAAGGAGCGTCGGGGAAATTTAACTTTCTCAGGAAAGGAAAATTCATCTGAACACCCCTATAGCATATTAGAAGGGCTATTTGGTGCCCAGTATCGCGGCAGTCGTAAACTTTAACTGTATTTTGGGACAGAACTTTGCCTGTACAACATGAGAGCTGGAATGTATATTGGGAGTTTAGAAGGGTCTTTTGATGCTCAGGGAAACAGCAACAGAGAAATTTACTTTAATTGGTTCCAAGCAGTTAAACTGCACAAACTGTGGGCTGGGGAGTAATATAAAATATTTGAAGACCTGGAAATGCAGGTGCGGTAGACTTTAATTTGTATTTTGGCTCAGTATTTCACAAGTACAAACTGAGAGAAATTTTGAGATGTTAGGAGGTTTCCTTGATGCTCAATTATCGATTATTTAAGTTCGAGTTTAGTCGATATTTATTATATGCGAGTTGGAGAATTTTCTAAAAAAATTATCGACTTTATTAAAGTCAAATTTGTATGGATTTTGAGTAATAATCGAATCCAACACTACTCATTGATATTTGAAAATCGTAAATACATATTTGTAGGGAAATAATTTCCTTCCTAAAAGCTTTTTTATTCAAAAGAGATCTTCATTGAATTAGCAAGAGAAAAAAAGGAGATGAGAAGAAAATCAGGAAGATATCTTTTTTTTCTTTTTATAGTACTTTTTCTTAACATATTAGCTTTACATGCTTCGTTCTACACGATATTCATGAAGGCTCATTGAAAAATCTTGAGAGGAAAAGAAGAAGTCAGATAATTCATTTCTTTTTACGAACAAAAACTAATCTGACATTTCTGTTTATTTTCGTTATTTAAAAAAAACGAAAATCACCATGCTAACTCTGGCAATTTGAAGGTTATTTTAGAATAAAGCAGAGTAGCTCTAATGACGTTTATTAGATCAGCTACAATTAGATGTGAGAAGGGAGGAGGGGAGAAGTAAATAAAAAAAAGTATATATACAAAAACTACTCCAATGTCGATGCTTCCCTCTACTTTGAGGCCAACAAGGACTTACAATTATAACTGTGGAACAAATCCTTTTGATTACCCACAGTCTTTATGTGAAGAAACGAATGGTCAATCACGGTTTTCATATTATTAAATGTAGTAGAAAAGTAGATAAATAACAACGAAGAAAAAAATCAGGTAAGCAAAATAAATCAAGCAACTTTCATCACAAGTTATAACACTATTAGTGCCCAAAAATTCAAATTTTTCTTCCCCTTTGATTAAAAGGGGGTCATTGATCTGGTTTTAGGGGCTGTATAGTATTTTTTCTTACAAAATACAAAAGACTTTAAGGGAAGAGATGACAAAAAAAAGAGGAAAGTATACCCAAACAAAAAACAAACATGTGAATGTTTTTTCATACATTCACACTCCTTTGATCAAAAAACGACTAGGGATGGTACAATTGTAGAGCGTGAGGAGAATAAAACTGTAATATTTTTACACATTACTTCCCAAGTGAGTCAAAAAATGAGTATACACGGAGCGGGGATCAAATTTTCGCCTATTTTAAACCTTGATAACTTGAAGACGACATTATCAAATAAAAAAACCGGTTACCAAATAGGAAAGCAATTCTCGTCAACTGACGATACGTAGTTCAGTTAGCATAATGCCGTCATCATATGAGGAGATAAAGAGCTATAAGTGGAACGAGTAGCTTTCGAGGTCCGCCGTAGTCATGGCATTGGTTAATAATGGAGGTGAAATCTCCAATTCAACGATTGCTTCAACCTTAGGAGTGAATTTACGGACTGTTCAGCGTATCTGTAAGAAGCTACAAGACACATGGGATGTTGATGCCACCATAAAGAGGGCACCCAATGAGGAGGGGCCGACAGGAAGGTCAGGGACACAGACTTTGTCGACAAGGTGAAGAAAATGGTTGAGGATGACCCTACTAGGTCCATAAAGGCCTTGGTGAGGGATCTGGGCTGGCCGGAGACAGGCCCTGGGTGTGGCAACAGGACTCAGCACCCTGCCATGTGTCCAAAATCTCCATGCAGTGGTTAACCGAGAACTGTTATGACGTCGTAACCAAGGATTTGTGGCCTCCTAACTCTCCCGACCTTAATCCTTTGGACTATTTTGTCTGGGGCTATGTCGAGAGACATACCAACAGACATCCCCACAGCACCAAGGCCAGCCTGATGGACTCCATCAAGGAGGTATTCGGCAACATGGACAATGAGATGGTCAGAAGAGCCTGCGGCCGGTTCAGAGGCCGTATTGAGGCCGTTATTGATGCCAACGGTGATTATACCAAATGGATGGCTACTCTATACTTATATGCTTGTCATAGTTTTAATTTTCAATAAAAAAGTTAAAAAATGTATATTTTGTGTTGTTTTTTGTAGAAAAATATTTTGGCGACAATTTGATCCCCGCTCCCTGTAGTTCAGGTAAATAAATTTATATCAAAGTTCAAGGTAATCATTTCTTTTATTAATTTATTTGTCGTATCTTTTCTTATAATCTTTTGGTTTTTACTATAGATATTTTATGAAAAGAGGTTAAAATACGGATAAACTGGTATATCGGTATTCTAAGTGTTTTTATTCTATAAACAAAAATATATATATGTACATATATTGTTTTTTTTTAACTGTTCCTTTAATTGGTTAGATGGAGTTGCACTGATTAAGTATAAGTAAATTAAGTAAAACTCCATCTGACCTAGGAATCTTTTGGTGAAATCCATATACGGAAAGCATTTTTCTTTCTCTAGGAATCGCCTGGGTGCGAGCGAACGTACATTGAATTCAAGAGAAGAACTTCTCCCGAGCGCGTTGTCGATGAGCAACGACGCTTCATTTTTTTTTTTTTTTTTTTTTTTAATTGTTCCTTTAACTGGTTAGATGGAGTTGCACTGATTAAATATAAGTAAACATTATAGTATTACAATTACTCCATCTAACCAAGGAATCTTTTGGTGAAATACATATACATAAAGTTCAAGAGACTAACTCCCCTTGTGTGCTGTCCATGAGCTATTTTTTTAAATTTAATATACTCTGAATCTGACTTGAAGAGGGCAATCATAGATATAAACAAAAAAAAATGTCATTCACTATAGTGAAAACTATTGCAAACAGATCCATCTTAAACGAAGATCATCATGAAATAACTTATTTGGAACTTTCATAAATTTACACTATAGAGCATTTTCATAGGACGTCAATATAATTGATGTTGTCCGTTTTGGAAGACTAAGCAACCAAGTTTTATATCAATAAAACCTTCTTTTCATTAGATATTAAGGAAAATATTAAACTTTTGTTCGTCAAAAAAGTGACAAAAAATAAAATAATTTTCATCTTGCTGTTTATCAAAAATATATACATCCAATACATATGTAGTTTTATTATATATTAGACTTTAGTATGTATTTCAAATATGCTATTATATCGTTATAAAATATAATTTCCATACTATGGACAATTAATTAACTATTTACAATGAAACTACGAAGATGTTTTTCTAAAATTATCCTATTTTTAAGGTACTTAATCGATCCAAATAAAATAATTAATTGTATGAATTGAACAATTTCATAAATATTTTAAAAACAACTACTTTGATTATATTAAAATATAAATGTTTATCATTAGTATGAAGTTGTGTTCAATGTAACTTCTTTGTTTATACCTAAGGCTATTTGATGAAGTTTTATAAAGATTTATTGAGAATGTGTCCACTTTGTGTCGAAAAAATATCAACTGTAGGCCTTCAATTATGATACAATTAACGACGTCAGTTAATAACCTCTATAAACGAAGGGTGTTTACAAACAAGCAAATAATAGATGATATAAAAGATTATTTGTATGTAGTAAAGATCATTTAGTTTTTTGTTGACACTGCACTATGTTCATAAACAAAGAAGATTGTTTGTAACTACTGACACTTTAAAATCCAATTACGTCCGTAGAGTCTGCAGTTATTTCCCATAGTTGGTTTCTATATTAATTTGTACATTAATTAACTGTTGTCCATAAAAAGAAGAAAATAATTTTAGTCATCAAAATATTTGATAAATGAATCTATTTGATATATCTTTTCCTTATAATAACACAAGTCAACCAAAATTTCTTCTTCAAAAATTTTGAATCAGAATTTTCTTAAGGTTGATAAAATAATATAAAACAACTCCATTGCTTTCATATTTATATAAATATGTGCTTATTTATTTTCACTTTATAAAGATATATGTACAGCATTTCTTATAAAATTATAAAAAAATGATTATTGTTTCAAGCCATTTTTGCATCACAAATATAAAAATCAAATCAATATCCTTGCTGAACTTGAAGTTTTAAAAGAAAAGATTGTTTTCGAATGAAAACCCAATTATTTACACTTTAACAAACCCCTCATTTCACTTAAACACAGATGATAACCCAAGGGTAAATCATTTATAACCAAATCCCATAAAATAGACTGTTTTTTAACCTAAAAAATACATTTTTTCAGGGTTTGTATAATATAGGTATTATTTGAAAAATGCTAAATTTAAAGGAATAAGCAATTTGATAGAAGTATTTTTTAAAAATTCAGTATAATGATTTTTCTTTTTACATTTTTAATAATCGAAAATTGCAGAGCACACATAAAAAACAAACAAAAATAATACAAACCTGTGGACAAGAACCAACAAAATTTATTTACAAAATGGAACAAGATGTTAGTCCGAGAGGGTTGAGGAGAGTAGTTCTTTGTAGTATACCTACTGTATTTATGGGCCTACATATAAATTACCTGGTAATGCCTGAATTATGTTAGTTTATCCATTCATTTGATTGCTTAATTTGATAAAACAGTGCATATACGTGATTTGTTACACTAATATGTATTAAACAAATTCATCAAAATAAAAATACGCTAAATTATTTTACTTACTTGCATCTTAACTTCAGATATTTGACAACTTGGATCTAGCAATCAGAAAGCCCAATATATTTTTCTTCAAAAATCATTAATACAAGGCAAATACGTATACCGGAGAAGTTAAATCATTATATATGTATATATCTAATTAAAATACAACTATAGCTAAGTGTGTTTGGATATAAAAGGGGGAAAAACTAACGAAAGAAGGTTTTTACTCACGACTATCACTTTTCCTCCCTCATTAAATTAATTGAATTATTGTATATTTTATTACTTAATGGAGAAAAAAGAAGAAATGATTTGTTCAAAGTTTGTCGTTGTCGAGTTCAATTATTGAAGGATAATGATTTTTTATTAGACATTTTCTCTCATAAAACAAAAACTCTTAAAATCAATTATGATAATGAAAACTAGGCGCAGATATATGTGTGTATACATAGAGGGCCTTATAATCAAGTTTGCTATTTTTGTTCTTTTAAATCCGAAGTTTTAATAATGTTAAGGTTACCAAAAAAAATACAGAGGTGGACAGACGCATCAAGACAATATTTTCAAGTAAGTTTAAATAATAGTATGTAGATGGCATTTTAAGAAAAAAATTATTATGTATGAAAATTAAATGGAACAATTAGCAATTGTATCATTCAATATGATCAATCTTGGTATTGAAATGAGGCAGAAAGGCAGATGCAGCATTTATTACATCTTTCTTGTTAAGCAACACATGTTCATCTTCACAGAGAGATTCGTTTGCCTTCCTTCTCAGCTCTGGCACAACTAAAAATCACCCAGGCAAGATCAGGACTGTTGGAAGGCAAACTCATCATTTTTGATAACAACGTGGAACTAGCGGTCGAGGTAATGCATGATAGTTTTGACTGAGTCTGGAACCCACATGAACATTTTAATGAAGGTATTTGTCTTCCAGCCATGGGATCACAGCATTCTTAAGAAGGTCTAAGTATACTGAGGAGGTCAACTTGAGACCGACCATTGTCCAAAAATCAGCCTGCATTACATTCCTGTGTCACGAGTTATGAAACCACACAAGGTACTTGGTCTGCATCACAGACAGTCCTCTGCCACACAGTGGTTATTCTTTGGGTTGTTGGCAGCGTCCAAGGTGAAGCTTGACTCATCATTAAATAGCTTTTATGATGCCTGGATTTGATTTACAAATTTGGCGGAGATTCTTGCACTTTTGCAATCTGATTTATTTCATCTTCGTGGTAAGAAGGTGACACTGTCCCTTGATGTTGGACTTGAAGCCGAAGTCGTCCTTTATGGCCTTGACTACTGTCTTCCTACTGATATACCTCCTCCGAGAATGAACAGCCATTGAACTGCCAGGATTTGCTGTGATGGACCTCTTGAGCCCTGCGAGGAAGTGGTTTGGTTATTCCACTTTTTGGCTTTGTGTGAATCACATGAGGAATTGAAAATCCTTTATCTGATTTCAGCTGCTAGTAAACTTCATAGACGGTGCTCTTTGTATATTTTGTGACGTTTATTATTGTCTGAGCATCGTTGCCACCCTTAAACAATTTTAAAGATTTACTCAATATAGAAGGGAAAAGTAGCTACAAATTTTATGGTTTCAGCCATGAAAAATTTATATTTCAAAGAATCTTAGTAATTCTAAAAAAAATTATTAATTTGTTTGACCTATGTTTTCATTCTGTTCCTATTAGGAATCATTATTTTACTTCTTAGTGTTTTAAACTACTTTTTATTTCATATTTTACCTTCAGCTTTTTTCTTTTTAATTTAGACGTGGTTTTTTTTTCTTTTTTTTTTTTTTTGCATAAATATACTAGTTGGAGTTATTTATACCAACTTTCAAGTAAATATGGCTAAATTTAAACCTACTACTAGAAGTTGTACAGAAATATCCTACTTACGCCACCTTATTTCTGTGAAGTAATCATCAACTTTACCAAAAGTTGTTCTAGTTTTGAAATATTTTCATTAAATAAAACATGTTTCATTACACTGTAATCAAATACCAGGCCAGAGAAGTGTAGAAATTAAACAAGCTGGAGTCGTTAAGGATTAAGTCCAATTGTTTTGGAGAAGGTCCAACTTACCGACAGTTACAAAAGATTGTGCCAATAACAAACTTATCAAATAATGTAAGGTATGGTAATCTTTAAATAAACACAAAAAAAGGACATCAGAAGTTCATAACAAAATGTTGATAAATTTTTGAAAAACATAGATATACTTTTTTATATCTATAATCCCAAAAGATAAACGCTAGGAATATATGAAGATCAAGAAGATATGGAGCTTTCAAAGATGCTCAAAGGAAGATAAACTGTATATCTGGGAGCTCAAGATAAGGCCTAATAATTTATTACTTAATACTATATGACTTTACCAAGATACCAGAAACTATCAAAAATCGGATCAGTAAGTTACTATTGCAGCACCCAATACGCTTGTAAGACAGAGATACTACCTTAAAGAAGAGCTGGTTGTGTTAGCTTTATTCAACGATTAAATTGAAAATGGTACCGAGAAATCTACTTTCTTTTGAAATTCCAGAGAGGTTTCTATATCGTAAACTCAACTTTCCCGAACTGAAAAAAATATTGAATTACACGGTTTGATAGGAACACTGTAACTGAAAGTGTTTAAAATATATAATATAAAATGAGAAAATTGAATAATTTTAGACCTAAAATTTTACATGTATTAATATAAATTTTAGGTTTAAAAAATAGGCTTAGGTAAGCCTCACAAAAAAACATAGGTTTCATAATACAAAAGCGTTTTAGTATTTTGGGACACTCTATTGTACATATTAGTATTGGAATCAGTCATAAAATCCTAGAACAGCTTCCAGAGACCGTTACGATTTTTAGAAAACTAAACTAATTCGATGATCTTTTTTTCTAACTACAAATTAATAATTACCTACTTAGCATGTTTGCTGATACAAAATCATACTTACACTTATGACTAAGTTTGGTTCAGCAGTTTTGCAATTTGAAATATTATCGTTTAATTTTATATGAAAAGGATTCTTTTTGCTATGTTGCATATATGTAAAAAAAAAAAACAATTAAGAGATGAAGATGCTTGATGTGGACTGGTATCAAAGAAAAAAATAGTTTAGATCGGTCCCAAAAAAAAAATTGTGATAGATCAGTCTCATTTAAAGTTAGGTCTAGACCGATTCTGTAGATAAATTGTTAATGATGTCAGTTATGTTACAAAATTGTCAATATTAGAAAAATAACATGATATGAAGTTAAACGTGTAGAATAAATCATATTTGTAAAACTCCTAAATCAGGGGGAAAAGGGACAAAATTGGTCCATAAATTGGGATCCAAAAAATTAGTTGATATATTGAAACCAAATAAAATTCGTAGATATATTTAGGCAAAAAAAAACACCTCTACAGTTAGAAAACGAGTAAATATTTATTCTTTTTATTTTCCCATTTACTAAAACAAATCACGTACCTTAAGAAAGATAATTCTTTATCTAACGATTATTCAAATAATCGTTAGAACAAGTCCGTTTAGACTGTCTCTATTCTTAATAATAACCTACTGCGTATCCTATTTGATAAATGAGTTTTCCAATCCTCTATTGAACCAGTTTGGTAATTTAAAGGCTCGAAAACTTCATTGATACAAATTTCAAGTATATAAAATTTGGACCATTAACCATAAATATATGCAAAAAATTTACTTATGACTTTCCAGTGTTGCAAACGCCTGCCTTGGCCAAAATTGCTAAGAACATGGTTCTTGTTGCTGTTTTTTTGTTTTTTGTTTTTTTGTGAAAAACAGGAATCTCACTTTTAGAGATGTTATTTGAAGTAAATCATACTTATTTTTATAAATATCGGGATGAGTTACTTTGAATTTTTTTAAATATCAATATTGTAGCAAAAACTCAAAAATTTCAGGTTAAAATCTTTAGATAAGGTTGTTGATATTTTACTTGAGTAAAATTAAAATATTTGATATGCACCTAGATCTTTATTATTCAATAATATATATATATTATTTGTTTTTGAATATTTTAACATGACTTAAGCACTTACAATTTGTTCATTTGGTATCATCAAAAAAGTTAACATTTTTGCACTACGAGTAATTTCTTACTTGTATCTGCATTATTTAAAAAAAAGGTACTAACTTAAATTTTAACAATTTTATAAAGGGCTTTCATTTGTAACTTCAATTGATTTTATTTGACGTCAAAATAACTAAAGTTTTACAATATATAGCATTAAATGAGTATGATATTTTTTGAAGTTGCAAAATGAACAGTATTTTCTTATTTCCTAAGCTGTTATAATTATTTTTGCACCCTTTATGAAGTATGTGTGTTCATAAAAGACGAAGGGTATCACTGAGGATTTGTTAGGGAGTAATCTTTTTTATAAATACAGCAAATCTATAAATAAAGAATAGATGACCATAGGTCTATAAAACAAGTCTTTATAAGGGGTAGCTGTTTTTTCTAGTTAGCAAACTAAGTAGATTTTATTTTTTATTTTTCGAAGCTATTATCATTATTATTTCATTCTTGCGGGAGAAGGTAAAAGTAAAAAGTAACCAATAGTGAGTTTGCTCATGAAATACCGGGAGTAACAGGTACGGGTTGCTCCTCGGGAGTTATAATTGTAAGCTTTGTTCAACTCAGAATCAGCATTGAAGTAATTCCTGCCTATGTCATTGCTAAATACAGAGTGGGATATATGTGTATTTCTTTTTTTTTCATGGCTGTTCAGAGCTAATATTATAATACTTTATGAGAGTAAAGATGTACTCACCCTTAACATTATAAAAATTGTCAAAGTGATCACTTTGATTTTCGCTGAATTTTGTTGTCGGCTTATATTTTTTACAACTCTATTCATAACTGATATAAAAAACAATTCAAGGTCATGAAAGGTACAAACACTCATAAAGAACAACTGGCGTGCGTATAAAAGTTCAAGCTCAGAAGGAATGAATTTGTAATTTTACTCTTATTTTTCATTTGAGGAATTACATGTGAAAAAAAAGAGTGTAATTATTATTAATGATACAAAAATTGCTTGAGTTTTCATATAACTACAAAAAACTTTTATGTTTGTGTGTATGGCTTTCTAAAATATGAGGTAACTTTATAATTTATTATGTAAATGTAGACTCATATTTGTACAATACATATGTGTACGCTATACATTTAAAATAACAGAAATATTTAACTTAACTTTTTATGTTTGCGTATTTAAATGTATTGTACACATAATAGCTCCAAATGCTTTGTGGTTCAGTCTATCTATGCTCCTTAAATAACTCTATACATATGTACGTATTATGTTTGTAAGGTATCTAGGAACATATTTATAGTAGAGTGGGGCAAACATCAGAATTTGAGAAATCGATGAATGGGACTATTGAGAAATTTGTAATATCATGAAAGTATTATAACCACAAAATCTATCACACTCATTTCCGGTCATATTTTCTATATCTCTAGTTATTAATACACCACCCCTATTCTATACCAAATTTCAGGAGAACCGAACGTATTTCAGAGGTTTTATTTATAAGTATTTTTGAATTTTTTATTACAATTATGGTCAGAAACTTTACTCCTGAATCCACTTGACTGATATATTTAACGAATAGTAATAAAATAGTTTAAAACTTTCTCCTGATTGAAAAAAATATAGGTTCCACTAATCAAAATTTATATTATCTGTTAGATATTGTGCTACTTTCATCTTTATACATCAATACTTAATAAGTAGTTACTCCTCATAGAAATAAATTGAGTAATCTTGTCTTTACGATAGATTGAATGGGATTAGTCATCCTCATGAAGGAAATCAATTTATTAATTTCTTCCAATGGCGATAATCAAAGCCTATGACTAATGACTTATACGTAGTTATTATTTATAAAATATAAAAAGATCATTGTCAGTAAAAGTAATACATGTAGGTAAGAATATTTAAACTTTTAAAATTACGTAGAAGTGCAAAAATAAATACCGAAATTGTAAATAGTATATGTATGAATGTCTCATAAAACTGACAAAATGACCAATGCACATAAAATTCAAAAGGCTAGTCAATTTATAATAAAAACTATGCTTAAAAAGTATATATTTGGTTATTGGAAGTAGATGGTGTTGTGATCAGAGAGTCTTGTGTCGCGGAAGAGAAAGCCTTTGTCTGGTAACCAATGTGGGAAAGATAAGCCTATCTTTTGTTTAAAATTCGGGAGAGCGTAATAAAATCATTATGTTTATGATGAAGAGTGATGAGTCAGGTCTTTTGATTTTGCATGGATAGTTGTTTTTATTTCCTAATGAAGTTAAAAACGACACAAGCCTAACTTGTATCTTTCCCATGGACTTGATAAATAGTTTTTGGAAGGATTCATTCCAGATCTCAGATCCTTACATTAAGATTAGGATCATAAATTTTATAAAGTTTTAGCATGAAGGAAGGGATACGTCTTTTGAAACTTCTTTTAATGATTACCAAGTTTCGATTGGCCTTAAATATAATGTAGTGTACCTCTATATATTAAGATTTTTGTGTGTGTGTTTGTGAGTGAGTCCCGGAATTACAACCAACCCAATTAATGGATTTTGGATACATTTTACATTAAGCTTTTTAAGACTACAGAGACGGTTATGGTATAAAAAAGGCCTTCATGGCCAAGATACTATTTTTCTACTCTTTTAAAACTGTTATCCAGAACGTAAAAATACATTAAAATTACTTCATGTGAAGGGAGACCCATTTTAAACCATTAATTAGATGTGAGAAGATATATTTTTGCCATAATATATACAGGGTTGAAGATGAAACTTTGTGGGGGAAACTTCCTCGAATCAAAACTTCCAAGGGTGAAAATTTATAACTTGAAACATCCTAGAGCCTGTATAAATATGCATGGGAAACCTCTAAAACCCACTCCCTAGAGCTCATATTATGCACAAACTTTTTTTTATACAAATACACAACTTTTCTCAAATTCCCAATTTCAAAATGCAAAAAAGTTGGTTAACCCCCATCAAAACGACCTACCTTTATAAATAAAGACAATAGATAAAGAAATATATACACTATACACGGAGATATTTATTTTTTTAACTTCTATTTTTAACATTTTAAAGTAGCATTTATATATGATTTGTGCTCACTCTATAATTGAATCTTCTATTCTTTTTTCTTTTCTTTTTTTTATTATATTTTTTTTTCAGTACCCATTTTTGACCAACTGTGGGGGATATTTAAATTTTTTACATGAGTAGATTAGTTATGGTATTAAAGAGATAACTGAATGTTTAAGTTTTTATCAAATAGGATATAAAGAAACTTTTAATTAATTATTATTACAATTACATAAAATATACTGATCAACCAAAACAAACCAAAAATACTAATTTCTTAATACTCATAACCCAATTGTTTTAATAAAACTCCCTCTTCATAAGTACTTAAATTACCCTTTGCTCAATTGTTCACAATTTCGGATGAAATATACGATAATTACCGACACCTTGTCTCTGGGTAGTGTGTATAAAAAGACTAATGAAGAAGAATTTGCTTTTTTTCTTAAGCATTGAAGGAAAGGGCTAGGCATTTTATTTGAATGTGAGCATGTAACAAATGTCTGGGATAGCTTTAAGTGTGTTTTATTTTAGTTAAAAAATATTATAAAATACTAAAGATTTTAGATATGATTGCCCCTAAATCAAAAAGAGTTTCATTTTATCAAGAAAATAGTTCTGAGGATCTTATACAAATTCCGATCCACTAGAACGGCATTGCCTGATAATTATGCCCATATTATTGATAGATGTAAAAAAAAAATTATAGGAATTTATTTTCCTTTTTGTGTGTGTGTGTTTTTTATGTCCTAATCCTCTATGATTAAAAAAAATTACTTTTAAATCAAATAACTGAGAATGTATCTGTTAGAAACTTCTGATACTGGTTAAGTAAACGTATGGAAAAACATTGACGCCGTGTATTGTGCCAAAACATGTACATTATTTCAGTTACATTTAATCATTAAAATGGTGAGCATATGTTTTTGAAAATTAAAAATCTAATTTGAAAATAATTTAGGTTATAGAGGGAATTTATCTTCATATTTTTTTAAAGTATCCCTTTAATTTGTCAGATGGAGTTGCACTGATTAAGCATGAGTAAACAGTTTAGTATTGCATTTACTCCATCTGACTAAGGAATATTCTGTAAAATCCATATACATAGTGTATAGTTTTTAGGAAAGATCAGGGCACGAAACTACGCACATTTAATTCAAGAGAATAATATTTCCCGCGAGCGTTTTCCATTGAGCTACGTTGATTCCATTATCTCCATATTATATGTTATTCATGATATAATAATTAGTCGCAATATAGTTCAAAAAGGTAAAAAAAATATTATATGTTACATCATATAACTATTTTACTTTAAAGAATCGCTAAATATGTCAATATCTTTCTTACAATTGTTTAATTACTTTTCAATGGTAACTACTATTGTCATATATTTTATTTTATTCACATTTAATCTTTTTTCCTATAGAAGTTCAATGAAACTTTACTTCTTTTTTTTTTAGTTATAATTTTTTTTAAATCACATTATTCCTCCTAATTCCATGACATTATCACTTTATACCTTTTTTTAAATTATGTAAGTGTCCTATCTTTAAACATTTGAAATCATAAAAACAAAAATCACCAACTTTAAAATATTGAAATTTCAAAACTAAAATAAGGATGATATTTGTTTCCTAGCATAGACAATTAAAAAATTTGTTCAAAGGTTGATTTCTTCTTCTTTATGACTTCAGAAGTTAATGATGTATTTAGTTTCTATCAATATTTCACATATCAAATCTGTTTCCTCGTTACCCATATAAATTTATAAATTGATTCATTGTCCCATTTAAAACCAAAATATGCACTTGAAATATATATTTGAGTGACTAACAATATTCAAATAAAAGTAATTCATTTGTAGTTATGGCAATATATTTCAAAAAATTGTCTCTTATTTCAACTTAAGAATGGAGACTTAGATTAATTAGTGTAGAAAGCCCTTAACATTGATTGGTTGTTATGGCTTAGTAACATAAAGTGAGCTCTCACTCATTTCCATTCTATTTTTAGAATGAAAATGATAATTATTTACAAAAAAAATAGTTTGATGGTTTCAAATGGTTTTAGTCATATTGTAATAATGAGCCCTAAAAATGCTGAAAAATCATCAGAGAATCATTTTTTTGCATTAACTTTGTTCAAACAACATTAAACTGAGACATAACTCATAAATAGCTATATGGGAGTTCAAATCATTTGTAGGTTTCAGTTATTCACGGCAGGCCCTGGTCTATATCGGCCACCAGTAAGCAACACTCACTGTGTGATGTGTAATATATATATATATATATGTACACACAAGTAGTTTTAACCTAATATACAATTTGATATATATACGAGATACTTCATTGTTCAATTGATATATATGTGGAAGCAACATAAAAGTTACTTGAATTTTAAAGAGAAAAGGAAAAAATTTATACCAATATTACTTAATAAGAAATTATCATCATCATATTTATGGATAAAAAATTTTACTTAATCCCGAAATATAAATTGATTCCAACTTACCAAGAATGAAGAGGCAGATTACGAAGTTCTTCTCGAAGGTAAGTTAAAGGTGTGTGACTGAAACATATAACTATACGTTCTTGCTATCATTTATTATTTTCTTTGTTTTTATATTATTCTATACTAGGGTATGAGTGAAGAATAGCTATAAAGATAGCTAGGCCTGATGTGTCGATCAGTAGGACCGTTGAATGGTTAAAAAAAATCGTAACTTTATTATAAAAAAAGACTGAAACTGGCGGGGGTGGGGGCTAACTGATTAAGTAATCAGTCCTAGGATCGATCCCACACTACTCTCTAGCTAATATATCGGCCTACATAAATAAGATGTAGCGAAAATTATACTCGGAGCCTGAACGACCTAATATGTGATAACAAATATCCGTGTCATAATTTTTTTATTGAAGAACCAAAAAAAAGAAGGATAATGAATGATTATCGACAAGAAGATGTCTGAATCAAACAATAAATTTAAAAAAAAGGACATTGAACATCACAGTGCTTCCTACAAATATACAAGAATTGCAAAAGTAAGGGACATTCAACAAATCATTGTTCATCGAAATTATTCCGTTCATCGAAGTCAAGTATTGGATCCTTTCAAATTCATCGACATCAATTGTGTTATTCATCATCTAGTTCATTTTCAATACCGTCGAGACCCCTAATAAATCCCTCTTCTTGTTAAAGTATCACTCCAACCATAAAATATTCTATTAATTATCATTTTCAGAAAACAAAGTGGCGTGCTGATACTAGAGCAGATTTAAACGTAATGAATCTTTATACATTTAAATGACTCTGGCAAGGTAGACTTATATTCACAGTACCTCCACCTCAACTGAAGGTGACTAGTGAAAAATGATGAAATTCACTCTTTATTTCAATTCGAAGCTTGCTTTAAAATTAAGAAGTATTCTATGGAAACGAACATTGTGATTTGTGACAATGATAATTATTTATCTCTATGTACATGTCTATCTCTTCGCATTCTATCTCTAAATTTTTCTATCCCTGTTACAACATCGACTTACATCAATGTTCAAAATAAGAGGGAAAAAACTTTCGATAAAACATATCATTCCTTGCCAACTTGACTAGGCTCTTCACTGATTTTAGTACAAGAAACTCAGTAAAAGAGACTGAAAAATAGATTCAAACTTTTTTAGAGACAAAGAACTATTATGATACATGAGAAATACACTCTATAAGTTAATTATTCAAGACATTATGGTTTATGTATATTCGTACATAAATTTAATATAAGATGTTTGTTTGTTCATTATTGCTTTAATGGAATTGTGATGTATTATATATATATATATCTACAATTATTTTCAACCTGATATTTAATCTGCTATAAATATGAGATACTTCCGTGTGGAATAGATATATTAGAATAAAGATGTCCGTATTAGATTGGTTTATTTTTTAAGTTTTTTCGATTATGGCTAGACCACAATAGTTGTGATATGGTATGAAAATCGCCTATGAAAAATTGCATTGTCCTATGAGGTTATTTTTAGGTTGCCCATCTCTATCAAATTATGAAAAACAAAATACAAAAAATCTTTACTTAGTAAATATAGATACTCAGATAACATTTTAAATTAATTTGCATTAAATAATTTTGATTGACTTTTTTTTAGACGGATAGAAAGTGCGTGAAAAGTTTTTTTGTTTTTTTATTCTTCTATGGAGCCAAAAAGGTGAAAAAGTTTTGAAAATTTGATGATTCATGTATAGTAATCTACATCTTTTTACATTTTCAGAAACAAAAGATCAAAAGTTTTTTTTTTCTCTCTCTCTTTTTGCCCCATGGGGTAGCTTTAGAAAAAAACCCTTTATTAATATCTTATATAGATTGGAATTATGTTTATCATATTACATTGATACAAAATAATGATTAATACTCTTATTCAATCTTAATTGATGAAATAAAGAACTTTTAACTAGATGTACTACATCAAAATGATATCATATGCCTATGAAATTTTGTGTAGGTTATTTTCTTACCATTGGACAACTTTTCTAAACTAACCAAAATCTAATTTTGAAAAAAATTGAAATACACACCGCCCTAAAGTGTATGCAGTAGGAAAGCTTTATTTATTTATCAATTTTTTTCGAACCTTCCACACTGTAGTTCTGGTTATTGAGTGTTATTACTACATGAAAATTTAACAAAGAAACAGGGGATACCTTTGTAAGAAAAAGTTTCATGTGATCAATTTGTATGATATCCTAGCTTGAAGCAGAAAATTCAATTAGAACTCAAAATACCATTTGATATATCTTGAAGCTTATATAATTTTATCAGTAAACCTTCTTTCAAAAAAGAAAAAGAACATGAAATTAACTGATTGCTAACCAATTAAGTCATTCTTCTTGGCTGTGGAATTATTTTGTATTTAGTCGTACAGATATACTTACAAATTGTTTCCCATTCAACAAATCAATGTGCAGAATAATACAATAATTAATTGTACAAAAAAACAAAACAAGCATATCAATAGGGGGAAAAATCTCCTTTAATTCTGAATTGTTTATTGCACAAAGTTCATATTTTGTCTCGTGTCATGTTTTGGTATGGGATTTTTGTAGCTCAATTTTAATTTTATTCTTTTTATGCACTACAAAAGTCCCAACCCTATTCTATTTTTTTGCTTCACTATTATTTCAACTGTCTTAGAGTCTCTTTAGTTGCAACTAAGGACAGGTCGTATGATTTGACAGGACCGATTAAATTAAACGTCTCCAAGCTAAAAAAAGGGCTGTGCTCTCAGGAGGCGAAAATCTACTTTAAGGAAAAATTCTTCAAAACGTTTATTGTACATTATACGTCAGATAGTTATTTATTATGTTTCTTATTATTCTGCTAAGTGCATGAGTGAGAGAGTTGGAAAGAAGCAATAAATTTATCTTGTCGGAAGTATTAAATCCACAAGAACATAATTCAAATAAGGCTTATCTTTAAATATTGCGTTTAATGAATTACAAATACATACATAGATAGATACCGATTAAAAGTAGTAGAAACTTTTCACCTCCTCATTCTTAAAAGAGAGAGAGAGAGAAAGCAAAAAAATCATATTCATATAAAAACTTGAGGGGAAGGAAAAACAAAATCTTCTGCCAGAAGAGCTCCCTTCTATGTTTAGCACTTATATATCGAATTTGTAAAAAAAGAAGTCAAATAACTCTGACAATTTGAAAAAGGTTTAGAGGGTAGCGGCTTAGCTGCCATATTTTATATTACACTAAATAGAAACAGCTATAGGAGGAAGGAAAGTAACACTAATCCCATTCTGTATGCAGGGAATTACTCCGTTGTCGATTCTTAATTCTACTCAGCGTCTAACAAGGACTTACATTAGTTATAGCTCTCCAACAAATCCTCCTAATTACTCAGCGTCATTCATGACACACGTACTCTATGTATTAAAATACTCCTCAATAATGACAGATTTTTTTTATTGATAACAGTTTTAGAAAAAAAAACTCTGCAGGTTGCAACTACAAAAAATCTCGCACTTTTCAAAAGTCATATTTTTCTGCAACTCTACTAATATTCATATTCCTTACTTTTTCAACAAAAAATTATACACAATATAGATAGTTATTTTTTTATTGTTCTGTCCAGAGTGTTTTTATTAATTATATACTTATGTGTAACTACTGATATTTACATAAAACTATTTTACATTTTTTGTTAAAAAAAAAAAAATGTAGAAAAATTGTTTGATCAATATGCAAATAAATCAATCAATTATTATTACTGATAAATACATACAATATGTAAATTAAAAGTATCTATAAAAAAACAAGTATATATTGTCAGTAGATATTTGTTATTTTTTATCCTTTGTGTTGTCTTACGGGTCAAATTGACTCGTTTTCAACTCATTTCTCAAGAAAAAAATTGAAACTTGAATTTTATTTTATTTTATAAATATATCTCAATATTACGGGGGAAAACCATTTAATTTTGCTTAAATTGAGATTGTTACAAAGTCATTTTGATTCAATTATTTTAAATAACATTTAATCTTTAAAAAATTAAGAAACACCTTCAAACCTAATAAAATATTGATAAATATTCTCGTGTAAACTAAATATGACCAATTTATTTACAAATAGATCCAAAATAAGAGTACACTAATTGAAGAATTAGTAGATTTATAGCTACAAATATAGTTGTATAATTACAACTAATTAAAAATTTTATACAATGCAATAAGTTATAATAAAGAAGTTAATTGAATGTCATCATAGTGAGGAACAAGACTCAGAATGACAACTTTAACTCGCACGCGTACCACTCCAATTTAGATTTCAAAGCTAATTAGAGCTTCCAAAAATATGTTTATTACTAAAAAACTAATTCCCCAATGGGAATTTAATGGGAATTTAATTTTCTATTAGGATGGAGCTCCTATACACATGACCAAAATCATCACTCGGTCATTCCAGACTAAAAATATGAATTATTGAGAAAGTCACAGTGGAAACCCCAAATTTCCAAGTATTGAGGAATGAAGACAATTGTTGACCGGGTTTGGATTGAAATGTATTTGAATTACATCTCTAAGTCCTGCGTTTATTCCGTAGGAAGATTACTGCCATAACAACAGACAATTATGACAGAATAGGGCATGAGCAAACTAAAAAAAATAGGAAAAACGTATGGTGGTGCTGATGTACAAAGTTGCCCAAATAAACAAATAAGTACAAAAGCTACTGATAAAAAATAGTAAAAGCAAGATGGGACCACTATATCCAGATATTTCAAATGTTTTTATAAGAAATATTTAAAGCATTTTAAAATTATATGTAAACTATCTAAATTTGTATTTTCCGTCCAGTATACCTACAAAAGGAGAGTGTTTTTTAACACTTAGAAGAAAAGGGAATGAGGTATTTAAATCTTACAGTTGAGGATTTTAAAACACTTCAGGTAAATGCAATTATAAGAACTAACTCTACTCTTAGTATACTACCTTTTGCATAAATATATATGTAGTTTATTTATTTATTGATTTCAACATAAATTAGGAATCAAAGAAAGATTCTAAAGATAGTAAATATGAGTAAATCTACTTAAAAAAAAAAATGATTTTAATCGATTTTTTTTCTCCAAAACAAGAGAAAGAAAATAATAAAGGTCATTACTAGTTTTGTGTCTCTTTGCCAAAGTGATTTTTTTTTTTCGATTTGATCTTAAGGGATTTTTTTCAAAATTGATCGGAACCAATATTACAATCCAGACCAAGATTTAAACTGTGGTCCTGTATGTTGGCCTTGAGACTAAAAAAAGGTAACATACAGAGGCAACAAGGAAATTTTCGGAGTCATAATTTTTTTTTTTTTTGCACTATTTAAGGTTTCAGGTAACATCTCAAGCAATGTTACGATAAATATGTGGGTTTTTTTTTGTTCATTATTTTGATTTCATTTAAAATTAAACAAAAATAAGTGAACAGGATTAAAAAAAAGCAAAGGATTTCTGATCTTCTAAACGTGGATATTGATCCAAAAAAAAATTTCAAACATTGTTGGCGTGACCGTGAGGACAATCCAAAGAGCCAAGGAGAATGGGAAATGAGTCAAAAGGAATATAAGTAGTGAAGATAAGGGTTTTGAAGTGAGATATTGTTATACCAATGGGATGGGAGCGTTGTTTACTTATTAATTGTTTGTATACTTATTTGATTATTACAAAAGCTTTCTATATCTATGCCATCTTAGGCATAATGATGTTTTTAAAATTCCCATTTGCCCTATTAGGTCATTATTCTCAAAGGGGGGTCAGCGCTACATAATAGTAAAAAACAGTTCAGTTCATTATTTAACCCTCTGTTAATGAACTGGGATATTATACACTCCAAAGTGTTTTAAGAAGTTTGTTTATCCCTTAGATCAACATTTTATCGTTAATTCTTTTAAGAATGCTCCTGAAATCGAATTATATGCCATTATTTATTTATCTTGATTTTACCTTGTTTAGGATTTATTCTTATATTATACCCTTTTTAATCCAGCCTTAGTGAATTTAATACATTGTTTTGCTTAAAAGTCGTTCCTTTGTTTTTCCTTTAGATTTCGTGGATTCTTGCTTGTGTTTTTTTTATTGTGAGAACTAAGGGTTACAGCAATAGCTACAAAATTAGAATATTGTTGTTATTACTTTATAAAAATAACTCCTCCTCATCAAATACTGATGCGTACTAATATGATTCACAAAATATGAAGATTTTTTTTTTATAATTACAATTTCAAATTACACCTTCTAGAACCCCCAAACTCATGCTATTAAAAAGATTTAATAAGAATGTTTTTTTTTCTCGATGTCTTATATTCATACAAATATTTTTAGCATTTTAATTGATTATTACTAGTCCAAAATGGATGAAATAATTTTTAAAAATTTGAAACTATTATAATATTTGAACTCTTTATCATGTAATTAAATACCTTTTCTTCATACGGTTTCTTTTATATCCCATTCACTAACTACGTTATAAAAAGGATTTTCACAAATAAAGGGTTAACATAAATTATTTTTTTAATTTTTAAAAAATCTAATAAAGGGAAAGAGTACTAAATAAATCAACAGCTGGCAAAAAAATAATGCCATAATTTTTATAAATAAGACTTTATCACTAGCAGACGGATAAATCAAATTCAGAGCATCTATTATCACTTTGTTAGCCATAATTTTTGCTCTTCTCAAGATTAACTAGATTTTGAATTATTTACAAATATTTATTTTATGTAATGTTAATAGAAATATAAGGTTAGGCCATCATGTAATCGGGCTTGCTAGAATTTTCAATTTGATATATCATACCGACTGCTGGACAAGAGAAGGAAATTTTGACGTCATAGAGAATTGAAAGGGTACCAAATAAAAATTGACAAAAGGCATAAATTAAGAACTGGGACTACGTTGCTGGCCAAGAGAGAGAAGTTTGGTATCCTTGGAGTATGATATTATATCTTATTTACATTTTACAATATATAAATGATTACATATTGATTATTATTATTACGATAATAATACCTATTTGCTATTCCGAAAAAGTATAATGTATTCGCGCAATGAAACTGTCATTTGTGCAGTTGGCATTTGTGATTCTACTGACAACATAATTTTCCAAAGGATCCCTCAAGGAGGAAAAAATTGAAAATTGCTTATCATCGAAAGGATCCCTTAGGTAAATACCCTAGAATTTGTGATAATCATTTTGAGAAAAATGTATATAAAAGGTGAATTGCTGGGACTACTTATAAATAGAAAATTGAAAAAAGATGGTATCCCTTCCAGAGGTATCATACTTAGAGAACGACTTGAATAAGCTCCAAGGAAAACGAAATGAATTCAGATAGTGTACCATTTAGAAGAAAGCGATGAAAGGAGAACTGGAAAAGAGATTTACTAAATCTCAATGTAAACTCTTTATCAGTGAGAAAATGTTTGGAAAATGAAAGGAGGAGGATTTTGTTACAGGACTGATACTTAATTCCCTTTCCATTAAAAGCCTACCGTTACATTCAATCCGGTGGTCTACCTCCGGTTCCTAGTGTAACAATCCAAAAACGGTCGAACCAAAATTTTAAAAAAGCTTCTGTAATTCTTTTAATAAAATGAAGAAGAACTAGTCAAATTGTACAATCAAGAATTTAGATTGTTTCTTTTTTATACAATGGAAAATGTAAACAAAACACGCAACTACTTATACACTATGACGTCACTATTAAAAGCGTGGTGGATTCAAACATCAATCGTAAACATATTAGGGTATAACCTTGTATTTCTATTAACCTTGATTTTATGTATGTCCTTGAATCTTTGTTCATTTCTTCAAAATTTGTGCTTTTTAAAGTGCACTTAAATGCATTAGAAACTTTTGATGAGTACAAACAGAAAAATACATATTTTATTTTCAATTTTCGTTTTGAACTATAAAGAAAAATAACTATTTTGTTGGCCAATCTATTCATCTCAAGAGATTTAATATTTAACTCTTAATATACTATAGTGAAATATTAGACTTGGCAATATACTAAATTTATAATTCTCAGTTGCAAAGACTTTAAATATATATTTGTTAGTTATTTGTATTGGAGTGTTTGCTGTTGATGTAAAAGAAAGGTATCTTAACCCTATTGAGTAATGTTCCACCAGTCTTTTTTACGCCGTTGCCATCTGTGAACTGGTTCACATTCTACTATTTGGCGTACATTGTAAACTTTTTAGTTGGATTCTTATCCAATGCATTCCTTACCTCCTTGGGCTTCAGCTTGGTTAATTTTCCACTCTTGGGCTTGTCCTAGATAAACAAAACAATTAAGATATTTACGATAGAAAACTTACATTGGCGCTTTAGATTGTGCCGGAAAGACATCTTTCGACTTCAAAAAAACCGTAAAGGCAAAAGATCACTGTGTAATGAATGAGAAATTGCTGAGCCATTGGGGGCAATACGATTTGTGGAAGCCCTAAATACTCACCCCACTAACTAAGTATTATTCATTATATATCTCAACTTTTCTTACAGAAAGAGAATGTCAGGAGGATTTGCCTTGAACATTTTTGTCATGAACTTATCCGTCATGTAACGTTTGTGCCTTGCGACATTTTCGCCATGTTCCATTTTTGCCTTGGCACGTTTTCATTTTGAGACTTTTTTCATCGGATAATAATATAGCGAATGCACCTTCTTCTTAGTTATGTTAGATTGTTAATGGAATTTTACCGTTGTATTCCAGCTTTGAGAAATTAGAAAAAAAAGAAAAGAAAACAAGCTAGACAATCCTAATCAGTCACAATTGGAAGGGTTTCATCAGTTTAATGTTTGAATCAGTGTGATTTACTCACAAGTTCGAACCATATCGTTATATGGCTATTACTACCGCTATGTCTTAAAAAAACAAATACATTACTGATTACTCCAATCTGCTCCTTTCATGAATATATACATTTTATACTTATATATTCCACTTAATAATTAAATGATAACGATAACAGCTTTGGGGGAAAAACAATTATCATATTGCCAACTACAAAAAATAACAAAAAAAAATGCTTTCTAAAATAAGCTTATATTTTACACCTCTTTATATCGCTAATATCTAACAAAGAACTGTCTGAGACTATGTATAAGAGATTAAATAATTGGATAGGAAGAGCATTCACGAAAAATATATAACAAGTCCCTGTCAAGTTTTGAGTCTTTATTCTCAAGACCAAGACAAGACTACAAATAAATTATCGAATCGAGTCACAAATTAAGTTTTCTATCTTTGATAAGGTTCATAGTCAATTCGAAAGACTTAGCTATATACATAATTCAAGCAAAGTCTCACACTTTAACCCGATATCATATTTCAGCAGATTATGAAAACAGTTACGGACCGATTTGGTAAAACTTAGTGGAAAGATTATATGAATTAACTGTCAAAGACATCTTTTACTACAGGACTTGAACGGTAAAACCAAGCGTGTGCATTCTACAAGAACTAAGTGCTATTCATTTTCTTATTTGTAGTAACTATTATAGTTTATATTACTAAATGCTAAATGTACACCTGTGTCATTAATTAATTATCGTCATCATCCATTTACTAGTCATAAAGCACAAATTTGTTTGGATTAATTGCAAATTAATTTTAATGTCGTAAAATTCTTGGTTAGTATTTTTTAATTCGGTTAATACAATTGATCTAAAATCAGGCAAACAATATTATATTAATATTATCTTTACAAAATTTTTATGGTATTATACTTGTAGTATCAGTTACATAAAGTAAATTTAACGCATAAAATAACGACAAAAAAATATTTTATTAGGAATGTTATATTTTAACGTATTAAAAATAAATTAGACTTGAATCCCACATGTAACTATGAACTAAAATAGTACTGCTACTGTCTGTTGCGAAGAGTCATCGGATATATATATATGTATTATATTAGTGAATGATATTACAACTTTAAACATCAAACTGTAAAGATAAACTCCCTGAGCCTCGTGAGTAAATTATCTTGCAATATTGTGTTTTTATATATTATGCGTATTTTGCCATTCTATGTGTGAACAAACTCGTTTCTTTGTGACAATTAACCATTTTCCTATTACTGTGAGGATTTTGGATCCTAATGAATGCAAGAAAAAATTAGTTTCAAGAATCTTCCGTAATAAACCATCATTTTGAGTGATTCATAAATACAATAACTCGATTAATCTATAGAGCATTGAGGTTTGAACAGAAAAAAAATTTCGTTTTTTTTCTTGAAGAAGAAGAAAATAGTTGAAATTAGTTAAAAAAAGGAGAGGCTTTGTCAAAAAGGTCCTCAAAATATAGTAGGATCTGTAAAAATGAACTCAAGGATAATAATAAGAAAAAGGGAGAAATTATGAGTTCTATATTTCAAAGCTAATTAGAACCTCAAAAATTTGTTTATTACTAAAAAAACTAATACCCCAATGGGAATTTAATTTTTTATTAGGATGGAGCTCCTATACACATGACCAAAATCATCACTCGGTCATTCGAGACTAAAAATATGAATTATTGAGAAAGTCACAGTGGAAACCCCAAATTTCCAAGTATTGAGGAATGAAGACAATTGTTGACCGGGTTTGGATTGAAATGTATTTGAATTACATCTCTAAGTCCTGCGTTTATTCTGTAGGAAGATTACTGCCATAACAACAGCCAATTATGACAGAATAGGGCATGAGCAAACTAAAAAAAATAGGAAAAACGTATGGTGGTGCTGATGTACAAAGTTGCCCAAATAAACAAATAAGTACAAAAGCTACTGATAAAAAATAGTAAAAGCAAGATGGGACCACTATATCCAGATATTTCAAATGTTTTTATAAGAAATATTTAAAGCATTTTAAAATTATATGTAAACTATCTAAATTTGTATTTTCCGTCCAGTATACCTACAAAAGGAGAGTGTTTTTTAACACTTAGAAGAAAAGGGAATGAGGTATCTAAATCTTACAGTTGAGGATTTTAAAACACTTCAGATAAATGCAATTATAAGAACTAACTCTACTCTTAGTATACTACCTTTTGCATAAATATATATGTAGTTTATTCGTTTATTGATTTCAACATAAATTAGGAATCAAAGAAAGATTCTAAAGATTTTAAATATGAGTAAATCTACTTATGATTTTAATCGATTTTTTGTCTCCAAAACAAGAGAAAGAGAATAATTAAGGTCATTACTAGTGTTGTGTCTCTGTGCCAAGTGATTTTTTTTTTCGATTTGATCTTAAGGGATTTTTTCCAAAATTGATCTGAACCAATATTACAATCCAGACCAAAATTTAAACTGTGGTCCTTTATGTTGGCCTTGAGACTAAAAAAAGGTAACATACAGAGTGCAACAAGGAAATTTTCGGAGTCATAAAAAAAAATCCACTATTTAAGGTTTCAGGTAACATCTCAAGCAATGTTCCGATACATGTGTGGCTCACACTTCTTAATATTATTCGTTCTAGTGGCAGTAAATAAGTCATTGATTTTCAAATTACTAGTATCACTAAAAATTATTTCTTTTCTTGATAATTTTTCCATTTTGAAGTAATATTATTAACATTTTTCGAGTCATATCGTTGTTTTTTCCTTCCAGGAAAATTACCCGATACAGAACGATCTCTTCCCTGCAGATTGGGATCTTGTTTTACTTTTTATTTTAAATTTGGTATTTCTATGGGGGTTCATTGATCTCTCTAGTACTATGTTATTATGATTTTGGTGATCAAGTTCATCTCATCTGACTTCTCTTCTCCTCCGACTTCTACCAGTGTCCTTAAAAGTGTAATCTTCAGAACTCTCGATCTCTAATTGTATATCCCGTAAAAACCTCAATTAATTCAACACCATTACTAATCTGTTTTTTATTGTTGAAATTTTATCTCCATTATCCTCATCAGAAGAAGTTACTTCAACTCCATAATTACTTGTTTTGTTATTGTTAAACTTTTCTCCACACCATCATCATCCAAAGGAATCACCTCTGCAAGTGAAGGTATTCCCTTCTGGCTATTTTTATTTATTGTTTCCTTGAGATAAAAACCTTTAATGTTATTTCATATTAAAGGATTTGTACCCTATTTTGAGTACAATAATGTTTTATAGAGACAAAATTATAACCCTTTCGTGACTGCATTTTACTTCCTGCAAACTTTAACCGAACTAGTGTTCCTCAAAATGAGATAATTTGAGGAAGTGAAGATTGATCAGCAACCAAATCCATTATATAATCACTATCACAAGCTTAAACGTATTAACTAACGTAAAACGTATTTTTATTCCCTATTAACAGATAATTTATCAAACCCTTTCAATTTTAAGGACAGCTCTTCTTTGACTCCATCAGCATTTTCCAACTTTAGTCTATATGTATATTTTTATTGAATAATCTCCATGTAACTTTTACTATAAATACCCTTACAAAAAGTGTCAATGTGAGAGTAGCGATAAGAAAAAGGGTGTTTTAACTTTAGTCTCAAAAAGATTGAATGAATCTTCTGTCTTTAAGGAAGTTTCTCAGTCTAGTGATTGGCACAAAATTATTAATACCAAAGAAAGGTTATGATTTGGATATCAATGATTGGAGACTCATAACACTTTTAAACGAATGATAAAGGGTACTTTCGGGTGGTATTGCTGGGCAAATAGAGCCGATTCTCAACAAAAGGATCGGAGCCCATCAGAAAGACTTTTTTTAAAACAGGAAGATTTCAGATATATCACGCAACATTCAATGTTTGATAGAATGATTGGGTTCGAACAATATGTTCCGTGCTATTATTGCAACTGATTTCAGAAAGGCGTTTGATTCTATTTATCATCGACAAATCCTTTATTCTCTCGAACAATTATTGCCCAATTACTAACCAAGTGAGGGATGTTAATATCAAAGGGTGGGGCGTTTACTTATGATTTATTGTATTGCAATACCTCTTGATGTATTTTATTATTATTTTGATCTTTATATTATTATATTAAATTTATTTTATTAAAAGCCCAATAAATAAATAAAAAAACGATATGACCTATACAAATGCGGCAATTATATGGATCCAAGTACAAGGGTTGAACCTAGACAAACTTGATTCCATATGTATTAGACCCCTATATAGTCCCCTATTTACTTCGTTCACAATTATAATGCGTAGTGAAATACTTCCCAAAATCAAAACTTCTATATTCCATTGACTTAACAGAGAAACAATGAGAAACATTGGTCGAGTCAAGAAAGTTGCTGCATGTCAAAAATTTGTTCATACCCATCGAAATAAGGGTATTGTGAGAGGAGTGATTCCATCTGACCATTTAAAGCATACAATTGGACTTTTTGCAGAAGTTACTGATTATGGTCGAGCACGACAGAGAATTGAAGAGAAAATGGAAGCCTCCTCAACAACCAGAATTATCAAAGATTGGAACAAAGAAACACTCCAAAGGGTGTCCTCAAATACACCACAAGCAATAGTAAAATTCATATTAACACCAGGAAATATCCCATGGTTCTTTCCCATTGGAAACAATACCAGACCCATACATTTCATGGGAGAACAAAACTATGTTCAAAGTGTTATATGTTTGGTCATTTCGTTATGACATGCATGAACTGGGCTAAGTCACCTTCTGCCTATCGAAGGTGGCTATTCAGAAGGATCCATAGAATGAATAAAAGTGGCGAGGAAAAGAGGGTATGTGCGAGGGAAGTAGCGATGTCATAATTTTGGAAGATGAGAACACACGCGTGAGCAAAGTAAATAATGAAAAGTCATACTAAAAAATAAGTCAACTAAATCAGACAATAACAGAAGGAGAAAACAACACAGAAACAAACCTTTAAGTTAAGACAACGTCCTAGTGGGAAGAGATACAGCTCGAGAAAAATATTATCATAAAATCAGTTTATGGGTGTCAAAATTATAAATCAGAATTAAATTCTGACGAAGAGGAACTTATGAATAAAGCAGAAAGGAAAGGAAACTTTATCACCCTGGGATAAATTATGAAACTCCTAATAGATGTACAAGAGTTATACCTCGTCTCCACATTTTGTTAATAAATACCTAGTAAGCTACAGCATAAAAGTCAACTAGATAATGAAAAAAGTTTAAATGACTAAAAAAATATATATCTTTACAAAGAAAGAAGTCAAAACTTATGGGTTTTATTAATATTAAACTATCCGGATTCCTGATAATTTTTGTATGTCTGATGCATAAAGTACCAAGGTAACAAAGTGGGCATTAATAGAAGGGATGTATAATGTGTATTATTCGAATGCTTAAACACCAAAACGAGGTTATATATCCAGTGATGTGTCTTTATGGACTCAAAAAGAGATTCCAGAGATTATTTTGCACGACAATGACTATGAAAAGTCATCATCCATTCAAATAACTATTGGAGAGGAATTTTTTGCAGCCTTGGCTTTTTATGTAATGTCTGGTGGTAAGAAAATATGTATGAAGAAAAGAAGGACGATGGAAGTGCACCATAAATGGAAAACCTTATTGTTGTGGGGGGGAGGGGGGGGTTTCAATATAGTATGAAACAGGGATATTACGTCATCTTATGGCATCGGAACTCAAAATATCTATTCAATTCGAGAAAAAAAATTACTTTACGGGAAAAAAATTACAAAAAAATTATAAGCCTGCCCTACCTGTAAGACAAAATATGACAAGTCCATAACGAAGAGCAGAATAGACCACATTTACATCACTTATCCATTTTGAAACTGAAAAAAAACTGTGTAGACAAAAATTAAATAAAAAAATTCTGAAAATAAAGTTTATTATAAAGGGATTAATTCAATTAGTGAGGGCCATACAAAAATATGTGGAGGGTGAATGTGCAATCAGAGAATCAATTTATTATTTTTATAAATATGTTAAAGGTACCTACATAATGGTAGGAAAGCAGAGGTTTTAAAGAGTGAAAACGAGGAGAAAATTAGAAGAATACTCCAAGATCAGGATGATGTTCTTGCTCGGGAAGGACTATGGAAAATAATTTAAAAAGAAAAATGGAAGGTGCTAGAGTAACATAGGAAACACATATAAACAAAAATAAACCAACGTGAAGAAACACTGGACGCTAATAAATATTCATAGACCAAGGTGGAAATATGAAGATCTTGTAAATAAAATATATAGTAAAAACGTAAATATAATTGTAATGGGTGTTGCCTCAAGATACATCAAAACGCTCGTAGGGTATTTAAAGGAATTAGAAGCAAACCCCAGGAAAGAGAAAGTGATAGTGTTCACAGATTTTAATGTATCTGAAATGTATGGAAGAGATAACATATCACTAAATGGATCCATAAATTCAAAGAGTCTTGTACCATGGAAGGAAAATAATGTTATGAATGATCTTGCAGATGTTACAGATAACTCCAAGCCGACATTTATCTACAAATAAAATCATCAAGTTACCAAGAGTAGACTAAATCAAATATATGTTTCACACAAGGTACTATCATCATATAGTATCCTTTCATCAAATGTTCATAGAATTTAATTAAATGGGTTGTTGGATATCTTCTTTAAGCTTGAAAACATAAGATCAGAAAAATCTTCACTTAACTGTTTGGAAGAAAAAAGAGTAACAACGAAAATGAAATCATTGGATGGTGATGCAAAAGAGGAATTGTGCTCAAAAAATTGCAAAATACGTCCAAGGTTTTTCAGAAATTAGATACATCGAAAAAATTAGACTTTCATTAGAAAGTAGAGAAAGACTAAATTGAGATTAAAGATAGAAAACCGCTCAAAAGATATTAGCAACGAAAGAACGATGGAAGTACGTTCGTGCAAATTTAAATAAAGAAGAAGCCCCTATATTGTCGGGGTTCACTGTTGAATTTTACCAAGCTCTGCATGAGTTCTAAGGTATTTTAGCCGAACTTTTTAAAGGAAACTTCTTTAAAAAAAGGGTTAAACGAAGCTCAAAAGAGGGGAATTAAATCTTAGTTTCCGAAGAAAAATTAGAATATTAAAAACTGGAGACCCATAATAGTCTTAGAAGTAGAATATCAAATATACATTGGTATCTTAACTGAAAGAGTGAACCCAGTCTTTGATAAAAATTTTCCTGAAACACAATTTGGGTACAGATCATGTTGGAGAACGGATTATGTCGTTATGTTCTTCAAAGGAGCAATAGGGGAAACAAATGACAATAGAAAGTCCTTCGCCATTGATTTATTGAATTTCCAATAAGCATTCAATTCCTTTGAGCATGTGACATTTTAGAGCACAATCTCCAATCACACAATTTGTTGTGGGGGAAAAACATCATTTTTAATGATAAATTTCACTTGGTGAACATATATGAACTTTGAACACTTTATAAAGCTATAAAATTTGTTTTACTGGTAATTTTATGTAAACATCACGTGGTATTATAATTAACTCTTCCATTTTGGGAGAATATTTGAAATCCCAAAAAAATTTTAAAATAATAGCTTGACTCAATGTATAGAATTCAAAATTAAAGTAGATTTATGTTAAAGGGTTTCCTTACTTAAATGTTTAAAAAATTATTAAACTGATTATTTAAACTGATAAATTTTTACTTCAAAAATAAAGTATCTACTTCAGTTCATGTTTTTATTAGGTCATTGTGAAATAATTTTCATTCAATAATTAATTAATATGAAGTATTATTATTCAATTGATCTTTGAATACCAATGTGATTAATTTACTAAAGTCGGTAGAGTTGAGTTTATTTGCTGAATGAGACAAATAGATTTTGAGTCGCATTATTCAAATGGTTGGATTCCGAACCAAGATCACAAAATAGTACTCCAAATTATAAATTAAGTATAATTGATTGACTTTACTAATTCCCAACTTAATTAAATTACATTATTTTGATCCTTTTAAACTCATCTACAGAGAATATTAGTAATCTATAGAGTCTGTATGAAGTTTTCTATACCATTCTGTTCGACATCTAACATATCAATACATAATCATCGTTGTGAATTAATTATATTATTATTCTATAATCAATATTTGATATAATATTTCATATTATTTGAAGGAAACTTACAACATAATAATGTACAAGCCCGATCTGAAGTTGACACTTTATTTTTTAAGGGAAACTTCATCAGTTTAAATGATTAGCTGAATAATATTTACTTTAAAAAAGCCTTTAACATATATGTACTTTGAATTTGAGCTGGATACATTACGTCAATCCATCCTTTTTTTCCTCAAAAACAATTTTGTAGGATATCAATCATTATCTCAAAATGGGAGAGTAGCTTGAAATACCACGTGATGTTTATATAAAATTCGACAAATATAATAGCTTTATAATTGTACAAAGTTCGTATGAGTTCATCAAGTCGAATTTTTGTTTAGAAATGATGTTTTTTTACCACAGCAGGTTGCGTGATTTGAGCTGGTACTCCTCCCGATAGTTTTAGTACTCATTGTCTGTGTAAATGGATGAGAGAAGAAAAGAAAGGAAGATTACATGCATATTCGTTATTTAATTTTATTATAATTTAATGAGAAAACTGAATTCTGCAAATTGAAAGATTGTATACTAGTTTAAAAAGAGAAAGTAAATAATAAATAAATACAAAATAGTATATTATACAAAATGTCACACTAATCTTAATTTTTATCCATTTTTTTTTCTTTAGACTCGAACTTCAGGTAAAATTCTTTTGCAATTCAAGACAAATATCAATCTCAAAAGTTCCAGTACCCAAAGTTTACTCGAATATTTACGTCTAAAAATCCGAACAGAGAAGGATCAAGAAAATGTGGATCTGTCCTATCTTAGACTCCATCTGATCATTCTGTAGGAGTAACTGGTAATCAAACCTACGCAGATTCAGTTCAATAGTGTCCCCTGAGCTATAGTCCTATACAAATACATGATTGGATTGAAAAAAAATCTTTCAATGATTTAGCTACCCCCCACTAAAAAGTACAAAAATAGGAATACTTATTTTGGTTTTAATACTAGAACAAAAATGTTGGTATTGGGACAACACTAATATTCATTTATTGCCCAAAATATGTCCAAATTGTCTTAACATTAATTTTGGATAAGATGGGATAAGATAAGTGGGGACCGGAGCTCCATGTTTCTGGAAGATATATGTCCTTCCAGCAGCCACTAGGTGCATCTAGGGTGTGCACACATCCCTCAGGACATTCAAGTAGACTTCATTGGGGATGTTTCCCCTAGGCAAATAAGTGCAGGAAGCAAGGATGATGATGTGAACTGAGGCTGTAAACTTGGTCCTTCCTATTATTGGGACATCTTTAGGGTAGTGGGCAAACTACCTTTCATTCCTCCCAATAGACCTTAGCATCTGCACAAACGATCTTCTTGTCGGAGAACAACCGAATCCACCAACCTGATCCATGCTTCAGAGAGATTCGGAGCTTCTAACATCGCTTAACTACAACAGCATCTGTCTGTCCTTCATGACGTTTTGCACCTCAGGTCACAGTGGACTACATTCCTGATGGTGAGTAGGTCCACGTTCATCCTGCCCACCAGGTTTCACATGGAGATACCGGGGTCGTCGTCTAATATGTCATGAGGAAGTCTAATGTGCGTTTTTATCCCAAAACGATCATGAGCCTACCTTTCAGGTGTTCCCGACACATCATACTCTTTGGAAGCCTTGGCAACATCGTAAACAGTTGATTTGGGCAGCTTTGTAAACTTATTTTTGCCTGCACAACGTTCAAATTGAGAACATCTCAAGAATTTTATATTTTTTCTTATACAATTTTGTTAGTTGACTCTGATGAGGACACTTTTTTAACCATTGACTCATGGGTTGCCAAGATATTGAAGTCTAAACTTGTTCTGGATTTAAAATCCCTAGCCTTATATTATAAACACTGGATTTTTTTTATAAAATAAATGTCTATAAAAACAATAGATGATACTCCTTTAATCTCCGATTTTTCCCAATTCTTTATAAAAAAATATTCGCCAAAAAGGAAATTTGACAGCTAAGAAAAGAATGGAAAAAAAGCAAATATTTTTTTTATTTTTGAAAACTATACAGAGAAACATCAAAGACATTTGAATAAGAAATGTAAAAAAAAAACCTCATACATACAAATTATTGAGGTTGCTATATCTTCTGTCTATCTCTTTCTCTCTTTTTCTCTCAACTTCCATCTTGAAAGTCAACTGATGTATGTACCCAAAATATATTTATAAATGTATATTTAAAAATAAAAAATAAACATACATTAATTTATTCTGCACATACTTTTAACTTATTAATAAAAAATGTTTATAAAAAACTTAACGATGTTTTTTTCCCTATTAATATACAGACTTTTAGATTTAAACTCTTGAAGAAAAAAAAATAAAAGAATGGAAACTCAATCAAAGGATTTAGATTAAGGAGAAAAACACATCTTTGGAAAAGTTTTTATGAAAAACACATACTTAAAAATAATTTAATGAGAATAAAGTTAATTTTATAACTTTTTACGTGAATAACTTTTTGAATAATTATAAGAATGTAAATGAATAAAAGTGTTATCTATTATTTTACTTCTTGGAATACTTAATAGGGTTATTATTTGTATTAAAACGCGGTTACAGGTCGAATTTTTTGGTAAGAGGATTTTTTTCTTGGTTAATATTTTGTTCAAGAACGCTTGTTTTAAACAATGAACCGAAATGTAAGTGTTCCCAAAACATGGACCACTTTGTATATCGGTCTAATACCAGACTGTACAGAAAACTTTCTGAGGAAAGCACAAATTATTTATACGCTTTGGGTTTAGAAGAATCTTACAACGCAATTTACGTGTAAAATAGCTGGTACAATTCCCTTATACAAGTTATAACGTGTATAAACTATGTTAAAAATTAAGGAAAGGAACTAATACACTTCAAATATACTTATTGCCTATTACTTAATAGGTATTAGTTTCTCTCTCTGAAGTAATTATTCCTGCCAATCTTTCCTCTATCTCTAAAAAAATGTATAATAAAATAAATATAAATGAATTTAACTATTATTACAGGGTATCATCACTTATTACAGTTTTTGGGATGAAGAAAAAACTATGTTATATGAAATCCGCGTTTTACAGGGACTTTTTTAATATTAAGTTATTTTTCAAAATCCACTTTTTACAATTTTACCTTTGTTTTTTTGGTATAATTAGTACAATAAAAACAGTTTATTCAACATAAATTATTTAAAATAATGTATGCAGAAAAAAATTCTTTTAAAATTTAATCTTAATAAGGTATTTACTTGATTTTTAAACTCTTGAAGAAAAAAAAATTATACCGTCAATTTAAAACATTGGAACTTGACCAATATTTATTCACTAATTTTTTATAGCAAGTTTAAATAATAAGTTATAATCAAACAATTTAATTATAAGTATCAAATTCAATACTTCCCCCCTAAGCAAAGTTATAAACTTATTTACCTCAATATATAGTTTTTATAATTTATTATAATGACATAAAAAACGCAATATGAGAGGAATATACTCCCCTATATAGGGAGTCAGAATAATTCCATACACTGCATTATTATGCAAAATTTGGAATGTTTGAAACAGCGTTATTCGAGGATCTCATGATTTTCCTTGTACAAATGCTATGTTAAATAAGAAGTTTTCCTCTTAATAGCAGTAATTTATTTTCTACCCCCCCCATAAAAAAAGTCATATAACCAGCAGCTGATATTAACAAATGTCTTAATTCAGTAGTATCATATTTCTAGCTCCCAATTCCTCCTTGAACTTTTTTTTTTTTCATATAAAAATGTCAACTCTACATATAAATCATTCAACACATTAACATTTGTAAGCGTCTTGGATGAAGCAGAGTTCTTCCTCTTGTGGACTTTAAACTTTTAGAATTTGAAAAAATGCAATTCAGCATCGTTTTATAAATATTACGTGTCCAACAATCCTTCATACTTTAATGTTCCCTCTAGACTTGTGACTATTAAGGAGAATAATAATAGCATAAATGCTAAATAAAGTGTCTTTTTTTAAAATAAATAATATTAAAAAGGTCGTTTTTTAATTTTTGAAACACGGCTCGATACCGAATTTGTGGATTTTTTAAAACCAATATTACATCCAATAACACCGGTTTTAAATGGTGAACCAAAATGAGAATGTTCTTAAACCATGAATTGTTATTTAATCCGGGTCAGACTCTATATTGATTTTTTTTAATAATCCCTATTGGAGCAAAAAGAGAGCTGAATGAAGTGAACATACTTAAATGATGATTCAAAACTGAGTTTTAAGTTACATTTGACATGAACTGAAAGGTATACTATATCTTTACATCAGATAGTAGTATAAAAAATAGTTTTTGGTATATACTTTAATAATAGTATCAAACAGGGCATTTTCTTTGGTTTGGGGTAGGGATGAACCTTTATAATTTATGTTCCACAAAAACTAGGTATGATATGTTTTTTTATAAAAGACATTTCATCTGATAAACCCCTTTCTCTTAAACAAAATATTAAAAATTTTCTCTTACATTATATGAAATTTACAACCTTTAGGCATCACTCATTTTAGCTTCAACTTTATATTTCTTCGTTTTTTATCGAAAATGTCTCTCATCATTTCAAAAATAAAATAAAATATGAGCTATTTGAATGTTATTAATGATTTTATAAAAAGAGGAAATAACAAAGAGGTAAAATAAAGAGTTGGAGAATGTATTATTCAAAACAAGGGCATCTACAGGGGATGGCCTGGAGGGACTGTATTACGATGAAAAAAAAAGGATTTGGGCTATTACTTGAAAATAGGAGTAATTTTTCATTCGGGCAGATTATGCAGCAGAGCTAAAAATATAATTTTGAAATTTTTTGTCAATAAATTTAATTGTTTGTGAACAGCTCTTGATTTTTGAAATTTTTTTATGAATAGCTATGGAATTTTCAACTTTTTTTCAAAAATTGTAATTTGTGGATTTTTTTTCCAAAAATTGTAATTTTTGGAAAAAAAAATCCCAAATAAAAGCACCCCCAAAAAAAAAAAAAAAAATATATATATATATAATCCTACGGATACCCCTGTAAAAGTATAATTTATAATTTAGGCATCTTATAAAGCAAAATCAAGTAGGTATTACATGCTTGAAGGAAAATTGGTCAAAAATATTTTTACGAAGGACAATTTGCCAAACGGACATATCGCTGAAGTACAAATGCCCAAAATACATTTAGACAAAAGGAATACTTCATAAACATGGCGAAAATAATATTTATGTGTACTCTATTTCAATTTAAAATAACAGTAAAATCAAAAGTTATTGTTCATATGCCTATATACATACGTATGTTATTTTAGATAAAAAAATGTGTGTTCTTTTGCATAATTTTTTTTAAATTAATTATATTCATTAGTGATCATTTATATAGACATAACCTCGTAATATGTGGTTCGAATCTTTACTGGAACTATGGAATTAAACACTAACAAAGGAATATACATGAATATTAGTATTACAAATTAATAAAGTTGTAGCCGGATTATCAATCTATTTAGTAAATTTTATTGAATAAATACAAAGAATTGTAATATTATTTTCTTTGTTAAATACCACATGAGAGAATAATTACACACAAAAATATAAATGTAATTGTATCATATTAGAAAGATAAACTTAAAAATTCTTTGAAGGAGTTAATAAGTCAATTTTTATTGTCCTCATAACTTACCATGAAATCCATTCTATGTATGAATTCCCAGTCCTAGATATACAACTCAGAAGGTTCGAGTCCCTTAAGTGACTGATTAATGCAGATTGTTTTTTAATCTATAGACAAAAATAAAGTTCAAGGAGAGACGAAGCCACATTGTTCTCGTCTTTATTTTCCGATTCCAGATTTATCCAACTGTAATGAGCTTTATAGTTTTTCTTGATTACTTTCCTCATTTCCCTATGCACTCCTACGACTCGACCTTTGAGTGCCTCCCTAAATGTTCTCACTACTGCCAACAGCCTCTTTTTGAGACATTCTGTATAATATATTCTGTATAAACAAAGGGAAAATAACTACTCTTCGCTGATATTATGCTTGTTCGCCAATCCATGAACATTTTCAAATATGAATAATTGATAATGTCGAATGATAATTAATTGCCAGCGGAGAAGTGATTAGCACTTCTTCCTTTTGAATTGATGTCCTGTTTGCTTATAACTCAATTCATTTAATGAGCTTCAGCGATAAAGATTTGAATTACATTCGAACCACATACTATTGTGTTGCGTTTATATAATTATCATTAATGAATATAATTAAGAAAAAAATATATTTATACAAAAGTATACCCCTTAATTTAATTTATGTGACATATATATCATATCAACAAAACGTATTTATCATGGTATCATTTAAAATATACAATCGTCTATATTAATATAATAGATATCATTTTTTGGCCAAATCTCACAAATGGTCCTTTGCCAATATATAATTTGGGCAAATTGTCCTTCAGCAACCAAAAGTTCGGCCACTCTTCACGTAAGTTGCATGGGGTAACACTGCCAATATCTTTCTTGTATCCATTTTAAGTCTTTTCTCGAACAGATATCTCATTTTTTCCATAAATACTTTTTTATCTTTCTTGCCCAGAAAACAGGATAAGTTCAAAAACAATTACTGTGCTTTTATATTACTTAATCCATCTGTCAATCCCATGATTAAAGTCTGGAGTCTTTTTTACAATATATGTATATAGTTTTTTTTCGTTCCAACGAATTGCAGCACTATAATCTCAATGTTTTCTTTCAATTTGTAAGTGCATGGAACAAATCGTAGAGATGTACGTGTTACTTTTAGTTGTATGGTGACATTCAAATATTTGTATCTTTGTCTAAAAGATTGAGTCCATATTTTTGCTAAAATTTCGTACTCGTAATGAGGTTGTTTATAATCTCTCTCGTATTATTTTTTAAGCTCTTCTCCTCCGTGGATGTCATATGTATCACTAATAGCATAGACGAGGATTTGTATTGCAAGTTAGTATATTCACTCCACATTTACACCTCCGCTGATGTTATGATGATTGACGTCTCCATATGAATAGAAAGACCTGATACATTTTTCAACTTTTCTATTAGTGGCAGAATTGTTTAATTACTATAGAACATAACTCCCCAATAAATCATCAGCATTACTTTACATTTTTATGTGCATACTCACATGTAGTAACTCATGGATGAAATAATAATAATATCAGCTTGAGAAAATAAAAACCTTGTTCAAGTAGCCAATAATAAAAAAACTTGCACGGTAAAAATGCTAAAGATTTACCACCAAATATATATGTACTCCTTTGTTCATTTCTTTTTTAATATAAAGCGCACTCGTTGCTAATCTTACCTAAAGTAAAATTCATTATTTGATAGAATGTACTTCCCTTTTTCTTTTCTTTTTATATGACGCGTACATTCAATGCAAAACTCCTGCAAAAATTTATGAACATAATTAAATTTTTATTTCTTAAATCAGAAATTACATTAAAAAATTCAAACAAATATCCAAGCATACATCCAGAGAAACGTGGCATAATTAATACAGATTTTATACAATTACACTACACATCAAACATGTTTTTAGCTAGAACCCGGCCATCAAGAGTATTTTGAGAGTGAATTTATCAGATCTATATTCTATAACACTGATCAGTGGTCTGTAATATGTATTTTATAATATTATAAGCTGCTATAATACATTGCAAATATTTAAATTAACTTTTGCATGTGTCCCTGGTCACTGGTAGAGATACACCATTTAAAGAGTTATATTCAAATACAATTTGTAGAAAGAATACAAACTGGTATAACTTCTAAATAAATTCAAACAATAGCAATATTTTGGCATGTCTGACTCAAATAAGATATGAATAGTTGAACCAAAAACAAAATCTCCTCTAGATACATATAGATTAGCCATGTGTAGACATGGAAGGTAGCACCCTGATCGGAAGATGGAGTGAATTAGTTAATAAAGGAAGATATATAACAATTAAGAGTGTTTACTATCATTTCAATTACTAAGTCTTGTAAAGACTCCAGAACTACACATACAATGTAACTTTCAAATATACGATAGAGTTAACTTGTTTGTGACGTCCAAAGTAGCCAAGGACTGTAGCAACATGTGACGAGTAGCATTTTAATTCCTTTCAAGGAAAAATGGATAATCGGATAAGATCAATTTAATCTTTAAAGATGCGTCACGCACCTTACTTTTTGTTTTAAAAATATAATATGATGTTATCCCTCAAAACTTCTATTTTAGTCTAAAAAGTCAAAAGATTATTTTTAAACTTCCCATAATTATGAAACACAGACTTCATATGATTACCATTTTTTTAAGAATAATCCTTCAATTTATAATCTCTGATTTAAGAAGGACGTAATAATAATCTGTATCTCTGTCATCCAACAATTTTGTACTTCAACCAATGAAGCAATTTTTGTAATTATTTATAGATCTAGTTGTAGAGTATACATCTGAAAAATTAATTATTTATTTATTAATTACTTTTAACAACTTTCTACTCCAGAAACCATGTTTAAATTAAAAGGGAGAAACGTAACATTTCAAGAAGGAGATACCAACTTAAAAAAGAAAGGAATGATTCATTTTAATTTCATACACAGTGGAAGAAATATCCTATAAAGAAAAATTGTATATTGATAAGTCCATTATAAATAAAATATAATAGAACAAATTTTAAGGGAATGTTTCAATAAATATATAACTGCTTTTATCACATTTCTACGAAATACGAAATAACCTTTGACATATCTTCCCAAATTCGAAATAGATGAATAGGCATGAAATTAATTTTCTAGAAAAAAAAACAAGATTTGAAATTTCATTTAAAAAAAATTAAAAATCGAAATTTCTGTTATAAAAAAAATTGACTATTTATTAATTGAGAGCGTCAAAAAAATATTCTGAAGCGACCTTTCAGAATATTTTTTTTGACGCTTTTAGAAATAATGATGAAATCGGCAAATTTCCATTTCATTTTGGGACTTTTTTTTGGAAGAAAGATTGACTTATTCAATTCTTATTCTTATGTACCCACTAACTTGGTAAATTAATACGTTCTTATTTTTCAAATTTGTCAATCTGAAAATTAATTTGTTGATCTCAATGAAACTTTATTAGAAATGAACAAATCCTTAAGTTAAGAAATTGAAAGTCATCCAAGAGTTGAGAAAAATGACGTAATTGGCCCACTAAGAGTTAATTTCGTACGTTTTAGCATTCTCCGTTGGAAAGAAAGGTTGAGAAATTGTGATATACTAACAAGGGATGGAAAAATAAAAATAAAAACATTAGTTCTTATAGCAAATGTACACAGCTATTCTTTTGAGCATATATTTTGTCTTTTAAAGTTACTTATGTTATCGTTTTTACGCTTACCGGAATTTCGACCTTTTTCACATCGCTACAAATGATACACTCTAAACTTCATCTTACGTTCACATTGAGGATATATTCATGACGTAATCAACAATTCAACTATAAAATATATATCGAACAAATTTTAAATGCCCCTAATAAATACAGAGTTTTGGGAGGACTTATCTAGACCGAAGTTTTCTTAGGTTCCGTTCCAGACCATTCATCTCAACTGTGCTGAGACGAATGGCTGCTCATTTAATTCTGAATTATTTTAGCATTTATTGATTCAAGGCTTACAAAATAACAAATTTTGCCCATATATACATTGGAATTATTTCACATCCAATGAATATGTTAATAAACTCTTCCTATTAGTTTTTGTGTATTTTAGAAAGAAAATAATTCTCAAAAAAGGTGTCCATTTGTTATTATGCAATTTGTTTTGTAGTATTAATTTATGGATCAACACATTGCAAGAATATTGGATAATAATACAATACTAATATGAAACTTGGGTATTGTCTTTCAAATTCCTTAAAAATTGGAAAATAAATTTAACTGATAGATAAACAATTACTTAATCTAAAAAGGCCAATATATGTTTACATCTCAAAAATTTTTATATCGAAAAAGGAATCCCAATTTCGTATTTATAGAATATACTGTGAAAATTTATTAATATAACTGTAGAAAATATGATCTGCCGTTACTGGGGGAGGACTCAAAAGTTAGAAAATTTTAAAAGCCATTTTCACTGCTACATATTTTTATTTTATAACCATTTTTATGTCAACTTTTGAAGCAAAGTTGATAATTCAACAATTTTCTACACTTTCTATTCAACTATGGCAAGTCTTAGTACCTGAAGACCTTGTAGTAGACATCTGTGTTAAATTTCTCGTTGTCTTTGAAGAAGTAGGGAGACATCTTGTTTCCGTCCGACGCTACGGCGCCAAGGACTATGAACTGATATACATGTTTGGTCCTGAAGGTTCCCTTGACCTGAGCTCTTGATTCAGCCAAGAAGTGATCATTTCTCCTGTTCAGAACAGCGTCCACTGTGAAGATCTTCTTGTGTGCGGAGAAGGTCGCACCTCCTTTGCAGTTTTGATTGTTCCTTGGACATTTTTGATTGCACAAAAACAAAAAAAAACATAAAATTGTAGATTTTTTCAGTTTTTTTTAGAAGATGAACTTTTATAACTAAGGCTAGACGGCATCGAAGAGGACTTTAGTTTTGAGCCCTCATCCTGAATGCTTAAAAAAACCAAAAATTTATATAGTAACTATTACCTTTTGAAAAATGTTTTGAAAATAATTTGTGTTAAAATATGAGTTTGAGGGAAATATACACCCATATAGTATATATTTTCAATATAATTGATTTATTTTGGATAAAATATGACAAAACCCCAGTCCCTTTATTGTAAAGGAAAGATTGTTCTACATAAATTATCATATATTTATTACATTAGAAAAAAATTAAACATCATTGTTTTGCTTTATTTGAAAGACTTCATTCCGCCCCAAATTTAACTTCCAAGTATCCTAAAATATAAACTTTGTCAGAAAAAATATGGGAGAATATTTACACTGGGGATCAAAACATATATGTTGATGAACTAAACAGAACCATACGTTTTCACAAATAAGTAATAACTTTCAATAAATTCACACAAAGAGATATACAATCACTCTTGGGCTCCCATATGTAAAATAATGCCTTTTATTTTAACTAAAAAGCTCCATTTTCTAATTATTCAATAATTTATCATCTAAACCCCCAAAACCCGAAGGAACTTTAGTTCACGATTTTCTAAATTTAAAGCTCCCTAATAAATTAATCTTGTTCAATTTACGATCAAACATTCAGCCTCAGAGCTAGCTCCTGACATATTATCATCGACATATATATCATTATTTATAACGTCAAGAATAAGTTTGGAAACTCCAAGCATCCTGGCGCACCATTGAACGCCTGCAGGACAGGAATGTGAGGTTCTTGAAGTAGCAAAGACATTTTTCTTATATCTACATTCAATAATTTTTTTTTTATTATAGCTCCAAATGAAACTCAAAAGATGTATCTGATATTCTGAAACAGACACGTGATTGTATATTTTTTTAATATCTGCAACAATAGCAATTGGATAGAAAGACCAACGGTTTAAAATGTCAAGAAGGTCACGTTGAAGTTTAGGCCCCACAGTAAAATAATCGTTGAAAGATTTACCATGACCAAATTTCGCAATGCAATATTTTAAGTTTAGTTGTTCTTGAAGATTATTTTAATACTCCATGATGCGGAAGATAACAGAAATTATCTCGAGTATTACCTTTAATTGGAGGTACTATATCAATAAAACCGTCGATAAAATTATTTTATATTTACTTTACATACACATTACGATAATAAGCATCTGTTCAAAACTTAGCTTCCGAATTTTTAAATTTCTTTAAGGCTATATCACGAGTTAAAATTAAATTCCACGGAGACTGAATTGATGGTGAGTGGAACCTAAAAGAAACCTTTTGGGTTTATAGTGACTTGACTATCAAAATCTTCTGGGCCTCAGATTCCGATTTAGAGATATTGTTACACTTTCTATTTTCCAAAGTTCGGAAATGTCTTGTATTCCATCTACTATTGCAATAAGAAGAACCTTATTCCCCAGATCTTTTTTATTATTTTTATCAATGAGAATCAACCCCCCCCACTTACCAGCCTAACTTAGATGCTTTGCATATTTCCAAGTTAGATGTCATCCAAGGGACTTTCGCCTTAAACTATTTAACCTTAATCCATTTCCCATTACAACATTTGGCCTATGACATGTAACACGTTCCTTTTAGATGAATGTTCAAGCTTAAGTCCAGTCTCAGCCACTCTGACTGTTATCTCCAAATGTTCAATATGATTATCAATGATACAATAAGAAAAATCACTCAAGCTAACAAGATGTTCCCATACTTATCTCAATGTTTTTAGGAGTTCTATAATTGGTATTACAAATCTTCTGGTTTTATCTCCACCAATAAGTACACCATTTATTTCTAAAGATCTTTTGAACAGATGCTATACCATCACAAAATAGACCGATATCTCTATAATTATTTTTTATAAAGAGGTATTCTAATAGATTTTTGGACAAGCTTGTTTATAAACGATCAGCTTCTACCATAAAAACATTCCAATAGCTTCATAGCCTCGTCATAGCCCTTTTTATTGATAGTTAGTTAGAATACTTTGCCCAAAGGTTATCTCTTTAAACAACACTTCAAATATGAGAACTCCAATAAAGGATCCATATTTGACAAATCAATAAATGCTTCAAAAAAATATCCCAAGCTTAAAAATTCCGTCAACATTCCATCAAATGAAGCCAAGTATAACAAAGTTTAGGACGAGACTATGAAGCTATTGGAACATTTGTATGGTAGAAGCAGATTGGTTATCAACAAGTTTGTTCACAAGTTCATTGATTTACCTCTTTGTTAAAAAATTGTTAAAAGGCTCATTTTTGTGTCCTATAACATTAATAAATGTGAAGTTTAGGCGGCAAGCAAAAAATAATGTTGCATAGTTGGGGAGGGATACGTTCAATTGTTTGGAAATTTCACATTGAATAGCATTTCTTGGTAAAACAAATTTCCAATTTCCGATTTTGGCTTACTCTATTGTACATAAACGTAAATCAATGACATAATAGATTATATACCATATTTTTTGAAAGTTGGTAAAGACGATTTATCTCAGGCTTAGTCCTTAAGTTTACCCTTTACCCTAATGATCAAATAATATACATAATGTCTTCTTACATAGAAGTACCTTTTTTACTATTTTATGTATGCATTTTTCCTAATGAATGCTACGAAGGTACTACTAAATTCCTTTCTTTATTCAATTTATCGATTAAAAAAATTACATGGTTAAATTAGATCAAATTTCCAAGGGGAAAAAGCTAAGGAAACATTGTAAGGCAATGTTGATTGAAGGTATGTGTAAGTGGGACTCATTTATTTCATATATTATTTGACATAATATAAAGAAACTGAGCAATGTGATAAATATATAAGTACATTGTTCTTGTCACTAAAATATTTTTCATATTAAAAATGTACTTAGGACTATGATTAAAAATGGGAAAATTGTCAAAATCCTTGCGAGTGCAAATCAATAAGAAAATATTTTTTGCTCTTATTAATTATTCTTTCTTATTTTAAAATCCAAATGAAATGTTTGCAATCAATCCTTTGAGGGCTTTATCCACTTCCAACCTCAACTTTCAAATAGCAAAGGAAAAATTAAAAAAACAAAAACAATATGGTAGCCTTCTGTATATCTCTTGTTATATAACCAACCATTAAAACCTTTAACTGCAATAGCTTTGGTCTTTAAATCTTGCTTTAAATTAGGTTTTTAGAGTGTACATAATTTTAAGAGTTTTAATTTTCTTATTAAATATTTAATAAATAAGACATGTAAGGTTGTGTGAAAAAATTGCTGCAAAGTTAAATATAATTAAGTCGATTTTATCACTGATTGTAATAAGTAATTAATATTTTAGAGGCAAAGAGATTAAAACCAATTTTAATGGGTATTTGAATAGTATTTATTACAGATTAAGTCATCTAATTGACTTATTTATATTGAATTTTATAACTTTTTGAGCTTCCTTTTTTATTACCTACTTATTATATATGAATATTAAAAGGTAAATAGAAAAATCTATCAAAATCAAACTTTTTTATGTTGGGAGGAGTATTCTTTAGTTTTAGCTATAATATAAAGCAAATGAAAAAAAATTTATTATCAACATACAAATTTGATCATTCATTTATCATGATTAATGGGTGTTGTACATGCAGTAACCTCATAAACATTTACTTAATATATATCTTACCTTTCGAATGCTGGAATGTTTTTTATCAATTGTTATTATCTTTAATTTTATCTAGATATTTAGCTATTTCACGTCAAAATATATATATCTCTGATTCGTAAAGATCCTCTGAAAATATGGTTTTTTAAAGGGCCTAACAGCCAACCCTACGATTTATTATTTAGATATTATTTATTAATAACTAAACATATAAAGCGTTTTCACGTGACGTCACAATGAATAGACAACGTCATTTAGATGGAAGCTTTTGTTATAAAAATTTGTACTTATCCTCAACCTTTTTGGAGCTGTTTGTTCATATTTGACATTAATAAAAACGCTCTAAAACATAAATTGATTATTTTATTAATATAAAAATCAATGACTGGGAATAAAGCTACCCGAATTCTAACCAAAGGTTCTGAATTTTTGTAAATTTATACAAAAATAAGTATCATGTAATACCCTTTTTAAGTTCATATTATGTAAAATCAGCTGCTTTAAATTATGGAAGATCCAACTCATGAAAACACTTGAAATCAAAATATATATTATGTCTTTGTTTTTTTTCGAAAAGCTGGTCCTTAAGCAGCACTGTAGAGTATAGTGATCAATGTCAGCAGATTTGTCGTCTTCCAAAGTGACTATATTTTTATGGTATTACCTCCAAAAGCTATAGAACAAGTAGCGAACCAAATACCACAGGATCAATTACTTCCCCAAATATAGATAGCTACGCAACAATTTGTTTCTTCGCTAGGGGTGTTGAATAAACTCGAATGTTAACCTTTTTTACTTTATGTATATCAATTAAATATAAAAATAGGGTAAATTTGGATTTCACTATTGGCAATGTAATTTTTGTAAAGAAACATAACAGTTTGATTCTCTTCGTGCTCTACATAAGTCCTATCGCTTGCTTTTTTTCATCGAAGGTGTATGAATGAGTAAAAAATAATTCACAAAGATGTTTTTTTTTAACTCCATTATTATTTTAACTCTATTGCCTCCTCGTTCCTTAGGGTCTCTCAGTTCTATACCTCGATATACCTCGTCGTTACTTTTATTGTATTCCACAAACTTTCCTTCACAATATTTAACTCAAATTCAACCAGTCAATGTTCGGAATACTCAGAAGGATGATAGAAATAAAAACAAACACAACAAAATACACTGTAAATAGTTGTGTTAGTGAGGTAACGGCATGATAAACCAAAATACAGGGTTGCGTAGATCAATCTGGACAAAGTTCAATAAATAATAGCACTAGTATCCTTGCTCCAAGTTCACATCAGAGTGTCTCAATTAAGAGGTTGCAATTTGAAGAATGTTTTGGAGGACAGTAGCCTAGCTGTCATAACGTTTCATTAAACTAGCTGCAAGCTGCTATAAGAGGATGGAAATAAACACAAACACGACTCTGTATCTAGCAATTTTATAGGCAGGAATTTCTCCGATGTAATATTTAATTCTACTCCAAGTCCAACAAGGTAACACATTAGTGGTTACACTTCATAGTTGAAAGTACATATGTGTTCTCTACTTAACTCAAAAATGAAATAATTATGAGAACAGCTTTATTAAATAAAACACATATAAATTCAGGTAGCAACAACGAAAAGCCGTGTCTTCTTCAATTATAGTATAGATCCGTCATGTATATTTAAATATAAGGAAAATTTGCATACACCATGAAGAAAAATGATAGAAGATGATTAGGTTGTCCTTCATTTGTCACTTTGTTACCATTATTGTAACACGCATTCTTTTTTCCAAAAAAAGAGAAAAAAAGCCGTTAATCATCTCATAGTCGACCAAATAAGTCAATCACAACAACTGCTATTTATCTCTTGAAATACTCCCAGACTATCACTCTCATAATACTTCTCAACAATTTTTAAAATGAATTGCATACCTATATATATATTTCGTAATATTTAAATCCCACATGTTATTTTATTACATACTGTATTATAATATTGTTTTTTTAATATGATATTAAAAGTGTAGAAGTGTATTTCTATATGATAGCCAAAATATCTTTATAGAAATAATAAGATAGGACGAGGGATCAACAAGAAATTGTATTCCTGTCCTATTGGAAACAGATCATAAGTATAAAATATCTTATTACTTCGTCTTTTTTTCAAAAATAATAAGTTATAAAATAGCCATGACGTATCAGGTCAGAAGAGGGAATCGACAGCTGACAACAAAATTATAGAATATTTATGTGGAAGCGAGGCAACATCGTGCTGTGATATGATAGATAGCGACACCTTGCACGACACTAATACGATTAAGAATCTACTCCTACTAACAGGCACGTTTGGCCAGTTCGTTTTATAGCTCAAGGGAGTATTACCAATCAATTAAGGACAAATAGTTAAATCACAAAGGGGATCCATAAGAACCGAATATGTTTTTTTTATTCTCAGGTTGTATGTATGATATGATATGAAAAGAAGCTGCAGGAAAAAAATATGAAAAAGAGATTAATGCAATCAAAGTAGTATTCATTAATTCATTTTATTGTATGAGTCATTCACCCTTAATTAATTTTAATTAGCGATTTTTATAGTATCTTTTTGTGTGAGTTGGGAAATTCAGAGAGGGATCAAATGAAATAGTATATTAATACATATATTCCGATATTTTGAATGATAAAAGAAATCTTATCTCTTATACATTTCAGTATTTATACATATAATGGATATATATTATCTATCTTTATTAATTTTTTCATCTGTTTGTAAAATATTGAAATGACAAGTACGATGATCATATTTAATAAAGGAAACAGGATATGTATATGAAAAAATTGAGTTTACATACATACATTGATTTATCCGCTCCCGGGAAATTGTTGTTAAGCAGGATCCCGGTAAGTAAATAATAAAAACTGGGATGTTTTGATTTTTCTTTTTATATTTAAAGATACTCTTACACAAAGTTATAAACGGAGTGGTGAAACGAAGACCACTCGATCAATATTTGTAGAGAATATGTTTGTTTTTTCCAATAGGGAATTAGGGAGTAAAGTTAAATAACAATCACAATATATTCTATAACAAACAAACGACTTAACTCAAATAGACAACGCACTTGGAACAAATTATTCTCCTGAACTCAATGTGCGTAGATTTAAACCCCTGTCGTTCCTAGAAAAGGAAGTATACTTTATGTATATAGACATGAAAGAAGATTCCTAGGTCAGATGAACTAAGTATAGTTATATAATATTTACAATAATTAGTCAATGCAACTCCATCTGACCACCTAAACGAACATTTAAAAAAATAAAAGTTTGGTTGTATGCATCCTCTCAATCCTCTAGACTATCCAGTATAGGGGAAAGGGGATCCCATTTGGTCTTAGAATATATGGTGCAGTCGGGACAAGAAGCAATTGTGGATTTTTGTAGGATTCATATAAGCGGGATTTAATCTATACTTAAAGCACAAAAAGTGGTTTTTTGAGCTTAAGGAGACTAGATACGGGGTTGAGTCATCAATCAAAAAAAGCTGGCGTCTCAAAAACTATATGACTAAGGACGTTTTCTAAATTTTTTCAAAATTTTTCATTTTTTTTATTAGAAAATGGATTTTGAATGAAATATTGGACTTGTATATAAAATTAATTTTGTAGAAATTTGTCTTGAGATTCGTTTCAATATATACTTGAAACATAAAAATGCATCCCTAAAATGAAATATCTGTCATTTTTTTCTTTTTTTCAAAAAATGCTAATTTGATAATTTTTAAGAAGAAATGCTATAAAGCAATGAATTTTGGAAATAAAATTAGAAATATAAACGTAACTACATTCAATATATTGACATTTTCAGAACATTTTGTTTAATTTTTTTTGTAATATTTGCAAAAATTAACCATTGATCCAAGGTTATTTTTCGACAACAGTATTCTCCGTAACTTAAGAAAAAAATCTCGGTACTACTTCTTCAAAATTAGTGCAAAATAGCTTTTTGGATTTTCTTCGCAAATGGTGATTTGGAAATTTTTTGACAAAAATAAAATATAAGCTTTTCATTTAGACAAATATTTTCCTGCGTGTATGTTATTTGAAGTTTATAGCACTTTTTTTTTTAAATTCATAATAATATATTTCATATAATATACGTTCGCTATATTATAATGCATTAAAAAATACCCTAAGGCTCATTTACACTGAAGGGGTCTAAATATTAAGAAAATTCCAGTGACCATTGTCAGTGTGACTTCCCACTTCCTCCTTGGCCTGAACAATGCAAGGTAATTATAATAATATTTATTAAAATTACAAATTAATATCCAGTTGCATCCTCTTATATTCAGCTGTACATTCGATATATAAAATATAGGTAACTTGAAAATTCAAAATGTGTATGTACATGAAAGAACACGCCAAGTAGAATTACTAACTTAAACTGAATTTATTTCAACAAAGTCCGACTTAGATAGACTTTAAAAGGCCCAAATATGTAGGAACCAGGGATGGTTTAATGGGCTATTTCTGACAAAAATATAATCCGACTTCTTAGGAGCTTCGAACACGCCCCTCGCTCTCACTGAAAGGCTCGGAGATAACTCTTGGCGAAGCATGCTTCATCTCATTGACGCTCTGAAATAAGCTCTTATCGTTGGGTGCACCAATACGTTCGGTAAACGATAACGGTAGCCTCGGAGCTGAACCTAGGACGTAGTACATTGAAGAAAAAGTTGCTCCTGGAATAGCTGGGATGGCAGAACGAAGGCTCAACATCCCAAATGGAAGAGGGTGACCCAAGATTCACTTTCCTGGTTCATTCTTGAAGCGAGAGAAGTCTTCAAAGTCCTGTGAAACCTCTCAATAATACCGTTACACTCAGAGTGATAAGAGGTGGTGAATAGGCTACTCTAACCAAGGAATTGTCCCAAGCACTTCCATTGGGAACCAGTAAATTGAGCTTCCTGATCTGAGTGTATGGACTGATGGACTCCGAATCTCGATACCCATCCTGCGAAAAAGGCACTCCCTATATTTTCAGCTTTTGTGTATTGTAAAGGAAGTGTTTCTATCCATCTCGTAACCCTATCCAAAAAGGTTAGTAGGAATCACTATCCCTTTGATAGAGGCAGTGGCCAAAGGAGGTCGACGTGAAAGGTACTTAGCCTACTGGGATTCTGATTAAATGGCGTTGTTCCATAAGGTTTTGTGTACACTGAGACCTTGTTTCTGTGACAAGACAAACAGTCCAAGACTTGACGTCAGCCCTCAGACATGGCCATGCGAATTACTTTGCTATTTCACATAGAGTGAACTTAAATCCAGGATGTGAGCGACCATGTGTGGTTTCAAAAATTATTTTCCTTAGCTCTACCGACGACACTATAGCTCTAAAGTATTCTTGTGAACCAAAACCCAAGAGTATTTTGTTCCTAAATTGTCTCGTCGTAAATTGGAGTTAGAAGCAAAACTCCAAGGATTAGACAATACCTGGTAACGGTAAAAGTTCCCCGAGGAAGGGGAAGTCTCTGCTGTAATTATTACTAAGAGCCGTAATAATGTGTCCGCCACAAAATTGGACTTGCCGGACTTGTGAAGGATCTTGCAGTGAATGCAAAGTATCTGAATTACCTCGAAGTCCAGGATGGATTACGAGACTCCAGATCCGGTACCAACAGCTTGTGATCAGTAAATATTGTAAATTTAACCCCTTCTAGGTACCAACAGAAGTGAGATAACGCTTTCTTAACAGTCCGGAGTCCCAGTAGAACGCAGAATAGTTTTGTTGTGCTGGGGTGAGGGATTTGGACAAAAGGCTAACCGAGAAAATGTATCCAAGCGTCCTCGAAGTGGGACTCTTCGAGGACGCTCGGATGCCATTTCTGTTAAATTAAAATTATTAAAATGGTACCATATTTATATCACTGGAATTAAATCAAGAAACGAGCGTTTCACAGTAGTATACAACGTAGAAGGGCTTAACTGGCGAGCTACCAAATAATTTCATATTTTTTTTCTTACATTGTTTAGAAGAAATGTTGAGTGATACAAATATGTATATTGTGGTTATTCTTAATACTTTTTAGACTTAGAGACAACTAGAAACTGTTCAAAGAGTTATATTTAAATTAATTTCCGCAAATTTGATGCCTTTTTTATGTAAATATTTTTCATAAATTAAATAAATATTGCTTGTATGTGGATCATTTATCATCTATGTTTTTCTTATGCAATGTTGTTGGTGGAGTAAAACAATTTATTGTTAAGAAAATGTAGCTGTTAAATTAATTTTCCTTTATCCAGGATAGAAAAGCAACTTTGTCAATTGGAAGATACATAACTAGGAATATAAGCAAATACTTATGTACAAACCATTTCTTATTTAACAAAAATCACTCTTGGGAAGGAGTGGAGATTAAACATTTAGCGTGATTTGTAAAAAAAAAAAAAGCATAAGAGACTGAGCAGTTTCTTGTCTCATAAAAAAAACATTTACGACGATTTACATCTATATTAATAAAGAAAAAAATATATATCAATTATAAATAAATCTAATAATAATAATGGTCATTTATATAATATATAACAATAATAATAATATAATAAGTAATAATAGTAAAATACCGTACGTTGGATGCTCAAGAGTTGATAGGACAAAGCCCCAGATTCAAGATTTTGATGAAGTTCCAAAGAGAAGTAAGTTACACTGCGACAGACTGCATCAATTCTGTCGGATGAAAATTGCCAAGGCTTTAAGCGGTGCAATTACACAAACTACAACCAACTAGGAAACAAATAAGTGCATCTACAAAAAAAATAGGAAGCTTCTGTAATAGTAAATTTCATAATCTCATAACGTGTTGCACAAGTAATTATATTTGGTTAATGTGTTTATGTTTAGGTGATTTTTTTAAATTATTACATTTGATGTTGGAGCATATTTTTATATGAGTTTTTTTTTTACTTTTTTGTGTATTTTAAAGAAACTAATAAAACCTTTATGAAATATAAAACCGTATAGTTCCAATATTATTAAACAGGATCATCGAATCTTATATATATTTTTATAAGCAAGTGAAGGTTGTGGGTTTTGACCCATCTTGTGGACCAGCAGTTCAGCTGCATGACTGAGGTGCATTATAGTATATTAGAAGGGGTTTTTGATGGTTAGGCAAGTGGCAGCGGTGGGTTTTGACTCATCATTTATACCAGCACCTCACTTTCTTGACCCTTAGGCAGAGGGGTATTATAGAATATTAGAAGGGATCCTTGGTTTTCAGGTAAGTGGTGGTGGTGAGTTTTGACCCACCTTGTCAATATACAATTAAATTGCATAACCTGTGGGCCAGGGTGTAATAGAGTATATTAGAGGGGGTCCTTGATACTCAGAATAGATGTGGTGATAAGTTTTGACCCCCCTTAGTCACCAGTTGTCCAACTGCACAACCTGTTGGCCGAGGTATATTTGCAAAATAAAATGGGGGGTCTCTCATGACAACTTCTTATTATAGAATATAAATTGCAATGAAAGTGCACAGGATTATCAAATTGCTCTACACAAAAAAAATATCAAAGGTTTATTATGTATGACTTTGTTATCGAAAGAAAATATTGGTTTACCATTTTATACTTCGGTCTGGGATTTTAGGTCCTAGTCTACCCAAAATATTGATCAAGATCAGTCTAGAAAAAATCATATATTATCATATAACTATTATAGTATTAAGACATTCCTGAGAGCGGTAAACCATGTTCGAAATTAGTTTTATTGCATTATTTTATTATGATAGAGAATATTCAAAATCCAAATATTTTAACGAATGCACCATCAATTATGCAAATTAGTATTAATTTTAGGCTCTATAGATTTGGTTATTGGTCATTTATAATCAAATTAAAGAACACTTATGCATCACTACTTCACCAATTTATACGAATAAGTCGAATAACTAGGATGAGAGTATAAAAATACAAGCTAGGAAATAAAAACGTCAGCACATATTTTCGACACGGGTTAGTCCTTGGGTAAGGACGTGTCAAGTAAAATTAAAAGAAAAACTACAAGTATCCACGTTAGAAACTAATTGGGTAGTGGCCACCGATCCGAATCTTCCTTTGGCTTTTAAGGTGGAAGCCATCATCAGTAAAGTCCAAGTTATAATATATTCTTGCAGATGTAACAAGAAACCTATACCAACAAATTTGGAAGGAGTGATACAGAAAGAACTCGACGTTTCTGCTAATTTTTACGACAATGGTCGTTAATTTTGTTTTTTTGGGTGGTAGAAGGGTAGAAGAAAAAACCAAGAAACCAATTATGATTTTTATGGTCGTTTTTCTTATTATTGTTTTTTTTCATTAACTCATATCAGTTATGTGTAAGGAATGTGTTATATTCAGTTAGAATTTTTGTTTGTTAGAACTGTAAATAAAGGTATACCTTTGGGCTTTTAAAAAAACACACTTATTCAAGGGTTGTCGGAAAAGTTTCCGACCTATCAAAGATATAAGACATTTTTAACAAAAAATAATTTTATTTTCAACATAGTCTCCTTGCAACTCTACACACGGCTCCTAGCTATGTTCTACTCTCTGTAACGTCTCCAATATTACTCAAGCGTTTTTCTCTGCAAAATAATTTTTCACGAGACACTTTTGGTTTTTGGTTCAATTACTCCGAGATGGAGTGGCTTAGAAGCGTCAAATTTGAACACAGCAACCCTTTATATGTATACTATTGTTTGAATCTATTTAAAGCGACTAGTTTATAAAAATATATTTAATGAAAGCTCGATACTCGATTTTTTACATTTTCAGAGTAACACTCATATCAACTCACTCAAAGGACAGATATATAATTACGGTGTTTCCAAAATGTTTCATTTTTTGTTGACTTGCCAAATATAGGTCTGTAAGGATACTTTGTCAAAAATGAAAAAAAAAGTTGCATATAGAAACTTTTTTTTTATCCATCTTATCTGTTTGTTTACAAACAGTTTTCTTGGAAAAATACTTTCTAAACAAAATGACTTGGACATATATATTTTTCTGGAGACGGGATATCTACATTTCTTCTTTCTATCACACCCTTCAATATTTATTGTATTTATGTTTATGATAATTATCCAAGTTTGACGGAATGGATTTAGTTCCAAAACTGGAGATTGAGCTTCATCTCCCATTGGCAATACAATAACTCTACCGACCGCATTTATTAAATAACCTTTATAGCTCTATCGGTACTCCCATGACCTGTGGGAAATGAGACAGAACCTTCTTAATTTAGTGTAAAGTTTTGCTAAGGAAATGTAATACCTTTTTTAGTGTGTTGTCATAAATGTAAAACTGAAGTATTTTGGTTCAACTTTGGTCTCGACCAGTTTCATATTAAAATGCGTGCTTAAATCATTGGAGGCATTTATTTTTAACCTTTTTACCACTGTGGAGCCCTTAAGCGTTTTATTAAGTTCTTATTATGCCAGAATATTAGGATCTATGATTTTTTTTTTAAACCTGCTTTTAACATATAACGCAAGGGTTGAAAAGTCCCGGGCTTAACAAAGAAAACACGTTTTTTTTTCGTTCAAAATTGTTTTTTTTAATCATTATTTGCATTAGGGATAAGAGTCCCTTTAACACTTTTCAAGCCATTGCTCAGCTTAAACAATATTTTTTCCCGTTACAGTATAAAATTTAAAAAATAATTTTATTTATCCATTGTTTTGTAAATAACAAAAGTAGGGTCACACTTAGCAAAATCACTCAAAACTAAACAATATATTGACATCAAATTTGGACAGCTGTCTTTTTAAGGTTGGTAATAACTAAAAATGAGGTGAATTTTACAAAAAATAGTGCCTTCTATGTGTAAAGCCCTGGAATATGTGTCCTTTACAACACAAGTGAAAAGAACAACTTATTCATTAAAATTCCCACAAAAATTAATATACTAATGTAGCAATATTTTACTTATTAATGACAATTAAATTTTTGAAAAATAACGTTTTTAAAAATTGAAGAGGGCAAAGTTCCATATTTCATAATTATATTAAAATAAATAAGATAAGAAGGTCAAAAATAACGCTTTTAAAAATTGAAGAGGGCAAAGTTCCATATTTCATAATTATATTAAAATAAATAAGATAAGAAGGTCAAAAAGAATATATTTAACTATTAAAAGATATATGCGAATTCTAATTAACAAAACATACATAATCGAATCGTTTTAAAAATTTGTAAATATATCTTTTATTTTGAATTTCTAATATATCCAAATCTCAGAATTCTTAAAAAAAATTAATATAAAAAACGTTTTTAGGAACAAAAATGTTTAAAATTGTTAAATAATTGTATTCAAAAACCATTCAAATTACAACTATGCTCTTTGTATTTTTAAGAAGAAAAAAGTTGATCAAAAAGTATTTTTAAGTCATTATTAGGTCTACATATGTATACATGTATATATCTTAATTATATTGTCTAGTGTTCAAAATTAAAATTGTCTAAAAAAATTAATCGATCGAATAAAATAAATTCATATGAAGGTCAATTTAATTTAATGGTCTTTGATTTTTAATGTAAACATAGTCTCTATGCAATTATTAGCTAGCTGTTGGATGGTTACTTCAATATGAATCATTTACTAATACATATGTTATGTTGGTATTGTATCTAAATATAGCTAAGTTTTTTAATAGTTACAATTTACGTCGAGACAGAAAACCAAAAAAAGGGACGTTTGTAAGTACTTATTTGAAGCCCATATTTAAATTAGAATTAGAATTTATAAGTGGATTAATGAATGAAAAATCAAATAGACTGGGTTTTTTTGTTGTTTTTTTATGAAAAGGGAGTTATTAAATTTTATTATTCACACTTATCAATAAATTACACTGCTATGAAATAAAATTTAAAGAGAATTCTTAATATAAATTCAATAAATAGTGCAATAAATCAACTGTTTTATACATACTAATATAAATAAGAGGGGGCTGGTTGAAACTAGGGAAGTTGTTCAGTAAACACATACTAATATATAGTGGTACCAGAGTATTGACTTATTTAAAAAGGTTAAATATTTAAAACCAATCAAAAAAGTCTTTTTTGACTGCATGCACTTGTCTGATGCTCGGATTTTTATATTTCTTTACCATCACTTCATAAGAGATTTTGAACCCAATCTTACGAAGGCTCTTTTTCAGTTTGTTAAGTTGTTCGGAAGAAGAAAAATCTGTTTTTAAAAACTTTACAATTTTATAGCTCAGCATATTACTGAGGATGGAATGATGGATGGGATGGGTCTGAAGGTTATTTTCATATATGCCTGTGCTAGATGTGCTATTTTTAAAGATTGTCTATTTGCGGAGCATACCAGGATTAAAGTTTCTGATCTTATTAAATACTACTCATTTTTTGATATGAACCATACCTTAGTTTTTGACTTTTTTTTTTTATCTGTAAGGGTTTAGAGGTTCTATGGGAAAATTATCTTTAAACTAGGCATAGTGGTTATTCATATTTCATTCTTAAAAGAAAATTTATTTTACTGTTATATACCTATAAAGAAAACTATAATAGACCAGTTGATACATTGACAAAACAAACTCCCTTAATATCCAGGGGAACACCAGCGTGCCAAATAATTCAAAAATAAATAATATCGTATGTATGCATTAGAACTAAACAATATTTTAACCATAAATGTCTAAATATATTTATAAACATATATTTGATTAACAGATAATTTCCTATAAAAATAAAAGAGTAATAAAGGTTTGAAGTTGTTGCTGCATTTCAAATGCGGAAAAAGATAATATTTAACAGCTTACAATTCATTAAACACACTTCTGAAGCCTCATTATGAAATATAGTTTGACATCTTACATCTTAGCTTTCATACAAATAAAAGAAAGAAAATGTTGGTTATAAACAAGTGCAGTAAGCAATATTGCATTTTTGGGACACTGGTGTCCCCTTGGTATGAAAGGGAAGTAATTCCCTACTATTAAATAAAGAAAATATATTGGACAGAAATTTGGAAACTAGTATCTGATTGGTGGATTTTTTTAAGGGAAGTTTTGGGGGGGTAAATCAAGACGGCTATGTGATCAATATATACAGTGTAGTATGTCAGGAAGATTTTTGGTCCGCTTTACAAGGGGGAACGGTTGATATTCAGTGGTGAACGTGGGATATTTAAACAGGGCAAATGCTACAGCATAGATTAAATCTTGCAAGAATATCGTCCAATGGACTGTCTGACCATTATTTTCTTCAGACAAACATTGGGAAAAATAAAATGAAAAGAAAAAACTCTAGACGGAAAGTCAATGCCTACCTATTCATAAAGGAAGGAGTATAATGGAGTATAAAATGCACGGTGCAAGAATGAGAGAAATTTTTTTGAACTATACAATTAAGTCAAACAATTTAAACTTCCTTAAATATCTTTAAAATAATAACGGATGAAGATAATGAACGAGATTATAATATACCATGAAACGGTTACATCGACAGAAAATAAATTATGTTCACAAGTCTTGATGTTCTTAACTCGCATGTATATGTGGTGATGTGTTTGAAAAAAGTGAAGAAAAAAATGCATGTGTTCTTTATCATGATTAGAAGAAGAAGTTTTTCCTCTCTTTCCTTGACGCAAAGGTGTCAATCAAACTGTCCATGTCTTCATGGAGCACCTTGTCCACCATCACCCTGTCCATGTTCAAGAGGGTGAGGGAGGAGAGCCTCTCCTGGTCCATGATGGTCCTCATGTTGTTCTTGAGCCTTCTGAGACAGGAGAATGACCGCTCCGCCTCACAGCTGCTGATGGGCATTGAGGCCAGGATAACGATCACCTTGTATAGCTCCGGCATCAGGCGGAACACTCCCAAGCTTATTAACTCCGCAGCAATTTGTGACGAAACTATGTCTTCTGTGTCAATATCTGCCTAGAGAAACATAAATTTTAAACATATAATGCAAAATGAAACATTATAATATTAACCTTGAATTGCTGGAAGATTGCATGGTCTGACTGGAGCTGCTCGAGTTCAAGTCTGTAGTGATTGGCGACACACTCAATGACACCGGTCTCCACTGCAATGAGATCCATTGTGATGTTTGTATCGTCGGTGGCAAATCTGCTCTCAAGCTCTAATACCATCTTATTGATTGCAACATCGAATTGTGTTTCATGGAAGTACGATTCAATTGTTCCTTTCCACTTTATTCTCCTTGGAATCTTCGCCTCCTTGAATTCCAAATCAATTGAGTCCTCCTGGTCAAATACTGATTTCATCTCAGACGACTTCAACTCAGCAAGTTTCCAGATTGATTCAAAGATTTTCTCATTCTTAAGATCTTCAAGAGTCCTAATCACTAGGTTGACGTGTTTCCAGGCCTTTGTTAGGTCAACCTTTCTGCCTTGAAGTTCATCTGACAAGCTAGATGTGTGTCGGAGGAGTGGCTTCAACAGTTCAATGCCGAAAACAAATTCGTGACTAAAGATGCTGTTGAGCAGAGAAGTTACTATTGAACTCGACAATGTATCTTTATCTTTTCTCATTATTATGAGGGTCTTCATGATTCTGACCATCCCTAAAGATACAGCGTGTACAGCATCGTAGTGGGGACTCCAGCAGGTAGCAGACTGGTTCTTCAGGGTCATCACCTTGGCATGCTCCTCATCTTTACTTGTTATCTCCGCCGACTTGTAGATTGCTGACCTCTTTGGTGACCCTTCAATGAAGTTGTATAAAATTTGTACTGTCCCCATTGTATTTCTCAACAGGGTTATATCTGAGAGAAGATCCTTGACTACAAGATTGAGGACATGGGCGTAGCAGTGGATGTAGACACACAGTGGGGCTGCTTCCTTCCACCTGGCAGCAAGACCCTTCTTGATGCCGGATATGTTGGAGGCACCGTCCGCAGCCAGGGAGACAGTGCGGGCGGGGTTAAGGCCGAGATCCTTGACAGCCTCGTGAAGCTTCTCAAACAAATATCTGCCGTCAGTCTGGGTAACTTTTACAAACATGAGGAAGCTCTCTTTCTTGATGCTTTCACTCGTCAGATATCTCAGTGACAGACTGAACTGCTCCGAGTTTGACATATCTGATGTCCCATCAACAATCACAGAAAACCAGTAGTCATCATCGCCGGCACAAGTCTTGACATCTTCAATTATATTTTCCGTCACTTTGGATGCTATAATCTCTATCAGCTCATTTTGGATGTCAGGTGAAGTCCATTTGGCAAAACCTGCCCTAGCTGAACCAAATTTTTTGACTTCGGCCTCCATTTTATCTTTGTTAATATGATTGTCGTGTGAACGAAGGGACAAAAGCTCCAAGAAGTTTCCTCGATTGTTTTCATTAGATTCCGTCAACTTTTCTCTTGTTTCGGAATCGCCCCTAAAAGCCAATCCTTTCTTTGCGAGGAACCCAACAATTTGGAAAATATACCTCAAATAAGCTCGCCACTTCACGACTTCCTCAGCATGTTGAGACTGAACATGGCCGAGAACCGAGGTATTCTTTCTCTTTGATGTGAGGAAATTGATCCACTTTTCCATCGACAGTTTGTGTTTTTTGTTGTTAGAATGAACTTTCAACGAGGAACTGTTTTTCCATGTTTTGAACTCAAATTTCTCAAGGTTGGAAATGGAAAATTTGGAACAGGCGAAACACTTGGCTGGCTTTTCAACCTCGTCATATTTTAGCCACGGGAACTTACGGAACCAATCATATTGAAAGTCTCTGGAGTATTTGTCATCTATCTGAGGACTGTATGTTTGTAACTTGGGCTGTAGAGGATGATCTCTCTCGACTTTAGGCACAGTTTCCCTCTCAGTCTCCACTCTGGTTCTGGTCTGGATGTCCTTCCGCTTTGGCTCCCGCCTGGTAAGTATCGGGTCACCTAGCTGGCTCGTGAAGACGAAAGGGTACTCTGGGCCTCCGTCCACAAACTCCATCTCCTCAGTCTTGCTCTTCTCACTTCCCTGGACATTGTTGCTAGTCTCAGAGTCCTCTGCAGAGGGAATATTGTTGTTGTTGACTACAGAGAGCTGCTCGGGAGAGAAGATTGGTCCAATATCGAGATTAGGAAGTCTTATTCCATGAGAAATCCGTCCGCTGGGGTAATTTGATGAGTCGCCATTATTTTCTGTGTCTGCAGTAACTTTCTCTTCAGCAGAAACGGACTTTTCAAATCTTGGTTCTGGCAGTAAGGCCTCAACTGGAGCAGGGTCATCGGGACAGGAGGAGGCAGTGACTGAGGATGAGGATGTAGCAGATGAAGTTTTCTTAACAGCAAAGTTCAATGTTTTCTGCTTCTTATGATCAATTTTCACTTGATACTTGCAGCTGGGGTCATTCTTATGGAGTTTAACTTTGTGATCATTAAAGTTGTCCTTCTGTATTTCCTTCTGACAGAAAGAACAAATCACCAACTCCCTGTTAAAATGTGTTTTCCGCTTCCCGTGATACATTTCTGATAATTAATAAATTACTGCAACAATCCACTCTAAAAAGTACATAACTATTATTTATGTCCCTTTTAAGCAGTAATAATTTAATTTATCTTGTATTCAATGAAACAAATTATCACGCTCTTAAATATTTCAAGAGTACTCCATACGAAAAATGTTGTGTGGGTCTTTTTTTTTTTTTTTTGCTGTAAAGTACTTCACATTTGCAACCAGTAACGTTAAACGTAATATCTAACTCAAATATCCACTCAATGTGAAGTACTTTAAATCCATACGAAAAATGTTGTGTGTGTCTTTGTTTTTTATTTTTGGCTGTAAAGTACTCTTGAAATAATTGCAGTAATTTATTAATTATCAGAAATGTATCACGGGAAGCGGAAAACACATTTTATATTCAAAGGTTCAATCGTTTATATTTATAAAATGACAGGCAATATTTGAAAAAGATATTACGGTAAATTACAGGATTTGAATTCAAATTTCTGCGATGAATTGAGATACCCAAGAGTGTTAACTGTAGTTTAAAACCTCTGTTTTATCTATTTGACTTAATTTGGCCCCAATATTGTCTTAGAGATATAATTTATTAATTTACTAATTCTATAAATGTGCCGGTGAATTTTGGCTACTTTAAGTACAATTTGTGGTGCCTCCAAAGGATTGATCAGAATCATTTTTTCATTTAAATGAACTATAATTTGTTGGAAAATGTATTCCATGTTCAATTTTGAGAAAGATTATCTAGCTTCCTTTTGGGTGGACGTGCTACAAATATGTAATTTTATTATAATGACTCAGTACTATTATGAGTTTGTCATAAGTTACATATATATAATAGATTTGAATAATTAATTATGACTTAATTCATCTATATTTACATACCTATATGATTGGTGGACGGTTGAGTAAGGTTTTTTTTTTTTTCCGCTGAAGCGGACAAATCGCAATACTGACGTACGGCCCTGAATATATGTAACTAATGCCTATACAGAGGAACAAAACTTATAAAGAGTGTTCCTTCGATATTATATAAATTTACATTTATTAGAGGTATTTGTAGACATACATAAGTTGAAATTTAATGTAAAAAGTTCATGTTTTTACTAAATAAAAATTTAAAAGGTAAACATACTAAATATAGGATAAATGCTTAGCATAAAATATAATGTCATAATTAGAGCTCGGTTAGAATATGCATTTATGTTGCTATAGGCGATAAACTCATATTATATACTTTATTTACTTATGCAATTAATAAACTTTAAGAGGAAAATTAAAAGGCCTGTCAGAGTCGTTTATATGCAAATTTAATATGAAGGACAAAATGTTCTTGTATTAATATACCAATTTGATTTTCCTCCCTTAAAATACAGTTTCATTCAGTCAAACCCTTTTTTTGCCCATCAATACTTGTGGCATACGTAACGCACGGACTGTAAGTCCTAGGCTTCACACGTAGATGGGAATTTTTTTTTGTTCACCTCATTTTCATTTAGTACCAACCTTCAAAAAACAGCTGTCAAATTTCAGGACAATCTGTTTTTTGTTTTTTTTTTGTTTGTGGCTAAGTGTGACGCTACTTTAGATTTTCCGAAACAATAGATAAAAAAATTATTTTTTTATATATACACCGCTTTTTGATAGAAAAATATACAGTTCAAGCTAAACAATGTCTTGAAAAATGTTAAAGGGACTCTGCTTCATTAAGCGAATAAAAAAAACAAGCTGCCAAGACGTTTCATTAAATTATCTGTAAGCAGAAACATGATAAAGAAAATAAACACAAACCACAGGCTTTACCAAGCAATGATATGGTAGGAATTACACTGTAATCGATCTTCAATTTTAATCTGTGTACTACAAGGACGTGCACTTGGTGCGTAGAAAAAAATGTTCACCGTCAAAACGTCAACTGACAGAACGTCGACCGTAGAATATAAAATAAGGGTATCCTCCAAGTGTTGTTGCAATATATTCCAGTCAGACATTTCCCCCCTGAAATATACACCTACCATGCCTATATAAACTACTATTAAGGGACCCTCCAAACCCCCTTAAACAGTGCAAATGTTGGGAATGTTTTTGGGTACCGCAGTGTCCAAAATGGAATGAAACCCACTGCCACTATTAAAAAAACCACTAAGAGCCCCTCACAGCCCCTCATTTACACGCCAAATGTTTGGTCTGTTTAGGGGTGCCACCAGATCCATCTATTTTTGGCCCTTCCAACATCCCAAATATTTACCTATGAGTATGGTATCAGAATTTATAATATTACATTTACTATTTTATATGTATAACAAAATAATAAAATAAATAAGAATATTTAATATGTATTACCATTATAATTATTAATATTCGTAGAATAAATTGGGGTGTTGAGAGGGACCCTTTAAGTAATAATTAACAGCGGTGTATTTCATCTCACTTTGGGGACAGGTTGTATCCCGAAATAGCCGTAATGTTGATATATATATGCGGGTTTCCTTATTCATAGTTTATGAATGGGTGGTGAGGTAAATATATCAGGTGGGTAATGTCTGTCCAATGAAATGTCGTAGAAAATGTTTTTCATATTGTGAAATGTAATATTTTCTGTCGACGTTTTGTACGGTTAATGTTTTGCCTATTCGACGTTTTGTCCTTTTCCATGTTGGTCGATATTTTGACCTACTACCTTTACACTAATAACTACTCAGTATTACTTTCTAAAATTCATGAGCAAATAGTGTATAAGTACTACATACTACATGTTTAAACCTGAGCTTGGTTCCATTATAGTGTTATGAACATTAGCTGTGTCAAAGTGTAGAAACAAAGAGACAGCAATAGCTTGAAATACGAGTACCATAACTTATGAATTTTTTTTTAAATGATACGAGCTGTTCCAGAGTAGATGACTGAATGTGAGAGCCACTTCAAGCTTTATTTATTTAGGAATAAATTACTTTAACATATAAACTCTGTCAAGGAATTAAATAAATTCGAATGTAATGTTATTATTTTTTTTTTATGGTATATTATAATTTCGACGTCAGCTTAATAAAAGAAGTTATTTTATTTATTTGTTTTTTTGTATTTTCAGTCAATCCGAGTTGGATATTATCTTTGCAGTTGGAATTGTCGATTGTGAAAGTGAGAATAAAAAAAAGCCACATCATATCATACAATTTTTCTCCTCTATGTATTTATTTCGCAATGAGTAAAACGGTTAGATGTGAAAGCATTCCCTCCCTATTTTCAACACGTATCCACAACTTTGGTACAAAAATAACTTTCCAAGTTTTACTCTGTATATAAAATACATATATATATATAAGACAATGATATCTTTATTGTATTTCTCTACCTTTCATACAAAAAAAATACTTGAAATTAACTTAAGATAGCAAATTATGTGAATAAGTGTATTTTTGGTAGAGCCACGGACAAAGGAGAACTATGTCTCATTCCCCTATGGATCCTTTCCTATTGTCAGCATTGTTTTTTGTGTATTTTGTGGAGTAGGGTTTCATAGTTCTACCTTGTCTCTTTACCGATATATCACGGTCTAAACTCAATGAAAAAAGATAGGGGTAATAGGTAAATTCTATAGGGCAATGAGCCATAGTTCCATTTTGCCTGTTGCTCCAATAAAAATCGACCTAAAATCTACAATTGTTGGACTATTTTCCATTTTATAGTAGAAAAATATTGACTGGTTTACAAGGTTTAATTCAAATTTAACATATAAACAATCAGCACATTATGCACGTCGTTACTCTTCCGTGAAAAAATGTAATGAAAAAAAGCCCTAAATCAGTTGTTAGTTGGTCCATTTTTCTCAATTATTTTTCAATCACTTTCTGAGAACTGTTAATAGCATAGAAGGAGTTAATTCAATCTCAAACAATCGACGTCATGAAAACTAACAAGGAGAAAAGAAAAACAAAACCAAAATCGATAGTTGACTACAACATAGAGTAATTTTTTTTTTTGTTTGATAGTCTTGTAACTCTGCCTATTATAAGCAAGAGTAGAAAGATTAACAATACACAAAAAAATAGAGCACACAATAACAGAGAATGCAATAAACAGTTGTCATTCCATTCTCTAAAAATAGCAATCGTCATTCAATGTGTTAACTCAATCACACGATAAAATACAGTGTATTTTCAAAGGTTCTGCTTTTTTATTCCTTGTCGGTGTTCAGGACGTTGAATAGTTGCATTCAAATTAGCTCTTGTTAGGCTGTATACAATTCCCAACCATTATTGTATTTATAATTGCATAGTTGGAAAGAACTTATTTTTTACCTTTTTTTTGTTTCTTTTTGGGGTGAGAGGTTGCAAGATACAGTAAAGGTTACCACGTGGCTTAATTGGAAAATATATTTTATGTTTTATTCTCATCATGAATTTATCGATTTCTACAAAACTATTATTTACTGTCTAATATTATTAACCCATTCATGTTTTGAGCGTGAATCCGGAAGGAACAAATATTGACTTGACGATGGTAAAATATAAGAAACTATCTTTTTTATTGGGTAATAATAAAAAGCATTATTTAAACTATTATTTTTTTATATGAATTAAGGAACCTTAACTTCATTTAATTTTAAACGGGAAGGTGCATAATTAAGAATGGTTATTTCACTGATTTAGATTAATTGATCTGATAAAAAAATCAAAGCAATCAGATGAGAAAATTTTCTCTTATGTTTATAATATTTTAAAATGACTAGAGAAATACAGTCAAACCTAGTTAATAAAATTTCATTACAACTAACTTCCTCTATACAAAAAATTCTTGAAATTGTCATGAGTACTATATCGATTTTGGTTTCTTTTTTTTGGCATATTGTCAAATCATATTTTTATACAACGCTATCCATATATGAACTTGCTTTTAACGGGCACTTTTTAAACGTATATAGACTTTAGAGTACAAAATAGAGAAGGATATATTATAGACCCACTCTTGATTAGATAATAAATAAAATATGTATACTGACTACTTTAAAGGAATGTTTTCCCTGCCTTTCTGTATTTCCCTCTCTCGCTATCTGAGAATGAATATTATTGCATTACTGATGTCTAGAGATAGATTTTATCGTTTATTGTTTTCTTTTAACTACCATTTTCAACTTTTGAATTGTTCTAAAATACTAAATTTGGTATAAGAGATCACTTGGCACAGAGTGTTTCGTTTTTCCGTTTCCATTGTGTTTCCGCTTAATACAGGTATTTTTGTACAGGTGAATTGTGTCTCTCAACCTTTCTTCAAAAAAGAACAAAATTAACCTAATTATGTCATTTTCTCTAGCAGTGTCAAATTTGTCCATCTTTGTCCCGTCAGATTTCGTGTTCAACAAATCAACTCTCCCAAAACGAATAACGTGGATCATTAGACAACGGGTCTACTCTTTGAAAGAGTTTGCAGATAAAAATCTGAGGATATTTTTTTACCGTAATAAAAGGTTGAATAAATACAAAGAAATGTGTCATTCTAGGGTGATTTCCTACCAGTTTAACATAATTCTTTTTTTTCTTTTTTTTACTTCTGTATTAGAGTATGAACGCAAAATTAATTCAATTCCTTTATAAGAATCAATGTTAACAGACCAGTACTAGGATACTTATTAGTGGAGTTAACATTTTTGTTCGGAAATTATTGTAATTCTATTTGAATTCATATATATTTATTTTAATACAATTTACACCAAATATAGAGAAGAATGCTTACTTTAGAGGCAGAAGTTAGTACCACAACGACAACCTACTAAATTATGAATAAATAAAAAGAAATAGTACAATAGTATGTTCATTACAAACATGTCAACTGTACTTATTATTTATTAGTGTAGGATCGGATATTTTTTTACTGCTTATACCATAAACCATTAGATGGCTATCTGTATGTATGTCGGAATGAGAAACAGTCATTTTTGATCTAAGAAATAGCAATGTAGTCATATACATGAAATCTTGCAAGCATTTTGCCTTTAGAATCGAGATGTGAGGCTAAGGCTCGGCCAAGTAGCAATCCAAAGACCGAAGTACCCCTTGGCTATCCTTCATCAGTCAAGACACCATATTACTTTTTTTCTGGAGGAGTTATTATTATTCTTCCATTCTGGGGGATAGAGTATCTATATATTGAGTAACTACGTGTATATTTGTGTACTCATTAACAATGGTGGGTAACACTGAGGATATATTAGGTAGTAATATTCTATAGTTTTAGGCAAAGTTTGTTTTTTCCTCAGTTACTGTCATTATTATTTAACTCTGGAGTAGTGAAGTTTTTTCCTACGTCATTAAATTATATTCAAAACCTAATTGAACATTCGTGTGGACTTATAAAAGATGGAGGAGTTAATTTTAGGTTGTTTTTTTTTAACACGCCCGAAATACACACGGTGTTCATCATTAGTCATGACAGCTTCAAAACATTCTCCAAATTGTGAGCGTTACTAAATCATTTTTCGGGGTTTTTATTTTATTGCAAACAACTCTAGCTTTCAAATTGGTAGAGTAAGTTTTCTTTAGGTCTTAAGTTGTTTTCTTTAAAAATAATTAATATCCCTCAACATGAGTCCTAAAAAAATTGCGATAAAGATGAAATAGATGTGCATTTTCTTTACTATTAAAACGAACGTTAATAGACAGGCATATACTCGTACAATATAAAAAATACATAGAGCATAAATATGTATGTATCATGTACATAAATTATTTATTTTTTATAAAAAGTAAATGATAAGAGTCGGCAGCTGTATAAAATATTAACTTTTTGCTTGAATATATGTAATAGGTTTTTCATTTTCCGGGAAATTATCGTTGAGTGGAGTCCCGGAAAACATCAAAATCCCATTAGTAAATAATAAATACTACCAAATTTAAATATATCTTTATATATTTTATGAAAAAAAATATTTTTCAAACTATTCTTTCCGATTAATTTCATTCTCAATTCTCATATTCTTAACTTTAATCATTATAACTAATAAATCACAGGTTGTTTTTCAGGCCCTAGTAGCCCCTTTTTTGGAATTCCCTAACCCACGAAATAATTAAATGCCAGATTTTCCGGTAATTTATCGTAGTTAATAAAAACCGGGAAATGAGCTCCAGAGAGATAAACCGAATTATGTTAAGAATGAATTTATACGAATAATCTGCTGACTCACAATGAATGAAAAAGTTTTAAAAAAAACATAATTTGCAAGAATTATTGGCATCTTTATCTCGAGTCTTTTATTAGGACTTGTCCCACTTAAGAAATCGATAGTGCCTTTTTCTTTATATTGTACAGGGGAAATACAAAATACTTATTGATTCTTATTTAAACCGAAGATATTAAATTGAATACTTAAATATTGGTATTACTAAAGATGAATAAATATGACTTTATAGCGTGCAATTTCTTGTTCTAGTGGACAAAATGAAGAATGTTCTGAAATTTACAAAAGCTGTAATCATTGTTCTTTAATTCTTGAAAAGAGAACATTTGAGTATAATGTAATCATTGGTATGTGAAATACAAAGAGTAGAATTGATAATTGGTTAAGGAGTAATAAACGTAAGTCCTTGTTCTACTTAGAGTAGCATTGAGAACTGACATTGTAGCTGTTTTTTTTAACTTGTCAATACCCTTGCTAGATACGGAGTGGGATTTGCGTTTATTTCTGTGCTTTCAGCTTATCTAATAAAACGTCTTGACAGCTAAGCTTCTCTTCTTCCAAACTTATTCACGAGTACCTTTCCTTGTTTTTTTTCATTTTTTTTTTTTTCATTTTAAATAAGGGCAAGTCATATTTGATACAACTCCAGCTATTACCAATTACTTCCAGCTTTTTATTCACTCGTAAACTCGAATGACAAAATGAAGAAAAAAATATGGTATCTAGCCTTCTTTATTATTTTTTTTTTTTTATCTTCAACTCTTCATTAATACCGTTTAATTATTTTTTTAGATATTATCACAGAGAAATAAATCTTACTTTATCTTTGAATATTATATACAATATATTACATTGAATTGAAGTCATTAATTGATATAACTTAATGTATAAGTCAAAGACCTATGTAATATCCTTATTGGTTCACAATACCTAGATTCAGATGCTTACAATCATACTAGAGACAATCCATAAAAGTTAAGGAAAACAGTTAAAATAAAAATGAACCGTAAATTCGTGAATTTCAAAAAGCTTGACGTGAATAGTGTACGTTTGAGCGACCTGAAAATGAACAGACAATGCCACCAAAAACAATTTCTTCTTATTATTAAACGTTTTTAATTTGATGAAATTATATTCAAACCAAAAAATATAAGACATATAATGCCTATGTATCTTCTTTTTTTTTTTTTTTTTTGATGAAGAAATAGTCAGTCTTAAGCTAGCTCTACACAGAAATGTTTTTTGAATTCTTCTAAAATACTTATTTTTAACAAAAAAACTTTCCAAGGTTATTTTTTTAAATATCACGAACGTCAAAAAACACAAAATATTTGAAGAGGTTTAGTGATAAGAATACCTAAGCTGATATAATAAAAATATAAAATCAATTCCGGGTTTTTTTTCTGAATTTAATTGGCAAAATAAAGTGTGAAGCATAAAAGAAATGACATCCTGATTCACATATAGAATATATAAACTTACTAAAAAAGGGTAGTAAATTGTAAAGATTTTTTGTATGTAGAAAAAAGAAGCAAAAACCCTGACAATTGAAGAAATTGATGATAGTGTAAGAAACCTATAATATATAATGAAAATATTTCAAAACTTGACCAACTATTGGTAAGGTTGATGATTCCATATTTCCGTATAGCTTTTAGTAGCAGGTTCAACTTTAGCCATAATGTACTTTAAAGTTGATATAAATAACTCAAACTAGTATATTTATGCAGAAAAAGGCCTAAATTATACAAAAAATGTGGAAGAAAAATTAGTTTAAAATACTCTAAAATAAAATATTTCAATTTCAATTGTATCAGAATGAAAATATAGGTCAAACAAAATAATATATTACATAGAATTTGTCATATTCACTTAAATATAAAGAAACTATAAAATAATGAACTGAAACTATACAAATTGTAGCAATTTTTCCCTTCAAAGTAGAGTAAATCTTTAAACTTCCAGGGCTAGTTGAGTTTTTAAGATATTTGTATGACTTTTTAATATCAATTATTATTGAAAAACCTCATAATAAAACAGCACAGGTTTCATGATACCAAACCATTTTGTTTTTTTGGGACACCTTAATGTCCCCCTTTATTTTGGAGATCTACAATTTTCATATAACTTATGTGTCTATCTTGAAATTTCTAAAACAGGGGCATGTGGCCCAATTTGCATTGGTTTTAGGGGGAGGGGGGAAGAGTGAATATTTAAAAATTAGTTAAATGACTTGTTTATTATATCAAAAAATTCCTATAGGATGTATACTAAATTAGGAATACAAACAGAGATGGCAGGGAGTGAGATGGAGGGGCTGTAGCCCCCCCCCCCTCCCCCATGAAAGAATTTTTGTCGAGCACCAGGAAACATTCTCGCTCTGGATGAAAAAAAAAATAAGAAGAACACAGAGGAAATTTTATATGAAGGAATAATTTTCTAAAAAAAAAGTTAATTGGTCAAATCATGTATCAGAGTAAAATTTAACTTTGTAAAACCCCCACCCAAAAAAATAATATACATATATAATGCAGCGTACGCCCCAGAGCAGCTGACCCTCTATTTTATTTTTTTCTTTGTTTTACATCCACAAAAACGTCATAACCCATAAAAACCGTCATGGATTTATAAAAAATAAGTTTCTTATATACTCTGAACAGGTAGTAAAAATAAAACGTATCCAAAAAGTTGTTCATATACCGTATAGCAGCATTTTTTTATAACAGTTTTGGGCCCTTTTACTTTCAAAAACAATAAACTGAGCCAAAATACTGCTTAAATGCAACACAAACTTACTTAGACCCATTTCCTAAACTTTTTAACAAAACAAATCTGTCTGAAAGGTCTTTAGACATTTATAATTTTCTTAAGAATTGTTTATATTGAACGGAAGGAATTTAAAGCTCTGTCTAAACAGACTCTTATACTTACATAATTTGTACACAATTCTACTAACGAGCATACATGAGTATACATTGTTGGATAACCATTAAAAAGGGAAACTTAATTAGTGTTTTACTTATTTTATTTTAAAAAAATGCAGTACTTAGTTCTTTAATTCCATGCAATATTATATATTTTAGTTAGGGAGTTTTTGCTGCCTTAAGATTATATGTATAGCCATTAGAGTGGTCCTTTTGATTTTTGCGTAAAGGTTTTTTTGTAACTATTCTATATATTTTGGCTGGAAACGCATCAAGAATACCCTGTTTGCCAAATTTCACGTCCAGCATGTCATTTTTTTATATGAATATCTGAGCATTTTTGTTCTAAAAATTGTACAACTTCAATTTTAAAGCTATATTTAGTGTCGGTTTGAAGGGACCATAGGGCAGGGCTTATATCTGGTGAAGAGGGTGGCAAACTGTTCGTGTTCAATATGACAGGGGTCCCAAATGGGTTAGATGTACTTCTTGAAGTACTTGGACGCACTATCCTGTACCATTTTAATTTTATAGCTGTTTTCAGGGCCAATTTGAGAGGAACATAGGGTGGGGCTCATATCTGGGCAAGAGGAAGACAAATTGTTCATGTCCCATTTGTCAGTGGTCCTCAAATGGGGATACATGTACCCCTTGGGACACTTGAGATTCTGAAAAAATATTTTACAATTAGTATATCACTGAAAGTAAAAATGTTTTGTGCTAGTTAGGGGTACTTTTCTGAAAAAATATTTTGCTAGTCGTCCATCACTGAAAAAAGGTTGTAAATTCCGTCAACAGGGGTTAATGTCCTTCTTGCACCAAAATTGCACTTTCAAAACAGAATGAAGTGACGTTCTATTCGTTTGGAAGCTTACTTCTTGTTTTTAAAAGGGTTTTACGTACCATTCGAGTACATTACTCTTCAAAAGTTTCACATATTTTCACATCGTCTGGAGTCCAATGTTTGAAAAGCATCATGGCTTCTATTCTTAATATTTCAGCTTAAATATTGCTTCTTCCAGCATTTGAGAGATTTTTTTTTTCTTAATATTGAAAAAACAAATCATTATTATGAAGTTAATTAAAGCATCATTCCTTATATTAGAAGATATATTTATAATTAAAAATAAAGGCACTTTTAAAATAAGCAACCTTCTAGTGTACACAACTGAAACTTAAATATGAAGTACGTTATCATAAGATTTTTTTAGGGCTTACATAGAGGAAGTTTTAGGGGAAAATATTAATATAATAAAACTATAATATAGCATGTGATTATTGTTTGTGGGCAGTAAAATATTAGTTTTAATCGAAGAATAGCATGTGTTGTACATATTTTGAGAACTATATTGTACTATAACAATGTTTCTTAAGGTATATTTTTTGACTTACCAAAATCATCCATTTATGTCCTAAAACATATAATTAATAATTAACTATATGAATAAAGGTTTAATACGGTTACACGAGGGTATATAATATATTCGATAACAATTTATGATGTACTTATGTTGAGATAGGAAGTAATCTTAAAAATAAAGTCTTAAAAAAATCATCTTTTTTAGTACATATTTATTCTTGAAAAAAAAGACGTACTTATTTGTAATTTTGAAGAAAAAAAAACGAATAAAAGAAGAACATTTTATGTAGGATTTTCTAACAAATAAGTGAGAATCTGTAATTAAGTTATTTATATTTTTTCATAGATTTACATTTCGTTTATGCTACAAACCCATATATTTTTGTAAATTTTAAATATTTATGATTGTATTTAAGCCATAGAACATGGAAATTACGATTATAATTTACAATCGTAGTAGATTTGGCCTTTAAGCCTTTTCTTAAAAGATCACATTTTTGAGTTCCATATTTTGACATGAAACAATTTCTATAGATGAAAATTAGGGTTTTAAAAATTGATAAAAACATTCAAGCATTCAAAAGATAAAATATTTATTAACTTATATTTAATAAATTTCTTATAAAATGGGTCTAACAATACAAAAATTAAGTTAAACGAAGAGTCTTATTTGAAAGTTAATAGTGTTGAAAGTATAATTTTAAGAGTTTAAATTTTATTATAGAGTATTTAAAAGATAACCAATGTAAGGTTTTGTGAAAATGTTTTGAAATAAAATATAATTCAGTCTATTATTTGATTAATTGTAATAAGTAATTAATATTTTAGAGGCAAGAAGATTGAAAATTTAAATATTTTTCATATCCAATGTATTTGATCAGTATTTATTATTTAAATGTAAGTAATCTAATCAATTTATTTATATTTAGTTTTAGAGTTTTGTATGTCTCTAAAATATTCCTTACTTCTTACAATTAGTCAAATAATTGAATTAATTATATTTAACATCGAGAAAAAAATAACGAAACCTAATATTGCATATTTATTATATAAGAAAGTAAAAAAAAGCATTAATATTTTTTTTTAACGCTGGAATTTTTTTCATCGATTGTTATTTTTCTTTAATTTTAATTAATATAGTTATTTCATTTTATAATATGGCTTTGAATCGAAATCATACTAAAAAAATGTGATAAAAAAAAGGGTTTATATGCTAAACCTTCTGCTATTGAACATTTTAACGATCAATTTCGTGATCTATTGCTTAAATAATACTAACACATATGGTTTGTTTTTTTGCTCTTGGGCGCTTCAAGACCTGAATTTTGTTGGAAAGTGTATTTGAAGAAAAAATTATAAAATATCAATACAAACTCTTTTAAACAAGTGTGATTTGTTTTCAACTTTCAAAGTTAGATTTTTTGAAGGTAGAATGAGGAATTATTTTCTTTGAGCTTTCACTTGAACCTGAACATCTTTGGTAAAGATTTTTTTTTCCAATTTTAAAAATTGGTATTACTTGGTGTTGCTTTAAAAGGTATCCCTTGGTTTTGGAGAGACGGAAAAAAAAAAGACACAAGACCAGGCCCACCTTTTATAATAGAATATTATGAAATATAATTCATATTCTTTTTAATTTATGTAATAGTTTACGATATAGTAAAATTAGGGCACGGTTTGATAGTCAAATAATTTATGGTTATTTAAGTCGTAAAAAACGAAAATAATTGCTAAACCCTTCCACAAACATCGGTTTGGCCTTTTAAACATTTCTATAAAAAGTTTTTAGAATGGCAAAACAATTTAAAGCCATCTTTTGACGTAAATATAGATGAATTTTAAATTTAATAGCAATAGATAAAAAAAAATCCAATATTTGAAAAAAATTGTAATTATTTATTACATCTTTATCTAAATTACAATTCCTAAAAACCGTATCTTACCAAAAAATAATTGATAAAAAGGATGAATTTTATCCAGAAAGTGATATGTCTTTTGTCTTAAAATGACATTGCTAAAAATATACCTAGAATAAACCCTATTAGCTCAAACTACAGAGGTTTGATTCTGCTCTCTCAGGATTGATGTATCAATTTTGGTTTATTTTCGTTGATTTTTTTTCTCTTAAGTGATCGGAAAATTTGTGTAATGAAAAGACGTCAAGACATGTTGGATCTATGGTTTGAACAAAAAAAAGACAACCTTGGTACCTTATATGTCCTCAATGTGGTTTAAATCACTGTCAAATAAATTATTCAGAGGTTCAAGAAGATCAACAATATCCATTGCAGGTCGAAATCTTGCTTAGAACGAATTATTTAATTCTCTGCAATGGGACTGCATGGGGCGTCCTCGATATGGAAACCATCCGAGGTTAGAGCCTATCAGAGGCGACAACGATGGTCATTGCGAGTGAATATCCCTGGGTGATCACTTTGTCTCATTTTTTTCAATAAGTAACGGGATGGGATCGGCGTAATTTCTTGTCTTGAGACATAACCCTTAGAACAACTCTTCAAAATTTGTCGAGGATTGGACAATATCTTACGTTGGGACATTTGGATTAAATATAATACATTATTTTCATTTTATTACACAAAATAAATATACGAGGGTCATTTCAAAATTCCGAACAAAGGCCAAAAGTTAGCACTACTGAAGGGTATGGAGGTTATGTTTAGTTAGTCCATTTTAGTCGAGGAAGTGAAGGGATTTTCAAAAAAAAAAAAAGAATTTCGTATGTCGATTAAATATTACTTTAAGAAGGGCAAAACTACTCAGGAGACTTTTAAAAAGCTCGATAAATATTATAGAGACTCTGCAACTTCGATTAGAACAGTTTATAAGTGGTTTCAAAAAAATTGGAGAGCCAGTAGGGCACAAGTGACGCTGACAGTTCTGGACACCTTGTTGAGGTTACTACCCCAATAAATCATTGATAACATCTATGATATGGTGATGCATAACAGAAGAGTGAAGGTGTTTGAGATTGGTAGTGCTGTGGGCATCTCGAGTTGGAAATCTATTCCCATTAATTTTGTGATTACAACTCCCAAAGTGTGACATGGTGTATTGTCGTGATGGAAAAGGACTTTTTTGTGGACCAATCAAGTATGTTTTTCTTACACTTCCGTTTTCAAACGGTCCAATAACGATGAATAATATGCACCTGTAATAATTTTACGTCTTTTCCAGAAGTCGATGAGGATTTTCCTTGCAAATCCAAAAGGCAGTCTCCATAATCTTTACGCCTAATTCATCTCTTCAAACGAATACCAAACAAATAATATCAAATTGATCCCTCATGACGTCATTCATGATGTTGTTCCTTATTTTAGTTATTCTGGTATATAATAGAACGAGCAGTAGTACCCACCATTGCCCAGAGTAATTAGCCACTACCTAAAATACCAATTTTTCTTTAATAATATTTATATTAATTCATACATATCATGTCCCCCCCCCAAAAAAAAAAAAAAAAATGAAAAGAAGAAGAATAAGGTGGTTTGGGTGGGAAAAATAATATGTTGGGATGACTGATGAGTAAGCAAATGCACGTTTGGTCAAATAAATTACTTTTTTAAGATTACAAAAGGAAAACGGTTTTTACGTTGCCTTTTTCTTCTTTTTCTTCATTATTTATTAATAATTATTGTACAACATTTCTCTCTAAAAAAGACTATAAAACTATAGTTTGCAACTTACCTTAGTGTGCATTTGACTAATTAATTTTATTACTCAAATGCTTTTTAAAAAATCCCCCCCCCCGCCGGGATTGCATTTAGTTGGATCTCCATCTATACTTTTTTACTCGGAGTTCAAATTTTTCTATTTGGATATCCTATCAACACTCCTTCTGATCCTCTCTTCATATTCTGTTCAAGGGATCGCGTCTCTGTATGGCTTACGTATTGGCAATTTTTTTAAATATCAGTAACCGCTCATTGGCTGTGCTACGCAGGTGAACTGACAGATAAGCAAGAAGGCTACATTTCATTTCAAAAATTTTATCGTTCTTTACGACATGTAAAAAATGATTTATCATAAATATGTGATAAAAACTTTTTATAGCAGTTTAACTTAATCAAATTTGTGAATTTTACTAACAAGCTGTAATGTGTATTATACGGATGATATTAAAATAAAATCAAGTTTTTTCCAAAAATATGTAAAATTTTAAAACATAATGGCCGTTGAGCTATCTTTAAATATTAATAGAAATTGTTCAAACTTTGTTAATCCTATTTTCTTATCAAAAGGAACACATTTGAACCCTCCATTTTTTTACTTTTTGACAAAATGGGATTTAGTTAGTACCCTAATCTACATGTTCGAATACATAGAGCATACCCAAGTGTTCCCCCAAACAAACGGGATGTTAGACAAAAACTTTGCACAGTAATTGGGAGACTAATGTTGTTGTGCAATTTATTTAAGATAATTATAAGTATTTTAAGTATGTATTGTATTTGAAGTATAATGAATGAAGATGGATTTTATTTCTATTACTAGTTAGTATATTTATTTCTCATTATATTTTGTATACATATATATATAATTTACATTTATCACTAATAATTTATTAAATCCATTTGTAATATTTAATATTATTAACTTCTATTTCGTATTATTTTTCATCATTAATTTGTTTGATGTTCTATGTATAACTTATAATAAAGTTTTCTAATTATTATTTTTGTTATATTTAATCGTTTTTTTGCTGTTGTTTTTTGTTTTTTTAACCATACTTTTTTAACTTAATATCACAAATATACGTTATAAATATTAAACTTATCAATTTACTAGTAATTAACTGCTACGCCTGTAGTGTTAGCCATTAGTTTTCGATTACTCATTAAATAACATATCATATTAGCGACTTTAAGGGAAGAAATTTCCTGAATTTGAAAATTTTGAATATTTTTTTATATTTACTGTTTTAGTGTCACTTGAAATATAGAAGATTCTCATTTTTATAGCAGAATCACGTGAGACTTTTCCCTCTAAAACCATAACTTTAATCAATTTGACCATATGTCTTTACTCACACTCGCTCTATGTCATGCATACTGACGAGTAGAAATGGGTTTTTGTAGGAGTGCGAGGAGAAGCTGGGAGCAAGACATATCAATATGATACATCTGAATCAAAAACGTTTCTTACATCAGGATTGAATGGTTCACACAACTTATTGTAAGTGTGTGATGTTTTATTTAATTAAATTCAATTCATAGAAGTGAACTGATGAAAATATATGTTCCGTTTACTGGGTCATCAATTAATTATAATTACAACTCACAAATCAGTTAAGTTGGGACTTCAAACTTGGAGTAGAAAAATAAATTTAAGATTTGACCAGGACTGGATGTAAAAGACTCGAAACTCGATTATAGTTCGTAGACAAGGTTAAAATTTTAATTAAACTTGAGGCTCGAAACTCATTAACTCACGTGTCCAAAGGCTCTCAACTTCACTTGGACTCACATTTGTTCATATAGAACTAAACTCTGTTTTTCTTTGGATTTGAAGAGATATATGTTTGGAAATAAGTGATTTGACTCACTGAAATAAAATAATCCCCTTGTTTCTTCATTATTCCTAATTTCCATATAAAGATTAAAACCAAAAGCACAAGATAAATACACTATCAGAATTTGAAACTAATCCGCCTGTATGATTCATATTTAACAAATTTTCTTTCAATGGTTGAGCTCTACTAACTCACTCACTCCATTTAATAAATCAAAAATTGGTGGGAAATCACAGGACTTGAGTAATTTATAACATTATTTGCATTTTGTGACTTTAATAATGGACCTTGCTAAATATCAGGATATATAAAAGACAACTCCTTTAACATTGTAAAAAAAGTGTCGTTGATGTCAATATTCCGAAGTACTTGATTCAAAGTTTGTGCAAAGTGATGCAAATCTTCAGCTTTAACAGAGGAACATTTTAATTCTTTCATAGACAATTTAGAAAGTGAAAAAGTACTCAAAAGTCTAAATTTTTTTCAGCTCCTCCTAATTACTTTATTGAAATATAATAATTTTTTCCTCAAAGCTATTTGGAGAAGTGAGCATTGATAGGATCAGAAATAATCTTTTCCTAGGAGAACATAATCCCTTCCTTAGAGTTTTAATAAATATATTGAAAGTTCAATCACAATACCTAAAGAAAGTTTCAGAGTGAAAAAAGTTTCCTTACTTAAACCTAATTTATTTAAATTATCACAATTACAAATCCAGTTAAGAAATTGTTTTAAGAAAATGAGGGCTTCGCTATCCCTAAAATCAACAACTGTCCTTCTATTAGCTTTTAAACGATGGGCTTACAATTTATTTCTTACATTTATCCGACACCAGAACTCTCCTATCCAAGACGAAATTTTTTTCAATTCTCCTTATTTTAAATTAATATTTTATACGTCCTCACAACAGATATAGTGGAGTCATGACAGAAACAAACAGCTTTTTTAACATTAGTTTGCAAAAAAAAAATTGTGGATTCATTAATTTATCAGTTAATTTGTGCACATTTTTTACTCGAAAGAGCTTTTTTTTCTCATATAAATTAAGAATATGGTTAAAACTCGCTGACATTGAAGCTCCATTAAATGGAGAACACTCAAATATTTCATGAGTGAGTAGATTATTGTATATATTCTTAAAAGTATGAACCATATCAAATAGAAAATAAATTATATTTCCAGAGGAGTATGATTCATAATATCTATATAGTAAATATACCATATATATAATGGGCATCATTTTCAACATTGTTTTGAAGAATGTTTTATTGTTTTTAGTGACGAAACTACTAGGGTCTCAAAAATCTATTGCGCAAAATTGGCGTAAGTGACAGTTACGTCAATTTTGTTCTTACTGAATGGTACAACCCGGAAAATATAAAAATTGGTGCAAAATCGAGGTAACTGTATGTACCGACTATGGAGCAGGATAAAAATTACACTGCAAAAATGTTGAAGTCACTTTTTCTCTGAAATAATTAGCATTTTTGACTTTTTGTGTCGGGACCATTATTTATTGAATGTTGTTGAGTATCATGACTTATGTAAAGAGAAAAAACAAGAACCGTCAAAATAGATTCAATATACAATAAAAAAAACTTAATATTAACATATTTTAGATGGAGAAAATGTTCAGTTACGTCACTTTTCCTATAACCCCACAATATATAGGGACGAACTATGTACATGTTCAATTTTACTCTTGTCCAACAATGACTTACTTTCATAACACCCCAACAAATCCTCAGGGTTAGTCTTTGTTATCCATAGGCTCACGCACTTTATACTTACATATATGCTCCCTCTTCAAGAATTAAAGTGTAGTGATAGCATTGTTTAAAATTTGATTTGATGTACTATAACTATAAGAAATAAACATTAGTTGAGTGTTTTGGCTTCATGGATGTGGAATGTGAAATCTTTAACAAACCTTTTTCACAACTCATAAAAATAGTAAATCTGTCTCATCCCGAATTGATTTGCTTGTTATCGAAGGTTCCCTAAGAGATGCAGTAGAAACATATAATGTAGTAGACGCAAAACTATCAGACCACAAATCCGTTCAATTGGTGATGGATCCTCAGCCTAAGAAAATTCGAAACGAAAAAAAATAGTTCTTAACTCCAATACTATGAATGATCTAGAGATCCGTGATAGAATCAAAAGTATTATTGAAGATGTTTCTACCAGAACATCTCCAAAAGGAACACTGGCAATAATTCTATCAATAAAAAATAAAATGTATTTCTTGTTCCATTGCAGATCTCGACTAAAACTTCATATATTTCTCCTCACAATTTCTAGGGCATCACATCTAATTATAAGATGTACAAGAGATTCTGGTTCATCTCCACAAAATCTGCATGAGTCATCCTCCACCAAGCTCATCCTCTTTAGTTGTTTCTTCAAGGGAATATGACAAGTCATAAAACTTAAATCCTTTTTTATTGATGTTTTTCTCTCTTTATATAATTTCCATCTCATACAAAGACGAGGAAAAAACTACTTTGTTTGCCGACAACTTCGATCACCATGCCACTCGTTCAACCAGACATAACTTCTTTTTTTTTTTTTTTCTTATTTCAGTTTTGACTGTGACCGGTGGGACTTCCAATGTAGATTTTTCAGTCATTTTACCTCCTATTTTTGTTAGTGCATCCACATATTCATTGCCCGTATTATTGTTATGGGCCTTCACCCATGACATGTTTACAGAATCTTTCAGTCTGCCTATCTCAGCCAATATCCTTTCTTGCTGTCTAGTAAAGATTCCTCTTTTTGTTCCTTTTTTTGACAGACAATCTACGGCAGCCATACTATCAGTATAAAACCACCGGATAGCCTGAATGCTTTTCCACACCAATAAGAGCTCGCAATGCTTGAAAATTCTTTCCAGCTCTGCCTGAAACACAGTGTTATACCAGTTTAAATTTCCATAGGCGTCAAGAATAGATCCGTCCCCACACAAAATACACGAGCCATACCCAACCTTACCTTCCATTTTTGATCCATCACTGAACACATTTACACATCGAGGATTTGCAGATGCCCCTTCCTTCATAGTCCCAAAAGAAAGTCAGTTATAAGGTTTATGATTAATTTTTTCTAAGGGTGCATCAAATTCGTAGAGTATTTTATCTAAATCTTGTTGGAGAAGGGTTTGTCTTAATTCAGTCATAACGTAACACATTAGTCTTGTTCCCGCTTTCTCCTTGCACTCAATGAATTATCCACTCCTAACTATCCTTAATAATTATTGTTTTACTCCTAAATGAAAAAGAAAAAAAAAAGAAAAAAAAGGATCCCTTATATTCCACAATGACGCCAGAGAAAAGGCTCAATAGAGATTATTTTTTTACTTAATGAATTGCTTTATTACAGAAAAAGACCCCATATTGAGGGCTTAGCTTTGATGAACAAATTGGTTAATTAAAGCAATTATAGTCATGAAAGTTCATAAATCGATTACTTGTAGTTTAGCCCATTAACGAAGACGTGTCACAAATGTAAAGAAATATAAAGTCCTGTATAAAGTTCAGAGGTAAATAAAAAAATGCGATGAGAAGATTACTACAAATCCACTTTTAATTATATGCATTTGCACATGAATTGTATTTCCAGGATCTTCACAATAAGTTCTATTGGTTGTATGTTCTATTTTTTTCAATTAAATACATTATTTGTGTATTGACACTTAGTACAAATTGATTCTGACCCCATTATATACACTTGACAAGGTATTATCTTACTAACATAAAAATTTACATATTATTTTGTTGTCAATCGTCGATTTTTTTTTTGGCTTATTCTCCTTGTACATAGATCTATGAACACTGATTAGTGTCATTTGAGTTATATCGTGTTAAGCTGTGAAAAATTCCCGACTATTATTATTGAATAATAATTCGATATAATAATGCCAACTCCCAATTCATTTTGGCATTTTTCTTCTTTTCTTTTTAGGAAAGGTTGCCAGATACAAAAAAGATAACAGCATGTTCATTAAAGAGAAAATGAACAAACCACAAAAAGAAATATATAATAATACTGGAACTCGACCAGGGGCGCCGGAACCCTATGTACCAAAGGACAATTGCCCCCCTTCTGAGGATTTTTTATTGATACAGCCAGATTTTTTTTTTTTTGTATTGTCTAAAAAAAATTAAGCGTGAAAATTTTTTTCGGCATTTTTTTTTTTGATTTTAGAAGTTAATTTCTAAAATTTGGCATTTTTAAGACAAACAAAAAGATTCTATCAAAATTTGAAAAAAGCCCAACACCTACTCCTCCAAAGAAATATCCTTGTCACAACCCTACTCCTAAATCTTTGGGGACCCCTGATGATAACATGACCATAATATAATCCCCCCAACTTAAAAATCCATTCCAGCGCCGGTGATTCCAACCATATTCAGAAAATACTAACTTTGTTAAATCTAGGTATTTGTTGCTGATCCACAAAATTTTGGTTGTATTTTAGTGGCTGGAAGTGAATTTAATTTATTTCTTTATAGACTGTGTTGTAAATTTCGAAAGCTTATGTTTATTATCAAGAAATCCACCCACACTGAAAATTCGAATAAAATTATCAATGGTTTTAAAGTGATATTGCATAGTTTGAATACAGTCAGATACTGATGTCAAAACATTAGTTTCCTGTTTAATTTATAGACTGAGAGGCCAATGACTTTTATGAAAAGAGATCACATTTTTTTGGTGCTATATGATAATTGTAAATTCTCAAAAAGTGGGTAGGATATGAATTCTCTGTTGCACGGTCCCTGTCTATGAAGTGGCAAATATTATCAGGGTTATAAGTGTGCTCTTTATGATTTAAAATCTTGTCACCAATAAAAAAAGTTGTTCAAAGAATCTATTTAAGCTTTTGAGAAGTTATTAAATTTTGTATTGATTTCTAAATTAGGTATACCATATATATACTTTTTGTTTTTTTAAAGAACTAATGTTCACTTTATGATGTTGGGTTGATATTTATTTCATTTCAAATTAAATCTGATAATTTATTGTCACAGCTAGTTAGTTCAACTTTAACTTCTGAATATTTATGTATTACATTATATTTAGATGTGAATGCTATGAATCTTTCATTGGAATAACTTATGATTATATTGATCACTCGATGTAGAATAATTAACAAATAAAGTAAAAAATAAACTTATTTCTTGTTCAGTTTTATAATAATCATTTTTATTTTAAAATCTTATCCCGTATTACTCGGAAACAAATAATATTTTTTCATAGGAAATTAATTGAGTCGTCGAAAATGCGAGATTAAATTTTACATTTGAAATTTTTTTATGAATAGCTGTAGATGTTTGGATTTTTTTTTACAAAAAATTTAATTTTTTGGAAATAGCTCCGGATTTTGGAATTTTTTTCCAATAAGTTAAATTTTTTGAGAATAGGTATGAATTTTTGAAATTCATTTCAAAACAATTAATTTTTTGAGAAAAATCATGGATAATTTTTGAAATTTTTTTTGACCAACTATAGATTCTAAATAAATACAATTAATTTTTTGTAAATAACTGAGAATTTTTGAATTTTTTTATCCTAAAAATTTATTTTTTTCCTAAATAGCAGTGGGTTTCATAATTTCTTTTCAAAAATAATTAACTTTTGGATTTGTTTTGAAAGAATTCTGAAACCCAAGCTTCCCCAAAAATAATATAATACTGTGAACGGGGGATGAACTATAATCCTACTTATGATAGAATAAGATTTAGATTATTTATTGGTCACTTGTCAGTAGTATTGTAGCTTAGAAACATTAGGATATTTACTTCAATTCATTACCCTGCATATTAAATAGATTGTGTATTTTAATCAAACGTAAATATTTAAAATAAGAAAGAATAATAAACAGAATAGGGACAGTTGCAACATGTGTTCCTTTGGTACTAAGTGTTACAATACCTCAAATTTATCTTCAATAAGTGTATTTTGAATTGTAATAAAAGTATATCAACTGATAGTAAATTAATCAGTATATTAAATAATATAAGTGAATTCAGAATCAATGAAAAACTTATTGCATTAATAAAAATAATGTATTCTCTCAAAATCAGTTTTTATCAATTGTCTTGAAGGAAACCTTAGAAAAAACGTCTGATGTTTTTCTATGGAAATTGGCCAATGACATTTTTACAGAAAGTACGCGGAAAGACCATTTGGGATATTTGGCCAAAAAATGATATTAAATTTATTGATGTATACAGTTGAATAGTTTAATTAAATTAAGAAGGATTTTTTGATAAATAGGTATTCTTCATATGCTACATATGTCATAAAGGTAAATTAATTAATGTTTTTTTACAAAAAAAGAAAATTCCAGTAATTAATTATCCTTTTATAAATACAACACAGTAGTACGTGGTTCAAATGAAGTTCGAATCTACTACTGAGACTAAAAAGGAAAGAGGAGACAAGGTGGTTGAAATAAAAAGTAACAAAAACTATTTATATCAATTATGTTCAGGATTCACATAACCTCGATCAAAAATATAGAATATAAATATCCTTCGTAGATGATTAGGGTTTTGTTTTTTTGTTTTAAAATAACTTTTATAATTTTTTACATCATAATTATGATTCTGTAACTATACACAATAGTTTTAATTAATATTATATATTTCTAGTTAAATCTAAAGAAAAATACATAACCTCGTCCGAAACGTTGACTTCCATTAAACTACATGAGATAAATCTCAGTCAAAAAACGTGATAATAATGAACTGTGCAAAAGAAACTCAAAGCGTATTTACAATATTCTACACGAATCAAAGTTAGATATAAGAAAAAAAAGTATTCAGTGATATACATGATTTCTCTTTCCCTTATAGTCTCTTTAGATTTAGAATCTACCACCGATGCGTTTCCATACAACAAGGCCCCCTTCTAATATGCTAAAATACATCCTCACCAACGGGTTGTCCTTCGGCAAATAAAAATTTTCCCCCAAATACCCGCTAACGTTTTTCACGATAATCTCAATAATACAATAGCCAATAGGGTTTGAGTAGTGTTGGATCGGTTCTCACGTCGTTATCTTTATTGTACCACACAACCTTTCATCCAAAATGAAACAAAAACAAAGGGCCAAAATCATCAGGTAGTTAGCCAAATAAGACAATCATACCAACCGCTATTTATATCTTACATACTCGCAGACTATTACTGTCATAATATTTCTTCACCATTTTCAAAATAAATTACATTTTATTAAAATCTACCTAGTATTTTATTCGATACTGTATTATAATATTACTTAATAATATTTTATTATAAGTGTAGTTATTATATTATTTCTATGAAGAAATAGTCCAAAAAATTTGATAAGAATAATAAAATGGCCAATATATGTATTATATAAAGAACGAGGTATCAACAAGAAATTGTATTCCTGTTCTTTTGGAACAGAGCATAAGTATAGAATAACTCATTAGTCATTACTTTGTGTATTTATGAAAAATAATCAGTTATGTCATTCCAATGACGTATCAAGGGAGAAGAGGGAATCGACAAATGACATCAAAATACATATGGTAATTTTTTTGTTAGAGAGGTAACGCCGTGTCCTACATCAGTTTGCCTAATCCGTGGGGGGTTTTTTTTCCTTTTGAAATTTTTGACACATAAGGTAAACAATTTATGTAAATGTTTATTGATACATATTTCTGTCAGAAAGCATGAGATTTTAATTTTATTTTTTTAAATGACATAGTCTAGCCTGTTGTTCCATTAATTAATATGCATGTAATATATTATTAGTTTCAATATTCAGTTCACATCATTTATTCTCATTCCAACACCATGAGGGTACTTGTTACCATTTTTATTTTTCGTACTATATGTATGTACAAATAAATATATCATATTTAGTTATGTTTTTTTGTAATTTAATGTTATACTTTAATATCTATCACAGTAAATAGTAAAAAAATTATTTTATTAGCAACTATGCTCTATTTCTGTAAATATTTTATTTGTTTATCTTATATATATTATTATAAGTATGTAATTTATGCTGACAAACTGTAATAAAGAGTAGAACAAATCGTTGCTGTTTTGTAGACTTGTGATAACTCGTTTTTGCCACTTTTCAGTAGAGAGAAAATAAGAATTTGCATTTAATAATTTACTAATAACTTTTAAACCATATTCACTATAATTACCAATTTTGGGACACTTATGTGAAACATCCATTCGCTGCTATATATGTTAGCTTAATATTTAGTAATGTAACCGGTTGGTTGTCATTGCAAATTTATCGAGATATTACCAGTCTAAGAAATGTTAATCGAGTTATCACAAATCGACAATTCGTTATAACTTTTTTATTATAGAGAATTTCAATCGAATTTTTTCACATATTATAATATTATAGATATCATATATTACATACTAATTCAATCATAAAAAAATCGTCAAAATCGAGTTATTGCAAGTTTACAAACAGTGACGAAATACTTGAATATAACAAATGGCAGTTTTTACATGTTTCCTCTTGTTGTAACATGTCGAATCCTACCCTGTACCATGTTTCCTCCTACCCTGTATCAAGTCTCCTTCTGGTGTATCAAGTCTCCTCCTGGTGTTTCAAGTATTCTACTTTTGGTTAGTTTCAAAAACACCAATAAATGGCTATTAATTAGTGCACTAAATCAAAACTACAAAAATAATTTGGAAATATTTGTCTTAAGTAACATGTATCTTCATGTATTCCCTGTTACTCACATAGAGGACGCTTTGAAAATTATTCTCAGCATGTGCCTATTCTTTTTTCTTTAAGAACAAGGTACAAACTGAAACTCCACCATGCAGGGAATATGTATTTTTAGTTTTCTTATGCCAAAGAATATATATTTATTATTTGCTTATGCGCAATTGTATTATAAATTTTGTGGATATAACTTTATTGATGCTCGAGAAAAAGGGACCGTTGCAATTTTCCTGTATTTCAACTCTCACAAATTATTTGCATGTTATAAATAGCCACATTTGCAAATTTAAAATGTTGTTAAACATGTTTGCAAATTTTTACAATTGATATGCGAATCCTTATATTCACATTTTTAGATATTCAATACATCCACTGATCATTTATCTTACATTCCCGTTTTAGAAATCCAAGACTTGTTTTAGATTTTATAATGTGCGTGATTATTTCGTGATTACAATCTGTACTTTAACAGATCTCTGCTCTTTGTATACGTATTATAATGTTTTTTTTTAAAGTTTGAATGTTATGAACTTAAAATTATGATCACATCTGTAGAAAAGTATACATAACATACTCTTTAAGGAAAATTGAATTTACTATAATACGTAATTAAAAGTATTGCTGTCCCGTTTTATAACTTTATTTTCGCAATTTAATTAGCTATTAATTGATACTGTTCTAAAAAAGGATTCATAAAAAATTGTTATTGGAGTATAGAAATTAGACTTTATTCAGGGATAGAGACAGGATCGTTGCCACAAGGGATTATACAATGATTTAAAACGAAATATAGTATAGTTTTTATAACACAGTTTAGCAAAAAGCCTCAATAAAGGCTCCTCCTTTTTCAAAAAAAAAAATATTAAAAATTCAATTCTAAAAAAAACGTCATTAAATAAACAAATTATTTATTAAGAAAGGAAAGGTTTTTATTATTTTTGGAAAATAAAAATGTCCAATATTTTATTTTTCGACAAAAGGTCATCGCATATTAAAGGGCGGAAAATTTCCATAATCTACCTCCACCGTCTACTTAACTTCCCATGTCCGTGTTCTTAGCGTTGATTGATTGAATAATTCAAATTAACTCTTGTAAGACTGTAAACCATTCTTTGGGAAATATCAGACTGTTCAAGACACAGGTTGTACAACGAATTAAAATTTCATTCTTTACGCATGGAATTGGAGGATTTTATTAATGAAGTTAAAAGGTATTGAAAAAAAATTATGGTTTAAAGAAACAAGTATAGGCATTGATAAAGAATAGTAATTAAATTTTAAACATACTAGCTGGGATACATCTGTTCAATTAAAATGAAAGAGTGTGCAAAAACCTGTTATGTACATTATATCTAAGTAAGCTATAAATGAAAAATGACTTTTCTGCCAGTTTCATTATCTTAAAACCCCTTGAGTTGTAAGGAAGCCAAATATGATGATATTTGAATGGGAATACTACAATCAAATATGGGATGTCCGGGATAAAAGAGCGGATCATCTACCTCTTTTGGGAAGTATCTGGCCAACTTTGCTTCTTTGTTTTGCTTATACCTATTTTTCCAAAGTATGGGGTCCATATTATATGAAAAATCGACAAGCAATAGATTGTAAAGTTTTAATGAACCTGTACAATACGGTTCAAGTCGTCTCATGTATGATAATGTGGATCAATACATGGAGAGGTGGATGGTTTAAGGAGTACGATTGGTGTAAGTTTAGTTTCTTAAAATTTGTTAAATTGTACGCCAGTGTTATGGTGTGGATCAGAGCTACAATAAGAATTTTTAAATTTAGGGATTTAGTGTGCCCTTACATAAATGATGTCAAATCTGGGGGAACATTCTGGGTTTACAGAAAATCTTAAGGGGGAAGAGTCTATACAGCAGGTTTTACCGTGGGCAGGGGACAGGGCAAAGATAAATATGCAGGCCCGTTTCTTTTTTTTACCATTTGTATTTATTTTCTATATTTTTTAATGACCTTTTTTAAAAGATTTATTAATTTACAAACAAATCTATAATTTGTGGGCCCTTATTCTACGGGTAAATGACTCAAATATCCTTCCCTTCCTAAAACCGTATTCCTCCTCTAATGGCACTCATGGTATAGATCAGGGTTTTCCAAACTTTTTCATGCTGGGGCCCCCTTGCCTTCCAAATAAACTTGTAGCGCCCCCTCCCATAGACATTTTTTTTTTTTTTTTTGGGGGCTTGATTATTTCTCACACATCGAATGACCTTTTTTTTTAAGAAATCCTATAAATTTTTTTTTACTATAAAAATTCTCTTAATTACATATTATTCTTTTTTTTTAAATCCATTGAATTTTCATTTCTTATTATTGATTTTTTTTTTAAATTCCCCAATTTTCCACTTCAGCTACCCCCCTGCGGACGCCCCTGCACATGTAACCTTTTCTTCAAAAATTAAAACAACAAATTTATGAATTAAACACCAAATATATATATATTTTTTTTAAATTAACTTTAGTTTTTCACAATTCCTTGTAAAGGGATGGGTGTACTTGGTGTAAGGATATTAGTTTATCCACATCAGGTTGAAACTCACTAAGAGGAAGACGTAGATCCCCACGTTCGGTAATTTTAAGTTTGTTCCTTTGTTTAGAAAGAAGCATAGTAACTACACTGAAGGCCCTTTCTACCAGATATGACGTTGGAAAAGCAATCAAATATATCTTGACCTTGTTCCATAATACTGGATAGAGGTCAGAAATGTTTTTTTATAGCCAAAAATCTTGATAGGATATCTTGAACTTTGGACTTAGCTCTATGTCGTTTTTGGTTGAAACAAATTCTTCTTCTACCTCTCTTGTTTCCTCACTACTGACTTCTAGTAATGGATTGATAACCCAGTCTGGTATTTTTAGCCCTAATATATCCTCATATCTTTCAGTCATGTCTCTTTGCAACTCTTCTATATGCGCACAATACACTTGAAGGTCATCATCAGATATTTTCTTTTCTTTATCCAATTCACAAAGGCTTGGAAATTGGTAAAGTTCATGACGTGCTAAATTTCGTTTGAATAATTTACACTTAGACAGGAAAGTGGATATAACAGATTTGACTTTTATAAGATTGGCATCATTTCCTTGCAATTGCAAATTAATTTCATTGAATTTTAGGAATATATCTGACAAATAGGCAATATCATTCTTGATTTTTTTTAAATCATGACATAGCCCAATATTAGATTCTTGGAAAAATTCAACAACTGTATCAGACAAAGAATAGAATCGTTTGAGGCAGTTTCCCTTTTGATAGCCATCTAACTTCTGTGTGTAGCAATAAACGATCAAACTTTTCATCATTATCAAAAAATAAAAATAAAAACAGTCTGGAATTGAGGTAATGTGCCTTGATCTTATTTACTGATGTGATAACAGTATTAATTGATTTGTGAAGTCGACCACTAAGGTGTTTTGCTACCAGATGATGTCTGTGTATTACACATTGCACTGTAAGTACACCAGGTACGGCTTTCTTCAAGAAACTGATAAAGCCATGATAACGACCTATCATGGATGGTGCACCATCTGTTGCACACGCCAGAATATTAGTAAGTGGGATTTTTTTTCTCTTTAAAAAAATTATCAACGATATCAAATACCGACTCTCCTTTAGTGTTTGTTATAAGTTGTCTAGCAAATATCAGTTCTTGTACCAATTTTCATCTTTGACGAAACGAACATAAGCAAGAAGCAAGGATGCATTTCCTGGTAAAGTGGACTCATCTAATTGCAAACTAAATTCGGTTGCGGCAAGAATGTTGCACAATTTATCTTCTACGTTTTCAGCAATCTCATCTATTCTTCTTTGAGCTGAATTATTACTGAGAGACAGATTTCATAATTTGGTCCGGTGACTTATGTACAACAGTGTGCAGAACCTCTCTTACTGCAGGCAGAATAAGCTTCTCCCCAATTGTGTGAGGCTTACCAGATCTAGCAATCATCAAAGATATGTTGTATGAAGCACGCAAGCCGTCAGTGGATTGTTCTGAAGTGCTCGAAAACATATTTTTAATAGTTTTTTGTGCCTTGAATTTTTCTCGAAGCGACTGGAAATATACTATATTTTTTTCTGTTTTATCAGAGTGCATTGTTCTCAAATGTTCCGAAAGTCTGGAGGGTTTCATGGCTTCGTTTGAAAACACTTTCTCACACAGCAGACACATAGGTCGATGTTGATTCAGTGGTGCTGATACAAATCCATATTTCAAATATTCTACGCTATACTGCCTACACTTATTTTTTGCTTGTTGATGGGTTGCCATTCTTTATTCTGGAAAAATATATAAGATACGACTATAACTATTGTCATTTAGGGTTGGAAATGGGTGAAAAAATTTAGAAAGTTTTTACGTAAACATCGCTTCGGGAATTTTCAAATGAGTAAGTTATGTGAGTTTGAAATGTTGCTGAAGTAAGAAGATGGATAAATCTCAAGGTCTTATGGTCCAAATAATTGAGAAATAAATATATTGAGACAAGTTATTTTTGATGGCAGTTTAGTATTGAGCAAAACAATATCCAAAAAGGAAGAAAAAAATAACTCTCTACTGGTTAATACTGTAACTGTATTTTCCTGTCTAACTATTCTCAACTACAACCATGTGTTTAACAGCAGAAATGTAGATCAATATTTGTCTATGGTCCAAATAGTTAAAGAAATAAAAGCTAATTGATGCAAAAAAAATTCTTAATACAGTTTTATAATTACTTGACGTCCTTGCTTGAAGTTTTAGAATGTGGAATTTGGGTTGTAGTTTTTGGATCTTACTTTTCCGTAGTTTCACGTTTTTAACCAAATTATAAGTATTTATTTTAAGTAGTCTGTTTGCATTTGAGAGTAAAAGTAAACTGAGTATAGAGCAAAATATATAGGCGCCAATAATGTACATTTGTACAATCTCGATATAACGTATTTTCATCGTATTAACCGGATAATATTCAAGATATTCATTCCAGCTATTTTGTAGTCATATTTCTTTATTTTTGTAGATCAATTTGTTTGTTTTATGTAATAATATGTAATCACCGTTTTTTGTTTGTTTTTTTTGCTCTACCGCCCCCCCAATCACCCCTTTTCCCATTACCGCCCCCTAGATCAAAGCACCACCCCCAAGGGGGAGGTATCGCCCACTTTGGGAAATGCTGGTATAGATAGTTAAAATATGCAATGAGGAAGCAAATTTATGTCCTGATTCTAATATAAAATTATGTGTTAAACTTTAGGCTTTTGAACCAGAAGCAACTTGTACAAGCAGATCGTACAGGTTGCAATTTGTACATCTCATAACTTTATTTTGAATTTTAACAATATCCATTTTAATTATAGACTAGTAATTTCTCATTATAACTTTGCATTTCACATATATTTGTATGCACATTTACGAGTGATGGAACTATGGACCAATAAACTTTTTGAAAATACAATTGAATTTCATTTATGGCATTCAAGGCTGGTTTTACGGTGAGCGGAGCCAAGGGAAAAGATAAATGTACAGGACCTTATTTCTTAAATGTTGAACTTTGTAGTATCATGCAACCTTCCATACGAAAAGACAAAGATAAAAAGGCCCAAAATCAATTCTTAATCAGCCAATTCTGGACCATTTCTTCCAACAATGTAACTATTATTTAATAATGAAACGGAAGTATCCACAGCTTAACAAAAGCTAATTCTAATTCAACCAATCAACGTTTAGGACACTGATTAGGGGGAAAGAAGCAAAAATATCGGCAGCTGACAACAATATACACTGTATATTTTGTGCTAGTGAGGTCACACTGTGTTTAATTTAATTTCGAATTCATTTTTTATAGAAAATAAACTTCAAATCCGTTTTTTGTAAGAAAGTAATTTCGAATCTCTATTATTTTAGGAAATAAACTGAAGAGTACCTTTTTTATTGTTGAGGTGACATTTTAATGAAAAATTATATTCACTAGAATTTTGAGATTGATGACGTTTTTAAGTGAAGATATATAACAATTTCTTTTCATATAATTTTTTATCAAACAAAAAGTTTATATTCTATTTCCTTAAAAAAAATATAACCTGTCTGGCCGCTATTTTTGATAACCAAGCTTGAGGCTATGGCAAGTACTCCAAACGTCCTCTCCCTCTAAAAAAGGTCCTGATTTCATTATAATTTTGATAAGCACCAGGGCCGACCAAGTTTTGGCAGGGGTGTCATCAGGATTGTATTTTCGTTTTTTTTTAATTTAAAGTTATTACTTTTGCACCGTGTCTGAAATCATTTTATATTATTCCTACGAAGTGATTATTTTTGTATGATAGACACAAAATTTCTTGATTGGAGTACTATAGCCCCCCTTCGGACGCTACTATTTAGGATCTCACTGATGAGCTACAAATTTGTATGTTTTGCTATTTATCCCCTGGCAGGCCCTACAAATCTTCTCAGCTGACGGGGCCTACTATTAGGGTCAAGCTGCCTTGATTGTGCTATTTGATTGTACAAGTGTTAAATCCATTATAAAATCCAATATTTTACACAATTTATTATGTATGAATACTACTTATAATAACCTATAAATATTTTGCAGTATGCCAAAATGTTGACCGAAATCCAGATCCAAATGGTTCTGGAATGCTAATGCTTATGACTTGTTATTATTTTTACCTCAGCAAAATCCTGGACTTTGTCGACACGATATTCTTTGTCATACGCAAGAAAAATAATCAAATCACAAATCTCCATGTGATTCATCATGCAATTATGCCTATTTACACATGGATAGCAGTTCGGTGGATTCCTGGTGGTCAGGAAACTTTTGTTACTCTTATCAACGCCTTTTGTCACGTCCTGATGTATACCTATTACTTCCTCTCAACTCTAGGACCAAAAGTCAAGCCTTTTCTTTGGTGGAAAAAGTATCTCACGTCACTTCAAATGCTCCAATTCATACTCATAGGCATTAAATCTACTTTAGTCGTATCTGGAGTAGTAAGCTGTGGTTATCCTTGGCAGTGGTCCCTAGTCACTCTGATTCTTGTTATTATGTTCTATCATTTATTCAATGAGTTTTATAAGTCTGCTTACTATGCTAACAAGGAAAAGCAAAATGGCTTAAAATCCAACTAAAAACTATATTCAAATACATAGTATGTCATAAACCCAATTAATATATCACTATTATTCGAATATATGCTATTCTATTTTAGATATTGTTATATAGTCATTGTTAAAATGTAGAAAGTTATTTCAGTCTAGTTTATGAAATTTTAAATATACAATCTAATATTTTGAGTTCCCTAGTTATTTACCAAATATTTCGAGGTAGATAGTTAGTTTGTTCTTAAAGTTTTTTTTAATTGGCCATTTTCTAAGCCGCTGTGAATTGGATGAAGAAAATAACATATTAAATTATCACCTTCAAGTGTATTGTCCTATCATGGAGGAATTCAAAAGGTAAATGTCTGAACGATATCAGGATCTTTAACAAGGCCTGCTTGTCGATCAATTCATAGAACTCAACATTGAGGAAACATGAGAGGTATAGCAAGAATTATTTTATAATAAAGAACGACGGGGATATTGTATAAGTTATTAAGACAATTAGGACTTCAGGGGATCATGAAAGTCAATGGAATGCCAAATTATGTGGAGGAGGTTATCCGTGGACTGAGGGATGAGGCTGGAGGAAATTGCATCTAATTAATCAAAGCACTACAACTTTTTCTTGCATCTACCATGAACCATTACAGTGTAATTACAAGATGAATGTAATTGCTATCATGGGGAGAAACTTTTATGTTATCAAATCCAATAATTAATATAATCAAATAAATTATAATAAACATACATAAATAGAAATAAATAGTACAAACTCTTATGATTGTCTAATCCTACATGGAAATATATTCGATCAATTATGATCGATTGAGTCGATATCCCTCTCTTCCTAGTCTAATAATATATTTTACGTTTCGAAGTTATTTTATTACTATTAAAAGGTCGCAATAATTTATTATAGACTATCCGATTTGTTGTCCCCAATTTAGAGATAGAAAGAGAAAGTATGATGTTCGGACAAACTCATGCAATCTACCCAAGAACAACATTGAGCTAAGTCCAAAGTTCAAGGTATCATACCAAGATTTTTGGCTTAAAAAAAATTATCTGAGTTCTATCCAGTATTGTGAAATAAGGTGAAAATATATTTTATTGCTATTCCAGCATCATATTTGGTAGAGCGGGCCTTCAATGTAATTACCTTGCTTTTTTTCAATCAAATGAACAAGCTTAGAATCAACGAACGTGGGGATCTACGTCTCATTTTAGTAAGTTTATGCCTAATATGGATGAACTAATATTATTATTCCTACACCAAATACGCCCATCCCATTATTTCCACTTTGGAAGAAAAACTTGTAAATTTTTGTGTTTATGGGAGTGGGTGCTAGGAGTTTGTATTGAAGCCAAGGGTTCGCTAGCCTGAAAAAGTTTGGGAAATCCCAGTTTACATTGTCAGGTAAAATTAATGATGTTACTTTGATTATCAAACAATTCAATGAAAGCAATTTGATCATTAAGGATTTCATTACAAGCAATTTGATGATTTAGTGCAGGGATGTCCAACCTGTGGATCGCAGGCCACATTGAAGCCTGTTGAATGTTTAAGTTTGACCCCATACTCATTCTCATTTCAAGTAGAACGCTCATAATATGCACAAACATTGAAAAATATTTGACAGTATCTCGTATTTTCTGATACTCTTTACAGGGTTGCCAGTTTAGCCTTTTTATGCAGTTTGGCCTTTATTTATATTGGGTATAAAATTGAAACAATAGGTGTACAATAGTAAAAATCAAATAAATAATTACATAGCCACATTTCTAAAATGAATTGACTTTCCATTCATGTTCTTCTTTTAAAATATATTTCGGTTTTGGCTTTTTATTTTAGGAGGGACAATGGGCATATCATCCTGCCCCAATATATATAGGGTAGATACTTACAATTTTGAGCAACAATTAATTTCTAAGAATTAATTTCCAAATTGATTATTTTTTAAGTTTACTTGTAATCTACAAGTATAACGAAGTGTGTGTACTGACAACTGAACATTATGGGCATTTTTGGTACATAAGTATATACTTTATTCAGTTTTTTTATCAAAAAGACTTATCCAAATTCAGTATAAGGATTCACTCAATTTTAAATTTCAATATTCGAATCACAAATAAAGGAAGTAGGAATACATTCGCATTTTCTTCATAAAACCCTTGTAATAACGTACAAGATTCACAACCAATTGAAATTTATGGATATTTTACTTGTTTGAGATAAAGATTTTAGGTACTTGATTTTCAATATTAATAATCAGTGAACAAATTAAGGAAATATGAATGGTTGAAGAACATTTAAATGTAGTATTGCATAGACAAGTGATACCCAGAGTGGGGGTAGCGAGAGGATTTCTAAAAAAGCAAATATATTTTAAACTTTGAGTGGAGGCAAAAATTAAATAATGAGGAATGTACATATTTTTATAAGTCTCTTGCACGTTATTACCTTTATGTAGTATTGCATAGACAAGTGATACCCAGAGTGGGGGTCGCGAGAGGATTTCTAAAAAAGCAAATATATTTTAAACTTTGAGTGGAGTCAAAAATTAAATAATGAGGAATGTATATATTTTTATAAGTCTCTTGCACGTTATTACTATAGTTGATAATATTGTAGAGAAAAACGCGTGCGAGGAGGAGGGGGAAAAAAGACATATGGTATCATTGTTTAAAATACTGATGTGATTATCATCTGCCTGCTTTATTATGATTTTTGAGGGTATAACTAATGTATTTATTAGCAAAATGTTTAATGAAGATATACTACGTATAATTGACTTCGACGTTTTTATCCGTTACAGTAGATGTGGAAACGTCACACTCCATGAAATTGTAATTCATTATGAACCTTATTCTCAGAATAATAGTTAATGAAACGACAAAGTAGAGTATTTCGAAATATATTTGAAGTCCCAAGTTTAAAAAAGAAGCCTTTAATTAAATATAACCTATATAATAAAAATATACCATCATACATTTATGTTAAATATACAAAATTAAGCAATTGGAATCATATAACTAATAACAATAAATTATATATATAGAATATTGAAATAACAGATTGATCAAATAATATTTTCTTGTTCTGACACCGGAATCCAGTTAAATATGCCATAACTTTAGGTTGCAAAACACAAGCGAGACGTGGAGTTTAATCAAAAAGATAATCACCCCTCTTCTTCATGTGGAAGTCGCTATATACAATTTGCACAGGATAGATATATCTCTACCGATGAAATCTAACTAATTATTAATAATAAAGTAAATGTCAAAATCATAAAATTAGACAATAAATATACTAATAAAAAAATTTTTATAAATAAATTCATCGTAAAGATTTAGAGAAAAAGCTAATTATGTAGTAATGTCCGGCGATATTACTCCTATTAAGAGCATCAAAAAAGATTTTCCCCCGTTATTTAGGTATGCTTATATAACAACATACTATTATCATGATGGATATACACAATTGTTAATTATAATGCAACACCCAATGTAACTACCCTCGTTGTTCTGACCATTTAAACAGTTGTTTTTGCCTTTTATGAGTTTTCTGAACACCATTTCTTGGAGCCCATCGACCATAGCTAAGCCTTTAGTGATAAAAAAGTAATATTTATTGACTATGTAATATTGGAAAACCTAATTATCATACCCAAGTCTTAAAGCTAAATAGTCTCAGACAAACTAGTTGCAAACCATCCAAAGCTACTACCCCCGTTGTTGTGACCATTTAAGCAATTGTTTTTGCCCTTTACTGAGTTGTGTATCATAATTCTTGATATGTTTAGCTAAAATAGAATCATATTTTATGGTTAGATTTAAAAAAAAAAAATTGAATACTTACTGTGAGATAGTACAAAATTCAGAGTTCCATTTCGATATTCGTAAATACTTTTCACTGATAACTTGATCATCATTTGGTGTGGATGACTCAAAACATTTTTATATTTATTTCTATATATGTCATCAGTACCAACATCCTCCATTAATTTAATGATGGTTCCTCGGGAACCAATATGTTTACCCTTGTATTTCTCCATAAACTTTTTGAACGTAGATGATTAGCAATGGATAAGGTTATATTACATGCAATAAGCATCGTTGTGAGATCAAAGTTAAAGTCTGACTTGATGTATTCATCGTCAAATTGATTTTATAGATGAATATCCATACTCTTGTTATGATATGAGGATAATGAGTGTAATTCTAGACATGGGACTAAAGGCACATTTATATCAACAAATCCGACAAACCATCTGTTTCTCATCCGGTAAGTATTTTCCAAATTCCTGGGCCTCCATTTTCATAAATCCAGACAGAAGGCGACGTCATTTTGGGGAGTTTATTCAGTTCTCTATCGACTATCACCATCTCATATTATATTAATATTGAATAATAAAGGCGAGAATGATAACGTTCTTGATTGATAGAAGAAGATGTATATTATTTAATCAATGATGTCATAAGTAATTCTTCTTTTCTCCAAGCACGCTTTTGTATTCTTACCAAAATTATCACCCTTAGTTATTACCTTTATTGTATAACGCATCCTTTCTTCCAAAAAGAAAAAGAAAAAAGGCCCGAAATCATATGGTTGTTAGCCAAATACGTCAATCATACCAACTTCATTTATATGTTATGTACACCTAGAGTATCACTGTCATATTAATTCTTCGCTAATTTTAAAATATATTACATATTATTAAAATATTCATAATATTTTATTCAATAATGTTTTAAAATATTGCTTAGTAATATTTTATGAAAATAGTAGTTATACATTTGTATTTGTGTATGATAGCCAAATTTCTTCATAGAAACTGTCGTATCTTGTCAATTCTCTTTATATATTAGTCATCAGTGTGTATCTTTATTTATTTTATGTACTCTAGCTTATATATTTTTATATGGTCACTCCCTTTTTACCCGTGGGTCGGGTCACTTCCCTGTATTTTAGCTCTTATGTATTTTAGTCGTGTATCTAAGTGCATCCATATTATATGCTCTTTTTAAACTATACCTCGTCCGGAATCCCCTCTTTTATATTCCTTTCACCCGTTGGCTTGGCGACGAGACTGAATATTACTTATTTCCACCAGCGGCGATAAACAAAGCCAATAAAGGTCTACTTATTTTATAAAATATAAAATATCGTTCTTAATAATAGTGATGTATTTATAATACAAATATAAAAGACAGAAACATAAAATAACGTAACAGTGCAGAGAAAAAAAAAACAAGTGTTACATTTAAAAAGAATTTACTAAAAATCGTTCGAGGTCAGCCTCACTTCCCTGGCGAAAGCAAAAAGGTATTTCATTCCAAAGAATAATAGTTCTGTAATATAAACTATGCTTACAAATGTCAATTTTGTGTTTTGGTTGGTAGATGGTGTTTTGAGTGGAGAGTCTCGTTTTGAGGAACAGATAGTTTTTATTTAGTATCCAGGTTGGGGGGAGATGGGTTAATCTTTCTGCTTAAAATTCGGTGTAGTGTAATTATATCTTTAATTGCACGTCTACGAGACAAAGTGATGATTTGTAGTTCTCGTTATCACCCAATGAAGGAAAAAACAACACAAATCTTTTCTAAGGAATCAATCAAGTTTCTTGAAGAATCCTAGATTTCAGATAGGTACACGAAAATTGGGAGGACATAAAGTATATATAGTTTTAACATAAACAAACTGAAAGTAGATGGAAGGTAAGTTAATTTTTTATTAGATTTGGGTACCAACGTCAATATCCTACAATTAAGATGGTACATTGTCAAGTAAATCGCGCAAATACAGGCTGCATTACGGAAGAGTGCCGACAAGAGGATCCGTCACTGTTCCAGTTACTGGGTACTCAATCGTGGGGAAGATTGAAATGTGTCGTGACAGAAGTAGGGCAACCCATCCTGGGATTGCGATCCTGCCTGGGTCTTGGCCTGGTGAAGCACAATGGTGCTGTTCATCAAGCTGATGGGTCTTTGTCAACTAACGCAGATATTCAAGCCCTGTTGGATGAGTTTTCCAACCTCTTTGATGACGCACCTGGGGGAAACTGTATCCCATTCCAAGGCAGTTGTCCATATTAAGGAGGACGCAAGACAAGGATATATTCGTTCGCGTACCGTTCCGCTGGCCATCCGAGGGAAAGTTATTGAGGAATTTCATGAAATTATAAGTTTGGGTTCATTGAAAAAGGTGGATGTCACCGAATGGGCTTCTCCCGTTGTTACCGTGATGAAACTTGATGACAAGATCCAAATCTGTGAGGACTGTACGTAGACTATTCGGTCTGTGATAGATAAGCACCTTTATCCCTGTTGTACTGAAACGAATTATTCTGTCGCTTAGCTGACGCTAAGTACTTTCAAAAGTTGGATGTTCTACGGTGTTATGAGCAATACGCGTTCGATGAAGAATCGAAGAAGTTGTTCACTATTAATACGCCTCTCAGACTTTTACGCTATAATATGCTTCCTTATGGCTTAACCTCTTCCCCTGCTATCGTACAAGGTGCACAGGATAAAATTTTCGATGGTTTGAGCCGAGTTAAAGTTTACATTTTGTTGATATACACGTGCACTCGAACAGAGCACATTATAAGCTTAAGCTGGGATCCCAGCTTTAAGAAAAGTCTTTGCACCACTCTGTTCCGCGGGCGCACGCCTTAAAAGGAAGAACTGTCTTTTGTTAGAGTAACAACTAAATTAACTTTGTTTTAAAATTAGTATCTAGATCCAAAGCTGATCCGTCCAGTGTATCTTTTTCCAACTTCAACATCGCCTGCCAAAATCTAATCGTTCTTTGGTCTCGTGCAATACTATGGGCAATTCATTAAAGATTTGAATAAAATTAAAATTATAGAATTGTTTCATAGTAAATAAATCTATCTGTTTTACAGGGTGTCCACGATAAATTGGAACTATCTTAAAATTCAACCTGCTTGATAAAAATGGAATTTGGGGTGTATTTGTTAATATAAAAAAGTTAGACATGATATTAAACAATAAGTTTATTCAACATGTCCTCCCTCAGAAGCCACCATCTTCTCCATCCGGCCCCTAAAAGATTTGCATGCCCTGATGACTTCTGCGGAATCAACAGCATTCCACTCCCTCGTAATGCAGCCCTTCAGGGCAGCGATGCTCTTGTGGCTGACCTTGCACACACCCTCTCCAACATCCCCTACCTGTAGAAATCGCACGGATTGAGGTAGGGTGAGTTGGAGGGCCATGTGTTGCGATCCCAGAAAGTGATGTCGTGAGAGTTGAAGAGGTCAGTGGTCCTCATGGCGATGTGTGCGGGCGCTGAGTCTTGTTGAAATATGAACTCCCTCCCAGCGGCTGTATCCTTCATCCAGGGGATGACGAGCTCCTCCATGACTTCGCAGTACCTTATCGCGTTCCTTGGGATTGAAGAAGAAAGGAGGCATCACCTCACCGGTGCTGCAGATGACACCCAGGGTCATCACGGAGACTGGAAACTTTGTGGTGAAGACTGCAGGGACCTCTTCTCTCTCCTTGGCAAGCCACCTGTCATTCTGGACGTTGCAGCTTCTGTTGACAGTCCAGTTCTTCTCGTCGGAGAAGAAGATGATTCTTCCTCTATGGTTCTTCAGGTCACTGAGGAGACGCTTACCATTGGTGAGCCTATGACCTGTGCCCAAGGTCCTCATTCACATCTTTGGAGACCAGCTGCTTGCTCACTCCACGGTTCTTGGCCAACCTGGACAAGGAAGTCCCCGGCAAAACCTTGATATACTTCCGGAGGCCTTCTAGGAAGTGGAGAGTGCGGATTTGGTCACTTCTCATGTTGTGGGCCTTACAGCAGACCTTCCCTCAACCTCCCAGGCATTAAAGATCCGGTACACCGTGGGTTTGGGGTAGTTAAGAAGCTTGTAGATAGCAGAGGGCTTGTGTCCCGCGCGAGCCAATTCGAGGATGGCGTCTCTCCTTGCTTGTTCCATGATAACTATTGTTTGTTGTCAAAACAATTGTGGTGGAAGTTATAGTGTATTGTTCACGCAACCTTTTATATTAGTATGATTTAACCCCGAATATCCACATTATGGATCTGGGTGAAGTTTAAAGTAGTTCCAATTTATCGTGGTTACCCTGTACATAGCGAGTTTCTGGTATGACTGCCAGGGATTTAATAAGTGACAGAACAACATTTTAATTATCTACCAAAAAAATTTGGACTAGTTTTAAGCAAATCATTTTCGAGTGCAATCTCACAGCATTGAAACAATTAGTCATCTCTTTTCCGACTTTCAACTTTCGTAATTCTTCAAACCATTCTCATCTCGCCCGAAAACTATTCCAACCTTTTTTGGTGGTTTCAAAATCTATTTCGAGTGTCTGACAATTAGAATGAAATTAGCGGTGAATTAGACTTACGACCCGTTTCTAAGTATCGTGAAAGTAGTTTATGATAATGTCCAAGATCACATGCATTAAATGTATATGTAATATAAATTAAATGTAATCATCAATAAAAATCAATCCTATTGAACAACCAATATAAAGTTGTCCAAAAATTGATGGTGGTTTTTTTTAAAAATCATGAAATAGCCTATAGAATTGATTTTTTTTGGCGAAAAACTTTATTTACTTCCCAATATGAGGACCTTTCCGCTTAATACATTTTTTATGCTTTTTGGCATCCCTTCATACAGATTATTCAAAGTATCTGGAGAATTTTTTTCCAAACTTTTGTCAGTTTTTTTTTTTTTAATTCATCCTCTGAAGTTCCTGGCGCATTTTCATAGAGTTCCCTCTGGACCAAGGCTCACAAGTTTTCAATGGGAGACCAATCAGGATTGATGGCAGTGCCTTTGACCCAGAAAGAATCCAAGTTGTCTGAACACCACTTTTCTCCTTTTTTGGAGTGGTGAGCAGGAGCACCATCCTGCTGGAAAATGGCTTATGAAATGTCAGATAACATTTTCCTCTTCAAAGAAGGTACAGTTTTTTCAGTACAAGACAAAGCTGACATCAGAGACTTACTAAGGATCTCCGTTACGTGTTACTCGGCCGTCATAGTTTGATTTGTCGAATCAGTTGAAGATCTGACACTGGCTAGTGGCTGATAACGGCCCAAACCTAAATTTTCAGAGGAAATTTCACAGTTAGAGTGGGTTCCAAATCTCCCTTATATCTGGACCCAACCCGATCTTTTTTTTGATTTGGGGTATGAAATAGCTCAAATGGACTTTCATCACTGAAGAGGATACATTTACAGTCATCTGCAGTCTAATTTTTCAGAATTGAAGGCGGGCCTTCCTTCGGTTTTCTGAAAGTTTGGGGTGCAGACGAGGTTTGTATGGCAAAGCATTCAAAGAGTGCCTCAGGTAGTTGTGGACAGATGACATGGATATTGGAAAGCCCTTTGAAGTCAATCTTGCTGAAAGTTTCCTTGTGGATTGCCTCTTTTTGGTCAAAGATTTTGAAATCACCAATTTGGGAACTTTGCTAATTTTTTTCTTCATTCCTCGACCCTTCTGATTTGCAAGGGTTTTTCCATCCTTCCTTTTCTTACACCAATTCTCAATAGTCAATCAGCCTTGGCCCTGGTCTCCAAAGAGTGTTCTCTCACCATTTCGGATATTGAATTTCAACTAACATCCTGTGGTGTTTTCTGAGCCCTTTTATACTGATATATGACACAATCATCGAAAATTATTCCATCAGAAAAATTTAATATTGCCTAATGATTGTATCAGCCAAATTTCATTTTATTCCGACAAAAAGTAATTTTTTTAGTATAAAACGGATATTTTTAATACCACCATCAATTTTTGGACATAATGTATTTCAAGATGATTAAATGCCAAAAGAGATTTACAATTAAAAATTATATTACTGCTCATTAATTGCATAATCACTTAATAATTATAAAATACATAATTACATATGTGAACAAAACCTCCAGATGGAGTCTCTTTCAAAACAGAACTCAACTCCCTTCAGGATTTATTCTCACTCAAATAACCTTAAAGGCTCCCAGTTAAAGTTGTATAATTCTTTAATACCCAATGCCTCATATTCACAACTTCATTCGAAATATTTGAGATTACAAATTTTTCACCAAATCGGACCTCAAACGTGCTACTATCAGGTTCCTATGTCGATCTAAGACGCCAAGAAAATCCTTATTACTACGTGGTCCGGATCGTACGAGTTTACTAGGATGTTTTTGGACTCCGTAATGCTCTAATACATTCCAACTATTGATGGACTCGTTAGTTGGACAGATAAGGTTTGTATTTACTTACATCGACGATGTAATTTTGGTTTCGCAAACATAAAGAGAGCATCATAAACACATCAAGCAGGTTCTTCAAGTTCTGAAGGATAATGATCTTGCACGTAGTGTAGAGAAGGATTGAGTGCAGGGTAAGGATTGAGTTTTTGGGACATATCATCAGCAAAAACGGTATTCCTTCCGTTCCAAGAAAAACTTTTTCAGATGACAGGGTTTGATCGACCAGAAAAGATAAAGCCTTGCATAACTTAATTGGGATGATTAATTATTATAGAAGATTTGTTACCAGCCTGGGAGCACTGTTGCCCCTATTGTATAAATTTTTAACCAAGTTCAAAGGTTCTGCCTTGGAGTGGAAGGAACAAGGCAACTCATTGTTCCTCAAATAACGGGATACTCTTTCCATTGTTCCTTCCCTTGGGTATTATTACCCCAAGAGGGACTTTTTTCTCACTGTTTACATCTTATTACATAATTTTCAGAATATTTCCAAAAATGAACCAGTTATCGAGTGTTATTTTTTCGACAACATTATTCTTCATATTTTTTTTTGTTTTTTGCAAGTACGAAAAAAATATTGGAAGGTTTGAGTTCCTTTTACAATTCCAATAAATGCTATTTACTATTTTTTTCAAAATTAGTTCTTTTTTTTGCAAAATTAGTGCTATAAAAATTCCTAATTTTTATTTGGGAATTTTTTAAAGTTAATAAAAATATACTTCTCATATAGACAATTTTTAGGTGCATATATATGAGGGGGGGGGTTATTTTATTAAAAACTTTAGCCCAACTTTTCTTATGAATTTATGTCTTGGGAGCATTTTGGCAAAAAAATCGGTTAAAACAACCGACCCCCCTACCCCAAATTACTTTTTTACCCCTTAAAACCGCTTATTATTATTATCACAGAAAAAGGAAGAAATTTGCATATGTTGAAGACAATAATGAAATTTATAATAAAAGCGATAGGTTTACAAAGATATAAATTGAGGAGATATATTTTTTAAGGTCAAAAGTCCCCAAAAAGCTCATTTTTCCCAATTTTATATTCTTAAGTGGGTATGTTGTTTTGTAGAACTTATTATAAATAATTATACAATTTAAATCTGAATACTAAAATAATATTAATGATATTATATAAAGTTTATTCAGATAAATTATCTATAACTCCATCAAAATCATAGCATGTTAAATTAGCATTATGGCATATGTTTAATAGATATGTTTTCAAATTATTTGCATATTTATCCACTGATAATGTTCTATAGTTTTCTTTCAATTTGAATAAAGATGATGTTCTTGGCATAGATAGACTGGTGGCCTTATGGTATCGAATTTCTATATAGAACCGTTCGATTTTAGCTTTTTCTGATATGTTAGAATTGGTGAATCCATCTACTTCATCTGGTTTCGTGAAGGAACCACCTTTAGACTGAAGTTAGTGTAAGTCAGAATTTCATTTTCTATCCAAATTCTTATTTTGAGCATCATTAACACTAAATCCCATTTTTTTCAAGTTTTGTTGTCAATCATTCTATCTCTTCCAGATCGCTACAAGCCCAACATCTATAGGTCAATTGACTTTGCCTTCATCATGCTGTTACCCGCAGAAGTCAAATTACAAACCCCACCAATGGATAACTCATATTGAGCGGAACATACATGCCTTTCAGCTGCCAGGTTGATAATAGGCGCATTCTCAATTTTGGATGGATCTTTTTTTTGCTAACAAGGAGACTGCTGTTTGAAATGCAATCTCCAAATCCAAAGACATCTGCTCTCTGTCGGTGGAATTCCTTGGCTAATTTTGGAAGAGAAGTAGCAATCTTAATATTCCTTTACAACACTACTAATTGCAAAAGGAGTTTCGTCCAGATATTTCCAAGATTGAAATGACTCCATAGTTGTGAATTTAAAGGCTGGCTTAGAAATATTTCGAAGATCTTTAGGATTGGATGTCTTAAGATAATGATAGAGTTCCTTCATTCTAAGGGTCAATTTATTGTATCCCACATTAGTGGATGTTGTCATTAATAGAAAAGGCTCAATTAAGTGAATACCTATCAATACACTCACTGCCAAATGGATTATCAGAAAATCGACGTCCTCAAATTACATCACAATGCAAGCCAGACTGTCAGTGACATGTTCATTTTTGAAAGGAAGGAACAAATATAGGGATCGAGGTAAAGAATCACAGCACAAAGGTAAACAAAACCCTTAAACCGTTGTTTTCGGAATCCTAGACCTAAATTTTCCCTAGGTAACATATAAATTGAAAATTGGGAACTCTGTCCATGATTTATGTTTAAAATCTAGACTGAAAAGATTTGTAATACAATGTATATTGTTCAGTGATGTAATTGTGCTGACTCATAGCAGTTGTCAGGAACATACTATGTATTTTTTCTGAGCCTATTCCTCCCTCTATTACTCTAAAAAGGGTTGACGAGTTCACGGTTAAACATTAGCACTGAATGTGTATGCCATAGAAGATGATCTGGAATATCATCTGTTCCCAATTCAAGGGCAACCATTTCTTCAATTCCAAAATTGAGACTAGGGGGGGGGGGCTTAAATGTTCTTTTTTCTTTAATATAGTTTAGAGTATTCTTTCCATCGCTGACTATTGATAAAATATTAAGAACTGTTAGTCTAAGCTGAGTCAGATTATCTCTAGTCTCAGATGAAACGGAAATGGTAGGAAAAGCACGATATTTGCACTTTACTGTGATCCCCTAAACAGAGAGATTTGCGATCATGAGACTTTGTAAATTACCTTACTTAACCGGATTAATATACTGTGAAGAATCCAAGAGAATAAGAATTAGAATTATCAGGATCTTTTTCGACAAAAACGAAAAATTCATATTATATGTTTTAACTACTAGTGTATAGAAGTTCTTTTCCGTTTTTATTTTTTTTTCTCTATTAATTTGACCATTTTCAAGGTGATATCCATCTTCCTCCTTAGCCCGAGCAACGCCGGGTAATCCTTTGCTATTATTACATGAATTCAGGGTGGGTTCCGACCCTTTTGTTAGTCGCGTTGGCACACAAGACAACATGTGGGCCGGGATATCAACTTGGATTAAAGTGGATTGAGTCCCTGATTGTAATATGAATTGATGAATGGTGCTGACTCTAAATCAAGCCTTTGTGGACATGCTGCATATCCCATGGGCCGAGCATCAGTAAGTGTATCTGGAAAGGGTCTCGGAAGATAATGTGAAATTTATGAATTGAATGATTTTGCACATAAACGGTTTTGTTCACTTATTTTACACATTAAAGGTCTACTTCAGTTATTATGGACATAAACTAGTAATTTTGCATATTTATGAATTTCTTAATTTAACTGAGACATATATTATTTACCCTTATACGTGTGCGTTAACCCACCTTAACTTCGTTCTTTAAAAACATTATATGGGCTAAATTTTTATGGCTTTCACCGCCAAGGTGAACCCTTTGGATTATAAGACTAATAACTGAAGACGTTCTTAAGCCTCCACATTCATAACATAAATATTCAAGTTCCTCGTTTTGTAGATTTAATTATTATTATTAATATTTATTTACTAAATTGTTACAGATGAGTTATTAATCTAAAAGAACAAATAGATAAATAAATGTATGCACAAATAATAATTATTGACAAATATGATTTGGAAGCAACGGCAACAACAAATTGAACTTCTCAAATATCAAAGAAAATCGTTCTTTTATTGGGCTTTTTAACCAACAAACTAATAATATTTATAGAAGTAGTGAAGGATGTATAAATGTAGCTGACTAGACAAATTTAATAACTGGAAAGGTTCTATGGAGTGAAAAATCAAAGTCAATTTTCCGTTTAGAGTCCCTAGATAGAATACTAGATACGACAAAGTTGTTTTTAGCAACAGACTCAAGCTTATTGAACTCTTCTGTAGATATGACTTTGGATTGTGATGAAGACGCTAATTCAAATATTTTTCTTGAGCTAGCAAAGTCTTTCGCGGCTGCATTGAAGATGTGAGATGTTTCCCATTGGTAAAAGTGGTTATAAACTTCCAGATACTGACTGAAAATAAAATATAAAAAATTTATGAAGGCTTCTGATCACTTCTAAAATCTTCAGTCTACCTATATTGCATCAAAGGAGGGGATGACAAAATAGAAAATGGTGCAAAACGTCTTTCATATCTAACTCTAACATTATCAAATTCACTATCAGGGATCATAATCTGATTTTCCTTCTTTAAGCCCACTAACAATTTAAAATAGCCGGCACATAGAATAGAGTATCCTTGGTAACAAGTAGCCTCTTTTGTATGAGGATGAGACTTTTTTTTGTTATTGTTCTTGAGTTTTTTCTTGTTCTTACCTAAAAGTTTTAAGAGGGAAAAATTAATTATTATAAAGTAGGTACTAAACCTATGGACTAAATTATTTACCAGAACTATTTTGCGACTCATTCAGTTGTTCTTGTCGCAATAAATGTGTTTCTGCTCTGCATAAACAAGAGGTTAGCCAAGGATACAAAAGCTCATACAAATACCAATAAATATAGGTGAACTCGTGAGTTGAGTAAAGTTCTAATTCGAAGCCAGACAAGAGATAACGAACCATAAATCTAAGAATATGATAAAGGAGCCAAGTAGAAAAATTGCAATATAGCAATTGATTCTCTTTGGTTGTATGATTCCATTTGCTATCTAGTTTGTCTGCCTGAAAAAAGGATATAACATTTTGAGAAAATGTATATTTTCCATAATTACCTCTTCCTGAATAATTGCAAAATGTTCTAAAAGCATTGCGATTTTGTCTCTTTGTCTTGCACGATTATGTCCTAAGATAACTAAAGCTCTTCCCATGGCAGAGCAACATTTAACGAAAAAATAATTGACAGATTCACTCAACTACGTAGATAAAATTATACATACAAAGTGTAATTAAAATTAAGATATAGATTATCCCTACGCTATTTTGATTTACGAGGGCAGGCGGTGCTATAAATGATCTACAAGCTTCTCTGAGTAATTCTGGAAACGGTGAAGTTTCAATAGACGATGCGTTTGGCGGAAAATTTTGTGAATCGCTACGATTTCCTTGCCCTTTAACATTTTTAAAGGGTTGATATAAAGTCTGTAATACAGACCTAGTTAAAACACAAGTTCCGTCATGCCCAAATTCCATAAAAAAGTCCTAAATTAATAATATAGCAAGTTAGTTAAAGACAAGTTTTGAGACTCAGTAATTATACATTCCCGCAAAATAAGGCAACATATCCAAAAATGTTTAAAGGAACACTATTACTCAATATCATTTTTGAATTTCAACATCCAAGAATGAGATAATTATCATTCATTTAACTCATCACGATTTTTGAGATAAACTAATATATATCGAGTACATATATTCAGAAATGATTCGATATTCAGAAATATCATTGATAAATGCTTTGGTATATGGTTGATTGTTTTAAGCAGAACCCCTTCATACTAAGATAAGAAGTAATACTCCTCAATTTGAAAACCAAAAACTGGTAAACAGTCAATAATATATTGTAAACTAACCAGAATTGTGTGATACGACGTAAGATTCGTAACTGAGGTAGCATGAATTAATCTCTGAACCATTTCTTTTAAATATATTATGGACGGTTCTCTATTCTTAAATTTAGTAGCTCCCATGTATGTTCTAGGAAGTAAACCTTGAATAGCAAGGGGATCGAAACCTGGAAGAAGACCCTCTGCGTAATCTTCTCTTTTAATTCCATGAGAAAGCGTTTCCAAAATACTTGGAATTTGTTCTAGAGCGTTATTAAGTCGCTTCTTTCCTTCTTCGACATCGTCATGATAGAGACGAAAAAGTCCCAAATATAACAACCGAACAAATCTAAGACGTGACAAAAGACCAAGAGCAAGCTCATTCTGAAAAATAAAACAAAAAGGATTAAGTTTGTGTACTAGGTAAAGGAATTTCTCGGTACCTCCAAAAGTTCTTGATCAGAGAGATCTTCACCAGTTTTGGGTTTTGATTTTCTGATCAACTTTTGCAACTCTTCCTCAGCTTCTCTAAGAGTTGCAGATAATTGGAAGTCCGTCATAGAAGTGTAAAAGTTAACCCCAAATGTTCGAATTTGAAAATCTTCTTCTTCAAAAACCCCTACTCGAAAAATGGTTTCTTTCATAATCGAGACTAGTTTTAAAAAACCTAGAGAGATGGCGTTCAAATAAACATCTGTGACTTCGAGAGGAGAATGGAGATAGAGATTTGTTAAAACGGTATCCGCAAGGTAGTGGCCCTCTAGCCACGACACAAGACACAAAAGAGTTTCGTCAATGATACCGATTCTTTCTGCAAGTGTCACGTCCTTTATTTTTACATGTTGAGCCTAGAAGACACAATTAATCATGTAATTAGCTGCATCATTCTTAAAAATTGAATTAATTTCAATTTAAATGTTAAGGATGTGAAAAAAGTAAAAAAGTAATAAAGGCGCAATACTTGGACGGCAGTTGCAAATGTAAAAGGCTTCCTCTGAGGTCGAGACACCCAAGCATCCATCACAGGATCCATGAGCTCGATTGCACTCATGGCCTGCATTAAACTGAATCTTGGACTGTGAAGAATCTCCCCTAAATCCAATTCTGAACATGCTTTCAAAAAAGGCTCCGTCACTTCCTCATATGATCCTTTTCCTTCATCCCAAGGGAAGGAAATCTTGTCTCCACTCATCGAATATAGAGAATATTGAATATTCCCAATGATGGTGCAATGATCACGTCGGTCTAAACCTCTTAGTCTTGGTCTTGATTATTTACAAAAGCACATGAACCATTACCTTACTATTGTTTCATGACGTATTTCATCACATTCTATTAGCTAAATAATACTAATACAAATCTCATCCAATAATATCTTTCAGAGAAACAATTTTCTCATTCATATGACGTCAAACAGTTTGACGTAGAATTTGAAGATTTGTTTTTTATTTTCATTAGTGTTGGATTGGTTTAAACACACTAATAAGACTCAAGTCCTACCAGTCCTTTTCTAATTAAATTTTTCAGTCTTACGACCAGTTCCTATTCGTCTTTTATTGTAACGACAACAGCTGAAATGACATAATTATTTACTATGTCCTTTTACTGTTCAACATAACCTCTTTCAAAGGACAAGATGCATGAAGCACGTAAAAATAAAATGTCCAAGCCTGAAGTAAGTAGGAGGTGCGTGGCTAGGACTTATTATTATAAATTCTAGCTCCTTCAATTCTAGCTATCATTTATTATTTTCTTCTTTTTTATATTATTCAATTTATGAGTAAAGAATAGCTAGAACCGTAGTAGCGAAAGACCGGTCCTTAGAACCATTGAATGATAGGAAAAATCGGACCCATTAAAAAAAAGACGGATTGAGCAATCAGTCCTTAGGATCTTAAGACAGATCCAACACTACTTTTTCAATTTGCCTTCATAAACATTATTCAGCTGATTCATAGGGGAGACCAAAGTAGGTTGTCATTTTTAGAAGAAATATTTATATATTATTTATTATATGAATCCTGCCTTACTTCAAATATGAAATAAAAAAGAGTTTTCGTTTGACGTCAGTATTGTTGATATAGGCAGTTTTGAGGCCCTAAACAACCAAGATTTATGGCAATGAAAACCCTTTTTTTCATGAATATTAAGAAATAGTCCACTTTTGGGTGTCAAGATGAGACAAACAAACAAAAGAACTTAAACATTACTATCAATTAAAAGTATATCCCTCAAAACCTAGTTTCATTATACATCTGACCTATAAAGTAATATCTACTAATCATTAGTTATTTCATCGAACTATACAATGGAAAAAGTAAGATATTTATCTTTAATTATCCATGGATTACCTAACATCTGAATAAACTATTCCCTTTTAAAATCACCCAACCTAAATACTATTGTTTTAATTCAATAAATTATATAAAAATATTATTTAAGTTTTATCGTCAATTAGTTATAATTAAATATTATTTTGCCTAGAAGGTGATTATTCTTCCTAAACGTGAAATATGCCTTCAAATTGTGTGGTTCCTTTTTGCTACAGTTATAAAACAACTAGTCGAAAGATCAATGATATTAAAATAAGAACTTCTTGGTATAAATTTCCTGCATAAAAGATGGAAATTCTTAAGAAATGGAAATCAATAAACCAACAAATTAAATATTTTGTAAAAATATATAATAACTCAGATATTAAGCAATCCATGGATAATTAGAGAAAAATATCTTATCATTTCCATTGTGTTAGCTAGTTTTTATTTACAATATGGATTTATACATTGTATATTTCGATATAATAACTAATGTTTAATAGGGTCAGATATATAATGATATCTGATGAGTATTTATATGCAATAATTATCACTTAAATAGATCGTAAATCCGTTGATGGTCTACAAAAGTTGTCTACTCTCTTCATTTCAAAACAAACTTAATGGACTAAATATAATGTAGTAGGTGAGTCGTAAACGAAAAATTGATGAAATAGAATTAAGGGGGAAAAAGTTTTTGAGAGAATATGATATTTCAAATTTTTCGGAGCTTCAACAAAAATTAGACATCAATTGTGTACCTACAAAACTAAGAGTTGGATGTGAGATTAGGTTCAATTTATGTACATAACAAAATCGGATTCAGGTATTATCCACAACCCAGAAAATTAGTAAAATGGAAATCTCTTTCTGAGAAGATAATTAATTATTATTATTTTTTATTTAATTAATTATTGATAACTAGTGTTAATTCATATTAGGTTGTCGTCTTATTGGTTTCAGTGTTATAATTCAAAGAGATTTGAAATTTTATATGTGGAATACTACCAATAAGATTTTAATCAATGAAATAATTCATTTGGTTGTTGTAGAGTAAATAAATACATGTAGCGAAGTTTTAAATTTACTTGCTTTTTTGAAGACGTTACGTATGACTCCGTATGAGGACGTTACCGAAGAAGATGCAATTATTAGAATAAACAGCTTCAGTCAACCCATTTCATATCTACCTCAATTAATTTCAGATTAAAAAATTTCATTTATTTCCTAGCAATACATGATAAGATTTTCAAATAAAAATAATAATTATAGAACAGAACAAGAAATAATAAGTTTGTTCTAACATGTTACTTTATAGGTGAATTAATGCGCATGATAAATGTATTCATGAGTTTTTTGAATTAAAGATTCATATCTAAATATAATGTACCGTGTCTTCAGTTCGAGTAGTGAGCATAATAGTAGACATTAACTAAGTCTACTGTATTCATGTCATAGTTTATTAAAAGCGTAGCTATACATTTGTAATTCCGTTCTACCCTAGCTATTTTAGAAACAGATACCAAAACTTTACAATAAGAATCTAGTCACCCTGAATCTCACCCCTCTACGACATGTGTTCCTTCTCTTACATCATCCTCTTTCTGCTGATAGCCTTAACTTCAACTAAGGGATATACGGAGGAACTTTGACTATAGCTACGCTTTGAATAAAATATGACCTTAATACAGTAGACTAAGTCAATGTCTACTATTTTATGTCATAAATACAAATGTATAGTTACGCTATGAGTCATTTGTAATCCTACAAAGTTGTTTTACTCCAAACCAGTTGGAAAGAAGGAGCACAAATTAAAACACAATTATTATATACTTTGCTAAGTATCCATTTGCGATACGTCGTTAACTTCGAATCTTAAAACTGGCCTGAAACAAATAAAATAATATTTTATCAATTATAAATTAACTATTTCCAAATAGAAACATTATAAACCCGATGAAAAGCTCGTGATTCCTCACTCCAAAAACCTGGTTTGAGAACTTTCTCCACTGAACTGTCATTAGCTCTTTTCAAAGCTACAATGCCTCTTTAGTTATGAGATTTAAATACTTCAATATTAATACCTGTCATTTGCAGGATCTCTTAACCATTTATTAGTTGTCTGAGTAGCAAAAGGGTGACAATTTCCCTCAAAATCGCAAACAATTTATCTTTTAATTCTAGTCTTATTTAATGATATGTCTGACTGGATCCAGTCTCTCGCATGAGAGAAACTTGCTAAATTAATTCCACTTCTAATATGGCCTAAACTTGAATTTTTCTATACCCAAAAAGGGGAGAAAATAGAAAATCGATATCTATTCTATAGCTCGAAATTAATAAAGTTAAAGAACTAGCTCTAGCTATACCTGCCAAAGCTATTAAAGTAACAGTCTTTTTTGCCTGTATTTCATTTGATAAAGCTATGCAGACACCCTGAATCTTTATTTTTATTACGGATCATTTTAACATTCCAGGTATCTTGATATTAAAATAACGGAGGATTTAAATTGAATTGACCTCACAAGAATCTGGTCAACAACTTATCTGATGATAACACCTCCTTAATTAATTATTTACTATATCCGTTTTTCTTATTGCAAGGGCGCTATTGGAAGACGTGGGATGTGATGCTAAGTAATTAATTACCACATTCCCTAACACGTTAAAGGGAGATAAACCCTCTGCTAAATAAAACTTAAAAGAAAGTTTAAAACCCCCATGTGTAGGTCCTCTTAGTTGAGGAACGAATATCAGAAAAAAATTATATTAATTGCCTTTGAATCGAAACCTTGATTTAATAAAGGCCCCTCTAAATCAACCATGCTATCAGACCCCCTAATTCTATGAGGTTTTGAGTGACTAGGCACGAGAGAATTCTCCTCGCTACCCCCAATCCTAGTGACTCCCTCGATACCTCCTGCAACTGTAGGAACCATCTTGTCCCTGTTCATTAGGAAGTTATCATAATTGCTGGGGAGCAATTTTGTTTTTCCCATCTGCTTGTAACTTTCGGAAGCAGTGGAAGTGGAGGGAAGAAGTTACCTTTCTACTTCCACCTGATAGAGTACGCATCTAAGACCTTTGCTTGATCGTTTCTCATCGAAGATACGTTATTTGAGTTTGCGTGAAAATCTCTTGACATGAAGAAATCCACCTCGGGTTGGAGCAAACGGCATGATATTTGGTTGAATACTTCTTCCTTGAATCAGAACCCCCAAGTATAAAGAGACTCTCTTGATAAAAAGTCCAATGCGTGTTCGTGTTCTCTTTTGAAAGGAATCCAGAAAAAATCTGCCAAAATTCCTCTTTTTATCGAACACTTCTATATTATCATTTATCACAGCGATATCGCTTAGACGTTTCACCTTGGCATCACCCTTCTTAAAAACAAGTTGTGCTATTATCCACATGAACTAATATCTGTGAGTGATATGAAATCGAAATAACAATTTTTCTACAGATCACATTCCGAGCTCGTTAATATGAAGATTTCGATCATTCCCTGTCTACCGACCCTCATCAAAGGAGGCGTATGATAATGAAATGGCATAACCTGGTAAATTGAGCTTGAAAACAAGGATTATGTATAACACTGGGGCTAAACACAAGAAGAGCTAGGCATGCACAAAGGCAAAATTAAGTCATCTAAACAGATGCTATAAGTTATCTTAAGTTGTGACCTTATATATGAAATGACTTGTTTCAAAAGCTTAGTAAAAATTATCAAAGCTGTTGACCTTGAGGAAGGGTTAGGGTTCGAATGCTTTTTAGCCGCTGTCTACCCAAAAGGTATCTTTCAATACCCTGAACCCTCCATATCATATTAGACAAAACTCAGTCCTTCCGAACTTTGGCCTACATCCTTTTGATTGATGAAGGACCAAATATAAGATGGATTGGAGCCGAGTCTTATGATTCCTCCTCCAGGATTGATGTTTTAAGGGACTAAAAGTATCCTTCTAGCGTTCTTAATGAGGTTTTCTGTTCATTTTTAAGGCATTGCACCGAGTAAAAAGCATACCCTTCCACAAAAAAGAAGGGTTTCCATGAAGGAAAGATGGAAATTCTACCTTTCCTTTAATCACATGGCCATGGTTTAAAAAAAAAAAAATGGTTTCCTTCCTTGCTTACTGCTTCGTCCAAAAGATCGGCATAGAATAATAAAAATAGTCTGAATGATTTAGTATCAAAGAGTGTTAACGCTAATACAATCATTCAATATATATCGAAGAAGTCAAAGCTCTAGGAGATCGTGGAACAAGAGCTAAGAAAGATTGTTTAGACAGTGTGGTTTCCAATTTCCTCATAAGAATGGAAAAGTTTGCTTGCATAAAGCATCGAATGCACAAGATGTGATAAGAGAGGCCACTATGCAAGAGTATGCAGGTGTCTAGAAGTAAACTCTATTTTTATCATCAACTCTATTCAAAAACTTGAACTGAATAAATTACCCATCGATACATTGAATGTCCATGGAAATTACTTCAAAAATATAATAGCTACATATGAGAGTGGTGCAATTCTATCTGTCGCTGGATCAAGAGTTCAAAGTAAATATCGACTCCAACCCAATTAAAAGAGTATCGTTTAGATATATCTTTAACTTAAATTATTTATTTATTTACACATGCTGGAAGAGAGATTGTTGTATATTATTAATATGTAACTTCCCTATAAATAACTTTATAAATGTATATTATATTCTGTAAATTTATGCAAGACAAAATATATTGTAAGTTAGAAAAGATCAAACCCATCATTACAAGAAGTGTACTTATAACTTCTTAGTGACCACTAAAGGATGAATAGATAAATTTGGCACAAAATCTAAAGAATAGAAATGAGGCAATAAAGTAACAAATTATTTAAAAAATATTGTTAATATTTACGCGATGACAATTAAATGATACCAAAACAATCATTCCATTTGGTGATCAATAATTCCCTCAATTTCTTAGTACTTGGTTTGGACCTCCTTTTCGTATTGATGATATTCATCCATTCGTCAACTTCAGGAAGTTGGACCGATCAGGACCACCGTCTCCAACGTCAGCAAGTCCAAAACGTATGAGAGGAAGAAGGTCCCTGTCAAAAATACCAAATGGAACCGTAGGATTTGAAGAAAACAGCTCAGCCTAATCCCCTCAAGTCCATGAGGAACCATGCAATAGAATAGAGAATTTACAAAGTGTTCCTTTTTGACATGGGTGTTTGACTTCTTTATTATTCTTTTTGTTTCCTCGATAATATGCATACTAAAGAAAAAGTAAGGTCGGATTTAATTACTAGGTTGGACAATATTTTGAAATGTTTAGATCCACATCTAAATAAATGAAGTGCCCTTTTGATTTATAGTTATAAATGTTTCGGGAATTATTTCTTTTTGAATCTTTTTTAAATCTTCATCCAGAGTATTTAAATTATCCTGCATCAAAATTTTTTGATTATCTTGATTTTGAAGTACTTGACTCCTTTCATGTCTTAATGAAGAAGTGTTATATATTTTTAAATACTGGTAGTAGTCATTCCTTCTTTACTTGTTTCTTTATGTACATTGTAAATAAAATAAAGTGACTTGTAGGCAGTTCCAGAATATAATGTACTAAGACCTTCAACTATAATCCTTGATTAGGTATTCCCGTGTTTCACCTTTGGGAAGCCCTCATCCTGACGAGGATGGAATCCTTAATACGTTGATATTAACTCATAAATAAGAAAATACACATCACCTGTAGATAAGGATGAAGACGCTATCCAGATTGACGCCGAAGGAGAGATGAATGTACCTCAATGGAGCTCATTTCCAGTGAGGAGGAACTTCTTAGAATTAGGAACGCCAAGCTCATTAATTTGATACGGCATCATCTTATCGACTGTGGCTCTGATCCTTAATTTAATCAATTTGAGTACTGCTCCGGAGTCGTTGAAGCAGTAAAACCATCTTTTTTTGCCCAAAATGAGTCCGAGTTAGCCTGAAGCCAAGCTTGAGCCATGTGAGAGCTATGAACAGGAGCTTTGTCTTGCTACAAAATGGCTCTTGACATGTCTGGTAACATTTTCCTCGTTAAAAACAATCCGTTTTCTCGGCTCCATTGCATCGCAGTAGTGAGATTCTTCGTGAGTATGGTCTCCACATAGTATGAAGACGTCACAGTTTGTCCTAGAGGTATAAAATGAAGCTCACTAAGAGGCCGGTAGCTCATACGACCCCCGAGGGGAATTTTCATGGGAAACATCACTTTCAGAGTCGGCTCAACATCTTCCTTCTTGTGAGCCCAAACGCAATCAGTTTGACGATTGGGATGGTGAAACAGTTCAAAGGTGGACTCGTCAGAGAAAAGAACTCTTCTCCAGTCATTTATTGACTAATTTTTCGTCTCACGACAAAAAAATAAGTTTGGTCTACTTCTAAATCTCCGTAAATTTTGGCCCTTGTTCACAAGGCACTCCTCGGAAAGGTGACATTAAGAAACCCATTCATATAGGTTGGTTCCTTACCTTAAATTGGTATCGATGCAGATTTTTAAGAGTTTCTAAGTCTATGTGCTTTTATTTTTATTTCTTCCCTTTTCTTTTTTTAAAGAAGCGACAAATTAAAAAAAGAGGACAGCAATTTTTTTTTTTTCATACTTTACGCATTGTTAATGGGTGAGATGTCCTAGGATAGTCAATCAGCTCTCCTATTGCACTATGCTGGTCGTGAGGTTTAATATTGGAAGAAGGCCTTGAGAATGGAGAAAAAACGAAATTAGGGCAGGATTTTGTAATTGTTTTTGAAGGAGGCAAAGTTCCCACTTATGGTGAAGTTTCCCTCGATATCAAATTTGTTGACTCGAGGTCACACAATTTAAACTTCATTTACATAGTGATCACTCAGCCCATATTAGGATATTTAGGCTCCTACTATTGTGCAGGCGGCACACACAAAATTGTTCAAAGATATCCATGGAGTCAAAATCTACATTGGCGACGTGTTGGTTTTTCTAAAGCTAAAGGAGAACACCTGAAAATGTTGAGAGCCGTCTATTCAAGAATCAAAAGGGTTGGTGGTTGCTTAAAAGCCACCAAATGTTTTTGGTTTTCCAAGGAACTCACTTACCTCGGTTTCCAAATATCCGAGGAAGGAAAGTCTTTGGATCCTGGATTGGTGAAGTCTGTTTGGAATTTTCCTGTTCTTTCAAATGTTAAATTATTCTTGGAACTTGTCTAATTTTACGGTTATTTCATTCAAAACCTTTCCAAATGTTGCAGCGCCTATTTATGAACTACTAAATAAAGGATGGGATTTATGGATAATAATAGCATCGTGAAGATTAAGGATTATGTCGGTAATATTCTGGCTGAATGCATTACGACCCTTCCTTGCCTTAATTCTTGTCAACAGGTGCTTTTTCCTTGGGTCTTGGCACTATTTTATTCCAATAGGATAAAGATTTGAGCGGCTTGTTACCTTTTCCTCGAGAAAGCTTTCTGGATCTGAAATAAATTATTCTCAGATAGATAAAAAAGCCACTGCAATCATTTATGGACTTCAAAAATATGAACGCTATCCCATGGGACGTTTATTCACAATCAAAACAGATCATCGTCCCTTGTAATATATTTTAAAATTCTAATTCCTAGAAAAGAGTTACCTTCAGTAGTATCTCTCCGTCTTTCACATTTTTTTTTTTTTTTTAAGTTCCTTTAATTACTTAAATGGAGTTGCACTGATTGAGTATAAGTAAACATTATAGTATTATATTTACTCCATCTGACCTAGGAATCTTTTGAGGAAATCTATATACAGAAAGTATATATCTTTCTCTAGGAATCGCTTGGGCGCGAACACACCTTGAATTCAAGAGAATAACTTCTCCCGAGCTCGTTGTCCATGAGCTACGGCGATTCCATTTCACGTTTTGTAATTACGACATAAATGTTTAATTACAACGTCAAATATGTATAACCTGTGCATTTTTCCAATGCTGACATATTGTCTCGCAGGCTTGTACCCGTTCAATCTTTTTCCGTCCAATCGTTCATTTTCTAAAAACTTTCCGTTCGCTGTTCATTTTTGAATTTTTATTTATTGATTTAATATTTATCTCTAAAAAATACTCATTAATATATAAAACCCTTTTTGTTTAGTATTACATGAAATGAGCCTCAAGGGCTTAGTTTACTAAAAGCAAAAAAGGCAATCCTATGGGTCCTAAAATGATACTCTCAATTTTTATAAAATGGTGTCCAATTTCTTCATATTGTTTTTGTCTTTTTAATATCCTCAAAATAGAGGCAGTACTTTTATTCAAGGGAACCTCCAATTTATTTTCTACAACCTCTCTCCTTTAAGAAATAGCTGAGCTAACGTTTTTTTTTTTTTTTTTTTTTTTGAGTTACCGTATTTAATGGAAAGGTTGACCTGTGGCATAGACAATATTGGCAAATGCTAAGTGGGTCGTTCATTCAGTGGTGCCATAATGGGTACAAAGAAGAAGAAAAAGGTGGTGTTGGCCCTTACCCGACTTACGGTCCGAGCTTAATTCTTCCAACATTATAGTTGAGCCAAGTTGTGCCTATAAAACTAGGGTCTGGTGGGCCTTCAAATCTCAGACCCAGTCGTATATCATTTTTTTATTTTCTAGCTGAACTTTCTCTGATTGGTTTTTGATTGCTTTACTGATTTTTTCATAAGTTCAAAATTCCTCCGGTGAGTTCACCTCTGATATACACAAAGTGGTCCTAGTTTGTCTATAGTCTTAACATCTCCAGACAGGTGGGTTCTATTTATATTATTATTATTTATTGTTAGAGACATTAATGCAAGATTTTGAGGCGAAGTTAGTCCCGAATCACTTTTCGATATTTTCGGCTTCAACCCGACCTAAATGCACTGATCCAACCAGTTTATAGCTGAACTTCTTAGTTTGAACATATCAAGGGCATATCAACGGTATACGCTATACATATATTCGTATAGTTGTAATATTTTTATTTTGTAACACTTGTATAAAGTTTTCTTTTTGTAACACTTGTTACATTTTTTTATTAGTTATTAGAAGTATTTATTTTTTCTCAGAATATAATAAATGTCAAAGGGAATTAATATATTCAGCTTTGTTTAACAGTATAATATTGAATATACATATTATTGACTAATATTTTGTATAGGACATTAAATGGATTCTGATTGGCCCTGTTCGATTGCATCGTTGATAACTCAACTTAGTTAACTAAATCCAACTAACTTAGTTTATAACATTCGAGATAAAGTGTTAGAGAACTACAGTAATATGGTCAAGGACAATAGCATGAATGGTGTCTAAGAGGGTCTTAGCTTCAAATGGATTTGGACCGAAAAATCGGTCAAGGAAAAAATTACTTAAGACTGAATCGAAAAAAAAAAATTCGGTGTTGTACCGAGTCTCAACAATAATGAAATAACTTAGCTCAGTCACAATTCCACTCATAAGATGGAGTTTGTAATGTATAGGGCAAACCATCCAGCGAGTGTGTCTAAAAACTGGGAGCGAAACTTTTGGTACTTTCGATTCAAAGTTACAGTTTTGGGGGATAGAATATCCTGTGATGCTGGTATAAAAATGACAATCTTCTATATTTCATATTACACTAGAAGAGTGAATATAAAAAGTAGTTGAAATTTTCAAACTATATTTTAGGTAAAGAACTCTACAAAGGCTATATATTTTTTTTTAAATACCCCCTTATGCCGTTTTGTAGAGCCGTGGATTACAAAAATTGCTCTGGAGCTGAGGAGGATACATTTTTTCATTTCCAAGGAACGATTTCCTTGGAAGGTAATGGGTCCTAAAAATGCAAAGACATCTTTGGAAATCATTAGATAATTTTGGATTTTTTTCTAAACATTTTGAAAAAAACCAAATCATGAAGAATTCCAACTATCAAACCATTCCAGCATTGTTTAAACATCTCAAACCGAAAGTTCCAAGGCTCATTAAAAACTTCAAGAAACCTTTTTTTCATTCCAGAGAACAATGGTGATGCTATAAATCAATTTAATAATTAAGGAAATCTCAAACAACTACATCCATACCTTTCTCCTTATTTGGAGCCTACAACTTCAGAAAATGGAGGAATATACTTAGTAAATATGAATCTAATTTCATCAACAATAGAAAATGAATCTTCTTATAATCGTAATTTTGTTTTTGTATTAGTTACTTTATCTTTAAAAATAATCATTGCTTTATATGTATAACATACATTTCCTCTAAGGTAAAACATCTAAAGGATATTAAAGAAGAAGTGGAAGGAGAAAGAAAATTTTTAAGTCTTTAGAAAAGCGCCTCCCTTCGGTATTTAATTTAGACCATATAAAAATTTTAAGTTACAAGTCTTCACATTCCAAAATTCACCTATGGTCATTTAAAACATCGAGAATTCAATTCAGTTATGATTCGTTGAGGATACGTTGTCTAATGGAGGATTAATCTGTTGTGCCAAGAACTGTTTGGATGAATTTGCAAAAATAGAAGCTATATTCAAATCTTATGACAATCAATGCAAAAAAATGAAAAAAAATGTAAACTCAATAACAGAAGTAGCAGTTCGATTAATTAAGTAGTCTATAAACGTCTCCCAAATGTAATTAAATGTTATATTTCACTGTGTATGTTAGGATAAGAATGCACATACATTTAGAAATGTAAACTGTGATTATCAAAGAAAATAGAATAGCTTATTTTACTTTCGGAAGCCGAAGAATGTGTATGTGAAATAAAGTAAATTATTCCATTAGTTAATAATAATTAATTGTGTATGTAAGCTCAATAATTTTTTTTTTATTATTATTCATTTAATCTATTCTAGTTCTTTTCAGGGCATTGGATATCTGTCACAAGGGAGGGGGGTCTGAAATCTCATGGTGTAACTCTTACTATAGGCCTCTGGTCAAGGTGAGTATCTCGATATAGTCAACTTGTCTTTAGGAAGACACTTAGAGACAAAACAAGGTTAATAGAATTACAAGGTTAGACCATCATGTAATCGGGCTTGCTAGAGTTTTCAATATGATGTATTTTACCAACTGCTCGTAACACAGGCAGGTTTTGAGGAAACACGCAACCAATCATAGTCTATGACGTCACTATTGCTAGAAATATCAATTTCATGTATCGTATCGAATGCAGGGAAGGAAAAACAGATTTTGACAACACACACGACCACTCATCTACTATGACGTCAATATTAAAAGCGTGGTGGAAGTAAAACATCAGTCGTACATGCGTTTTAATATAACCTTTTATTTTTATAAAACTTGAAGACAAAGTATCTTGGTCTTTAGTAGTCCTTAAATATATATATATATATATACAATGACGTATTAATTTATACCAATGTTTCGTAATTTGTTCCGTACCGCATCCTAAGGGGTGTGGAGGAGACAAATGGGGGTGGTAAGAAATTTCCCCTTGCATAGGGGTGTTGAACACAAAGTTCTATCTATATCTTTAAAATTATGAAATTTCATATTTTATATGTGATCATATAAGTAAAATTTTAGAAGTAAAAACAATGCCTAGATTGAAATTAATAATGGCCATGAAATTTGGAGCTACCTAGCGGACGACATCAAAATATTTAGTCGAATATGCCAATGTAAGTACTCTTACATCCCCCATCCAGAGACCAAATGACACTTGATGTCCTCGATCCACATCAAGAATATGAATGCATACGAACAACATTTGACTCATGATGATTCTGACAACTTTAACACCGACCTCTTAAACATGTTAGTATCCTGTAATATACCTTTTTTACACCATGGAGAATCCCATTTTCTCAATGTTTATGAAGAAATATGCCGATAGAACCGCCCCTAGCAGAAGGATTCTACAAAGATTAATGGAGGTTGTCAGCAAGGATGTAATCTTCAAAATTAAAGGGAAAATGTAGATAAGGATATTTTCATAGCTGCTGATGAGATTAAAGACAACTGGGAACGATCAATCATAGCTACATTGATGGGTCCTTTAGACGGCCGTTTCTTGGGTTGTCCTTATCTAATCAACATGATAGACATAAAAGTTGCTAATGCCGTTAATGTTGCAAATTTTGTGGTTCAGAGTATTAAACTAAATCTTGGTTTGGACTTTGATGAATATAAGTTTAAAGTTTTCATCAGAGATGGAACATCCTATTGTAAAAATGTGGGCGAAGACCTCAAAAAAAGCTACGCCCAATTGAAACATATCATTTGTGTAGCTCATGGACTCCATAAAGTGGCTGGACTTGAACGTAAAGAATTCCCAGAGACAAACGAGTTCATTTCAGAAATTAAAAAAATGTTTTTGAATGCCGGGTTTAGAAAATGGACCTATACTGCTTCTTACCAAATTTCTTAACCTCCAGCACCTATCGTCACACGCTAGGGAACTTGGTTGAAAGTAGTTGATTACTATTTCAATAACTTCGAAGTAATCAGTGAATATTTAAACAATCTTAATGAAAAAACAACAACGGTCGTTAAAGTTAGGATGAGTGAGTTTATTTATGAAGAATTGTCAATAATTAATCATAATCTCAACCCAATTACCGAGGCCATTACCGTGTTAGATGGAAGATTCCCTTTACTTGTTAGCTTGACTATTTTCGAACATTTACGCGTTGATATCTAGCTAAAGCCATTAACAAAAAAAATTAAAATTTTTTAGATGAAAATCTAGCGTACAGCGATTTGCGAGACCTAGCAAATTCTGAGGAGACAATTTACAGTAACACACCTATTATAAATTGGGACTTAGAGAGGATTTTAGGCATATTGAGAACCATTCATGTAAAAATAAGATCCTGTTTATCAGTAAAAAGTGTCAGAAACAAGCTAATTATAAAATGTTATTTTTTATTTTACCCATATTACTTTAACTTAATATCACAAATATACGTTATAATACTTTAATTTATAAATTTACTAGTAATTAATTGAAAATAAAATTTATTGCTACACTTCATATAAAACATACAATCAGTAAGGCCACATGTAAAAATAACTTTAACTTTTGGTGACCTTGCAATAGTTTGCCTGATTAAGTATCCTAATGCAGTCCGTCCTGAAGGAGTTCTAGGGATAGTGCATTGGTTAGCCATCCCCCCGATAACAGAATGCATTAAAAAAACTGGAGAAGCTGAAGACGGAATATCTTAATTTACCTGTATTCTATTGCTACGAGTTAAGGGATAATCATAAGTTTTTGACTTCTGATTGTATGACATATCAAATTAGCGACTTTTATTAATATTTGTTAATAAATCTATAATATAGAAATTTGGAAGTTTTTTCATCATTTTCACAAAGTAAATCAGATATTCTTGAATTTGAAAATTTCAACTACTTTTATATTCACTCTTCTATTGTAATATGAAATATAGAAGATTGTCATTTTTATACCAGCATCACAGGATTCTATCCCCCAAAACTGTAACTTTGAATCGAAAGTACCAAAAGTTTCGCTCCCAGTTTTTAGACACACTCGCTCGATGGTTTGCCCTATACATTACAAACTCCATCTTATGAGTGGAATTGTGACTGAGATAAGTTATTTCTGCATTATATACATGAAGGAAACTGAAGGACTGTTATTAATCAAATATTAGTTATATTAGCAGAGTTGACTTAAGAACGAAAATCTTCAATGAAGGAGTAGTGGATGGAGGATGAGAACTCTTTCTGTTCCTCACTTGGTCATTCTGTCTTTTTTTATGGAACTCATTAGTTCTTATAGCAGTATACGATTATTCCGTGGAAGATTTCGAGGAATTTATGTATTTTTGAACATAGAGGTAATTATTCACGAGGTTAGAAGTCACTATTATAGGGATGGGAAGAAACATCTGCACAATGAATAATCCTTCCATTAAAGAAAATGAGATCCGCTGAGTGAAGCACAGGGACAAGATTACTTGAACAGAACATGAAGAGAAGGTCAGAAGGCGTGTTGCTAGGATATCCAAATGGAAAAATATGAACTCCCAGGGAAAATGGATCGATGGAGATCCAATTAAATGTACTCCAAGCGGAGGGGGAACTTTTTTTCAGGCATTTTACTAATAAAAATAATTATGCTCCATATTACTAATGTAAGCAGCAAGCTATAGTCTTTGTTAGAGGGAGATGTTGTACAAGAAATATTTATAAATAATGAAGGAAAAAAGAAGAAATAAAAAAAGGAAAATCTGCCCACTGTTTTCCTTTTCTAATCTCAAAACAGTAATTTATTTGACCAAACAGCCCAACTTTACCCATACATTATGAATGTTTTTTCAATAAAGTGCGAATTGGTGTTGTAAATAGGGTATGGTCGTTGTAATGCATTGTAAACACATCACCAGTGAGTAGCGCCACATCGTGGAAAAATCAACCTCCTTGTATAATAATTATGATTATCCAGCTAAAGAATACTAGCTAGAGAACGACTTCATACAATTTGAGTCACCTGATGACAAAAGCCCTTTAATTTTATTACTCATTATTACTTGAGACTTAATGAAAATCATAACAATGGTAACTTTTATCATTCCAATTAATTATAAGTTTTCCTACATAACTATTAATATGAATGTAAATAACCCTAGTAAATGTACTTTGTTAATAACTACGGGATTATTGAAGTCCATGGAAAATTATTTCCTCAAGTTAGAGCAAACAGAACTTGTATTGAATAAACGCCTAAACTTTAAAAGCAATTTATTAAAGATGTATTATCACTTTTTTATCCTAATTTTTAATGACCATTTAAATTATAAAACATCCATTATTAATTTATAAAATGTTTAAACTTTTAATATGAACAATGGCACTAATGTAAAACGTTAATATATAATATGATAATAATTAATATAATAAACAATTTTTTATTCATTCTAATTAATTAATAATTATAATGTGTATGAAATATTTAATAATTAATTCATATTATTTTACAACAAATTGTCGTCTTCGCATCGCATACATAAAAAATATTAAATAATACAGATTCCTATTATTTTTCTTTTCTTCTCATAAGGTGAAAACTGAAAACATAAATGAACCTAAGACATACGTCATAGCCAAATAAACAAACAATAACATTCTATAAAAACGAGGAAAAGGGAGGTCAGAATTTCCAATCGAAACCATCAAATTACTCCGTTCCTATCAAATAAATATTCAAAATACTGCCATTACTGAAATCAATTGAAAAAGCTACATCAAATAAGGTTAATTATCTCCTTCAAATCTAAATTCTTTGAAATCCTTTAACATAGCGACATATTGGCGTGCATTCATTTATTTCAGCGAGGGTCATCTTAGCAACATTCATTTGAGCAAGTATTCATTTGTGTAAGCTTCACTTCAGCATCGTTCATTTCAGCGATAGGTAAATATCCCAAGTCGTCACTTACAAAGGGGGAAGGGGGCTACGTGGAAGAAAGTAAATGGAAGGATGGAGCAATGCTTATAGAAATACATCACCTGAGGATGGAGGACTAAACGAATAAAATGTTTATTATTTATTGCGAGATCCCTCTAAATAATAAAAATGTTAAGATGGGTACATACAAGATGATAGATTTGTAATAGAGTTATAAATACAAGTTAGAACTAATACTAATATGCTACGATATACATATATCCGAGTAAAAATACACCACATCTGACCTATCAGCTAAAAAAAATCCACAAAGATAATTCCATCTAGGTCTTTTACAGGTTTCCGATCCATATTCTTAATGAGAATAATCCAAAATTTCTATACTCAATAAAGATAGCAGAGTGATGAAAGAGCAACCAAAAAGATCCGTCCCAACTCCTGTGAAGCCTTCTAATAAAAAGAACAAAATAGAAGTAATATAGTTTGGAATCAAGTCAAAAATGACTCATGAATTATAGGTTTACTGTCATAACATTAGACAACAAAAATGATAAGAGAATGAAAATCCTTTTTTAAATATCCTACTCCAAGTGGACCCATAGATCGAAGTGTTTGAATCCCATCCCACTCAATATGTTTTGTAAATTTTCCCTCCAAATAAGCTTACTGAGTTGAGACGGAATCCGATAAGTGCCTCAGTTGCTCCTTCCCAAGGTGGCTATATATACAACCTTGCTCCTTCCAGACTTCCCAAATTTGATTTTGAGCACCGCTCTGGTAGGTGATGAATGAAGTCCAAGAATTAATAAGTGTATCAATGTAGAGTTGTTGTATCAAATCTTTGTTAAGGCGTATGCAAAGAAGGTCCCAGAGGCTGTCCGGAGTCAGCTTTGATTGCAACTTGGAACATACTCTGTTCATTGTAGAAAAGCTACGCTCTACAGTTGCCGTACTTATTGCAATGGTGTTTTTAAGTTGACGAGCTTCATTAAGTTAACGCACCTCTTTTCACTAATCGGTAGCCCTAGTTGAAAATCTTGTTTGGCTCTTGACAATTCCAGTTTGAGGAGGGATCTGTTAATGTCTAAACAGTCAAAATGCTCTATAAAATAACCTAAAGTAGCGATATTCAAGTAGCAGGGTTTGGATGTATCCAATGCATCGAGAGATTTCATTATTTTGATGTTCCTGCTGTCGAACCGGATTCAGAACTCTTCTTCAATTATACTTTTGATGTAAGATTTAGATTAGAAATTTGGATATTTATTGAATTTGCAGCACTATTCGATGAAGTTGATCTAGTTTGGTGTTTTGGCATGGTGAGCGTACGTTCAAGGCGTAAACCAATCTTGTCACAATAATCATTTGTTTTAGCTTGCATATGGCAGGAGGGGGGGGGATGGGCTTGGTTTTTAGAATTTTAATGATAAAAAAATCCAAAAATATATATATTTTTAAATTGAAAAATTAAATTATGTATTCTAAAAATTTCAAATATTAAAAATTTTGATTTTTTTTTTCAAATATTACATTTTTGCCAAATTGGCGTAATTTTCTTGATCCGGAATATAAAAAAATTTAGTAAAAAGCCGAAATTCCTTTAGGGAGGAGACTATAGGCTCTCCAACCCACCCCTTGCTGACGCCCCTGATGATCTACAACAAAATGTATCGAAAGAATGTTCAATGGCTACACTAAGGTTGTGTCTATGAATCTTAAGATGTATTATATCAATATTTATCTTATTAATAAATCAAAATTTATCTGTATGTATTAAAAACAATTACAAGGTGCACTGTACAAGACATATTTAGTGCTTCCTAACTTATATTATCAACACATACTGATCTAAGAAATAACAAATAATTATTTAGCTGTGTGCATATACTTTTGTACATGGATCTTCTCTTTTGTGCACACATCATATTCATACATCGACTGAACTGAGTCTTCTAGATTATTTAATAATTTTTTCATTTGAGATATAGATTTATCCGTATTTTCATTGGTGCATATTGAGGATGTTTCACAGCTATACTGTTTTCCTAGCCAGTATCAGAAATTGGCTATATTTCTCGTTAGCCAAGCATTTAAATCACTATATCATTTTTTTATTGACGCTAACATTTTGTAGAATAGAATGGAATTGAATTGAATAGTAGTTGAAGAACTTTGAAATATGGAAGTTTTATTCTATTCGAACTACCGACTGCGCCATGTGTAGTTTTCTAGAGGTCTTTGTATTTGTAACTGAATAAATATATATGTACACATAATAGCAGGATGTTATATTAATAATAATAAGGGAAGGACTATAATACATTTAATATAAGTAAGGTTGATAATTTTGGTAAGGATACAAAAGCGTGCGAGGTAAAGGGAATAAATACTTATGGGATCATTGATTAAATAATAAGCATCTTCCTCTACCAAGAACGTTATCAATTCCCACCTTTATTATTCAATATTAATATAATATTAAATACTGATGGTCGATAGAGAACTGAATAAAGTGCCTAAAATAACGTCTCCTTCTGTCTTGATTTCTGAAATTGGGGGGCTAGGAATTTGGAAATACTTACCGGACGAGAAACAGATGGCTTGTCGGATTTGTCGATATAAATTTAGTCCTCTGTCTAAAATTAAACGTCACTCATTAAACTCATCTCATATCAAGAGCATGGATATTCATCTATAAAATCAAGTTAATGAAGAATACATCAAGCTGCAAGATGCAACCCACCGTTGATACTTGAAGAAACTACTAAGAGTCCCTCACAACTCCCCAATTGTACTCCAAACATAGGAGGAACATATAACAGATTATAATTTTTAGCAAATAAGAATTGAGAACTACTAAACCCCGAAAACACCCCAAACATTCGGCGTACAACTGTGAGTTTGTAAGGGGCTCTTAGTAGATACTTAAGTATCGGTGGTGGGTTGCATCCCATTTTGCCAGCCTCTGTTACCCGAAAACACCTCCAAACATTTGAGGTAGAATTGGGGGTTTGTGATGCGTTCTTCATTTTTTTGCGGTTATTTGTATCCCGTTTTGGGACCTGGCGGTACCCGAAAATACTACCGAACATTCGGGATACAATTGGAGGGTTGTGAAGGGCTCTTAATTATTTTTAAAAGTTTTTACGTTAAGTTGCATACCTTTTTGGGACCCGGCAGTACCCAAAAATACCCCTAAAGTCCAGGGCAAAATTGGGGGTTGGGAAGGGCTCTTAGTAGTTACAGAAGTGTCGGCGGTAGCCCAAAATACCCCCAACATTCGGGGTACAAAATGATAATTCATAAAGTCTATGCCCCATTTACTAATAAATTTATACGAAATTGTTTTTATACGAATATGTTTTATGCGAAGTTACCGTACACCAATAAAGAGGTGACTCGCCCTTCAGCTGTTGGCAACCATTTCATGTATTCATCCATATCTATGTATATTAATATACCTATCTAGAAAAAGATTCTATATAAACTTCATTTTGATCATAAGCGTTTTATTAAGTATAATTATAATTTGTTTTAATGCCTTTTATAGAGGATATTTAAAGCTTTTGAATGAAGGGATTTGCTTTCAAAAGGATTTCCGGAAAAAATCTGTTTTGAATTGTTCCGAGATGTTGTTTGCTTCATGATGCAATCGAATTTTAGAGTAAACGAACATAATTTATTTTTTTGTAATTTTAGAACGTGGTTATTTAATGGTGAACATTCGAAAGTGTGAGGTTCAAGATCCTTAAATATCTATGACTTGTCATTACATTTTAGAAATATGCAGCTGATAATAGCGTTTTGAATTAATGTTGTCTTGGTTTTTAGAACTCCTTGCATTTTTAGTCTCAAAAGGTTTTCTCTGTTTCTTTGCATATATCTATTACGTCCTTTGATGGAAACAAAAGACCCACATTAGATTTTCCAGCTGTCAAAGAATAATTATGGCTGTCCGTTACATAGCTGTAAAGAGATTCCAAGCACTCAGGACATACTAAATGCTTGGAGACTGATTTGATAGCCTATCCAATATAAGCAACAACACATTCTTTCAATTGAGAAAGACTTGGGACGAAATTAGGCACACCAAAGTAGTCATGGTCACTAATTAGTAAATTTTTTTCCTCCAGGCATACTTCTTGATCAATGAAAAATCTTCATTATCAAGGAATCGGAAAACTTCTTATGGTTTCCTCTTGTTCTTTGAGGTAGTGAAGAGCGCCCCTATATCCTCCAGCCTTGTGCATTCACCTCAGCTGTCAGAGACATGATACCTAACTAATAGGTGCTTATAAATGGAGGAAAACATGGGACATGTTGGATTATTATTGCTTCCCAAATGAGACCTTATGGCAATTTATATGATTCCTGAAAAAGAATTAAAAAAGAATTCATATACACTAGGTAATATATATAAATATCTACCAGAGATAGTTTGTAAGTTAGAAGATACTTCATTCTTTTAACTAGATTTAACTAGAGAATAAAATATGTCGCAAATTGAAGTAATTGATGCCATGACTCCAACAAAAGCAGTTCTTTTACGCGTTTTGACCAAAGGTTTACCATATTCATCCTTCAATTCAGAAATATATAAAAACATATCTTAAACGATTGGTTTCCAATAGTCTTCATTTCCAATTCTCAGAGGAGATTTGAATCCTTTTGCCAATAGCTGCTGTTGGTGAAATCAAAAATTCTATCAAATCTCCTTAGAAACTGAACTGTTCCTTCAGAGTTTCTAAACTCCAGTAATTGAATAATATCCTTTGTACAGAACTCTCTCCCATCTGCTGTAGATTATATTATGGGTTGAGTAGCCATGTTTACCTGTTGAAATAAACAAATTAATTAATAACCATTTTTTCGTTTAAAAAATTGTAACATTTTTCACATATCTTTATTTTCATATTATGGAAGTTAATGTGCTTTTTCCTTAGTTTATTTGCAGCTAGTAGTCCTTCTGACGACTGCAGTTTTTCCAATTCTTCTAGATACTTATATTCAACTCTTCTACCGTCTTTATCTACCATAACTTTAAGAGATGCAAATGTATTCCTAACTAACTTTATACAATGGCATGTGTCAAAAATCATAAATACTTTTTGGTGGCGATCACTGAGGTGAAAGAAATAGGTCTAAAATCTCTCTCCTGGTTCCAAATTACCTCCCAATTCTTTCAACATTACTTGGTGACTACTAAGCCCGTCAAAAGTTTACGAAATCACTTTGATATTAATAGAAAGGAGTCTTTTATGACATTTTTTTACAAGATTGGCTTTTTCGGAACCAGTCAAACTATGAATAAAAAAATGAGCCACCGGAACTTTCCAATTCGAGTTAAAAGAAACAACCATTAATACAAGAACCTCAGTTGCCGGCACAGTTTCACAAATTTCTTTTTCGTTAAGTCTATGTTGACCTATACTTTAAAACCTTTCTCATGGGCTTTATAGGCCTTAGATTATAGTATATCAAAAGAAGATTGAGTAAATCCCGGGTCATTATCTACATTAGAATACCAGTTTCTAATTGTATGGAGACTTCGTAAGCAAAAGTTGAATGTCTTCCTTACATAATTATAGGCTTTAGTGGAGTAAAATGACAATGTCAAAGAGAACGCTCGAAGCTCAGGGGAGTAGCTGCTACAAGCTCTCTTTCCATTATTTCCGAGTTGTCTCCTCTTCAAAATATTTTTAGGTACCTCCGAAATTGTTTCAATAATAGATGTGGCCTCTTCTGACATTCATCTCTTGACTTCAATTCATTGACTACGTCAACTAAGGTTGATAACTTCTTACCTAACTTATTTTTTTTCCATTTGGACTTTCTTGATCTCGATGAAGTAGGAAAGCATATCTCCTTACCATTGGAGTTTCTTACATTACTCTAAATTATTTGAGCTTGCAGGACCCTAATATCTAGGGCTGGCTCAGGAGACGTTTTCACAAATTTGGGGCATGAGGAATGTCTGTCCATGGGGGATTTGCGTTTTAAATTGGTTCTAGCTACATCTTCTTGAAGATGAGGGGGAACGGCTTTGAATATCGTAAGTACAGCGTTTTCTCTTAACCTTTTAACATCCAAAGTTCTATTAAAACACACAGGATCAAAATGTTGGCAACAAATCCTTGAATGATCCTTTGGAGGAAAGTTCTTCAACTTGAGGTTCCTTACCCATTGTCAGCACCTCCCTGAATCCTTCGGAAATCGATGAAATGGAAATTCACTCTTAGCAACACATTTGTTATGCACCCGAACACAACACAAGACATGATTAGCAATTTCACTTTAAAGTTTAACTATGAATAACTTAGGATTACATAAAATGGGTGCCGAGAGCTGAAAGGCGAGTTTCCTTTTTATTATATAAGTTGTGGTTCCAGTTATTAAATAGGTCGGTGCGTTCTAGCCACACACCTACTTTTAATTTAAAGTATCTTGTCGCTTTGAAAGAGTTTATGAATTATGTGGAAACTTCAGCGACTAAAATGACGCAGTTAGTAGTCACGACGTAATTTCAGCTGTTGGAGTTTCCATTAAAGACCGATGGACTCATTTATTTTATTACGACCAGACTGTTAAGACGGCAGTCTTTTTAATTTGGTGCTTAGCTTAAATCACAATATTATGGAGGCTCATGTGATTGTGTGAATATTTTCAGCCCCCCCCCCCCTTCTAATAATAACAATCCTACGGACATTTTAGTCTACGCATAAAGAATATGTACATTTCATCATCACTGTTCGTCATTATAATTTACTACGTTGCATTTTTTTATGGAGTTGAGCATAGGTCTCTGTGAGTTTAATGACCCTTACCACAATTACGTCATTCAGAGTAGTAATAACAAATACTTGGCTCAAAGTTGATACTGTTTGATGCATTATTAATTATTATATATGCTTGCATTCGTGTATGCTGCCAAAAAAAAAAAAGAGCTGCAGTTGACCTTGAATCACTTACATAGAGTAAATCATACAATTGATGTGTGTATGCGTAAAAAGATTTACAAGTACTAAAGCATTAAATGCCTTAACAAGTACCAATGAATTGCTTGATCATTTGATGTTTTTAATCAATAAAACCTTGAATAGTCAGGAGCAAAGACTAAAATTACCTACTAGTTATTATATCCTTATTATTATGACCTCCTTCTTCAAAAATGTAAGGAAGAATAACTTGTATCTTTTTCGTGGATGGGGGGTTGATAAAGGGAAATAATTCCTTGCAGTGCTATATTTTAGGGGGAGTGTCGATGTGGATTTGGAAAATTCCATAGGGCGAGTTAATTGAGTTTAAAGGATGGGATGTATATATTATATTTCGAAAAAGGGCCCTAACAAAAAGCAGACCCGTCGTAAAAGCTACGGATTAACGAACATAAAGCGTACCCTATTTATTACTATTATAGGAAAAGTTTTATAGCTTCTCAATAGATGCTACATATATTTTCCCTTCATATAGAGGGCGCAAATTCTCGAATTTTCTTAACAATAGTCAATAACAACTAACTAGCACTGAAATATTACGCAGTTAAATAGTACGTTAAAACTTCACAATTTTATAATCTCAATCCTTAGTTGTACAGTGTATCCCTAAAGTGCAACAAGCATGAGACTGACAAGAACGTTAAGAAGAAACTTAATCAAATTACTAGACACTGATCTATCACAGAAGCTTGAACATTATGCCAAGTTTATACCATCCCCTGTTAGTATAACACATTTCCTAGAGCACGGAAGGAAAGCATCCAAAGAAACATCCTATTTTTTTATGAGAAAGGAAATACCAGTTAGATTAGCCAATATAATCAAGGAGCTTGAACTCATCCCTGATATCCTTCAACAACAAGTCTCGTTTTGTCAAATACAAGGTAATGTTTTATGTTGACTGACTCTTAACGCTTTCTATTATCATGGAGTACTATTTGATATTCTAATAACATAACTCCGATGCCTTAATGAAGCAGAATAAAATAATTAATTCTTATCTTTTTTCAGATCTTTATGTCCAGAGTTTGCAAGACTGCCTTGAATTTGAAGTCTCTTCAAATAATGATGCTATACAAAATTCTTTCAGAGAGGTTCTAAAAAAAATACGTACTCGTCACATTGATACTGTCCCAATGATGGCGGATGCTCTCCACCAAATGAAAACTCAACAGAAAGGCAAACTCCATCCAGCTATTGAGTCTCAAATCCAGTATTTTCTCAATCGCCTATACATGTCTCGTATATCCATTCACATGATGATTCATCAACATGCTCTTACGTTTGGAAATGAAAGCTCCAAAAGTCCAGACTTTGTTGGTTGCATCAACCCCGAATGCAATATTATGGAAATAATTGAAGATGCATATAGTAATGCAAGTTTCTTATGTGATCAACACTACTCAGTCTCGCCCAAAAAAAATGTTAAGATCATTAATACAACCTCAATGGGTGACCCGGATAAAGTCATCTTTCCCTATGTTCCTGCACATCTCCACTACATCCTTTTTGAGCTCTTAAAAAATGCTCTTCGAGCAACGATTGAAAGACATGAGGATTCTCCTAATGGAATTCCTGATGTTGATGTCCTTGTTGTCAAATCCCCATGTGATGTTACCATTAAAATATCAGATCAGGGAGGAGGCATTCCGTATTCCATTACGGATAAATTATTTCAGTATATGTATACTACAGCCCCCAGTCCCTCTTCGAACAATTGTCTTGGTCAAACTCCTATTGCAGGGCTTGGATATGGTTTACCTCTATCTAGACTATACGCTAGATATTTTCGCGGGGATGTTGTTTTAGCCTCTCAGGATGGATATGGAACAGATGTAACTGTTTATCTACGAGCTCTGTCAGATGAGGCATATGAATATTTACCTGTTTATAATCATATGACCAAACTTTTGTATGAAAAACCTAGACCATTGTCCTGCGATTGGACGGATCCTACTGCATCTCTCGGATCTTCCCGAAGTGCTAAAGTTAAATTCAATAATGCAAGTCATTATAACAATGCCTCCAATTTTAAGAATAATTATTTTTAAATCATTTTTTATTTTTATTGTAATATATATTTATATAAGTTTTAAATGGCATTGACTTGTAATATAATATACATTCTGTAAGAAAATTCATTCATATACTTTAATGTTTTGCTCTCTACTGAATGATTGTTTTTTTGTTCATTTTTTTGATTATAATTAAATATGATCACACTCCCCCAAAATTGGAGGGGATTGGTTATTTGATCACCATGTCTTCAACATTTCCTTGAATTGATTATAAGGAATTTTTATGTTCGTCGATATAACGTACTATGAATTATAATTTTTTGAGTTAGCAACTACTTTACTAATGCAAAGGTTTAGGAACATACGATTTCAATAGTATAAACACATAATTGTGAATAACTCTTACACCCAACTCTAATATCAGTATTAATAATAAAACAATTATAACTATTCTTGTAGCTTTTGTAAACTTGTTAGAGCAAAAGATTAATTATTGGATATTCTCAAGCGTGTAAAGGTACAAATAGCGAGTCTTTTTCGGGAATTTTGCAGGGGATGAGCAAACTAAAAAATATGAAGTATCCACCAGGTTGTGTGACTTTCTGTAGCCTGGGTTAATATAAGTAAGGATTGCTTCAAGATGCTGGTGTCTCCTCCCTATGATAATTATCATCTAGGGAGTTGTATTATTTGTCACAAACGGAGTCACTCTCACCTTATTTACAAACTAATATAGGTAAACGGCGCTGATGCCTTATTAAACTTTTATGAAATATGTAAGAGGGTTTAGTTTTGTTAATTATATTGTTTATTCAATCTCCACAATATTAGGTTAAGGGTCGCTTAATTAGTTTGGAATCACCCACTGAGGCTGTACTAATGATCGTAACGTCTTTATTTGAAGATGTTGAGTAGTGTTAATCACATAAGAAGCTTGCATTATTGTAACACATTCCCACCATGTGAAATATAACTAAAACAACAATATATAGATTTAAAATAACATAGCTTTATTTTAATGCAACATATTAATCAAAACAGACTGTCAATCACAATTTAAAAGAAATAATATAATAAAACAATTCATTACTTTAAGTAGTGAAAAAAATAACAACGACAAAAAAACCGAATCGGTTGATATGGAATTCCGTAGAGAATTACTCCCATTAACTGTCTCCTATAGTTAATAATTATTTGAGAGCTGTTGTATGAAAAGTTTAACATAATTAAATGCATAAAATCCATATTTCAGGCATTTGACATATATTATAACTACTCCCTTGAATCAAATGATGGTTAAATCAATGTATGTTAAAATGGATAAATTAGGCAACTGAAGAATAAAAATATAGAAAATTAGTCCTAAGACCTTTTTTCTTTTTATTATTTTTTGATCAAAGAGAGAAAATACATAAAGAACCCACAATCATACCTTAATTAACCTGAAATGTCAGTATTAAATTGGAATAATACCAAAATTCAATGCAAAGAAAAATAAAATTAACTTAAAAAAATATTCATAATTTACATCCTAACTTCTAGGCCCAAATGGAGGCACCTTACAAGCCCAATCCATAGATATTAATGCAACTCAAGGTGTCAATATCTTTCTTTTCTTTTTAAATAGCAGAGTGGGTTGAAGTAGGCAATTATTAACTCGCGCAAGAGAGAATAATATAAGAAATTCTGGAATAGCATATACATATGCCTTTAACATAATTTTAACCAGAGACATCTCGAACTTTCAATTTTTCAAGTTTTGACATCTCTTTGCTTATTTCTCCTGATACAATGACGGAAAGTTTTGACATGTTCAATCCGAATTCCTATGAAGAACGATATATGAATACAGGTATTTTTAAGAACATTTCTCTTACCGATTAATTTAGCTAACTCAATAGGATTAACATCCATATCGAACTCTTGAGGGGACAATAAGGTGACAGTGCGAGTAGAACCAAGTCTTGTAAAGTAATTGCAACATTCGAGAATTTCAAAATAATGCCAAGCTTCTTTATTTTTCCTTTTAGGATATTTAATATCCTCCAAAGCGGTTGTTTCATATTTCTTCTGAGCACGAAGCCATGGATTACCTAACATGAAAAAAAACAAAAAACCCAAAATTTAAATTTTTTCAATATATACTTCCCATACCTTCTTTAAATTGCCATTCAAGCCAACGGATTGCAATCCTAGCTCCATTATGGGTCCTTTTCATCGCATCTAATTCTTGAACAACTAAGTAGAACAATTAATAGATAAATAAAAACAAGTCATATAAGACCTACCTGCACTTGGAATAATAACAGTAAATTTTTTAGCTGCTACTATATTTTTGATAGTTCTTATATGTTTTACAATAGCCCAATGATCAACAATTATGTAAGGAGAAAACATCTTTGACTCTTTTTCTTCTAGGTTTTCCACCTCTTGCTTAAGCCAAAGATGAGCCATACTCTCCATCAAAGCATTTCGCTTCTCTTCATCCGAATTAACGCCATCAGATTTAATATTTTTTTCGTTCGTAAATTTAGGTTTTTTCTTTATTTCCTCGAGCCAGTTTTTAAACTCAACGAGTTGCTTTATTCTTACAAGTCCCAAATCTGTTTTATCCATAAATATATAGCCTTTTTTCCAATTTAAATTATTTGTGTGATAGGTAGAAAACATTTTCAATCCCCTAGTGTAAAAATCCTCAATCATAACAGAACCAATGTCTACTTTATCAAAGCTTTCATTTATTTGTTCATTTTCGATGTATTTATTACTATTATGGAAGTCAACAAGATTAAATACTTTACTCAATCTTCCCCAGAATATTTTCGAGTGCTCATCTGTCTCTATAACGTCTGGAGATGTCATAACCCAGAGACAGAGTAGTCGAATGCATGAAGCTAGACTATGATTTCCCAAAGTTTTGGCTAGATCCTTGGTTGAGCAAACAACGCTAGATTGTTGTATGACAACGTCATCATCCTCTTCATCCATCACATCCTCTTCGGAATCCGATGAATTCATAAAATTATCAGACAAAATAAAATCATCTTCATCACTTGACATTGAGTTCGTAAATTCATCTTCAGATATACAGGAATCCTCATCATCGTCTACAAATTCGTCAGATTCATTTTCATCTGTGCTACTTGTATAACGATTTCTTTTTCGACGAAATCGATCCAAAATATTTCTACTTGCATTTTTTTCCCGATCCCCATCCTCCACCTGAACCTCATATTCATTCTTTTTATCCTCATCCTCTATATCTTCTTCTTCATCATCATCCTCTATATCCTCAGATCCAAAGAGTTCCATTTTCAAATCTACCAGTAGTTTGAAGACACAGTTTGAAAACAAAGCAAGAAGAGCAGCTCTTGCAAGAGAAATAAAGGAGGGTTTGGCATCCTTTTTCGACTCCATATATTGAATACCAGCAATTAAAAAAGCAACCGCATTCATGGCTACTTCTGAATTTAATTCATCTCCTTCCTTTACAATACGAAGATAAAAAAACGTTAATACTCTTTGGCAGATCTCACTCAAATCAGAAGTCTTGGTATCTGGCTCAAAAAGAAAGCAACGCATCATATGAAGCAAGGACACAACAAACAATTCCGTCTCTTCTTGACCCTTATCCTCATCATTCAACTTTAAGTAGAACTTTTCATTTTTTGTTAGTAAATTTTTCAAATTAATTTCTGCTCCATCAAAGCGATCTTCACTCATTGCACTGTGGGGGAAAAATTATTCAAAGAAGCTCATAATGTGTAGGGAGTAAAAATAAAATAAAAGGGGTACCTTCTAAGATAGTAATAAGCGGACGGGAGTCCCCAATATTCCTCCTCTGATAAACGCCCTAGTTGGTTATAGGGCATTCCAGATTTATAACTAGAGGCTATGAGTGCTTGGTGATAATATCTTCGTGCTATATTCAAATAACCCCCACAATTCATTTCTCTAAAATAGCGAGCTAAATCCCCAAGGCATAAAAGACACTTGTAGAACACAGTCCGCGCCCATTCCTCACTCGCCTTCTCAGGGGACGTCTCTGGAAATAGAAAGAAATTCAATGATTTCACAAATAATTATTGAAGGGCGGGCGGAATATTACGAGCGGGTTGAGAAAAACCATGGATTGGACTCGAGTTAAAGTCTGATGGAACAATTCCCAGTTTGGAAATGATTCCCTGATAGTGACTAAATCCTCTCCATATCAAGGATATGACTCTGGACCTCTCTTCCATGTCCAATTCTTCCTTTTTAAAGGCGGATTTCAGAGTGCTGTAAAATCCCTTTCTCCAATGGAGATCAAAAGCCTTAATGCCCCACTGAGATGGATCCAGCTCCATCAATTTCATCGCCGTTTCCTTTAACTTTAAGCGATAAATCTCCATTTCCGGACGGAAAAGTCCTTTGAGACTCTTAGCCTCCGTTTGCACAAAACGATCCATTCGTCCAGATATTTCACCCAGGGTTTTACGAGCTTTTTCCAATTCACTTCGCCGACGAAATACGTCCCATTGTTGGGGATCATCTTCCTCGTCCATCTTTTTCTTTGTCCTTGTCGTATTTTATCAATTATTATTTGTTTCGGTTCCTAATGAGTGACTATAAAGTAACTTATAACTTTGAAGCTTTAACGAATTCTACTTCCTTTTTGAGCTGAACCAAGGGAATAAAGAATTAAAAAGGTTCCTCAAACGAAAGAAAAAGAAACAACTACAATATTTTATCTCTCCCTTTTTTATAGCCACTTTATCCCATTCTAGCTAGCTAGACTTGACCCAAAAAAATACATTTTATTAATATTCCCCCCTTCAATTGTAGACACAATTCTCACTAAATATGTTCAATACTAAAATTATAATAATCAAGTCTATCGAATATCCTTTCTATTAATTTTATACCCTTATATATAGTCATATTTTCATGACTTTAAAAGTTAAATATAAATCCATCTGCCCTTCCTCGGAAGTTTGAGACACTCCATGCAGCAACCAACGCTTCTAGCTAATTATAAAATATTTTACAATTTGGAAATTTAACCATACGCAGGCTAATTATTTATGAGTATATCCCGCAAGAATTTTATAATATCGTGTCAAATCTAATTTTGTACACATAAGTATATACATGCAGTATAAATATTATACGGTATTAGCCAAAAGAATTTGGTACCCCTGGAGTAAAATTACTAATATTATCATTTAATTTAGCTAGATTACAATCTCCTAAATAATTGGTGGGTGTTAAATAACTTTAAGTTATTATAATGAGAGATATCTTTATCTATAATGACTCGTTTATTCTTAAGGATCTATGCTTGCCTTGTATACAAAAAGATTGGCAACAAGTCTTAAGCTCAAAATTAGTTTATGCGTATTTAGATTTTGAAAATAGCTAATTATTGGTAATTTCGCAATCCGGTTATCAGCAGTCATGGGCAACAAGGAGTTTTTGGTTTCTAGGTATTAATAATTAAGCTAAGAAAATGAGATGAAACAGGATTTAATAAGTGGATATTAATACTCATACTAGTTTTAAGACAGAGAGCTGAGTTAACTTCACACTAACATGGTGTGTCTTTTATGTAACATCCTTCATTTAGAGGAATATATATTATTATCATGGTAAAATTCTTTAATTTGCACTTCATTATAAACAGTAAAGGAAAAAAAAGTCCTTTAATTATTCCATTTTGAACTTTGAATTGACATTAATATTATCAATGTCGCAGTTCCATTATTACAAGTTTGGCTATTTCTAGCTAATGTTTAAGACTGGATATGTCTTAATATTACATGACGTAGTATAATAATAATTAAAATCATGTTATAACTTATAGGTTAACTTCGCAACAAAATTATCTCAAAATGTGTAACCATTTATGAACAATCCCATAATTTAAGTTAACTAAATTGATAGAGGGATTGGTTCAGCTTTCCACGGCTCAACCAATGTTATTTACATCTGGTGCAATTTTGTTTAAAGTTAAGAGTTTTAATTTGATGACTGTTTTAAAAATGACGTCATTCACTAATTACTTTTCACATTTATTTTTGGGAATACACATTATCCTTGTAGCTGCTGAAAAGACTACATCATTCTCAAGTATTGTTTATATATGTCAAGTACAAGTTGTAACGTGTTTAAGCAAATTTGTACAAGTTGCAACAATAAAATGAGATTAATCATTTTAAATGAAGGATTTACAATATTTTGGATCATGATACTACAGTAATGGTATATTCCATGGATGATTGCTAAATTAATTGTGTAATTTTTGGCTATTTTAATTCAAAGGACTTAAATACGAGTATTCTGTGGCACATAATAATGTTCAAATGCCCACAATTATATTACTCATAAATACATAATGAAGATTTAGTTTTAATAGATCAAAATGAAATAAGGTTATCAATTAATAAATTGTTATTACAATGTTGTAGTTAAATAATTAATGCATTTTAGGACGAATAAATTGTAACATGTACAATTTGCGTATGCATGTAACTTGTAAACAAATATAATATAATTCTGTCTCTTTCTGTCTCTCTCTATATTTATGGCTACATAATTTAATAAATACATTGACGTCATTTCAACTGTTGCTATTTAAAAAATATGAAAACAAGCGTGGTGAACTTGATCGCAGTGTGAAAGATGATGATGGAAGCTATGGATACGGATGACTTGGTTAGTTCCATTCTCAAGAATAATTCCAAAAAGTCCAAGGGGTTAAGTGTCCTTTGTCCTGATCGTCCATTGGATCAAATTAATGACTTGGGCAATCTTTTAGGGTTTGAAGCCAATGAAATTCCGGTGAATCCTGACGATGATTTTATTAAATCTCGAACACGAGATAACCTCCAGGTACGGCGTAGACTATTGATATAAAGGTATTTGATCTAATATTTGATCTGTTTAGATTCTCATCAATGAGCTATGGAGTTTGGAAACAGAGCGAGTGGAAGATGCAATCGTCGTGGCGCTTCCCCCTCCCATATCCAAAATCCCTCGTGAGAAACCTGTGCCTAAGGAGAAAGCACTGACTAAGTGGGAGTCTTACGCTAAAACTAAAGGAATTGTGAAGAAGAAGAAATCACGCTTGGTTTGGGAAGATGCTGTCCGTGAATGGGTTCCACGTTTTGGATATAAGAAGGCTCAAGCTGAAGTGAAGAAAACATGGGTAATGGAACTTAAGGGAAATGCTCCTGACTCCGAGGATCCATTTGAAAAAGCCGCCGAGGAAAAAAGAGAAAGAATTGCAAAGAATGAAATCCATAGGCTCCGGAATTTAGCTAGAGCTAAAAATGTCAAAATTCCATCTGTTCGTGAAGCTGTCTTACCAAAAACAGCTGCACGTAAATCCTCAGCTCAAGAATTGAGTCGAGCAGCAGAATTAGCTCAGAAATCAACTGCATCTCTAGGAAAGTTTCAGGAGAAATTGTCCTCGAAAGTTGAAAAAAATGTAAAAAAAACACCAGGAAAGAAAAGAAAGTTTGATGCCCTTGTGAATGATACAGAAAAGGATAGGAGTCTCTCAATTCTGGATAAAATGAATAATAAAAAGTCACAGTTAAACGTATCTAAAGCTGTGGGAAAACAGATTCATGCAGAAGAGACAGAACGCTCTGCTAGCAAGAAAACAAGTGGGAAGGGTGGGAAAAAAGGTGGAAAAAGAGGGACTTATACGTCCAAGGCACGAAGAGGTGGAAGTGTTGGTGGCAAAAGAGGTGGAAAGAGGTGATGATGGAACTCCATAAACGCTCTCCTGTATTAATACTTATCTCATACACTAGATTTGCTTTGTTATTTTGAATTTATCATATAATGTATTAATATATTTTAATATGAAACGATAAGATTTCCTGAGATTTTTTTTAATATATACTTTGTCTCAGAGATTAATCCTGAGATCTTGGGATATTAACGTTACGTTAGTTATGACTTATATAAAAATATCTTGGTATTTTACACATACAAATTATAATTGATTTATTTTATTTACTTATATATTAATTATAACTTTGTTTATCTAATCTGATAAGAGTTTAATACTCGTTTAGTCGTTTTCAACTCGTTCTCGTTTCGTCCGATATTAAGTATGGAAAACAATATATTAGAAATTAGGCTGGAACATGTTCGAATTATGTCTCTTAAAGGCTTAGTGAAAAGTTCTATAAACTGTTATCATTTTATTGGAATATCAGTGTTGATTCTAAGAATTTCTAAGTGGGAATCTAGAAAAAAAAAATCTGAATGACATCCCTGGTCGTTGGCAGATTCTTTGTCAATGTATTGGACCTAATATAGGTATATATATATGTATATTCTAATAAGCTTAACATACTTGTTATTTCACAGTATACTTCTCATTTGAGACAATAACTATGCAAGCTTGGACATAGAACGGAAAAAGAATGGCGTTCACTCTTTCCGTTAGTTTTTTGAACGAATATATTTGGGAAATTGCCAAGAAATAATTATTTAATAAACATAGATAAATATATATATTCTTAATGCCCGTTATCATACACAGCTTGATGAATGGGCCTAGTAGCCGTGAAGGATAAATTATTGCAATATTCAATTCAAATCATTTGTCTTAAACTATAATTTGCAGTTTCGATTCTTTAAGAACCTGCATAATTCTTGTCGATTTTATAGCTTTTATAGCTTCTTCGAGTTAGTTAGATTTAGTTAACTAAGTTGAATGATCAACCATGCAATCGAACAGGGACAATCAGAATCCATTTAACGTCTTATACAAAATATTAGTCAATAATATGTATATTAAATATTATACTGTTAATCAAAGCTGAATATATTAATTCCATTAGACATTTATTATATTCTGAGAAAATATAAATACTTCTAATAATATATTAAATAATTAAAAAATGTAACATCCATAGCCAATGCGAAATATAAAATTAAACTATGTACAAAAAGAAAACTGTAGACAATTGTTACAAAATAAAAATATTACAACTGCACAAATATATGTATAGTGTTAGCCGTTGATATGCCCTTATTATTTTCATACTAAGAAATGCAGTTATTAACTGGTTGGAGCAGTGCATTCATGTCGGGTTGAAACTGAAAATATAGACAAGTGTTTCGGGACTAATTTTATCCTCTTACACGTCAAGCACCCCTTTCGCCCCAAAGTCTTGCATTAATGTCTCTAACAATAAATAATAATATAAACAGAACCCACCTGTCTGGATAGGTTAACACTAACTAATACAAACTAAGACCGCTGTGGGTATATCAGAGATTAACTTAAAGGAGGAATTTATCACCTTTCGAAAAAATCAGCAAAACAATTAATAACCAATCAGAGGCCTCTCCAAACAAATTCAGCTAGAAAATAAAAAAATGAAATCTGACTGGACCTGACAATTAATGACCAGACCCTAGTTTTATGGGTGCAACTATAATGTTGAAAAAATTTATCTCGGCCCCAAAGTCGGGTTAGGTTCGGGTCATCTTTTTTTCTTCGCACACTTAACATGTCTATGCTACGAGTCATCCTTCCATTAAATATGGTAAATCAGAAAAAACATGTCGGTTCAGCTATTTTTTAAAGGAAGGAGGCTGTTGAAAATAAATGCCTTGAATAAAAGTATTGCCTCTATTTTGAGGATATTAAAAAAAACAATTTGAAAAAATTGGACGCATTTTTATAAAAATTGAGAGTATCATAGGACCCCTGGAATTGCTTGTTTTCCTTTTGTAAGCTAGGCCATTGATGCTCATTTTTATGTATTACGAAACAAAAATTATTGATGAGTATTTTTTTTGTTAGACTTTTTATAATAAATAAATATTAAATGATATATATAATGAACGAAAAAAAATGAAAGAATGAACGGCGAACGGAAAGTTTTTATGAACGACTGAACAGAAAAAGAGTGAATGGGTAAAAACCTGTAATTATGCTCGTAAGGCCTTCAAGGAGTCGATACTGTTGTTTGAATTGGCAGATAACTTCCTCTCTAACTCCCCCTAAAATAAGTAATCCATAAAATTCATATGGGGCCAGGTGTGGGGGTGTCTTCTTTAAACAAGCTTTGGTTTTTGCGGGCCTTGTTAGAGGGGCCAAGTTTTGTTGATAGAGGAACTCAAAACAATTGGCCTCATTTTCATCAAGGTATCACTTGGTCAGGCAAGATTTCATACTACCAGTCGGCACCCACCCTCTCATTTGACTCAAAGAAGATAGGGGGGGGGGCATGACACTGCCATTACTCCTAATGACCCCAAGGATCATGATGCTGGCCGGAAACTTGGTTTTAAAGATGTAGGGTACATTATCTCTCTCTATGGCCAACCATCTGTCGTTCTGGATGTTGTAGGATCTTTAGACAGTCGATTGTTTCTCATCCGAATAAAAGATGATTTTGTTACCACTGGACTTCAAATTGTTCGTAATTTACCTGGGGTGTAATTGGTAGTATAGAGAAGGAATTTTATTTGCCTTAGTAGTTGTCAATATTATTTAATTCGTGAGTAGTGAACATCTTTTTCTAAATAGATTCAATTATATTCAAAACCTGTTTGAGCGTTCGTGTGTGTTCATAAAAGACGGAGTGTAACCCTGAGGATTTGTTGCAGAGATATAATTCTAAGTCCTTGTTGGACTCAGAGTAGAATTGGAGATCGACATCGGAGTAACACAAGCAAATGTCCTTGTTTAAATCCTTTTTCATTTCTCTTTTGTCACCAATGATTGTAGCTGATCTAATAATAAGTCATTACGCCGTTACCTTTATTGTATCACGCAACCTTTCTTCAAAAAAGAAACCAAAAAAAGGCTCGAAATCATCTGGTAGTTAGCAAAATAAGTCAATCCCACCAACTCCTATTTATTTCATATATACTCCTAGACTTTCACTTTCATATTATTTCTTCACCATTTTTAAAACGAATTACATATTATTAAAATCTACATGGTATTTTGTTCGATACTGTATTAAAATATTGCTTAGTAATATTTTACTACAAGAGTAGTTATTATATTATTTTTTCCGAGAAATAGGCAAAATTTCTTCATATAAATAATAAAATAATTGATCCGGCTTTACCTGAACTATCCCATATACTACAATATTTCTAAATCAATTATATCTGAGCAATATTGTAATTATCATATTATGATAGCATAAATACTGTCTTATTATGCTAAGTTCCTAATCATTCATCAGGGGAGTCATAAGGTCAAAAACTTAGGGAATTGTATTTCTGAAGGGGCATATTTAATAGTGTTACAAATCTTCTTTTCACTTTCTGTCGGGAGTCCGGGAACTTCCCCATAAATTCATAGTACGTCCGGGTTTTTTATAAGTTAAGAAGATTTTCTTTCAATTGAAAATATACGAGTAAGTTAAGTTTAGATAAGGAAGGATCAAATTAAAGATAGATTGATTTACTTGTTTTTTCGGATTGAAATATTGCTTTTTCCTCAATATAAAATTAAACATGGGAAATTCTTCATTTATAAAATTGATATTTTTTTTTCCATCAAAATGTAAGAAAGAGTAGGGGTGTCCGCTGCCCCACATCAATTAGGAAGAACATCTTTTAGGATTCAGAGATGCTTACTTTAGAAGGAGATAGTATCACCAAGACGTCTTATTAAACAATGAACAAAAAAGAAGAAAGAGCACGGGCAACAATTGTTTTTCCTCTTCTAATTTTTAAATTTAGTTTTTTTTTGTTACAAACATGTGAACTCTAATTATGCATCACTGGCTATAGACATTAAAGCTTAAAGGCTTAAGTATAGACTAGAATTTTTAACTAACTATATACGGAGCTTTCATGAATTAACACTTTTATTGTTTTAACTGCATTAACAAGTCAAGTTCTGAGAAGGGAAGAAAAAGTTGAATGCACCATGAAGGAAAATGATATAGTGACGTCATCTGTGGTATCATAAAGAGCGACATCTAGTGTAAGAAAAATATTTCACAAAAATTATGAATCTTTTCAACCTGACAGACGTGTTTGTCAATTTGTTTTAAAGATTCTGAATCACGTTCGGGGGGTGGGCTTCAGAAAAGTAGCCCAAGGACCACCAGGTGAAATGTAGACACCTAAAAGATATTTTTTTTTATATAAAAAAAGGTCTATAGGGCCTAACACATATCTCTTTACACCCATTATCGGGATGGATTCGATTGTATTCAAACTATTCCTTGTCAGTGAGTTAAATTCGAATAGATTGTAATGAAAAAGGGAGTGCCAGGAGAAGGAGAGAGTGAAACATATGTTTAATGATAAAAATCCAGTGTAGAATAGGCATGTTAAAATTACAGTTATAACTCTGCAACAAATCCTTGGGGTTACGCTTCCTCTTTTATGAGTACACACCAATTTTCAATCAGGGTTTGAAGATAATTGAACCTATTTAGAAAAGTATGTTCACTACTCAGGAATTAAATCATAATGATAACTGTTAAGGAAAATGAAGACTACAAATTCCAAAAAAAGGACCGGCTAAAAAAACAACAACTGATTTTCATAATTGTATATAATCTTGATATGATACATTTGCATTAAGACCCTTGTAAATATCTATTTTTTTATAATCTATTTTTCTAAGTTTTAATTGTAGTTTTTTCATTACAAACTACTCAACTTTAGTTACTTATCAATTATCACCAAATACTATCCACTGGTATGCTAGAAAAAAGGAAGCCAAAAATTATTGTGATAACCTTGACAATTTGAAAAATGTTTAGTAGAAGAATAGCTCAACTGTCGTGACGTTTTATTAGATTAGCGGTGAGCAACCTTGAGAGGGTTAGAAAGGAAGGAAACCCACATCCTACTCTGTATAAAGTGAAAACTTTAAATTACTTCAAAGTCGAACATAAACTCTAGTTTTAGTCCAACAAAGACTTTTAATTATAACTCCCCAACCAATTTTGTATTTTGAAGACTGGTTACATTATTAATCCATTATCTTACTCAGTTTTTATCAAGATTGAATGATTACAAATGTTCAAATTTTAAGAAAATGATCAAGTCCTACACAATTTGTGTCTGAAAATGGCATTGCTCTTAATAAAGGCATCGGAAGAGTTGAATTTATGGATCTTTGATATTACAATATTAAATTGCCATGAATATTGAAATCTTATTAGTCTCTTAATTACAAAATTGTTATTGCGAAGAATCACATTCAATACTATGTAATACGTCAACGAACAAGTTCTTTGTCATAATCAAGACCAAAAAAAAGAAAAAGAAAAAAGAAGACAACCCAAGCTGTGTCAATGTATAATTGTGATATAAGTTAAATTTTATTATATCATTTTTATTTATAAATAATACTTTTAATTCACATTGACAACACTAATTTATTTTTGAAATCCATTGACTTTGTGATGCGTAGAGAGGATAAAAATGAATAAAAGAACAATGATGAAAGCTTTGGTAAATAAAAACAGGCAGGGAGCACTCTCCCTGAATCAGGTAACAACTGAAAAATGCTCTTTTATTATAGCTTTTTGAACATATTTGGTTATCACTCAAAATATGTATAGCACAACGTTATTGAGGGGATCTGTGAAGAAGAGTTCTTCATTAAAAAAATTAAAAGTAACTTTTAATTCCAAAATCCACAAGACAATCCATCTTCTATGTTATTAAAGCAAGTTTATCTAAATGTACGTATGTATGTACGCATGCTTTTGTGTATTTATAATAGCATTAGCTCTTGCTTTCTTCAATCTAAAAGGATGTTCTATTAATGAAATTAGGGCATTTTATTATACAATACAACATCATTTTTTCGCGCAGGACAAACCCCAAATTTATTATTGTAATTAAGCCCGTAGAACAACAAAAATGACCATTAATACTTCTACAAGTTTGGCATTTAAAGCCTTAAAAAAAGCTTCTAATGTATAGCTACAATTCACTGCCTTATTTCGACAGAAAAGAACTATATAGATGAAAATCAAAGTAAATAACAAATTGATACAAATATTTAGCATTGGAAAAGTGAATTATTCATTACTTTATCTTGATTAAAATTAATAAAAAAATGTATATAACCACTATAAGATTGAGTAAAATGTAGGACCTTACTTTGAAGCGAATATATTTTTTCTTCAAGTGCTTTATATCTTAAGTGAAGTCATAAAATAGACCGCGGCTTTTTCTAACTGGCAATCTGAACAGGGTTTTAATTTTTCTGATCTGTTATCATCAGTATTTAATTCTTACAAAGTACAAAGTAATAATTAGTGCGCGTGCTAATGAATGACGGAGAGTAACAATGAGGATTTGTTGGGGAGATATAAGACGCGTAAGTCCTTGTTGAACTCGAAGAACATACCCTTTCCATATATGAAAATAAAAAAAAACAGAAGATGAATGTGGTAATCCTGATAATTTGAGGAATGTTTGGAAGGAGAGCTGCTTAGCTGTCAAGATGTTTTATTAGATCAGATGCAAGAAACTCGAGGGGAAGGAAATATACACAAATCACACTCTATCTATGGTAAGGGCATAGTCAGGAATTACTCCGATATAAATCCTCAATTATACTCCGAGTCCAACCAGGACATACACTTATAACTCCCGAGTACTAAGTTCTCAGTATTACTCTCTGTCATTCATTGATCAGCAGAAATGGAGATGTCCTGCCCCCTACTTCTTCGAGTCAGTAGAGAGAAACAACTTTTTTATAATCCTATTGAATGGGATAAAAGTTTCAGTTTATTGCACCGACCCAATACATAACAACGAAACCTGGAAGTTCAGATTTTCGGATTTTTCCAAGATGGTTTACATAATGGCGAAATTGCATAATTCTTTTTTATAGTGAAACATGCATACCTATAAACGTTTCACTAAGTAGCCAAAATACCGCCATGGAGTCAACAACAGAATATTTCAGACCTATTTCATTTTCAGAGCACAGGATCACTTTTGTGATGATTTTGGTGGACACCGATCTGGATATTAACAAAGTTGGATGTAGGAAGTCGTCGGAGACCGTCTATAGGTCTGGAAACAGGACCTTGCACCCCTACCACACGTCCAAGATTGGCAGCAGGAGCACTGCTACGCCTGGTTGTCCAAGTATATTTGGCCTAGTAGCTCCCCCAACCTGAATCTGACGGATTATTTTTCTGAAGCTATCTTAATTCAAAGGTCAACAGAGGTTCTTATACCACCAAGAAGTCCCTGATCGAGAATTTTGATTACTCTCTAATTTTTAGGTCTTTTTTGCAATTCAGGACCCGGACTCCATTATTGAAGCCAACAGAAACTACATTGAGATAGATATCTTTTCAATGACTGTATCTGCTACTTATTTTTTATTTTTTTGACAAAATAAAAAATGACAATTTTATTTATATTTAAAGTCAATAGATCAAACGTGCTTTAATTCGTGACAATACCCTGTATTATGTTTTTTATAGGAGCTGATAAATATTACTTCCTTATAAACTGCTTGTTATATGAATTTGGAGGATAAATAAATTACTACTATAAGGAAACCTTATACATTTAAAATAGCCTTAGTACAGGGAAAAATATGGTAATTTTATTTAAATTCATTTATATTTATTATGCATTTTTAAATCAATTTATACCAAAGATAGGGGATAATTCTTCTTTTAGAGCATTCGTTATGAAACTATGGGTAATTCCCCAATAATGGGGAATTGGGGGAGTTGCCAAGTGGCGAATGACTGTAAATTGGAAGAATTACTGCTTTTTATTTCAACCAAATTTCAACTCACAACTATTTACAGACTGTTTAATAACAAAAACAACCAATATATGGGGTATTGGAAGTCAAATGTAACATAAAAGTGACATCACTGTTGGGTTAGAAATTTCAACAGTGGCTCCATGCAGACTCACTCCTACCACGTTTCTATATGGTATAATATGTGGTTAACAGACCTCCCATTATGAAATAATTATACATACGTGTATTTATTCTTATGGTTATTTTATATAGTGTGTGTGTTGTAATGATATTGTATGCTAAGGATTAATATTTGTGAATGCCGGGGGAAAAGCAAGTGGCAGGTGGTGCACAGTCAGGCTGGTGCCGGACGTGTCGGTGACTGTTTGTAGTGGTTTTAGACACACGCTAAGCTTGTACATAGTATACCCCCACCCTTTCCCTACCCTCCATAAAAGTCAGTTTATAAACTTCAAATAACATAGCGACATATTTGCATGAAATTTTTGTCTAAATGAAAAGTCTATCTTTCTATTTTTGTCAATAAATTGCCAAATCAAAATTCGCAAAGAAAATTTACAAAAAAATTGTTTTGTACTAATTTTGCAAAAAAGAAAGTAGTTATTATCATTATAAAGAGGAACTCAAAACTACCAATATTTTTTTGCACTTGCAAAAACAAAAATATTATTGCAAATAATGTCATTGAAAAAATTACACTATAGCTGATCATGAGTCTCCTGACCTTGAAGACAAGCTCATGAGAGCAACTCACAATTTCGGCAACCTCCTTGATATAGTGATGCCCATGGAGAAGAGTTGCAATATGTTGCATTTTTGCCTCAATCGTCGTTGTTTGTTGACATAACTTAACCGGTAATACAGCGAATGAAAGCTCATGCATTTTGAAAAAATTTATTCTTTATAATCTTACATCCAATCGCAGGTAATAATGGTTTTATGGAGCTCTAATATATTTTGCTTCGGTTCACTTAAAGTATAGTGTATAATACTTCTCATGGATTAATCACAATAATTTATTATGGTTATAAGTGGAAATGAATTAATTATTATTCAAAGAATACTACTTCTTGAGGCGTTTTTTTGTGTTGATAGACTAAATTTCTAAATATTTATTTTTCAATGGATCAATTTCATATGATCTATTTTATAACATTTTCTCAGGAGTACACTAGCCCTTTGAAAAAACTTTTAAGAAAAGTAGTTCAAGTCACGATATATGTATCTGTTTCCAATATTGGAAAAAAATAATTTTTGCCTCTAAGAGTTTTAGAAGTTGCAAGTATATGGAAGATTTCTGTAGTAAATTATATCTAATCTCTCTACAAATTAACTATATTGCTTCTTGAACATGTAGTGTAGATTGAGCTTTGAAAGTGCGCTTTTGTAAGCCAAAAGGAAGCTTTACACTTCCAATTTAACGTGATCTGTTTGTTTATTTGTGTGTCAGATGAGGACTCATTTGTAACAACAAGTTCATGTTAAAAAAAAGACAGAAAAAAGAAGTATTGACATGTTACAAAAGAGGGAGTGCTCTATTTTTTTTTCTCCCCCAAGTTTTAAGTTGCTCGAATGGCTAATCGATAAGAAGTTTTGTGACGCATATAACGCCATAAATATATACACCTTTTAAATAATAAATTTGATGACTTTTTCTTAAAGACATTACCAAAAAATTATCTAGTATTACTAGTGTGTTTAAAACATATTGTCATAACAAAATTCATGAAAAAGTCTTAATATACAGCTTCATTTAATAACATAAAATGACCTCCAAATTGGTTTCGACATTTTGGGCCAAAAGTGACCCTTTCAATATAGAGAAATTTTTTTTGCCCAAGGGTAGGTTTATATTTTTCTATTCATATGTGAAAAAAATACAAATATTTACAGACAGAATCAGTTTTTTTGAGATGAAGGAGTTTGAAGTCGCTAATAAAATAAATTTTAATGAACGGCAGATTTGTGTTGGAGTTTGGGGAAAAAAATTACCTATTCTAGCTGACAGAGGGAATTTTTAAAAACATTTAAGGAAGCTTGAATATATTCTATTTATTGGAGAAAGATATATAAAGATGATTCAAGGAATCAGTCTTTATGAGATCATGAAGTTTGTAATCGCTAATAAATAATAGGACTATTTGTTATCTTCAAACTGTTTTCGACGTTTTGGGCACTAAATGACCCTTCTAATTAATAAATAACATTTTTTTAAACCAAAGGAAGCTGGAACATTTTTTCCATTCATTATATTTAAATTGATATTGAAAAATTGAATGACAGAATCAGTTTTTATTACATGAATAAGTCTGTAGAAGCTAATAAATGATAAAGTCAGTGTCATGCTTGTGTTATGCTCATTCTTTTCAGTCACTGAAGTTCGTACAATTCATATCTAGGGAAGTGTAGATTCCGTGATTGAAACTACGATAGTCCTAAATGAAGAGAGATATAATTTGAGTCCGATGATAATAATCAAATTCCGTGCGTCATATTTAATACACCACTCTTTAGAAACCAGTTCTTAGTACGTACGATTCAAGTAGAAGACAGATGCACTTTTCGACGACGAATCTCCCGATTTCTTAGGGAATAGCCAATGGATTTTATTATTTGACGTATTTATGGGAAGAAATACTCTATGCATAACGATAGAGCCCGTTTTCCAATGCACATTTTGACTTTTTTTCAGAATTTGTATAATACTTAGGAAGTACATATATAAAATATTAGATAATGAATGGGACTTTAGAAAAGGTTTAGCGACCAGCGTGTGTAGGTACAGCACATCCAGGTAGTACTCTAGAGATTTAAGTACTCCCTTGCTCATCATATCATATTAAAACAAAATTATCAAGCTGTTATTATTATTTTTTCATTCATGAGGAGAGAACATATAAGTATTGAGTAACTACGTGTGAGTTTGCCCATGAAAACGGAAATTTACTTGAGGAGTTATTTACCATATTATAAATGGAAAGTTTGTCTGATTGTCTACACCTAATAAGTTCGTGGGCTACTAGTAACTTATTAAATAATATGCACAGCTTTCAAAAAAGAATCTTCATCAAATGGCTTTTGTATATAAGGACCAGTATGAGCCTGACCGTTCCACGGACGCTTGGGAGAGGATAATGAAAATGTGATGTGATGTTTGTATAGAAATTTATCAATGTTTGTACCCCCGTCCAAAATATTAGTTTGTCTTAAGTAATCAAGAAAACATATTACCAAAGTAAATGTGAAATTAGTTATACAATGTCACTAAGTATTCCAACGTTTCGGACTTGCTTAAGGCGTAGACGGTAGCCCTGGAGACGCCCAACTACTTGGAGTGTGCCAATGGAAATCCAACTGTCATTTTCTCAGCTAAAGAGCTCAGTTTTTTTTTGTTTTGTTACACATTGTTAATGCTTTAATTTGACTTTCTTGAGCTTAAACAGGTTTACAAAGTGGTGCAAGACTTATTAAGTAACACCATATACTTTGGTATTAATATGTACACAGTTTTTAAATGAAAAAACAACCCAAGAAAGATGATATGTTTACTGCTTACATAGCAACATATATCTATCTAGGTACGTATGTTTGTATTTTACAAAGACAAGAATGCATTTCAATTTATTATTCATGCAAAATATTTTCTTCACAAAGAAAAATAATTCCTTAATATTTTGACTAATGGATTGTTTTGCTATTAAAGTACATGCTGGATTATTTATGACTAATTCCTTACGAATAATATCCATTTCCCACATAATATTTCCTCTACAAATCTTTTAAAACTAATGCTAACTCAAAAATGACTCTACCGGGATACCGGCCCAACCTTTATTATTTACTCATTTCTGTTATGCAAATTTTGAGAGGTTAGGATACATTTTCTTATAATGTTCCGGATATCTATGTTGTAGAACTCATAAGTAGCTGTCGATTATTAATCGACAAAAATATCTTCTTAATCGCCACTATTTGCACATAGTACGAAAAGAGGATTGAGATTTCAGTGCTCCTTCGCGCAGGATAGTCTTAGAAGACCATCTGGGAGCAGAATGGGACCTCGAAGAAGACAATTTACAATATTCCCTTACAATTGAAGGTCAAGGAGGTCCTAAAACACTTTCCAGGAGCAGACAGAAACCCCTCGATGTCTGTCAACAGCCCCTGAAGTCGGCCTTACAGTCCAGATCTCAATCACTCGACTTTTCCTTTTAGCCGCAAATTGGGACTAGAGACGTTGAAACTATTAAGGACTCAATCGACGAGAAGTGGGCTGCCCTGGACCTTAACTTCATTTGCAATACTTACAACTCTTCTTGCAAGAGGCTGTTAACCATCTGGGAGGCCAACGGTGGCCGAATAGAACAAATCAATTTGACTTTAACTAAAAAATATTAATAAATACTTTTGTTAGTTGCATGCTTAAAGAATGGTAGGCTATTTCCTTTTTTTTCCCAAAGTGTTTAAGTTTCAAGTTTCCACCCGGTACAAATTATGTATACATTTGACTGATTCTAAAATTCTTTTTTTGTCTTTCGAAATATTTGTGACATTTTCAAAAATGTGAATTTTGATGATAAATGAAGATATTTAAGTTTGAACCACATTAATCAATATAGAGCAGTGTTGTATTCACGTTTTTGTTATTGATGTGCACTTGGAGTGACTATGACTCAATATTAATAGAGCTAATAAATACCAAACTAATAAAAAGTTATTATTATTAATATTTTTTTTTTTTTTTTTGGGGGGGATACAGATTTTCAGTGTTCCACTTTGTTTTCCTTTAAGCCCACACATTCGTGATTACACTTTATACTGAGATGTTCTCTTCTCAATATCAAAACAATACTGATACTAAATGAGAACAGCTTTAGAAAATAAAAATAAACAGTTCAGTTCGACAATAATAATAAGACTCGCAAGTTAAAATGCCTAGGATTTTCAACTCTAGAAATGTACTAGCCTTTTCTTTTTTTAAATTACGCTCTATGCAACAAGAAAAAGTCAGCTAGTTTTAATTCATTCTGACATACCGGTAAGTTATATCTTATAGAACTCTGAATATATAATAGGCTGGGGAAATAGTAATTCCGTATTTCCCCCTCTTTTTTTTTTAACTAAGTACATCTTCTTCATTATGGGTCACATCAGATAGATCAAACAATAAACTGTATTATAAGTGTGAATGTATACAAAAAAATAGGTTCGGACAATATTGCACTTGACTAGTTCAGTTGTCAATTATCGTGCGTCTAGTGTGGAGGTGTCAAATGAAGAAATTCGCCATATTTCTACTACTTGAAAAGGAAAAAGGCGTAAATAGCGACCAAGAAAACTTGAGATATAAATGGAGCCGATAATCTCTTGGTTCGCTTTACACAACAATGGTTCGAGCTATTTCGTTCTGGTGTAGTTGAGCACCACACACTGGTAGGCTTATCGTCGAAAATTTCAATAAAATTATAGAAAATATCGAGATTGACTGCCATTTTAGCATTCGTAATATCGCTTAGGAGCTAATCATCGATTATAAAACCGTTTTAAACCATTTGCAGTAGGAGATGAATCATATTTCATTAAGAAAACTCCTGACCTCACCACCTGTTACTAGTCTATAGCCAACGCCCTAGGGTGCACAAAATTCCAATTTTTTTTGTCAATAGGGAGAAAACCTTTTAAGTAAAGGGAATTATGAAGTTGGATTTTTGTTGGCAGCAAGTTACAGGACAGAGCAGGGCTTATTTGGTTTAAATCAGATGATTGTAACACTTCTTATAAAGCATTAAAATAAAGCAAAAATACAAAATTGCTTTTTCCCCAACCTAATATATTCTTCAGGCTTGATGCAACATTGTCGTTTTTTAAATTAAGTATCTAAACAGTTCTAAGATAAATTGAAAAAGTACTTTATGGTGTCCAGACGTCCATCCAGATAAACTTTACTTTGTTAAGATAAATAACTATTTCAGATAAATAAACAATTTATCAAAAGTTTCAATATAGTACTTCTCTAAAAGGATTATTTTTCAAAAAAAAAAAGTTATTTTGTTCCGCGTACAAGTACATATCTTATGTCAATAGGACGTAAGCGTTGTTTACTTATGTCAATTTGTAAACAAAGTGGGAGAAAGTGGCACCATTTGCAGCAAATAATACAACTACTTGGATGATAATATTCATAGATGAAAATAATATTGATAATGTTTTTTTGTAGTTGCTACCTGACAATATGTTTTTTATTGTCCAAAACTAATATAATTATTCATATATTGTTGAAGCGAAAGCAAATAAGTATAAAGTAACCACTAGTGCGGGAAAGATGAAAATATCAATGGTTATTTGTTAGGGAGCTATACAACCTTCGTTATGGCTTCTCAAGTGTCACCTCTAATAGAAAATCCTCTCATAGACCCATATTCTACCATTAAGCTTGTCTTCTTGATATACATAAGCCTTCAGATAGCGAGAAGTTCCAGGTTTTTCTGAATATTAGGGAATTAGGCGAGCGTACACCAACAACTTTGTTAGACAAAAGGACAAATGGACACGAATTGTGTTTTTTAGCCAGAGGTTTCTTCTTGATACCACTGCCGTTTCCAATCCAACTCCAACTAGAGCAAACTGATTTTAGAGATCCTTATAAACTAGAACCTGCCGTCGATTGTATGTACAGTGAAAAGTAAAGCAAACGACGCCTTCCTTCGTGAGTTTTATAAGTAAAACAGTTAAAATCTTTTGTTAAAATCATCAACGTTATGGAACTAGTGCCAGGAGATGTAGGCCTAATTATGTATGGAAACTCTATAAACACTAGGGATATTCCAAAAAACCGTCAAGAATACGGGAAGTTGGCTGTCAAAGATTCATTTTCCCCCACTTCTTTAAAATTTACGATATAATATCTCAGACGAATTTGCTTGTCAATACAGGCTCGAAAATCAATGTATTTCCTTCTAATACATCAATAGATAAAACACTATCCTTCTTTGTGAAAGCCACTTATGGTTCAACCATTAAAGTACCCTACCATTTTCAGCTAAAACTTCATATAATCGTGTTTTTTGTAGGACATTTATCAAAGTAAGGGTATATCAACCGCTTGTTGGGTAGGGTAGATTTTCTCCGTGCTTTTTACCTCTTCCCTGACCTCCTTTACCGTAGACTCGTATATTCCTTCAATTTCACATCACTGTCTTTCAAACATCGAGTATATCAAAATCCACTCATCTCAGTTCGGTATCTATGGCTTTCCATAATTTAGTGCAAACTTTTGTCGGAGTATATTGATATTATTAAACCAGAATTTTCAACAAAGAAACCCAAACACGGTATTGTTCACAGCATAGATACGAACTTATTGAAATAGAAAAACTATGCATCGTTCGACGTTCAAATAGTACTTTGGCATCAGTACACATGGTGCACAAAATTAATGGCAAGTGGAGATCCTGTTCTAATTTTCGTCGATTGAATGACGTCGCAGTTCCGCATCGATATCCTCCTTAAAAAAAAACAGTCAATCTAGTCAAAGGTTATCATCGGATTCCACTGATAATATACCAAAAACAGTTATCAATACCCCACTGTTCATATTCATTATTCCAAATCGATAACATACCATCAAAGCTTCGGACCTCTCAATTTGTTTTTGTTCACCGTGGACCTTATGGAGTCCCTTTGAAAGTAATACAAATTTCAGACAAATATTGTAACATTCAACGGATTCCCAAGTACAAAATTTGTCTAACAACAGATTAAAGTCCGGAATAGTTCCAGATGGCGCTATACCAGCTCTTCCCCCTCCCCCAAGGAAGACCTAAAAATCCTTCCTCCTTAATCCCTACAATGGACTTTCCTTGAAAACAAAAACTTATAAGGAGCGTATAAATGATAAATATTAGTCACTATTATTTCATAAGAATTTGTTTATCTCTGTGTGTTTGTAAATAATTATTAAATCGTTATTAGGGGGTTTAAAATCAAATTCAATTCTAGCCCAACTTTTCGGATGCAAAATGAAGTTTAAAACACTGTGGAAAAAAAAAAAAATCCGCTCAACTCGAAGTATTTGGTTGGGCTACAATTTGTTTTTGTTCAAAAAGAAAAATAAGGATTATATTATGTATTTAGAGAATAAATATTAATCAAACTTTTGAGATTCAACAACATAACTTTAAAATTCAAACTTCCAAAGTTCAGCAACATAACTTTAGAGAGTAAAATTTGCTTATCTTCATGAATTAACATCCGAATTGTTATATGCTACATATAACGAACAACACAGAGGGGGGGGGGGAGCGTATATGTGGCAACCTTTTTATGCACCCGGAAGCTTCCTATATACAGATGAAGAATAATCTACTATATGTACATATAAGATAAAGAAGTGAATAATAAAGGACAATAGAATATACTTTTCCAGCAGAAAAAGATATCCTTAAAGTAAAGCAATATTTAATTAAGCAAATTATTTCTCCAATAAAATTTATGACAAAACTAAATCTAAATCCTGAAAAAGTATATTTGTACAGGGTCGTTCAAGTAAATTTGGACCATCTTTTACTACCTCCTGAACAGTAAGGAAAGCATTTAACTCGGATATTTCAATTATAAATTGAGTGTTGTGTTTAAGTTTCAGTTAGGCCACTTTTTATAAAAAATAAGTATTTACGATGTAGGAGATCCGGAGGAACACCATTATCGAATTTGATTTTGCGGAACAAAGCCCAGGCTACATCATGAAGATACTCCATATATATCCAAAGAGCACAGTCTACGACGTCTAACGCTTGAATGAGGAAGGGGCATATAAGTGACAAGCCCATAAGCCATCGAATGATAAATAAGGGACTTTCAGATTCCACGTGGGGCTGAAACGGTATTTGAAGTTATCTCGTGTCACTCCAATTAAACCTCTTTCCAAAAAGCATCAAAACATTCGTACTACTTAAGCAGGTTCACGAGTTATATTATGATATACAATGTCATCATCATAAGATGGTATGGTAGTTAAGTTAGTAGACAGGCTGTTGCATTGTTGTTGTTATTTGGTACACTGACCTATATACCAGGAAATAATATGTTAACAGACAGAATGCCGTTTTATGCAGTTACGGCAAGGTGCTAATTAATATCTCGTAAATTAGGAATTTTCTCAACTTTTTTATACTTTGAGAGGAAAATATATGTCTTAATCTTAGCTCAATTAAAAAAAAAAAATGTCAGTTAGGGCGGTTTTCCAATTTAGGGCAGTACAGTCTCCAGTGTTATAAACACTGACTTGAAGATGAAGTCATTCTGTCTCTACCAAAAGATATATCCTTACAAACAAGATGAAGCCATCTCGGCTGCCCACAGAAGAAAATTAATGAACAATTTGAAGTCCGATGGTAACCGAATCATTTTCTATTAAGATGAGAAACAATGGACTATCAACAGATCCAACATCATCCAGAGCGACAGATGGTTGCCTCTTTAACTCCCCCGATATGAATGCTATGGATTATTTATTTGAGGGGGAGTTAAAAGGGAAGGTTTCTGTCAATTCACAAAGTATCATCGACTCCTTGAAGGCCTCCATCATGAAGTACAGGTACAATTCTCCCCAAGGACTTATCCTTTATCCTCGTACCGAGAGAATGATTGGCGAGGAATCAGTGAATGCAATCTTTAGTATAATGAAGGTTCTTATTTTCCATCCATTTGTCTGGGACAATGATTCAAACTCGGGTCAACGGGAAGTAATAAAGATTAACAATAATTAACAATTTTCTAAAAAAACGTAATCAAAAAAATGTATTTTGTATTAAAAAAAATCTAGAGCCAAATAAAAGGATGTTTCTTATTTTTATTTTGTTGAAATTTCTAATTAACCGTGTCAAAATCAGATCCTTTCGATAAAAAATACAATTGGCATAGTTTAAGCTAAATTGAAATTTTTTTAAGGTGACTTAATTCCCTCAAAGTTTTGAAAATTGGCAATTATTTTCAAAAAAAAGTTTATGTCTTCCTCGATTATTGTGAAAGTAATACTTATAATATTTTATAGCTTTTGAAAGTGACGAAAATTTATTCTAAGAAGTATGTATATATTTTTTTAGTAAATAATATTGATAATGTGAATTACAATACAAAATAGTTGAAGAGAAAACAAATACATATATAAGGTGTTGCTAGAAATGATTTTTGCATTTTCTTCCTGCAAAACATGAGTCTTTGTTTTGGGTGTATCATTCCTTATTTTGGCATGTAAAATCAGATTCATTTATGGGTCCTTCGTAGTTTAGCCAAATTTCAAGTCATATTTAATGAAGCATCATTGCTCAAATGCACATCTTGATTACTTTTGCTTACAATTTAAATCCATTCGGTATGGTAGAACAATTCACATATTACAATTATTGATTATTAAAGTTAACGAATATTTACAGAGTGGGAAAAGAAATTTTTCAGCGTCATTAAAATTATTTTTTTTTGGGGTAATTAAGGTTTCCAGTGACATTTTAAGCAATGTTCTGATACATGAGTTGCCTTTCTTACTCATTGTTTTGATTTGATCAAAATAGGACAAAAAAAATTTGAGGGAACAAGAATAAAAAAGGTAAAGGGGTCGGATCTTTTCGACACGTATGTTGATCTAAAAAGAATTTGAGACATTGTCGGCGTCACGGTAAGGACAGTCCAGAACATTAGGGTGGCCAAGGAGAATGGGAAAGGAGTCAAAAGGAAGGCAGGAAGGGGAGGAAATAGTTTTAAGAGCGATTAAGCATTTATAAAGTCTTTGAAGGCCAAGATCAAGGAAGATCCAACAGCATCTATCCACCGCTTGACTGACGAGTTCTACACAGATGAGATCACCATCCGGAGGGTAGTTCATTATGACCTCGTCTTTAAGAGCTTTGTCAGGACTCCAAGACATCTCCTCACCGACAGGATAAATGAGTTAAGGCTTGAGAGAAGCAAAAAAGTCTTTAATTACTTGAAGTGTCATCTGTTGGCTGTGAATATTTTCTCAGACAAGAAAATTTTCACAGTTGACCAGATTCTGAACTACGGAAACGAGAGATTTAAATTAGTATCACCTAAGAAAGTCCATGGCACCTTCAGAACAAAATATCCAGCACAAACCATGTGCTTTGGAGTCGTGGCCTAGATCAGAAGAAACAGGATATATTATTCTTCAATCCCAATGAGAAAATCGGGGCTGAGGCCTACTATAAGGTCCTGACTAGGAAAATATAGCCTAGGATTTAGGCTATGTAACTATCCTAAAAATAACTATGTGTGTACTCGTGACGATGCCCCCAGCCTGATGGCCTTGAAGATAAAGAACTTCTGCCAGGAGCACTTTGCTGACTTCTGGGACAAGGCCTACAGGTCCTCTTATAGTCCTGATTTCAATCGCCTCGACTTAAGTGTGTAGAGCGTCTCAGAGAGCAAAGTTAGAAGACACCACAGAGAAATGTGCTGAACCTCCCAGCATCAAGAAGCAACGGGCCAACATGTTAACCGATTATATTGTGGCAAATTGCACCAAGTTCCGACCTCGTACAGAGGCTATGATAGAGGTTGGGGCGGCCATATTGAGTAATTCGATCCCAAGATTAATTGCTAAACGTTTTTTTATAACCTTTTTCATTATACTTTTCTTATAAAAAGTTATTGAGGTTTTGGTTTTGCTTCTTGATCGTGGAAAATTTCCCTGTTGCACTCTTTAGCAAAAAAATAATTCTACGCAATAATTTGCAATTTCCTTACAAGTTCATTACGAAGGATGTTAATTTGAACAAAGATTGAAAGGAGATAAATTAGTGGAATATTTTTTAAATAAATGAAAAGATAAGAAATATTATTTAACAAAAGTTGTGTAAATATCAAAGTGCAATGCAAAGAAGGACACTATGGAGAAATCATCAAGATTTTATAAGCGTCTTTGTTACCGGAAATGAATTGCTTTCATCACAAATGACTTAATGATTTCTTTTCTGTCATTATCTTGAATTCAAGAAGAGTATCTGGTAATCATCAAATACAACTAAGCATGCATGAGAGATGACTCTTCTCAAGAGGTTCTACTCTTTAAAATATTCTAAAAAGCTTTCAATCGATAAAAACAATTAAATATAAGCCTGGAATATTAAATTATGAAATAGAATGGCATACTGAAGATATAAGATAGTAAATTATCATTTTTTCAACAAACATCTTCAACAGATTCTTACGAGAGATGATTATAAATAATTTTGGATAATATCTAGTGGTTGTACTACAAAACGTAGAATAAAGTTCATATTACCCGGTCCAATGTATAAACTGTTGTATATACATCAGTGTATATATTTTCTTTTTTTTATTTCTGTTGCGGTTTAAATTTAGCTTTTTAAGAGGAACGAGGATTGCAGAATATTTGTATCTTCATTGTGCGAATACATTTGAAAGCATAAATCTCTGCTCCTATAGCCTCAGATGCTTCATTGAATTATTTGAATTTGATGAAATAGTCTAATTACAAAAACAGCATTTGGTAGCTCAAACTCCCAGAAGAGTTTTTAAAATCGATCCAAATTTTTACTCAAGTAACTATGATTAAAAAAAAATCTATTTAAATAATTGATGCTTTTAAAGTTATAAAATATCCAGTAGAACGAGGAGTTGCACTCATTTAATAATACAATAGTTCGTTAACAACTGACGAATCCTTGCTTCAATTCTTATTACAAGTCAGTGAAGAGCATAAAAAAATCGTATCTAAGCTGGTTTAGTGCTTCAGACATACTAAAAAATAATAACCATTTATTAATATGTAAATTGTTTAATTACGTAACGATTCATAGAGTATCGATTAAAAATTTTATGATATAAATTATCTTACGTTAAAAGTAATAAAATATCTATTGCATGTAAGAAAACAAAAAATTATTGAATATAATTAATTTTTAACTCTTTTTTTTTTAGTTACCTCTAAACAATGCTCAATTTCATAAACAATTTACTAATTGTATTTTTTAAATAAAAAAGAACCAATTGTCACCCTATTACTTTTAAGAATTTTAGAAAATGAAAATATTAAGTTTTTTTTCGTTTATAAAAAAAATTATTTATTAAACATTTTAAAATTAATCATCTGAGCAAAGTTTAAAAAAAAAAAAATCATTTACTGCCCTTCAAATTTTTAGAGGAAGAAATCATTCATCAATAATTATTGTAATAGTTTTCTCATGTTCCTTGTTGACTTGATGAATTATTCAATCTTATAAGTATACATATAAAATTATTTAAATTATCTATCAAGTTTCTCGACTTTGAATTATAAAAGGTTCTAATGACATTTTTCTATTACAGAAAATATTTTTAAGGAATTAAACTACTAAGATATTTTAAGTACTCGAAGAATGGGGGAAAACTCACAGGAAATCGGTGAGGATCAAATGTATTTGTTTATAAGGGGATATATATACATATATTAAAGAAAGACAATTAAGAATTAATTAAATCCAGCAAGGAATGCATATATTGATTATATTCAAAATTCATTCGAATTCGAAGACGATGGAGCTACACTAAAAGTCTCTTACATGGAATAATCATCTTTATGTTTTTGGGATTGTAATCTAAAAATATCCAAAGTCATTTAAGATACCCATTTATCGCCATTGGACGTCTCTTCTCCTTCTTCATCGTACAGCTCATCATGAGATATGGTTTGAACTGTTTTGAGTTTTTCCACGTCATATTTACGTATTTCTTGTATAAGTTGAAGCATTTTTGAGGGAGGGTGCAGATAATGATAAAACGAAAGAGGAATAGAGGCCCTCAAATTATGCCTTTTTGAATTAGTAATGACCATTTGCCAAATTTTACGCAACAATGGAAAAAATTACACTTGAATGTGATCGACGAATTTCCATTCACGCATTCCGAGCAGTTTGGTATCTGTAGAACAACAGTCTACGCCGTCAGCAATTCCTAAATGTTGAAGAGGAAGAAGGTCTATGTTAAAAAAGCCTAACTGGACACGAATGAGTAAAAGAAAAGAGTTCAGACTAATCCTCTCAAGTCTATGAGGGCCGATGCAAGAGATTTTGAGTTTCACACAAGACTGTTAGGTGAAAAGGTCACTTTTGATACCTGTAACGAAAAAACCCCATCTTCTCCATTACAAGACTTTTTTCAATGAGTATTTTATGTCCTTTTGAACTTATTTAGACACTTTTGCAACACTCCCCCCCCCTCCCACCCAACAGCCTAGATGCCAACTCTAACAACGTCACCTTTTGGGTGCATGTCGAAGGGAAGGCCTGTAATGTGCGTTATCCAAACTCTGAGATCCTCAAAGCCACTGTTAGCCAGTACTGGAATGCCATGACAGAGGACTACATCCACAGTGAGTGACAGGTCTTCATAGCCGTTAAGGGCATTTACATTAATGACTAAGAGAGCTCAGGCACACATCTATTTATAGTATTAATTTTGTTAATTTTGCATAAAACATGTCTCACCAGTCTGTAAAAACAAAAAATAAAATCCCTAAAATGAACGTGGAAATTCTGACAATTTGAAGAATATTTACGAGGAAAGCCCCCTAGCTGTTATGGCGCTTAATAGATCATCTACACAAAGACGAGAGAGGTAGGAAATTAACACATACCCCACTTTGTATTTGTTATAATAGAAATAGATGTCAATCCTCCATTCTCTTCCGAGTCCAACAATGACTTACACTTATAACCCCCGAACAAACCCTTATTGATACTCTGTGTCTTTCATGGGCACACACACTAGTGATTTCTTTATATTTAGATGTCCATTCTTCAATAATTAAGTAAAAATGACAATAGCTTTAGAAAATAAAAAAAATCATGTTCAGATTATCAACAAAAAAAAGCCGCTCTTGCTTTCTAGGACAAGTTTTATACAGCTCTAGGAATCACATATATCAATGTATAAAATATCATATTTCGCCCAAACGTTACAAATTGTCCTTCAATAAAAATGTTTTTGGATAATAGTCCTATAACTTTACGCTGCAACGTACGTCATTTGTTTTGGGTAGCTAGGGTTCTTAAGTAATACTACTTGATTTGAATATCCCATTCTTTGATTTTGCTTTACTTTATTTATGAACCAATCAGTTTTAGTTCTTTTTCGCTAAAATGAATATCTAAAGCATTTGTAAATGTACAAAATGGGAAAACATCAAGTATTTATCAAATATTAATAAATATTTAAAAAAGAAACAGAAAATAAAAGGGTGACACCCTGACAATTTGAAGAATGTTTGGAAGGGGAGCAGCTTAGCTGTTATAAATTTTCATTAAATCAGCTCCTAGTAGTTAAGAGATGAAGAAAATAAACACAAACCCAACTTTGCATCTAGCAGTGATATGAATTCAGGAATTACGACAATGTCAATCCTCAATTCCACTCTCAGTCCAAAAAAGACTTAAACTTATAACTCCACTACAACTCTTAGAGTTAATCTTCCTCTTTCATACGCTAGCGATTATTTTATACTTATTTTCTCTCTTTAAGAATACAACAACAATGATGACAACGTTGCTAAATAAAAAAAATATGATAAAGTATCAATTAAGAAAATGGTGCAATCTTCAAGTTTCGTATTTTTATAACCTTTGACCATTATCATCGATCTTTGGGCGCATAAACAAACTAATATTGCATTATCGTTAACTTTTTTATACGTTTGCAACCTCAACTAAAAAAAGGAAAATTTTTAAGAAAACAACCTCTATATTTATTGAACAACTTTTAATGAAACTATTTGGAAATTAAATATTTCATTCTTTGAATTATTAATTTTATCTATATCAGAATCCATAACTGAGTAGAAAATAACAAAAACTCTGGAGGAAGCTTCTTGATTTATATAAATTAATATAAAAATAAAAAAACATATGTAATACAACTTTTTGAGTTCATAATACTAGGAGTCAGCTGTCTTAAATCATACTAAAGTCAATTCCTGAATACAGCTAAAATGGGAATATAATCTAGTTGTTTTATTACAAAAAGTGAATCATGATGGTTGAACTTTTAAAGATACTCAAAGTTATCAAGTGCACAGTCAACTAAACCCATAAAAGAATCAAGAAAATTCTCATCATTGAACACAGGTTAAAATCTCCATGGGACAAATGGTTGTATCAACTACATTGAACAACTTCTGCAAGAAAACCCTTAATAAATCGTGTTGGATTTAAATTAACTAAATTTAGTTGTTACATTTGTCATTTAATATAATTTTTATCAGACCACCACAAAAGGATTATTTGCGATTGAAAGTGTCTTAAAACATATAGCGGACTATGTCAGAGATTGTAACAAGTCATCTCTAAAAATACTTTTAATAAAAAGAAATCCATTATTTTTCCAATAGAGTCTTTAGTAATCTATATCTCACGTTGCATAAGTGCAATCGGTTTATTTCTTACTTTAAAAACTTCTGACTTCTCGTTAATTATAATTTTAAACATTCAAAGCGACAAAATCTAAAATCCTGATGAAATTATGCTTTAATTAGAAATTTTGAAACAGTTTTGTGATTGTTTGACTCAGTATTGTTTGAGCACGCATCAAGGACAGACACCAGAAAAAATAAGATATACCACATTTTTCAGTTTTTCTTTGACAAATTTCAAAGTGCAAGCCACCGCGGCTAAAAATGTGAATAGTTTTTATGGTCTTAATAAAGTAACAGCCAAATATGCAGTATTTTTCTTTCGTGGATTCCCTACTGGTAATTTCGATATAAAAGATGCAATTTGCCGATTGTCAATTTTCACAAATGTGGATACAATAATGAAAATCATCGAGTTACTATTTTGATTGCCAAAGAGATTAACATTAATGGACAAGATCCATAAAAATAATAGTTTTTTTATAAAGATATTTCATATTTTTGCACTAATGAACTTTTTTTTTAGAAAGAACCATTATTCTAGTTTCAAATTAAGTACAAGTATTTAAATCTCAAGCCAAATCTATAGTAATAAAAAAACAAATCGAATATCTGGACTATGGAACACAGTTAGATTTAATATTTAAAGCTGTTATTAAAAGTGTAATTTGCTTATGAGCTTCCTGTTTACCATGTTGGTTTTCATTCCTTTGTTCCATCGACTCATCTTAACATCCTCTTTACGATTATTTCTTTAAAACTCTATGTATGTGGTATTATTTTCTATTAAATATAATATATATATTATATAAAAGCCTTACCAGTTTCCATAATACAAAAATAAATCAAGAAGGTATGAATAGCTATTTTAAATAGCAATACACACATTGAAACATTCGAAACAATTTTTTATAACTAGAAACAGAAAATGATTAATTGACTTCTTGAATGATCACCGGGATTATTTTTTCTTCTTTTATTTTGCCCCCTCCTCTAAAAAGAAAAAAAAAGATTAAGAAATTTAAAAAGCTCCTTCATTTCAACTAGTGGTCGACAGTTTGTAGAAATATAAAAAATTATTTGACCCTTTCAAGATTTATACATCAAAATAGGTGTACTTAAAAACATGTTCGGAAAAGTGCCATAGAGAAAATTGGCCCTGGAAGATTGCCCTTGAGAAAATTGCCCTAGAGAAGATTGCCAGTATTTGTTATATTCATGACAAATACCTTAACATATTTTTTTGTTCCATCCCCAAGGAAATATCTTCAAGTGTGAGTAATATCATTGCAATAAAGGAGGATGAGGGTGGTGGGAGAATAAATAGCTAAGGGCCCATTAAAATAAGTTTGAATACTGTCTGCCCTGGCGAGTGTTTCAGGGGTAGTATGAGATTTTAAAAACCACAACCACCAATTCATCCAATACATCCAAGGTTGGGATCCCGGGGGGTAGTGTGGCATAACTAAAAATCACCGCCAATGAATCACATACACCAAAGGAACCCTTATAATATCAAGAAATAATTCCAAGCTCTTGGGTTGCCCGAGGTACTTGAGGGTACCCCTTGATCCTTAAAAACCACCGCCAAAGCATCACATACATCCAAGGAACCTCTCTAATACCAAAAAAATCGTTTCAAGCTCTTGGATTGGGCGTAAAAGTCTTGGTTGTGTCAAAATGAAAGTGTCATGGACCGAACCAACAAGGTGCATGTCTCTCATTTGCTAAATTTTTAAAAATCTCATAGTTTATGTTAGTTCAATTTATACTTTTGTTGTATTACTTCAGCACACATATATTGTTTATATTTTTTTTAACCCTCCTTCATGTCATATGCAATATAACAATTATGCAATTTTTTTAAAGATTACAAGCGTGAATCCCTTTCGTGGAGGGAGGACGATACTCTATATTTTGTACGATCCATAAGATGGCTCTGTCATTACCTCAGTACCTGTCCTTTTACAACCTCTGGGACTCTCAAAAAATCTGAGAACTAGTGTCTAGTTCGTGATAATAAATTTATAAAAGATTATATTTACCATTTACTCACAGGAATAGATCAATTATTTCCAACAGAAATCAATTAGATACTCTAACCTTTCCAAAAAGAAAAACAAAAAAGTTATTTAAAATTGAGTGTACCAATTATAAAATTAAATAAAGAAAAATTATTTATATGACTATTGAAATATAAATAATGTCATTTGCATGTAACGTAGCATCCATAAGATTAAACGACCTAAAAACACAAAAAAAATACGATTGTCAATTTGCAAACCAAGGCCTTAAACTATTTTTAGGTAAAAAAAGAGTTCCTTGAATGTATTGGATGAATTGGTTGGGGTTTTTAAAGGTCATGTGATATCCCCCTAACACCACGTCCAACCCAAGGGCATGGAACCCATTTTTTGTTATTAGGGGGGTCGTTGGATGTATATTGGTGGAGGTTTTTAAGGATCCAGGTTTATCCCCAATACTGTTGGCAACCCAATTTTTTGTTATTAGAGGGGTTTCTTGGATGTATTGTCAGTGGTTTTTAAGGGTCTAGGGTGAACCCCAAGTTCCCCGTGTAACCGAGGGCTTGAAACTATTTTTTGGTATAAGATGGGTTCCTTGGATATATTGGATGAATTGACAGTGGTTTTAAGGATTTAGGGGTACCCCCAAGTACCTTGTGCAACCCAAAGAACTATTTTTTGTATTAGAGGGATGCTTTGAAGGTATTGACGATGGTTTTTAGCAATCCCAGACTACTCACGGGCCAATCCGACGGTGGAGGGTATTCAACCATATTTCAAGAGGTCCTAAACTATTTATCCCCCCTTAACAATCTTCTTGATCAATTTCTTAGAAGATTAGATGAATTTAAAAAATTGCAAGGAAATTGTATTGCAATAATATTAATATTACTTACATTTGAAGGTACTCCCTTAGGGGATGGATCAAACAAATAGATTTAGATATTTGGAATTAACATTAAACGAATTCATAATGTGTTATTATTCATCATGAAGTTTGCACAAAATATGAGCAATTTTACTAACTAGCAATTTTCTCCAGGGTAATCTTAGGCTGTCGACTTTTCCCAAAGCAGTTTTCCCATTACCATTAAATATAAATCCATTATCTTGATATTAGATGATTGAGTAATGTGTGTCTCGCGTTCTATAGGTTCTATCGGTTTACGCTAGATGTTGTAAGAAAGATAATATTTCATACTAAAAAACTTATGATACAGTTTTGTTATTGTTTGACTCAGTATTGTTTGGGAGCGTGTCAACAATGGACCCTGCAATGAGAAAACACGTCATATTTTACAGTTTTTCTTAGAACAAGGAGATAACACAAGGCAGGTAACCGGAAATGTAAATAGAGTTTATTTTCTTGACACTGTAACAGCCAATCACGCGCAATTATAGTTTTGTCAAGTCCGTTCCGGTAATTTTGATGTAACATATGCACAAAAAATGTTATATTGCAGCAGTTTTCAAACTGGGAGGCGAGACCCTTCAGTTATCCCGCATATTGGGAGAACAAATTCATATTAATGGTGTCATATATTGAATATGGAATAATAATCAATAATTCCAAACCTTCATTTTTATTTGCTTCAAAAAGTACAGAGGCAGATCCATAGCTTCCTTGGATTAATTATGAAGCCAGAAAGGAAAAGACTTGTAGGCCTGACAACTTTCTGATAATAATAGAGTTGTAAATCCTAAGAACATTTTAGGGTGTGAATTTTTGCTTGTAGTTGGCAACCTGAACAATTATATATATTTTAAAGCTGTTATCATTAATATTTCATTCTTGAGGAGAGAACATATGCGTATATAGTGACTCGTGCTTCTGCTAATATGTCTTTGAGACACAGGCTACTTTCACAACTCCTAAAAATCAGGAGCTGTTTTTTTTAGTAGGTAATATGAACAGGATTTTTTAGTGTCCAAACTTATTTAATTTTTGAAGAGAGGAAATCTAATTATAAAGAAATAAGTAGTGTGTGTTTTTAAAAAGACAGAGAGTATTAATAAGGGTGGGTTATAAGTATAAGTTGAACTTGGAAGGGAATGGAGGATTGACATTGATATATTTCTCAAAAAATGAACCTCTAGCTTCAATACACACGTAAATTCTTGTTCTGAAAGCAGCACAGGCTTTCTTAACAAACCTTGTAGACATATTGGCCCAGGGTGGATTAACCTCAGCCTTGAGAGACTCCAACTTTGAGTAAAAGTTTTAGCGTAAGCAACAATTTCAATTTCGTCCCAAATGCTGAAATCAAATGTGCATTTGCATTGGCAAAGACGGATGCCAAAAATCAAACCAAAAAGTCTCTGAGCTCAGCTTCTTGGAAATATAATGCTGAATGGCATTTAATGTATTGGCAGGGGGTCCATCTTGCATTCATAAGAATCCCCCAAGACCATAGATTGCCTTAAGACGTGGAATAACTTCACTCTGAAGTACTTCTTTCTAGCTATTAGCTTTGACACTTCCATTTAACCATTGGGGAGCGAAATTTTTCTCATCACTCCCAACTAAACCGAGCGTCATTCGGCCGACAGAGTGCTCTGATTTGTTCACAAATCTATAAAAAGGATTGGCAGAGCTAATTGAAGATAAAATGTACCTGTAATTCCTTCAATTATGGTATTTGTCAACCAAAATTTTTTTTTCGCCGGAAAAGAGAAGAACACGGTCCTGAGATTTCATCTTGAATTTGTTCCGCATCTTCAAACACCGTTCTGGCCTCTTTTTGCGCTCTTCTGAGGTTAACAGTTGAACTCTTGTCTTCGTAAGAGACTTGAAGCTCAAATCCGCGAACAAAAGGTTCCTCATTGTCTTAGATGACATCCCATGTTCTCAAGTAAGATTGCATTCACTTGTAGAAGGACTAGCTTCAATCGATGGTTTCACTCCAGCAATTTTTGAACATGTTCCTAATGTGCGAGACTGTCCAGGTTGTGGGAGATCCTTTCAATTAGTTCTCCTTTCGTTCAGTCTGTTCTTGATCCTCCAAACAGTGTTTCTGTGAACTCCAAATGTTCCTGCGATGCTCTTGTTTTCCTCTCCAACAAGATCTGATCTGCGGTTTATTTGTGCTACTACACCATGGTCAAATATCTCAATAAGGAGGCGAAAAAATCTTTACACTTCGTTTTTGCTACAAAAGTCAAGGCTTTTGTGGATGTAGTGAAATTGTTACCTTGGGTCCAGTTCGAAAACAACTTGCCTTTCCGTCCAAAGAAAAATGTGGCCTATCCCCAATTGCCAAACCAATAGAATTAACTATTTGGGTGCTTCTGGAGTCCAATGCCTGCACCGTCTGTCACCCAAATATCAACAACTTCAAGGAGAGCGTCAACCAGTACTGGGATACCATGTTCGAGGAATACAACTGCAATGGGAGTAAGGCCTTCTTTGGCCGCCTGGAAGGCATCATTGCTGCCTAGGGGGATACATATCATAGCCAAGATATCATATTAGTTATTTTCATTTTATTAACATACTCCATTACAAATGGTTGCTGAAATATATCTTGATAAAGTTTTAGATTGAAAGTGTTTATATTTTTTTACTGCACGCGGTATATACAATATACATATGACATATACTATTATGCAACGTTAGGCCAGAATTAATCTTACAGAGGAAGATCCTAACACCGGAATGACCAATTAAATAATGAAAAATAAAGAAGAAAGTGCACGGCAGGAAAAATATCCGTTTTTGCTTTTCTAATTTTTAATTGTCGTTTTTTCATTACAAACTACTCAACTCTAATTATGCATCACTGACGGTTGCATATTTTATTGGCGAATGAACACTAGTGTACATGACTAAAAGAGCTTTTGATAAATTTAAGTTAATACATACGATTTCCACTTAGATAATACTCGGCTTGTCAAAATTAAACAAATAAATATATAATTTCAATTTCTTCTTTTTACAAAATGTGTGCCACTGACAATTTCTTTATTATTCTAAATCGCTATCAAACAAACAGATAATTTAATAAGATTTACCGGGTGTTCCATAGAAATCTAAACACTTACTAATTCAATAATTAATCAAGGCTAATTGATTGAAATTAATTCATATTTTTATATATTTAAGCATATGCAATTTGTAAGAATATAATATAAGCTTGAGCTCTCTATCTTACGTAAAAGTACATAAAATGAAACTTGAACATGATCAACAAATTTCTATTCATGCACTCCAAGCAGTTGGGCTTCTCCAATACCATCGTCTTCGCTATCACCAAGTCAGAAACGTAGAAGAGTAAGAGGAGGTCTTTCAAAATGGCCAAACTGGACCTGGAGGAGCTGTAGAAACCAGCCAGGCCCATCCATGCAAGGGATCTCGGGTTTTACACAGGGCTGTCCAGACAACTATCAAAAAAGTAGTTGAAAATATCCTTTTGATGGTGGAAATGCCACTTTTGACACCAGCATTGTTTGAAAACCATCTCTTTCGTTAGAAAACTCTTTTGAATGAGTTTTTTGAACTCTTTTTTGGCACTATTGACCCCCTATAGCACTGATGATCAACACTTGGACTACATCATTTGAGTGTATATCGAAGGGAAGGCCTGCAGTTTTTGTCATTAAAACACCAAGACCCTCAATGCCATTGTCATGTAGCACTGGGACGCCAGGACAGAGGACTACATCTGTAGCCTCTGCCGTACCTTCTGGAGCCCCCTGGAAGTCATAATTACTGCTAAGGAGCTCAGAAATACATTTATTTATAGTACTAATTTTGTTGAAATTCTATTCTTAATTAATAAATTATATTTTGTTGAAGTTTAAAATTCAAAGTGTTCAGATTTTATTACTCTACTCGGTATGTAGCTACAAATAAACTAAGCAATACAAGGATAGGAAAATATTTTGTTTTATAATTTGAGAGTTTAATATGTACATTTAAATGTATCGAACATATATTTAAAAAGTGCCATCTTCACATCATATTATTTCATGATGAAAGTTCTATGTGAGGATTATTAGAAATTTCTCTCTCTTTCTTTTTTTTTTTTAAACTGAAGTACGTACTTAAAAGCAAAACACTTAAGCCATATATTGAAAAAGAAAATGGAAGGGCTCAAAAAATATATATATATATAATTATTTTTTCCAGAACACTCGTAAATTTATTAAGTACATATCATTAGTTAAGTAAAAATCTAAAGTGATTTTTTAGACTGATATTTCCTTACAAAGTGCAATTCAATCGAGAAACGAAATTAAATGGTAGACAGATATGTTATAATCTAATTGTCGTACATCATTTTTTTTTTTCGTTGAGACATTCCATGTCAAGTGTGCTATGAAAATAGGTGTGTAAAACATGTCCTAGAAAGGGGGAGCAGCTTTTTATAGTTGGCAATTAGAAGACTGTTCTTTTATTTTCCACAGCTTATTTATGAAGCATTATTATTTAATTCTTGAATACAGAATATCTAAGTAAAAAGTAAACACTAGTGGTATGCTTCTGACATCAACTAGTGTTTTTTTTTCAAGGTGATATTTTTGTGCAAATGTTTTTTTTTCCCCTCTTGTGGCGTCCTTTATTAGCGAAACTTCCTTACAACGTTCAGCTGCTTGTTTGTATGTTAACAACCTCTATCTTACAACCCATGCAAGTAAGCAATGTAAGTAACTCAGGCCTAGATTGAAGCCAACATCCAATCTGCTTGTATAACCTAACGACTACACATGCGGAATTTGGACCTCATTGGGGACATTTAAACGATCTCACAGTTTTCAGAAGACATCAAAATGTCATAACCCTTTTAGAGCTCCAAAATTTTTGGTTTTTCAGAAATAAGACCCACAGTATTCAATGTTTACAAGTATGAATCTATTTTAAAATCGCCTCTTTTTGTCCAGGAAATCGATTACCTCTTTCAATTTTTTCAAAACTTGCATATTTAAATTTAAAGCTATGAATAAAGGAGCAAAAATATTATTTTATATCAGCCCAATGGCGAAAAAACAGAGTCGAGAATAGCTATATGACGTCTCTTCACGTTCGAACTGTGAGAAAATTAATGAATGTCCCTCGAGGAGTAGGGGCGGAACAATTGAAATAATCAAATTCACAAAACCTTCTACTATGTATGCACACAATAACAGCGTAAGTGAAAATCACTCATCTCGGAAAGAGTGGTGCGTCAAAATATTGATACAATCTTGAATTGCGGCGTAAACACAAGGGGTGGCAAAGGAAATGAGAAGATGATCTTTGTGGGGCATGCTAAGAGTCTATCCCTCCCAGACAGTGACCACAGTATTCAGACTTAAAACAAAACGAGCCTAGGATTGCTTGGTCTCTGTCATCCTATACGTTGGACACCCACACGGGGCTTGGTGGTACTCTTTGGAATTCCCCCACTTTTCTTAGAGGCACGGCTTCTTGTAATGATGACTCGTCTGCGCAACGTCAACACCTTCGATGAAAAAATCAATAAATAGTGTCATTTCAAATCGAAGAGAGTTCCATCTACTTTTCCTCAGGACACCATTAACTCCAATTGGTTTCTTAACCTCCAAAAAGATGAAATAAATAGAATGAATATGGGGAAATGCGACTTTCTTAATAGGGAGATTGAAAACCAAACTCACATATTCACAGAGGGATCGAAGAGTTTCGTTGGTTCGGGATTTGTAATCGCTAAAAGGTGATGGAGTAGTGTGGGAAGCCTCAATTACCATAACTCCTCAAAACACTGTTTACAAGGCTGAGATGCTTGCTATAAAATAGTCTTCCTTGGATTACAGAAAATTGTGAAAAATGTATTCTAGTGTATTTTGCATTTGGTGAGAATCTCAAGCAGCAATTGGAGCTTTGCGATCGATACAGACAAAGAGTTCCCTTGTCAGAGATTCAAAAACTCTTTTGAAGTCTTTTGCTAGTTAGGCCCTTCTCTCTCTGGATCAGCCTCCTACCCAAATGATTGGTATTCCTCGGTCATCTCTTTGGGACAAGCCGCGTGATCCTCCCAAGAGTTAGCCTTGGGAGGTGCAATCATTTCTTGGAGTTTTAGAAATGAAAACTGAACTTCTTGGTTTAGTTTACCACTGGGGATTTGCTAGTTCTTTTCTAGTTCATTTTTTTGTGGAACAGCATGCTAAATATTTAAAATATACTCAACTCTAATATAAAATCTAATAAGATAAAGAAATGAAAGGGAATAAAATTTGAAGTATCCTTTACGCTTTTATGTGCGCCACTTTTTAATTAAATCCCATGACCCAAAAATAATGATACAAATATCAATGTTACTACGATAAAGTCTAAATCAGGATTTCGTAAAGTGGGTGATACTGACCCTGGGGGACGTCCAGTAATGATAAAACTCGATTAAGATATTCTTAACATCAATAATCTTTTATAACTTTAATTATTTAAACCAAAAGTCCTTGAGAGTCATGATAACTATTTGTCTGTAGTTTTTAGAAAAGTCCAAGGCACGAAAAACTATTGGAAATATGGGTTTGATCACTTCAAAACAATCCAATTATAATTTGTGTACTTCCTACAACATATCTTAGCTGATTGTTAGATCTAACAGCGCTTATACGATTGGGAACTAGGAAATATTAAGTACACACTTGTAGTTAAGTCACCCGACCAAATCAGAAAGTATATGGCCCTCAGTAATAACTCAGTTCAATGACAATTAGATGAAATGCCTAAATACAAAGAAGAAATTGTTTAAAGGCCTTCCCATCAAGATCTACGATCTGTGGCACTTCTCACCTCTTGACTCATTGTCTCTATCTTTAAGAATACATCTTTTCCTACAAATCTTCTACGGGCTCATCATAGACTTCACAAGAAACAGGTAGCTCCCTAAAAAACACTCAAACTTAATTAAAGGGCGTGTGTGACTCAGAAACAGAGAGAGCTTCTCACTATTTCCCTCCAGCCTCAACTCCTTCATTGAAATCCATGTGTTCATTCCTACTTAAGTCAACACTGTTTCGTCTCGTAATCTAAAAAATCTATTTCATTGATCAGAGTCAAAGGTGAAAATCCAGTGTGGATTGGGCATGTTTAAAAAAACTGAAAATGAACATAGTAACTCTAACAATTTGAAAAATATTTTGGAGAAGAGAAAGAATAATGCTCATGATGTTTCATTAGATCATTTATAATCAGCTCTGACAAGAGAGGAAGGAAGAAAAGATATAAATAAGGACATTCGCTAGAATTACTCTGATGACGATCTCCAATTCTGCTCTGACTCAAACAAAGACTTACAATTATATCTCCGCATCCTTAGGGTTACGATCTGTCTTTTATGATCACACACGAACGTTAAAACAGGTTTTGAATCTATTTAGGAAAGGATGTTCACTAAATAGTAATTAAATAATAATGACAATTGCTATGGAAAATAAAATATGTTTTTCATATTACCAATTACAAATTAACGGACCAGCTAAAAAATACACTGGATCCTACAGTACTCATAATGTATATCACGCAGAAGTCCCTTATCTTTATCACATTTACATAAATTCCATTTATAAGGATGAGTCCATAATGTACGGTCTGCATGGACAATTATAGAAGCTGGACACTTAAACAAGCTCACCCCTCATTTTCTTATTACTTGTGAGTCTGTTTTCTCACTTAATCAAAGGTGGAAGGTAATTCTAGAATCTTAAAGATAATGCTCCTTTTTATTCTCTATAGGTTGGACTGTTAAGCCTATTATATTCTGCTATCACGTATAAATAGTTATTGTATTTTGTATGAAATCATCCTATACGTATATTAAAATAGAAACACATTCCTAAATAAAAATATTATGGAAAAAACAGCAAGGAACATAAGAACTGTGGATAAAGTACTATAATTTTTTTAGTTCAATTCTCTTAAAGTAAACTCCGCTTCGTCTCCTACCCTAAAGAAAAAATTTCCTTGATAAGAGTTGTTTAGTTTGCATACTATTATGTTTACAATTTCCTAACTTATTGAATAGAGAATCCTCTTCTACGCTACTTGTCACATATTAGAATAATACTCTTGTGAACATTTAGAATCTCCAAACAAATAAATAAATTGAATATCATTAATAAATGTTTACCATAATAAATTGTTTTATTGAAGATAATAGGTTAAATGTAACAAAATTTTAATGTAATAGTTTTAATTATTGGTTGGACACATAATAAAAAAATTAGAATATTAAATATATTTTTCTAAATTTAAATTCCCTGTTTATGAGTTATCCGTTATTTAATTTTTAAATTTTATTAATTCATTCGACTTTATTTTGGACACGCAAATGTTATTTCATCCTATATCTCCAATGGATTAATCGTAATAGATGAAGAGGAAGAGCTAATCGAAACAATGTTGTCTCCGAACACGATCGAATATTAAGAATGAAATTGTAGATATGAAAAAATAAGAATAATAATCGTGTAAATAATGTGTGATTAATTTTAGTGATCTGGTATTGATTGAATGAATTTTAAATTAACCTCAAACTTTTTCAAAAATAATAATTTATTTTATTTTTATCGAAAAATAAATAATTTTTCATTAATATTTAGAGTCATATTGAAGAAAACTATTTGTTGGGAATTCTAATTGCCATACTTTTTTAATTCAAGTTGTCCAATGTAATCAGATTTGTTTATTAGTTTTATTATGCTGTCATCGTAGTTTTCATTAATTGTATTTTTTAAAACAGATAAACATGCCTTATAATGAGAATAATATTTTTCTATTTTAAAAATAATATAGCCAGATAAATAGCATAATATATTAATTTCATCTTTTGGAAGTTGGGATGAATGATAAAAGTTTGATATAAATTGTGGAACAAAAATCAATACCCCAGGAGGGTTTGTCTGGATCTGTGTAGATTGTTTTTCGATCAAGAATCTCAAATAAAAAGGAAGAATCCTCGGAGTGATAATTACTCGACTTAACATCTTTCAAAAATTGACATAAACATATTAATCTATGTATATATTTGAATTCTTTAGCTGAAGGGATGGAATTGGTGATTCATACCATACTAAATATATTTTCAATACAATTGGAAGAGAAATGAGAAGTTATGACAAAATCCAGTCCCGCACAAAACAGCTTTTCTTGAATATTAATGATTGACAATGTTGTTAAAATAGATCCTGTTTGAGTTGGTTTGCAACTAACATATCCTTTTGCTTTTGAAATAAATTTTATTTACTTAGTAGTTCTAAGTAAGCTAATGAGAAAAATAATTGCTTTCTCATATTGAGGCACATTTTTATTGTAAAACGTAAGGATACTTTTTCTTCAACAGACCAAGTCATACCAATTCCTTAATAAGTCAATAAACAATGCAACCGTTAACACAATCATGTCACAAGCATGATCTTCAACCATGTATCTTATTGTCCTACTCACTTCTTGGGATCAGAAATTCAAGGCAGAGCCAACCTTCATCTTATCAAATTTGCTCAAATTTATTTTACTATGATGAAATTTGCATTCTGGTTTTAGTGCAAAATCTATCTGGAAATTAGCAACCAGGGATCAGCACAAAAGTAATGTTTATCACTAAGACTATATGGATTATTGATTTTATTTATACTTTGAGATTTTTTCTTACAATTTATACTAAATTATTTCCACATATCTAAATTTTGAGACCTCATATATGTAGAAACGTTTACAATGTCAATTCCCACTTCGTAGGACATTTTAAATATGTCAATTATAACTGGACATAAGTATGATCCGTTATATGCATTTGATGTAAAATAATATGCCACTATTTGCTTTCATCGCACTGTGGAAACTGCTGAAAGCATAAAAACAAGAGCTTTCGTAGTGTTGTCTGCGGAATATGGAGAAGATTATTCTGCCATTATGAAGCCACTCTTGCCATCATAACCTAAAAAACCTATTTGAACATTCATGTAATATTAAAGCCACTTTCCTATCAACTTTCGACATACTTCTAACCGTACCTTGATCTTTAGCATGTCAAATACTTCATTAGAGATTCAGTAATGAAACATAAATAATTCTGTCCTTTTTTGTAAAGTTATAATACAAGAGTGAGGTAAATAATCTTTTAATATGTCATAGACAGACTTCCCGATAGGCCATTCCTAATTTCAATGCATCCTTAAATGAATCATTACAAAAATTTCGGCTTTTTAAATTTTTAACTGTACGATTTTTGATCGAATCAGCGTTATAACAATTCAATTGATTAATACTTTCGTCCTTCAGACAATACATTTTTTTGCGTATAAAATTGCTTTTAAATAAGATATAACAGTATCTTGATGTTCTATCTTTCATACATACTTATGGTAATCATGATACATTGTCTGCACTGTGACTTCTTGCATACATTTGGAGTCAAATATAGATTAGATTACATGATCATCTAATATTCTCATCGGTGATACATTTGTCACAGGCTTATAAGAAAATTTAAATTTATTAGAATACTTATGATGAGGTGGTTGGAAGTCTTGAATCATCGGAATTGCATCAGCTTTTATACCTTTTCCGCGATGGATTTGAGCGAACTTTTTCCTCTCAAAATGATTTCCACAAATCAGTTAGATTGGAGAAGGCTTCCAGTTGGGAGGATATTAAAGTCTAGATAACCATTCCTTTCTTCTAGTAGGTTAATCAGAGCTTTTTGAAAATGGAAATCTGAAGAACTGTAAGTTCCTGTGAGTTGTTTTTTTTGTATTTTAAATGCGTTATGCTCTTACATCCATGGACGGAGCATCTACCCATGATGTTTAAAATGAATTAAAATTGAAATATAGAAAATAAAATTTAGAATACAAAATGAGGAGTTTTTGACAGAAAACATTAAATGAATTTTCAATATTTAGCCATTTTAATTGTTCTTACTCCAAAATTCTTCCTTCAAGGACTAATTTCTTAGAAAAATGGAATATTCGTAGTATAATATCAATGAATAAAAGTATATAATAAGTACGTAAGTTACAAAAAACTCAAAAATAAGTTAACCCAGGACTTTAAATGGGTTCTTCTTTATGTAATGTATATTGAGCGTAGAATTTCCTTCATATACCAAGATTTAATTTCAGACGTCAGAAGATTGATTCCAAAAGGGACATCTAATAGGGATAAGAGAAAGTGTGTCACACTGAATTATTATCAAGCTAGCAGGCGGGTTTGCTCTTTTCTTTTAACGCTTTAATCCTCCCTTACTTTTAGCTCATATAAAACCAAAACCTGAGATGTCATTAGTATTATTCATATATAAATATGGTAACTAGTAAGTTTTGATAACTAACCTAGTATGCAATTTTGACTTTGAACCAAACGTTACATGAATTAAGAGTCTATTAGTAAGGATGTAAAGTTGTTTAAATTCTCATGAATATAAATTAACAAGTAAAATTATATCTTGATAGACCACATATCTGCTGAAAGAGTCATTATTAAAACTTTAGGACTCCTCGCTTGCTGTTACATCTAAATTTTTAAAAGAAAGAGAAAAAATTTCAACAACACTTATATCTTCTTACTATTTACAAATGAGTACTAATATGCTCAACAATTTTACATCCCTATCAATGATCCTTCCTCTCCATTTCTACTGACATAATTAATTAAAATCAAAAATAATTATAATTTTAATTAACTTTGATTATCAACCCGATAAAGATGATATTTTTTTGGGGTTGGAAAGAACACGGCGTTAAAGTTTATTAATTTATTATTCAAAAGAGAGAGTTATATATTTTTTTAAAAGATCTATAGGGCTCCAACACTAGCTGATTAATTAATAAAACTATAGCTAGTATCAAAAGTATTTAGATATATGAATAGGTATATAATTTGTTGTAATTTTTTGATATTGGAAAAAAAAATTACATAAATATATTCAAAAAAGTAGACTTTACACAAAAAAAAAAATTCATGGAACAATTTTTTAAAATTATATTTGGTGATGTTGAAGAATCAACTCCAGTAATACTCATTCAATCCAATAAAGAAAAAAAGACGGAGACCCCTTCAAAGTGGCCAAATCGATTATAAGGGACAACATCTATTGGCAAGACCACACAGAAAAATATAAAAATACTGTGAGTGAAACAAATTGAGTGAAATACTTCATTGTGATTCTGTCCTTACACCAAAACAGATGTAGTTTAAATACCGTATCTCGTCTCGAGTCTTTTTCAAAGAAGGGCTTTTCAAGGATAACCGGGTAATCTGCAAGGTATGTAATAAAAAGGAGACAATAACACATAATTTCAGGGATTGCAGGCCCCTGAAGTATATAATATAAGAAATTAGCCAGGGTTTGGAGTCCAAATTGGGTAAGAAACCATCGAATCACGAACTCTTGTATGGTTTTGGGGAGCTAGCAATCTCTTGCGAATGACCTCGAAAGTTGTAATCAAATTACAGTGTTCGTTGTCTGTAGCACAGTACCATAATGCATTTCCCACGAATCGTTTAGCTTTGGCTGCACTAAATGAGTTCAGGTGGACAACATTGGTTGAGAGGAAATAAGATTGATGGGGAGAGAGAAGAGAAAAATTAAGCAACTTTGTAGAGCTCCTTTTTTTTTTTTACTTCAAAAATATATTTTAATATTTGGGGAAAGAGGAAAAAAAAATCTGATTTATCTTTTGTTATTTTATATTTATGCTAAACACACGTGCTAGTGTTTGTTGTGCTTTGACAGCAGTTTCTTTCTTGTTCTTATTTTTTTTCTTATGATATTTTCACAGAGGAGTATTTGAAGTTTAAAATGTAAAATATCATACTATAAGGAAATGTGTTCGTACGTTATATTCCTTTAATTATAATTTTTAAATGGTTATTACCAACTGTATTTTATATATTTATTGATTAAAAAAATAAATATATACATTTATATCTATGAATGTCCGATTAACTTTACGACTTCTAAAAAAATATTTATATATTATATTTATGCTTATTTTTCTATTCAATTACAGAGAAGCAATGTACAAGCCCAATATTGTATCTACAATTCTCAAATTTTGCATTTTCCTTACCCATTGAACATTTAAAACGTCTTAGCTAAGAAATAGACCTGATATTGCGGATACCATTGTTGCTTTTTGTCAACTTTCGAAAGGTGTTCCTCTAAAATATAGATGGGTACTGGGGCTTTGTCTCTCTGCTTCATGACTGATTAGGAGCAATTATATTATATAACGAAGGAATTATAAATAAGTGATATATACATTTCATGGATCGCAAGGTTTGAACATCAGAAGCGCTACTGACCGATTAAATATAGCCACCACCCTTTCTTTCATACATACTTGGCTTCAATATAAACTTATCACCCCCCGCCCCCCTGTAAATAAACACATATAAGTTTTCAACTATCCATTGTCGTTGTCTCCAATTTCGAGATAGAAAGAAAAATTATAACGTGGGAGTAAACTTATACAATCTACCCAAGAACTACATTGAGCTGAGTCCAAACCCCAAGATTTCCTACCAAGATTTTTGGCTAGAAAAAAAAGTATCTGATCTCTATCCAATATTATGAAATAAGGTAAAAATATATTTGATTCCTTTTTCAACATCATATTTGGTAGAACGGGCAAGTCGATCCGAAAATATTTTTGCCATTGTTGACGTACTCCACTTACTTAAGATATTCCAGATCTTTTCTTTACATTAGATATCACTTCAAGAAGACGATCAGTTGGATTTCAATTCCTAATTATATCAGGTTTCTTCCTTTGTGATATAAGTAAAGGCAAAGTTAATAGATATATACGGTTATGCCATCATGTATTGGGCTCGCTATAATTTTCAATTTGATGTACCATACCAGGTGCTGAGCAAGACAGACAGATAGGAAGTCATGGAGTATAACAGACGAACTCTAACCGTAACAGTCAATGCAGAAGATATATAGCTTCTCTTGTTAATAGTATTATTCTTTGACGTTACAATTAAAAAGTGTGGGGGAAGTCAAACAATTGTGGGAAAAGCTTTATGGTATAACTTTGTATTTCTATTAACCTTGGGTAAAGGGAGATTCATTAATAAATAAGTGAATCTGCATATTTACCCAGGGAGGTTGTAACAATAAAATCCTGTTATCAAAATTCCATTTGCATTAATCATTATTCATTGCAAACTTAAAGTACCAAAAATTCAGTATCCATATAATTTTCTAAAGTACTCTCTGACCAACAGGATAATAATAGCTTGGTAATTAATAAAGTTCAATTAAATTAGGTAATACCTCATCTACTTGTAATAATGTTCTTCAAATTCTAATGTTATTAACTTTCTCAAAGCAATTACCAATAAAATCTCCAATAGTAATGAAGTAGAATGTATTCTTTAATCAAAACCAATGCATCTTTTGTAAAATTGAAATAAAAAGTCAACTATTTTACTTTTGTAAACCCGTCATTCAAATGATACTCGCTTTGAACATTCTGAAAAAGGAATCCTACAGAATGGATTCCAAAGCCACTGACGGTTATGTTCGCTTTAGACGATACACATTTAAATTTGCCGTTAAAAAAGAATTATCTTGATTGGGTTTTGTCAGCTAATCAGCGAAATAATTGACATCAAGAAATATTTATAAAACTACGAATCTGAGTCAAAATAAATGCAACAGGATATAATAAACAAATAGAAAAAATATAATGTATCCCAGTTGACGAAAACCCAGTGGTATAGTGGGAGGGTAACTTATATAAATTTCCCCATGTTTCAAAGTTAGCTTCACGACACCTTACAATTGCCATCTGGTTACTCATCGTCTATGACGTCACTAATGCTAGAGTTTTCAATTTAATGTATCGTACCTACTGCTGGGCAAAAAAAAACAGATTTTGACAAAACACTCATCTACTATGTCGTCAATATTAAAAGCGTGGTGGTAGTCAAACATCAGTCGTACACGCGTTACCTTGTATTTCTATTAACCTTGGCAATAATTTATTTGCAAAGAAATAAATTATGAAAGTATAAAATATGCAAAAAACTTAAGAAATCACTTTAATTCTATTAAAAAGACGATTTTATTATTATACCGTACCGAACTTCGTACCATGAAGGGTGTACCGCGGTTCGTAACGAACCGTCGGCGGCTTAGCTTACCGTCCCAGTCCTAATATATATTTATTTATATATTGCTTAATGTTAAAACCCTATTCGATATTTTAGTATAACATTAATTTATAATATTTTATTAAAAGTGTAGCTTTCCATTTGTATTTCTTTATAATAGCCAAAATTTCTTCTTATGAAAAATAAAATAGCCAATATATACAACAAGGGGTCAATAAGAAATTGTATCCCAGTCCTTTTGAATACGGAGCATAATTATAGAATTACTTTTTACCTAATTTTTTTTATTTCTAAAATATTAAAATATGAAATACTCATGAATTATCAAGTGAGACTAGGGAATCAACAGCTGAAAACCGAATATTTAGGTTATTTTTGTATATTATGAAATATGCTCATGAGTATTTGTGAAAATTACAAATCCAACCATCTCTCCCTACTATTTAAAAAAAAAAAAAAGTGGAAACGATTATTATAATAACTAACTTTCCCAATATATAACTATAAATAAAAACTCTTTTTGAATGAGCAATTTAGTAAAGTTATCCACAATGGTATATAATTATTAGCTACAAAATAAAATTACATTTATACACAATGTGTTGTTACCTTTTTGCACTTTCTGTAATTGCACCTGTCTGTTGACATAGTATTTTTGTAGGTACAAATTAAATTTACAGTCGTCATTGACGGAGTTTGTAAGTTAAAGGAATTCATCCTGACAGAAATAACTTGAAAATAAATTAGTTTGAAGTGGCTCTCACATTCTGTTGCAAACTTTTTGATCAGTCCGTATCTTTATAAAAACTCCTATGTTGTGGTACTATGTTGTATTGGTCCTTATTAAGGACTAAAGACTGCAGTCCCGTCCTGTTCAATCTCAGTCCAGTCAAGTTCAGTCCTGCAAATCAGTTCTAAAACAGATCAAGTTCGTCCTTGTATTACTGTTAGTGCTGTGCCAGTCCTTATATAGTCGGTCCAGTCCAGTCTTAGTGCTGGTCCTTAACTGTCAGTCTTTTGGATCCCTTTTAAATGTTGGTCCTTGGGCCTGTCCTTAACTGTACGTTTTTGGAATGTTTCATACAAATATCGATGGTGTATTAAGCCAAATAAAATATATGACATATGAATGAAGAATATTGCACATATCTTACAAAAAAATATTCATTTTTCATAATAGTGCAATTTATAACGAACTGACTATATATTTACAAAGCTCTATAAGTTATTCTAACACATAATAGAATAATTAACAAAGGAAAAACACCCTCATTGACGTGACGAGGGATCGATTTTACCTTTTTTTAAGGACCTTTCAGTGGAATTGGACCGGACTGTAATCTTTGGTCCTAAATAAGGACAGACACAAAACTAATTACCGTATCTTTGTTTCTACTCTTTGCCATAGCTGACGTTCATTCCTATAGACTGAAGATTTTAACCCTTCGTTATTGAACTGGGTTGTTTTACACCCCGAATTAAATAAAAATGCTTCTTATGCCATAAAATCTACATTTTATCTTCAATACTTTTTAGCATGCTTCTGAAACTATTAATCTGATTATTTTCCATTCTTTTTTTTTTACTTTGTTTGTAACATGAAAGATTTATTTTTATATTTAACACTTTTTAATCCTGGCTTAGGGAATTTAATATTTCAATGTGAGGACTGAGACCAACAGAGAGAGCTAAAAAATTATAATAGTGTAGCTAATATTTTATACCGGGTGGGGACGAGTAGTTTGTGTACCCCCTACGCACAACATTGAAAGTTCTGCAAAGGCCGCAAATGAATTCGTACAACATTTTTTTTTTGGTGGTTATAGAGTAAAATCTTATTCTGAAAGCATGGCAGGCTTTCTGAATAAAGATAATAGACGTATTGACCCAGGCTGCATTTACCGTAGCCTTTAGATACTCAAAATTTGGATGAGATTTGGTACAGGCAATCCTCTCAATTTTGTCTCGAATACTGAAATCTATTGGGCTCAGGTTTGGCAAAGACGGAGGCCAAATCTCTTTTGGCCAAAACCCTCCGAGGCAAACTTCTTGGAAATGTACTACTGAGCGGCATTTGATGTATGGGCAGGGGCTCTATATTTCTTCCATATGAAGTCCCCATGACCATAGGTTGCCTCAAGAAGTAGATTAACTTGACTCTGGATTACTTGCTTGTAGCTCTAGGCATTGGCACTTCCTTTAACCATATAGAAGAAAAAACTTTTCAGAGTTTGGCAGAGCTAACTGGAGCTAATGTACCTGTTATTCCTTCAATTCTGGTATTTTTCAACCAAAAACGTTTTTTCGTCAGAAAAGACAAGAACACGGTCCTTTGATTTCTTCTTGAATTGGTTCCGCATCTTCAAATACCTTTCTAGCCTCTTCCGCTCTATTCTGAGACTAATAATTGAACTCTAATCTTCGTAAGATACTTTAGGCTCAAATCCTCAGCCAAAAAGTTCCTCATTGTTGTAGGTGACATATTATGGTCTCGAGCAAGCTTGCACACTTGTAAAAGGGTTTGCTTCAATTGAGGGTTTCACTTCAGCAATTTTTGAAGGTTTCTTAATCTACAAAACTGTCTAGGGTGCGGGAGATCCTTAAAATAATTAATCATGTTAAAATTCTACAGTTGATTAATAAATTAAATTTTTTTGAAGTTTAAAATTCAAAGTATTTGATTTGAAGCCACCACAAAATACATTTTAATTAGGTAAATTTATAGAGGGCGACAACTTCACTTCCTCTTTTCAAAAGGTAATAAAACAAGTCTTATGAATCATAATTTTTTAATTTTTATTTCATAATGATAGAACACATTTAAAGTTTTGTTTTACACAGTATTGAAAATCATATCTGATAGGGAACTTTACCTATTCTCCGTTCCCTGAATAAATCTAACTTCAGTATTTCAATTCCCGGTGATTTTTTCATTTTTTTTCTCTATAAAAAACTTTTCATAGCAAGATTTTAGAGGGATAATTTGTTATATAAAAAGAGGTAAAATTTAATTATCAACATTCTTATTTTATGATTGTGAATGATTAATTGATTAAATTATTTGTATCAAGTAATTTTTTTTCTTCATGTTTTTACTATAAAAATAATAAATTATACCTGATTAAATGACATCAAAATCATGTTGTTAAGAGGATTTTAAAGTAAGAATATATTTTTTCTTAATGTCGTTTATTCAAGCAATTATTTTTAGCATTTTAATTGATATTTATGTGTGCAAAATGAATTGGATAGATAATAAAAAACCAAATTTAAATCTCGCAGGTGTTTTACATGTAGCATGGAGATACAACCCCTCACACTCAGCCTGTACGGACGCCTCAGAGACTCCCTGAGTTGTGGAACCATTAGGAATGCGTTGAAAATATTGCATGTTATCATTTAAATGATTATAATCAATGAAAGAGCCTTTCATTAAGTATGTAAACATGATTAACTTCTACATACATTCATTCATATTATATAGCCTTGAAATAAGAAGACCCTCGTATTATGAAGAAAACTAATAACATAAAAGACTAATGAAGCGAAAAAACTAGGTTGGACTAGAAAAATACTTCATAATTATATAAAAGAAAGTAAACAAACAAATAAATAAGACGAAAAAAAAATATATATACCAGGGGCTTCCTCAAGGTTATATATATATATTTGGGGGGGCGAATGGTGCTTGGGTTTTGGAATTTTCTAGAAAAAAAATCAAAAAAATTGCAAAAATACATAGTTATTCACAAAAAAATATTTTTTTATAAGAAACATTTCTAAAATAAGATTTAAAAGCTTAAATTTTTTTTCATTTATAAAATATTATTTAAAAAAAAATTGTGAAAAAAAATTTAAAATATTAAATATATTTAAAAAAAATTTCTTAAATAAAATTCAAAATATTAAATTTTTTTCAATAAAAATTCAAATATACGTAGAAACTCACAGAAAATTAAACTTTTTGGTAAGCAAAATTTAATACAAAATTTTTTGGAAAAAAATTTAAAAAAAAAAATTTAAATATTGAATTTTTTAGACCAGATTTCAAAAATCAACGCCTATCTACAAAAAATTAAACTTTTTATTAAATATATTAACTCTTTCAAAAAGTTTAACTTTTTGGAAATAAAATTTAAAATTAAATTCCTTTGAAACAAATTTCAAAAATAAATTTTGTTGTGAAAATGTTTAAAAATTAAAGTTCCTAATATTAAATTTTTGGGGCAAAATTTTTCAAAAATCAACAACTATTCACAAAGAATATAATTCATATCAATATGACAAAGTTTATCGCTATAAATGTATGTTTGAATCAAAAATAGTAATTTCTACAATAAAAAAATAACAATGTAGTCCTATTAATGAAATCTTGCAGGCGTTTTGCATATATGTTATGGAGCAATATCAAATATTTATATTAATCCCACATTAAAAGCACTTGCAGCAAATTTCTCCGACACCGAAATCCGTTATTGTTACTAACAGTGGCCATATTCAAGATTAATTATACATAATATCCTTTTAGTAAATTATATTATTGGATATTAAGTGTATACAAGATAATAATAATATTAATAATTGTTTAATTCCTTCTTTTAAATTTCAAAACTTTTAGACAATCCGGTAATTTCAAAAGTGATCTCCTCATTTTTTTCTGCATCGAATCTGTCTTTTATTATAAATAGTTTTGCTACAATTATTGAAATAAAAATATAACCAATACTTTTTAAAGTAATATCAGACAAGTAAGAAAATGTAGTTAATACATGACAATATACATTCATTGATTTCCTTGTTAGTTCCAAGTTATAATCCACATATTCATTCAATAGAAATGTGTCTTTTTATTTACTTTATACATTTAAATGTAATTTGTTGATTCTTAGTATATTAATACGCTTCCTTATCTATTCTCTCTCACCTTTTCTAAAATATAGGCCAGAGTTTGTATACTTGCTATTTATATTAAGTGCGCTCTTATTTTCTCTAGTAGTCCTTGATTCATTGTAATTAATGCAAGAAATTCAAATCTGTTCTTTTTTTCAAATCTATCTTTAACTAAATCAAATAAAAATGTAATAAAGGATTTTCCAATAAGAGGTGATCTTTTGATATTTAAAAAAAGGTATTTTTAAGATAAATGATCAGATGTTTATTTAATTATAAAGGGAAAGATATGTCATTAATAACAAAAAACAATATCAACCAAATGTTCGCCACAGCTACGATTACAGGACCATAACCATTTTATGAAATTTTCCATCACCAAATCGCAAAGTGGCTGTTGTGTGCCCACAATGGATTCACAAATTCCATCTTTGAGGTCTTGAATCGACACTGAGCTGTTGGCGTAGACCTTATCTTTTACGTATTCCCAAAGAAAGAAGTCACATGGTCCTAAATTACAAGATATTGGTGGCTTCGAGAGATAACACGGTCTGTAAACTTTCCAGTAAAAGAATGATGTTTTCGTTGCTTGTGTGGCATGTAGCGCCATCTTGTCCATATAAAGTTTGTCAATATACCCTTACCATCCAATTTTGGCCATAAAAAACATTAATCATCTCTCGATAGCGCAATCCATTCACCATCACTGTTGCTCCAGCCTCCAAGATCTTGTGATTTAACACCTTGCAACTTCTTCCTTTGGGAATCATACGCTAAGTTTCATATTCTTGAAAAGTGTGAGGAGGAAAATGTGAGAGCTAGACTTATTGTATTACTGATTTAAGAATCTTTGTCAACATCAACTTCATGTTATTAGATTTTACAAAGATAAAATGATTGATACAGTAAGGCTTGTAAATATTATGCATTCTTAAGGGTGCAAGTTTTGTTGTTGTTGGCAACCTGAACAGAACTATATATTTTATAAAGCTGTAATTATTTTTCTTCTTGAGGAGCTAACGGCTAAGTATAAAGTGTAACCATGAGTGTGTGTACTCTTTAAGGAAGGAAAGTAATTCAAAGGAATTGTTGTGGACTAGTGATGAAAATTACGTGAATTTTTGAGATGTTAAAACACAACAATAACAACCTAAAATCAATACGGTAACCCTGATAATTTTAAAGATATCTTGGAGGTGAGGAGATTAGCTGTCAAAAAGTTTCATTAGATCAGTTACTATCAGCTATGAGGAGGGAGGAGGTAGAGAAGGGGAAATTAGAAAGGACATTTGCAAGAATGACTTCGATGTCGGTCCTAAATTCTACTCTGAGTCCAACAAGGACATACAATTATAATTCTGCAACAAATTTTCCAGACAACTTTTCATCTTTTAATAAGTACCCACGAATGTTCAATCTGGTTTAAAATATAATTGAATCTAGTAGAAAAGGAAGTTCACTCCTCAGAAGTTACATAATAATGACACCACCTAATGAATATGAAATTTCTTCTTAGGATTACCAATTCCAGAAAATCAGACCAGCATCAAAATACAGTTGATTTTCATAAATATTGGGGATTTATAAGTAGGGATTTCTTTTTTGTTAAGAAAAAATGTTTGTGAGGAGTAGGTGGGACCGAGAGATATGATATTTCTTTATTAAGAACCTTGTTATTATTGTTCCATTGTTATAAGATTATTTTTGGAGAAGGGGGTGGAGTGGGGAGAAAATGAACTACTACTATAAGGAGGAAAGCCTTCTAGATTCAAAATAACATAGGTGCAGAGAAAATATTATTATTACATTTAGATAAAAATACATATTTAATTTTACTATACATATCAGCGCAAAGAAAGACAAGATTTCTTCTTTTGGAGGGAGATGTTAATACCACCCACTATGTACAGAGGCTTATATAATATGTTCTAAAAACGTAAACGGATTTGTTTATATTGACAATCTGTATATAGTTTTATATTTTCATTATTTTATTATTAATTTTTAAAGACAGAACATTTAAGTATAAATTAATAATTAATCTGTGTTCTAATTAAAGACGGAGAATAACAATAAAGGTTTGCACGGGAGTTATAAGTCTATATGGCAAACATTGAACTTGTCTTGAATCAGAAGATTCCTCCTCTGTGAAGACTTCTGAGCCGAAATAGTTTAAGAAAAGTTCTTGGAAGTTACAGAATACAACTTCTGGGACAGAGTAACTATGGGATAACGCAGCTTCCTTCAGTGGTTTAACAATGCAGACCGTATTTGCTTGACTTGGGATAAAATTTTCCTAGAAAGCGGGAGTGGCATTTTCTAGTTGGCAATCTGAACAGGCTTTTTTATTTTCGAAAGCTGTTATCATTATTTTTTAATTATTGAAGGTAGAACATTAAAGTATTAATTAAGCATTTGCTCATGAAAAGCAAGAATTAGGAGTTTGCTCAGCAGATATAAGTCTAACTCCTGAGCAGACTCGACATATAAATTAGGATTGACATCTAAGTAATTCTAGCTTATATTTATTTCCTGTAAAAGAATAGGATTTGTTTTCACTTCCTTGCTGTCACAGCTACTTGTAGGTGATCAAATAAAACGTCATAACAGTTAAGGGGGGCTCTTTTCCCAAACATTTTTTAAAATATCAGAAGTACCATTTTCAGTTTCTTTTATTTTTACATACTGGCAGGACATATTCTATGCATCATCAATTAAAGAATAAACAAAAAAAAAAAAAAAATCCATCCCTAATTATGACGCAATTCTCATACAAAAAGGGACATATTTTGAAATTCCCCGTCAATTATGACAATTTGTCAATATATGGCAAATACCTTAGTGAAATCTTTTTTTTACGTGTAATCATGTGCAGAGGTATCCTTTTTACAGATAATATACAGGTATATTTTTCATGGAAGTTCAAGTACAGGGGTTGGTTATTATTCAAGCATATCCCTATTATGGTGTCATTGACAACTTTCTAAAAATGACATTGAAGTTTAATCAATGCAATGAATTGGAAAGTCTCTTTGTAATGCTATGTCAATATAACCTCCTCATCAATCATTTTTACAAATGAATAAATATTAGTACTCTTATTAAATAATATTTTTATCAATTAATGAACATTTACTTAATTTAAATTCTGATGACAAATATCCAATATAATTTATCAAAGTTATTACATTTAATAAAAAAATATACAATATATTGTTTCTAAAATACTTTGTGTGTCTACAACGAATGTAGAGGACCATCAAATTTACCCCCAAAGGCTTTCATTAGACGGTCAATATTTAAACATTTCTTCTAAGTAAACATATGAAAATTATAAAGAAGGAGGGAAAAAACTTAGCTAGATACTTAAATATTTATACATAGGACAGTGTTAGACATGTATGACAGTTGAAATTAATGTTGTGTTGGTCCTTACTTATTCATTCCAGTCCAATCCATTCTTAGGAACGGTCCTATCGGTCTTTGGATTCTTAGGACTGCCAGTACTAGATACATTTTTGGTGACGTCATCAACCATAGAAGTATACAGCTTGGGGATCCAAAACTTGCATTAGCCGTTAATTACGATTTTATCCTTTTTATTTTATACGTAATCAAACAACAGCTGATTTTTAAAATCCTATGTCTCTAAATGTAAAAATGTCTTAGCAGCAACAAAAAAGGTAACCTAAGTGCGTTCTCTTCGGAGTCAGTGTCAGTCCTGTGAAGGCTTCAAAGGTCCTTGAAATCTTTATCTGTAAGTCTAAACATTAAAAACTCCATTACAGCCCCATATACCCAAGAAGAACCAAAACTTATGCAGCGTGTTTTATTGTTTGTGAAGGAGAAAATATTGAATACAAAATATAATATTCAAAGATATCAAAAATTGGGTTGGGGTTGTGCTTTCTGGATTCCATTAAAATCACGTTTTTCATAATTTAGTTTATTACTACAATTTTAGAATGTCCACTCTGTATAGATTTTTAGGACTGATATGTAGAACAGAATTGGACGGGATTGGAGTCTTCATTTTCCTAATTTTTTGTAATGATATTTTAAGTATTTAGACCACTCTATTCTTTTATAAAATCAATTATTTTTCCAATAGATAGCTTTAGTAATGTGTACTTCGGGCTTTACAAGTGTGAATAGTGTACTCTAGATCGTGTTACAAGATAAGGTTTAGTACTAAAAAGACTAGTTTGCCATTGGTGTGATTGTTTTTTCTTTTCCAATATTAATTGAGCACGCGTCAGAGATGGACTCCAAGAAAGAGAAAATAAGATATTTCTTACAGTTTTCCTTCGATAAAGCGTAAAATACAAGCTAGGCGGCTGAAAATGTGAATAGTGTTTATGGTTTTGATACTGTAAAAGACAATTAGGAGCAATTTTGGTTTCCTCCATTCTCATTCGGTAATTTTGATATCAAATATGTACATACTGTGGAGGGGTTATTATCGAAATGTGGATAAAATGGAGTCTGACAGTCATGTGAGCACTGTTTTGATTGCCAAGGAGATAATGGAAAAAAAATCCATTAAAAATAATGAATTATATATGTATAACAATAAAACAAACAACAAGATGTTTCAAAGTTCCTGTTTTTATTCTAATTTTTACCTCGACTGATTACAATCTATTAACCCACTTGCACCAAAAAACTGTTAATGATATCCTATCTTGGCATCAGCTTCTTCAATAATTAAAGTTTTATTTTTTGTTATTATCATCATATTCACTCTTCAGTATGAATATGAGACTTTTTTTAGGATAATCAACTTATGTGTTCTTATATACCATGGAAAGTAAAAAAAAAAATCATTAAAGTCCAATATTTACTCTGTAGACCCAGGCCAATATTTGTTTTGTCAACTCCTGCGTCTCAATAATTTTATTTGTGGTTTTTCTTTTCACTAATTCGTTTAAAAAACTCCTAATTCACCCCCCTAAGATTATATTCCTCCAGACTACTTATAAATGTATTAGGTGTGGGGAAAAATAATTTCGTCGATACAGGCGATTTTGTAAGCTAAAGATATCTTGTTCATTATTGGTCACATCGAACCATACCATAAAAGATTGTAAAAGTGTAGGTGTATACTACAAACTCTAGTTTTACTGTGTTACACTTGCATGGATCAGTCGTGAATTATCTTGCGTCGAGTATAAAGGTCTCAAAGGAAGAAATTCGCCATATTTTACATTTTTACTACCTGAAGAGAAAAACACGTATAAAGCAACCAAGAAAGTTTGCAATGTATACAGTGCCGATACTCTTTCAGTTCATGTTAAACAGCAGTGGTTCGAGCAATATTCCTCGCGCTCACATCGGCCCTCTAATATGAACAACTCGACCGTTTGAAGCTGGCGATCCAACAGAAGTAGCCTTTATTGGTGAATAGGAGACAACAAGACATCCTCAAGACAACACTAGGCCACACACATATTTGAAAACACGTCAGAAGCTCTGGGAGCTTGGTTGGGCAGTTCTTATGCATTCATCCTAGAGCCCAGACTCTCTTGTCTTTAAAAAATTATCCAATTCAAAGGTGTGGATAATTTTGAAAATTTTCAATTTTATCATTATCACTAATTGACCGTCTGTACCTCTTATTTAAATTCTTTAACTCGATCCGACCTGCAACATAACTACTTTTTGTATCCAGACACTTTGCCAAAATCCACTTCGGCGAATTACATTTGTTGAACGGATACATTGTCTAATTGTCACTTTGCCAGATGACCACTTTCCTCAATGGATTTTTGTTTGTGATATTAAGATGGGTTTTAATTGTCATTGGGGCATTTGGTCCTCAACCAGGGAATGTAGAATCTTTCATAGGGGTATTGATGCTGGCTGAGGGTGAGTTATTGATGGCCATACTAATGTCTGTTCGAATATTTGCTGTCCTTTTCTGGTTTTGCCCACATCAAGCTTTTTCTCAAGGTTCTTGTTGTGGTTCTTCAGTATTTTATCTTGGTAATTATACTTTTGGAGCAGGGGACGATACCAAAGATGTAGTTATATCTCATTCCCGCCTCAAAAAGTGGTGACACGCGATTATTTTGTCTTCTATCTCAGTTGTCTTCGGTCTGATAAACAAACTTTTTCACTATATTTTTTTTGTTTTATTTCTCTACCAGTTGATATTACGGTAATAATCATCCAAATATATTAAGTAAGTCAAAGTTTCATTCACAATTCGTTGGGATATCCAGTATGTGGGGTTAAAGAAAAAAGAGACATTAAATACTGTTGTGTTAGTAAAGTTCCATCATTGAAATATTATAAGGGTTCGTTGAGCCTAATTTATTGTCAATACATATGCCACATCAGTTACTCAGCATAAATTGTAAAAAAAGAAGAGCCAAGTATGGAACTGCGTAGCATAATGGATAAAACACCCTGGATAAATTATTATCTTGAACTCAATGTGCATAGTTGACGTCCAGATTGTTCCTAGAGAAGGAAATATACTTAATGTATATGGTCATCAAGGACCAATCCTATACCAGATGGAGTAAATGTAACACTATAATGTTTACTTATATACTTCATCAGGGCGACTCTATCTGACCAATTCAAGGAACACTTAAAAATATATATAGAGAGTTGATCTTATCCAGTGGTACATATTTTATTACTTTCAATATGGAATGCCATTTGTTCAAAATCACAGAGGAGGAGAATAATGCAAATTATCTGGGAAAAGAGCAAGCTGATACGGTTGGAAATAGTAAAAAAGATTTTTAATTTTCTCAAGCTTCATGTCTTCGAAATAAAAAAAAAATCATCTGGAACCATGGTCTAGGGCAATGTGGAGTCTGCCTTCCCATTTCTGTGGAGAGGAAAGAGTGGCTTACATCAAACTTCTGGATAAGAATGTGCTTCCTTGGGCCAGAGAAAAGTTTGAGTACAAATTTTGTTTCACTCAAGACGAAGCTGCGTCTCATCATACCACTAAGACCCAGACCTTCCTGAAAATCAACTTTCTGGACTTTTTCGACCTCAATCTTGTGTCACCCTCATCTCCATAGAGTAAAACCCCTACGGACTATTCTATGTAGGCGCGTCTGGAGGAGAGGGTCTGTGCTGCACCTCCCAGGAGTGTCCAGTCTCTAGAACCTTCCATCAAGAAGGAGTGGTCCAAGCTCGAGTCTGCCTACATAGCCAAGAACTACATGAGATTTAAACCCTGTTTATAGGCAGTAATTAGAGCTGAGGTTTCACATAACCTCTTTTTTAATTTGACACTTGAAAAATTGAAAAAAAAAAAAAAGGTACCATAAGATCAATAAGACCATCAATCCTGTATTTATAAGATCAAATGAAGCTTATATTATGAAATAATTAAATGCAATATACCTCTAGGGAAGCCCCAAGAAATCATGGAAAAATACGACCCTTGAGTCATTAACCCAACCATCCTAATGAAATTATCTCTATAAAAAAGGATTTATAATAAATTAATCATAAATTCGTGGGAAAGGCTTTCGAAATTTTTAAATATATTATATTTATATAGGTAAAAGGATTATTATTTTCTTCAAGAATAATGAACATCCTATAAATTTTTATGAATACTGTTCCAAATTTATATTTTTATCAAAAGGATCATTTTTGACCTTTGTTTTTTCTACATTTTGAAAAAATAAATAATTTAGATACCATTCCAATTTCTAGTGACTTAAATGGAATCACTTGATCGTCTGGATGAAAAAATAAACTAAGACTATTGGCAGAATAGGTATTTTCAAAAATAACAACTCTAGCTGCGCCCGCTGTTTCAAACTTTATCCGCTGGGATCTATAAAAAATAGGGTTGCCGTCTTCTTAAAAAAAATACACATGTAAAATTAAAATTCAAGCCAACCTTATTAGAGCAATACTTCTGCCTTAATACTTCGTTCTTACTTATTTTAATGAAATTATTATATTTTTTCAATAAAATCGATTTCATTAAACGTAAAGAATATTGATGTTTTATTGACAAGTTCGTAGAATTTAAATCTATTTATTTTAATAGTAATTGGTGGTTGCCAGATCTACAATTTTTTCTCTGGAATAATGACTAGTCAACCCTAACTTCAAATTCAACTGAAGGTAAAATGAATTTTTTTCGGCTATAGGATTTTTTCATATTGAAGCTATTATACGTACAAATAACTTAAAATAATTATGCACATGTTTATGTTATACCGCCTCTGCGTCCTTATTTAAAACTCCAAAGAGAAAAAATTATTCCTTACAGACCTGTAGTATAAGAAAAGACGAACATTCAAAAGAATATTAGGAGATATCCTCACAAAATCAAATCCTAGTGACCAGGGCAGTTCAGTGGAGATTTCGTTTGAAGGGATTAATTCCCACACATGTACACTTATCCATTGAGGAACACCGATCCCGAATCCACGACTTTTCTTCTCTTCCTCGATATGACACGCAAATAAATAGATTTTTCATATAACATCAATTCAAAAATGAGTTTTAACCTTGAAATATTATGGTAAATTTTGACAAGGATATAGAGCGTTTTTGAGTATGCCCTTTAAAAAAATTAAGTAAATACTTTCAGCTTTTGAAAGAGGTATTTTTCAACTATCTGAGTATAATCTTCTTGAAGCTATGATCCTCAGAATAAAAAAGTACCTATTTTCAACTTTAAAAAAAAAATAACATTGTAGGTTTTTAAAACATAGTATTAGAATCTTTTATGCTATAAGTTCCAGCGCTTCCTCAATGCACTTCTGAAATGGATATAACTTTTTCTAAACTAAATTAAATTTCCAAACTTATTGAGTACAACAACCCTGGACTCCATTATCAAAATATCATAATATCTTCCTTGTGCTTTCGATATTGATAATGAAATAATTACATTGCATTCTTCTTTAAGATTGAATTACATCTCAAAATATATAAAATGTGATATTTATGTAAATAATTTTTGAAGTATAATTGGTTGAATTTTTTTTTTCTATATTTTTGTTTGAGATAATTTTTTTGTTTGTTTATTGTTTATAGAAAAAAAAGTATTTCGTATATAAATTTTCATATTTGTCAATTAAGAAATCGACGAATTTACTTTAAAACTATATTTTTGAAATATTGGTTTAAAATGTTACAGCGTTATAACTTGTGCCTATGTAATTTTTAATATATACAAGGTGCAACACATAGCTGTGCCGTGAAAGGTTTTTTTTTCAAAAGTCATTTTCTCACCAACTAATGATTGGATTAAAAAAATAAAACTAGATTTTGAAAGCTTAATATATTTTGATTTCTTAACCGTAAAATCACATCATGTCTCAAAAACAGCCTCTATATGAGACCAAAAGACCTTTGCTAATCGTGGAAATATTTCTTGATCCGGCTGATAAGTTCCTCTTTGGTATTACAGAGGATTCAGTATTCTTTTGTCGTTCAATCACATACTACACAAGAACATATATCAGATTCCGACCCAGCGAATAGGAGGCCAAAAGTCCCACAGTGCAAAATTTCGAACTTTTGTAAATTTAATATTATATATATGCTGTGTACAAGTTGTGAATTTGTACAGTTATAACTAATACTAGCAGATTTTACATTCTCTTATATCTATGTTGCATTACATTACAAATTTGATAATTAGAGGCCCATCACTGTACTAAACTAAACATACATAATACTTTCAGGGTGATAGCAAGTCAGAATGAACCTAGTCTAAATAAAAAGATAGGCCTAGAGCACAAAGGGTTTCTAAAACTTGATTATACAAGCATAATGGAAGCTGTATTTTTAAAAAAAAGAATAGAAATTGTCTCATCTCATTTTATAACGTTCGACATAAAGTTTGGATTGAAAATCCATCAATCAAAGACAGCAATTCTCCCGATTGGCTGATGACATCCAAGGAAAGGTTTGAAAATTTCAAATTGTTCTTCTAAAGAAATGATAGCTGTTTTAGTCATTAAATGGGTGGGCTCTGGTTCTTCAGAACTAAAATGGCTCGAAGTAAAAACGAGAGTCAATAATTTTATCTAAGCCTGGCGTAATTTTACTATTAATAATATAAAACACCTTTGTAAAACTTTTGTTATTCCAAATGTTTTGTACTTTTCCAGTATTGGCGGAATCTTTTTCATCAGAATTACATTTCAGCATTAAAGAGATAAAGAAATCGATTGGGCGGGGAGGGGGGTTGCTGAAATCTTTTGTGGAGATATTCACAAAAATTCATTAAAATTTTTTGGTTGAAAAACGAAGAATCCCAACATGTAGTGGAGATATGTAATAACATCAAATCCAAAGTATGAATATATTATACATGGAACTGATCTTATAAACGGATATATCGACGATGTTCCCCCATGGCTCATTATACATGCCAAGCTGCACAATATGAGCCATTTCCTTGCCATTAGAAATTGTACTACGCACTTTTAAGGTGTAAAGTGTGGATTAGAGAATTAAATCTATATAGTAATTGGATGTAAAGAATTATATCATCGACTTCTCCAATATCCCATGCAAGAAAATCCAAAGCTTAATTTCAAATTTCTCATTAATTTTGTTTTTCACCACTCTATGTAAAGATTGTGGTAAATTATTCAACACTATTAGACACGTTTTTTCGGAATGTCTTCAGTTATATATTATGAGATCGTAATATATTAGTTTAAACCTGAGGAGTCTGGAGGACAATAATGTTAGTATAATTCTATTTGACGTGTCTTCCAAAAATAAAGAAAATAAAACTAGGTCGATAGGGAATTCTATATTAAATGTTGAGAGTTACCTAGCAAAGAATATAAATGTAAGAGAACCCGTGGTTGCAGAGGATATTCATGCTATTTTAATTTTGGTAGTTGCAAGATACAGAGCGTTTGAACTCAAGATACTTAGGACGATCAAATGTGTTTGGGACTGAGCCTATGATACTATTAGATATCATCCAACAAAGTCATAAATACAATTTTGGACATACTTTTACTTTCTAAAAAGGGGACAAAAAAAGAAAAAAAAGAGCTAGTTGCTAGTTTAAATGAGCCAATTTTTTCTAAATGTTACATTTTTGTACTTTATTGATTTTAGACGCTTATGTTTAAATGTTTTTAAATTGGATCAATGAATATTTTATGTTTGTAAGTGTTAATCTGGTAATGAAATTTGAAACTAAAAGTTTAGATAATTCTAATTTTGATAAATAATTTGATATCTTAATAAATATTTTTAATGGAATTCTTCATGTTATAGGCAGGCCCCATGGAAATGCCAACGGCATCATCAACCTTCTTGTGGATGATACTGGCGGAGAGGAGATTGCACAAGCATTGCATTTTGTTTTCGTTGCTCCAAACTTGTTAAATTACGTTTCAGCTACGTTTGTTTGCATAATGAAATATCGCAACTAAAAATATAGGGATAAAATCATAATTAAATGTGTATGTAAGTTTTAGGTCCCCGCACTGTTTATTGAGACTAAAAAAATCAATGAACGATATAAAAAAGATTTCATTTTGATCTAAGGTCTAAGATTGAGGCCAATATCAAAATCGGAGAATGAAAATCTCTTAAGACCAAATCGAAAAAATCGAACTTCAACAGTTATGATTATATTTTGATTTCCAAAAAAAGAAAATGAGTAAATCAGTAGAATTAGATAATTGTTAAATGTTTTGGTATTTTAATAAATTTGGGTTAATGATTATTTAGTAAATGATTATTTAGTAAATGTTTCCTTGATTGTGGGGTTTCCTTATTTTAATTGGAGTTTTATTTTATGTCGATTGAAAATTCGACATAACTCACTAAAAGCCAGACATATTATGAATTTATAAATAGTTCCCGACAGGATATAAAGGAATATATATCCGTGGAACAGAGAACAGTTGTTAGACCTAAGAAAAAAAGAACATATAAATCTTTTCTCCCATATTGAAGGTCGAAGAGTTACTTTATTTCTATTTTCCATAGAAAAAAAAAGACAAAAATATTTCTTTGTATAAATAAAAAATATCAAAAATATTTTTTATGATCAAATACATATTAGGTATTTCCTTTTGTTATCAGAAATACACATTTTAACATTTTGAATTACTGATCAAATCAATGAGACACAATAGATTCTATTCAAAGTGAAGGTTGAATTAAATACGGAATATCACTTGTCTTTGATGTACCGAGTGGTACATTATAATCTAAACACTTTTAGTTATAAACTTCATCAACATATAATTTATTAATTAACCTTTTAATGCCCGATATTTAAAAATATAAGTTTTGCACTTCAATTATAGCATATGTATATAAATTATTTAAAGATAGTTTTATTTTTGTATAGGTCATGGTTATACTAGGGAGGAAGCACCTAATATAATTAGTAAGTTGGGCAGATACAAAGTTTATAGATATTAAAAAAATTGTATTTATTTTTAAATTTTTTATCCTGTAAACATATTAAATATTTAAATAAATTGTTGGTGTTATGTTTTTAAAAGTATTTGACACATAATATTTGAAATATTTCTGTGAAAGCATTGATTTGTAGTCTTCTCCTTCATATTTCTATCCTTGTTTACCAAGTGGCTCAACAAAATGATCCATCATTTATGTAATAATTGGCCACCATCACTTCTTTGATAGAATGTGAATTCTATAATTATTGCTATTGGTCCATTCTAGCTGTGATTTTCAAAATCTCAGAGATTCTGAGACTATTGCACAAATAATTATGTCTGTCATGAAAAAAATTGAAGGACTTAATTCTGATATATTGATTTCAAGATGTTCAGTGTTTACTTTGTCCTGCATAATGGTTGATTGAAATTGGTATAGTTTTCTCCATAATAATTTAGAGATTTAGGGATTTAACCTTTTTTGTATTAACTTTGGATCTTTCTGTGCCTTTCGTATTTTTTTTATTTCTAACACTAACTTTATTATTTTTCAATATATATTCAACTTCACTATGAAGTTTAAGTCGAATTAAATTATCAATTAAATCCCCGATATCTTCATCCACTAAACCAAGACAAAATCATATTTTCTTAACACCTTGACTATGTATAAAATATATTTATTCGTTTACTCAATTTATGAACAACTTATGTTTTTTAAATAAAATATGTAATTTAGACCAAATTATCGGAAAGGAAAAAAAATCCCACTAAAAGTTGCGTACTCTTCTTCTACCCAACATAATATATTTAATAGCTAAAAATAATTTAGCTTTAAAATTGAGAATAATGTTTCGAATAATGAATCATTTTCTAGGATAACTAAATAGGATCAAATTAACATGATTAAAAGTTAAAAAATATAAAAAATCATGGTATTTATCCTTACTTTTTCTTAGAGGCAATAATGAAAATTCCCATCACGACAAAACAGCTAACAGCAAAAATGGCAAGAGTTGTGGGCCACCAATTTCAAGGCATCCTGGTCGTCGTTTTTTTTGGCCAACCTCCTTCTTAGACTGTTCTCCCTAGAATATGCTATGTTTTGATCGCCTAAATTCCTACGTCGAACTGGACATAGGTACTATGTTCGAGGCCTTCAAAAAGAAGTACTCCAGTGCCTTTAGGCACAGAATGCAGGTCATGGTAGCAGCTAAAGAAAATAGAAAGATATATCAATAAAGAAGTCTGTGATAAAGCCTTAATGTTCTACTCATTTTTTTTCTTGCAAAAGTTTAGCTTATTTTTTAGTGTTGTATTCAGGGGAATCTACTGGGGTGAGCTGGAGGGGAAGTAGCCCCCCCCAAAAAAAAAAAAAAAGAAAAAGGAATTTGGCTTTTTATTATGAAATTTAATTTTTGAAAATTGTTTTTAAAAATTTAACATTCGAAAATTGTATTTAAGAATGTCATATTTGAAATTTAATTTAATTTTTCAACTTAAAAAACAAAATTCCTGTTTTATAAACAGCTGTGAACTTTTGAAATTTTTTTGGGAACAGCATTGGATTTTTGAAGTTCTTTTCTAATTTTTTTTATTTTTATGAATACTGTGGATTTTTGAATTTTTTTTGAAATATTTTGCTTTTTTGAGTAAAGCTATAGATTTTTGAATTCATTTTAACAAAAATACAATTTTTTTTTAATATCAGAAGATTTTTGAAATTGTTTTCCAAAAAATTTAATATTTTAATACTTTTTTCAAAAAATATATTTTTTGTAATTTTTATCCCCAAATTTTATGTTTTAAATATTTCTCCTAATTTGTGATTTTTTTTATCTAAAAATTCCAACCCCCCAAAAAAAAAAAAAAAATATATATAAGCCTGCGGACGCCCCTGGTGTCAGTGCTTATTTATTAGATTCAGTCCTGTCCATTCTTAGGCCCGATTCAATCAGTCCTTGGGATAGGTCCTTATGATTATTCGTCCTTCGGACTGTCAGTATTACAATTGATAAACAAAAAAAAAGAGTCGAGTGATGTCTAAATGACCGAACTTTTTTAGTTTTATGGTTGATATGCTGGACAGAACTGTACCGAAGTTAAACTTAACTGGACAGGACCTGCAGTTTTCAGTCCTAAATAACGATTTATATAACAATTTTATTTTTCGTTATAAGAAAATCCACGATTTTACCTGCCATATTGTACAAAATATTTTTGAAAATGTGTAAAAAAAACTACTAAATATTAAAAATGGACAGATATAAAATTAATTCAATTTACGAGCCACACCGTATGCTTTCTCCCAAACTTAAATGTATAGGTATATAAGGTAATAAAAAGTATTTTTGTGATGGAGGTGTATGTTGTACAAACAAACTAATTTTTGCTTTTGCAAGTTTTAAAGTTTTTTTGTCTTTCATTTTTTTTTGTAAATAAATAGTTACTGTTAAAAACCTTTTTTTCAATATATAGTTACATTGAGTATATACTTTTCAGGCATATAAGGATAGATAAAGGAGGGCAGGAAGAGTTGTAACAATCCTTTTTTATCTAACATTAAAAGGATAAGTCCACAAAATTAAATTGAAATTAATAACAACTACTATTGTTGCAAAAGTATTAATAACTTTTGCTTAATGTTTGGTAGGATATTAGATTAAAACTGATTTTGATCGGGTAAAAGTTTTTTTTTTTTGCAGGAACAATATTATCGTAATTAATAATTGGCTTTTCATTTGTAAGTCATTCAATTTGCTATTACTTTATCAACTGATAAGTTGATATAGTTTTATCAAACTTTAAAACGCATTCATTAAGAAGAAGTCGTATATATTGCAACACATATTACAAAGGGATTAATTGTAACAAGTTTTGATATTAAATGAATTACTGCTCCAGAGGAGAACTTACTACATTAATAATAGCTTTAGTATGGGAAAATATTAATATATAATTATAAAAATCCAGTATAGAATGGGCATGTTAAAAAAAGAAACTAAAAATCAACATGTTAACCCTGACAATTTCAGGAATGTTTTGGAGTAGATAAATAATAATACTCATGATGTTTCATTAAATCAGCTACAATCAGCTGTAACAAGAGAAGAAGGAGAAAAGGATATAAACAACACGAACGTAATGTTCAATCAGGTTTTGAATATAATTGAATCTATTCAATCTCGGGGTATTTTGGTTTCGTGGATTCTGTTCCAGTAATTTTGATGCCAAAGAAATACCATGCTATCAAAGGCTTATGGTCGCAAATGTTACGGAACGATGTATCTCAATGTATAATGCACTCGGGAGAATTTATTCTCTTGAACTAAATGGTCGTGGGATTGCGACCTGGTCATTCCAAGAGAAGGAAATATACATAATTTAAGTGTATATGGACTTCAAAGAACTAGGTCAGATAGAGTAAATGTAATACTTTAATGTCTAGTTATACTTAATCAGTACAACTCCATCTGACCAATTAAAGGAACATTAGACAAAATGTTGAAAAAAAATTGGAAATCGTTTTGTCCAACCTTCATGTAAGTATGTATTGATTGCCAAAGAAATAAACATGAATGAAAACAGAAAATCGATTAAAAATATTTGTTTTTGTTTACTACACCTATTCTATCGATGAATTTTGAAGTGATAAACCAACCTAACAAATTCCAGAATCCGCACGAGATGCCTTTGCTGCTAATTCATTGTTGATCCTTTTATTAACTGGCAAAACGATATATATAAAACTGTCTATTAATCCAAGAAAAACAGCATTTTAAAGGAGAAAGGCGTTTCCTGACCCTCTAGACTTCTCTGGTAGCTGACTGTGATCATGTTAATCGGACTGCTGCAGACTAGAACGTATTTAATTTGAACTAAAGAGCTTACATCACTTTTAAAGATATCTTTTCAAAAAGTTGCAACAGGATGCTGACAAAAAAATGCCTACGAAACCCCTACATTTTTTATCTTAATAGCATTCCAAGAATTTTTTTAGTACTCGGTAGAGGATTACTATTTTTTCAAAAAATATAGAACTTTTTTAAACAGTTATACGAATATAGTTAGATTCAAACATACAATTGTATTTATTAAAATGAGCGGTAGTACTCGACACTGCCCGGAGTTAATGGGCGTTAACAAACAAATTGACGTTCTTTTATTAATATATTGATGATGGTAGAGGGTCGTCGTTCACTATTGTTTGACCCTATGAAAACCGGTTTGCACGAAACCAAAATCCCAATCTGATTAGGGAGAAGGATAACTGAGGCCAGAGATGGGGTTAGCAGGTTTTTTATATGTATCTTTCGGATTATTATTTCAAAACTAATTTTCTAAAAGAATAAAAAAAAGCACCCTATTTTTCAACTACTTCATTTAAAAAAATAAATTTGATTTTTTTTTCAATCAAGTAGTTGGCCTAATTGAAGCGGAATTTTTTCCTCTGTAACTGTAAACATTTGAATTTTCATTTACTTTACTATCAGTTACTATATTATATCGAAATTTTAAAGTCACTTAGTGAAGATAATTTTAAGAAATTGTAGTCTTAGTACAAAAGAGACAGTTTTTGGAAGTGGTGTTGTTTCGGTCATTATAAATATATTTGGTCCAGTCCAGTCTTAGGACCTGTTTTATTGGTCTTTAGGCCTGTCAGCTATTTATACCGTCAGTGTTTGATGGGTTATAAGAGCTGTTAGTTCAAGGAATTTGCCCTAAACATGTCAATAGCTTACTACGCCTAATGAATTATTAAGATATATGAGATATGTATTAAGAGGATTACACAACTCTTGGAAAAAATATTCCTATTTTTGTCATAATGCAATATAAAATAAATTATACTTTTACTTGCTTATATTATTGATTCTATCATAAAGGAGGAATAGTTAATATAAGGAAAACACCCTCAATAACGTCTCAAGGAATCAAATTACATTCGTTATGCACCATAAGTAGGGCTGGAATGGACCGAGGTCCTTCGTCCTGAATAAGGAATTGATTAAGGAATAAAGTTTTCTCAAATGTGAAACATCACAGGAAATATTTGTTAAATTTTTATATTATTGCAATACATGGGATTCAATATTTAAATAAATACAAAATACTAGATGTGAATATTTCTATCTTCCAGGTTGGGCCTCTTATTTCTCGAATGGGATTTTCAAACTCGTCAAGTAGTCCTATAACAGCAGCTGAAAGGTTAGAAGAGGCTTGATATTATCGTAAAAGTTTTTTGATATCAAGCACGAAGATAAGTGATGGAATTTGAAAGAAATGATCCCCAATTTCTGACATTAGTACATAACATAAAATATTGACGGAGTAGATCATACTATGTACAAATTAATATTTGTGAAAAATAAAGGGAGAAAGTGTTTGTGCGTTCACTTAGCTTCAAAATTCTAATTGACGTGACTATAAGTTTTTCACTCGTTCTGAGTTGGATGACGCCTCAGGACGCTTCGTGCCGCGACGCCGTCTTATTCTATATTGTGTAATGTAGAATAGCCTTGTATTTCTATAAATCTTGTGTATACGTATACTGTAAAATCAATCTTGATAAACACAATGACAAAAAGATAAAAAAACAACCTTTCATACTCTGCAAAGTGGTCCACATAGAAAAGTACATGAGTAATAGAAACTTAGGTAATATAGTTTACATTTTATAAAACCGAAGGTAATAATTATCTTGAAAACTTTTTTTTTTGATTATGTGTATTTACAAATAGTATATAATAAAAGAAAACAAACAAGTATTTACAGATCCCATAGTGCTCTTGTTTAAAGGATTACATTCAGAAGATTACAGTACACAATCCATGCAGCTAACTTTTAGTTTCCAAAAACGCAGCGAACCTGCGAGTCCAAGTCCACAGCTCTTCTTGCAACACATTCTCACAAGCTCTTTCGGGAATCTTTTTTTCCGTAGTACTCATAGACAAAGCCTTCAAAATTTCCAATATTCATCAGAATAAACTTTAAAATCTTTGGTTTGCTTAAAATCTCTGGCATAATTGTTTTGAGACAGATGATTTCAAAGCTTCTGAATATTTTTTAGCTTAAGTTGATTTTTTTTCCAAAATTATTTTATTATTTAAAAATAATATTGCCTCTGAAAATGCTATACTTGGGAGCCTAATAATTTGACTATCTCCTTAGCTAACACTGAATTTGTTTGATTTTACAGAGTATGAATAAATATATTTTTTTATTTATATTTGTTTTACATTGTCTCTTAGACATCCTAATATTTGAATATTATAATAGTATGAATAATTCAAATGAGAATATGATGAAGTATTGATTTTATTAATAAATCCTTCATTTATAAAAGTCCAATATTTTATAATTGAGCAAAAGCAGAGGGAAAAATTGACTGACAATAAAGTTTTATCCTTGTTATCAGTTAGTCATCTAACATCGACATTCGACAATCATTGGCAATCTTATCTCATAATCTAACGCTTTTTGGAAATAAGTTAGCCAAACTACCGAAGTGCTAAGGCTATAAAAAAATCCTCATCATCATAAAGTATTATAAGCTATAAAATAATTCTATCTTAGACCTTAAGGGCAAGAAAAATACCCAAAAGGTGGTTTTGTATTTAGTCAAAGTTCATTTTTTCCTCAAATAAAATATTTTGTCGTATCTTTTAACCTTTGTAGAGAGCAGAAAGTTATTAGACACGTATTTCAACGTTTTTTGCCTTAAAGGTCTGATAAGATGAAAAGTATTATTTAATTTAAAAATCAAGTACCTGGCGAGAGGGTTTGTTTGTAAGGGAGAGAAAGATTCATTACTCCTTTTTTCTTTATATTATTACCAAATGACATGCCGTTACATTAAAAAAAACCTATAATTAGTGTGGTCACCTAGACAATTTGAAGAATATTTGGGAAAAGATCACCTTCGAGAGCATGATGTTAAATTAGATCAACTTCAAGCAGCTTAAGATAGATTAAGGAAATACACACTTACCCCACTGAGTGTCTAGCAATGATATAGGCAGAAGTTACTGCTACATTGATCCTCAATTATACTCCGAGTCCAACAAGGACTTACACGTATAATTCCACAACAAATCATCAGTGATACTATTTTTCTTTCGCGCACTAGTGATTATTTTATCTTTATTGTGCTTGAAGAATTAAGTAATAATGATGACAGTTTAATAGTATAAAAATTATTTTCAGGTAGTAATTAAAAAAAGATGGACTCTTCAAATTTCATATTTGTTAACGCCACAAAGCTAATGTCAACGTTTTTGTCAGTGATGCATAAAATATGTCCTGGTAAGTATCTAAAAATGAAAGCAATTAAAATTCCCATGGTAATCCTAACACTTTGAATAATGATTAGGAGGAGAGCAGCATAGTAGAAATGACGTTTTATTAGATCATCTGCAATCAGCCATGATAGGATGAAAATAAATACGAATCCCAATCCGTATATAGCAAAGCCATACAATCATTTGCAAAAGTTTAAGACCAGCTGGGATATTTTCATATACACTTACTTTGCACCGCTTTTGAAGGAAATTAGACTTAATTTTTATTGCAGGAGCTAGAGGGAGATCTTAAAACAGACAAGTTCATCATGGCTTCAGCTTTCGTGGACGTTTTTCTTGAGTGCCTTGTTCTTTTTTTTCCCTCCGTATAAATCCCTAATTTTTCCAAATTATTGATGGCAGTGTGAACAACTGTCTTGCTTCTGCACATTTTTACGGCAATTTTGTAGTCAGAATAACATTCTTTGTGAAATGTCACTATTTTAACCCTATGAACATAAGAAAATGTAGCTTTTGTGCCCATTTTTGATGAAAATGAATTACAGCTAATATGCGAGCACAGCCTTCTTCTCGAAGTGTTATTAGGCACAAGGTTGATAAACACACTTGCTAGATCCAGTGGAGCATGACACCTATCATACTTGTATAATACACGTTCACACACGTCAAGAAAAATATTAATATTGAATTATGTGAAATATCAGAGGTGGTCTTAAACTTTTGCAGATGACAGTTTATAGCCAAGAATGACTCCAATGTCAATTCTCAATTCTACTCCGAGTCCAACATCTATAACTTCTGAGCTCATTGTTACTCTCTCTCTATTTGATGCATATTCACACTAGTTATTACTTTATACATAGTTGTTCTGTATTCAATAATTAAATTATAATGATAAGAGCTTTGAAAAAAAGAAGAAGCCTGTTCAGATTGCCAACTTGAAAACACCATTCCTGCTTTCTTGGAAATATTTTATACACCTCTGTCGATTGAAGAATTATCCTAAAGACAACTGTAATGCAAGTTTATTCCAGTGAGGTGTGAATTATGGTTTATTTATTGGATGACCGATTAGATAACTTGTAGTGAGCTACTTTGTCAGTCAATTCTTCCCTCTGAGTCTCATCGAATATAACATATTTTATTTTTAGATATATTTATTTTTATATTATATCTAATTATTAATAATCATTGTTTTATATTAAATAAATGTAAGTAAATATTTGGATGTCTTTCTTTCTGTAAGTTTGAATGCATTGCTGTAGTACAGTTATTTTTTTATATAAGAATTAACAAAGTAGAGCTATTGATTGAAATCTCGTATGCGTCTTGAATGTAGCATGAAGTGTGCCGTCAAATAAAAAAAGGAAAATGAGTATATATGTATAAATTTGTATAAGAACGGTATTTAAAAATATTGAATTCTCGAAGGCTTTAAGATATTTTATACAAACCTCGCTATACCATAAGTAAAGTTGAGTAGTTTGTTATGAAAAAGCCACTTTTAAAACTACCAAATCTTTCTTCTTTTTTGTTAATTATTTAATAGGTCGTCGTGCTGTTATCTTCTCCCTTTAAATAAAATATTTTCCTCTATCTTTAGAATAATCGTTTTAAAAATGTATAATTAAATATATATACAGGTTTGATTTTATTTAGTGGTACACATTCTATTTTTTTCCAAGTTTTCAAGAGATTTTTTTAACATTGAAAAAAAAGGGGTTTGTGAGATATTTATTATAGAAAATCATCTGAAAATAGTACTCGATACAATTTTTACTCCATATATGAGCCAGCAGCTCTAATTGTCTCAATACGACATCTAAATCCCTTGCAGACCTTGACGATGTAGTTAGACTCGAGCAAGAGAATTGACACTTCTGTGAGGAGTAGCACACGCCCTTTCCTTCAGACACACTTAGATATAGTAATCCAAGGGGTTCGAGTCTGGAATGGAGAGCGGCCACATGGTAAGGTCCCCAATGTCCCGAAAGTTTCTCCCAGGAAGTTCTGGGTTATAACGAGGACACTTGAGCTTCCGCCTTGAGTGAAAACAAAGTTGCCCCCCCCAAACTTTTCTTTAGCCCAGGGTACAACTTTCTTATCTATAAGTTCAATGCAAGCAGAACAATGTGAGGGCAGGCTCTAGAACGCCCAAAACCATGGCTGAAACTAGATTTTTTGTTCTACAGACATGTTTCACTGAAGTTCAAACATTGTCTGGATGTTTGGTTGTGATTTAGCGGCTGTTCAACATATTCATAGTAGCATCAACAGTGATTTTTTTTTATCAGAAAAGAGCAAATTTTTGCTCAAATTGTCTAGGTGGCCTTAGAATAGCATTTTTTTTTGAAAAAACGGATCTTTTAAAACACACAAAGGACTACTTCATAAGAATAACATATAAAGACCGTAAAATTTTATGGATTTTTTTGTTTTACAGGAAGCAAAAGAGTTCATAATTAATTTTAATTTCTTAATGTCTCAGGCAAACCTACCAGAAGATATTATTCTTGAGAAAAAATATTTGTGTATTCAGTAACGACGTGTGAGTCTACTCATACAAAACGAAGAATAACATTGAGGGTTTCTTGGGGAGTTATATTTTATATTAATAGAGCAAAGTAAGGCAATAAATAGTAGTATACTACTCCTAGTTATTCAGAATATTACTTTGTTCATCTATTAGTATGTCTAAAAAAGTAAATGTAAAAACAAAAGAAAACAAAATATGTAAACGCCAAATAATTAACATGGTGTGACTCATTTAGAGAAACATTGAAGAAATAAAATAAATAAATATATATAGCACCTTGTAAGATATCCAGTCTTAAGACATACAAAAACCGATGCAAAGATGGTCTTTATACCTAAACCTAGAAATAATCATTCATATTCTCAAACATTGTTTTATAAACTCACTTTAATCTAAAGTGGATATATCCAACACCTATGCATCTGCAGTAAACCCTGTACTTCCATTAGGCCAGGCATTTGATTGTCAAAAAAAAAGTTATTGAAAAAAATGAATAAAATGGACTGGATTATATTTTTTAGAAAAATTAGATTTGGAATATAATTCCCAAAGATACTAAAACACCCTTAAAACCGACACTTTTCTCTGTTATAATATGTCTCCTTAATCCGATTAGTACTTCGCCCCCATTTTAACCCCTCTAGATACGACCATGCAATAGTGAATGTCAACCTTCTTCAAAACAGAGTAAGTAACTATAAAATGTTACATGGGTGACAAGTAAAATGTTTGACAACATCTGAGGCGTTAGTTTAGTCTAATATATATGTTGTGTACAAGTTGCGATTTCTGTACAAGTTGCATTTGCATTGTCATATAAACTCACTTTAAAGTGAACTTCACATTTTAATTGACTGTTTATAAGACAATACAGGTGTAGGCATAACATTGGTTTTTGTTTTTCTTACGACAGGAAATTTTATAACCGTTTAATTTTTTTTAGATTTTGTCCAAAATTTAAAAAAAATTAAAAGATTTGGAATACCAGATATCTTCGGAGTTATTCAAAGTATTAAGCAAAGCAAAATAACTTCATCGCCATAAAAGCTATTTAAACTATAAAAAAATCAAATTTTGGTATTTAAAGCCAAAAATAATAAGAAAAAAAATAAATTAATACAAAGGAAAGAAATATTTTCGTCATCTACTGCAAATTGAAACGACTTATAACTATAGTTGCTGACATTCCTTTTTATTATTTAAAAAAGTTAATATTTAAAATAAACTCAACGTTCAAAAATAAAATAATTTATTCTTTAAATATTAAATAATTAAATTTAAGTCATAATTTTATACCATAAACTGTATAATATTATTAAAAAAATAAGAAATATGTTACATTTACCTAAATAATTAATTAGAATAAAATTAGATCAATAATGAAGTTCAATTCGTAAATTGATACCCAACTTTCTTATATTTAAATCTTTCGAATGGGCGAAGTTTTTCATAGACGAGAAGCCTGTAGACTTTTTATAAAATTAAGGCTAACCCTTTCAAGAGGATAACATAACAAAATATACAGGAATACAAGGTTATACCATAACACGTGTACGACTAATGTTTAACTTCCATCACGCTTTTAACATTGACAGCATAGTAAATGCATGGTTGCGTGTTCTGTCAAAATCTGTTTTTCTTGCCCAACAGTCGGTACGATACATTAAATTGAAAACTCTAGCAATAGTGATGTCATAATCTATGAGTGGTTGTGTGTTTTGTCAAAATCTACCACTCTTATCCAGTAGCCGGTACAATACATCAGGTGGAAAATTCTAGCAAGCCTGATTACATGAGGGTCTAACCTTGTATTTCTATTAACCTTGAGACAACTAATATCTAAAAACAATACATAATGCTAAAAACTTAAAAAGACCATAATATTTCAAATTACCTATTTATAAAATCATCGAAAAGCAATTCTTTACTCAAAATCAGCACCATCTCCATATGGTAGTAAGTAGTAAGACAAGAGGACTACGTATACTTATTTTACTTTATGTCAACAGTTCAAGCTCAAAGTGGCCCCCCTTGGCCTCTATCATGGCTTCAATACTAAACTTGGATGCCTCGTAGGTATTCTTCACGCATTCCTCTGACGTGTTAGCCCACTCCTTCCCCGCGGCAGCCTTTAGTACATCCATATTTAAATAGTAGATGGCACTGGCCTTCCTCTCTATGGCACCCTGATCTCATAGTCAAGAAAATTGCAGTCTGGTGAGGGTAAGACATTCACCAAGTTGTCTTTACACTACCCACAGTACTTTTGAGATTTTTTTAGAACTGTAGTGTCCAGGCTTCTTTTTAAGGCTCTTCTTGTCGTTTTTTAGCTTATTAATCCTGATAAAGAGACCCTTGGAGCAGTAGAAAATGCAAGAGAACTGAATGAAGCCTTTCCAAAGTTCCCTGAGACACATTGTACACTACGCATGCCCATTTTGAAAAATATATTGCATTTAATTATGGGTAACTCTACTGTATTATTAAGTTAAGTGGTATGCCCACTAAATAGAACACAGTCTTTCAATGGTATATATGACAGTTGCAATTTTGAGCCAATGAGGAACGAGAAAAAAAAACATGCACTCCTGCTACTGAGTGTTTACTATGTTCCTTGAGTTATCTAAGAACCACTGCTCTATAGTGTTGCTTCATGTATTCCAATTAGTTATTCTAAAGAATGAACAATTTTTTTAAAGAACTTTATATTCATAAAGGTAATTGATTTATATGATAGGTTTTATATTGACATTAAAATCGTAAAAAGGTACTTTTAAATTTATTTAAATATATATTAGATTAAATACTTTGTTCAATTATGATTTTATTGTTACATCAAAGAGTTTCAAACAAAGAAAGTCTAAAACATTATATTTGTGGTATTTTCATTTAGATTTTAAACTTCTATTTCCTTTTGTATCCTTTTAATATAATACCTATTTTGATATCAAAAGTCTACTCATATGATTGTTGTATAAGAACTCTTAGTATTTTATTCAGCCCTCAGTTAGTGAACTGGGGTATTATATACGATATTTATTCTTTTGAATCTATATTTTATCCCCAATACTTTTCAGTATGTTCCTGAAACACTATATCTGATTATAAACAATTCTTTATTTATCTCAATAAATACCTTGTTATGGATTTATTCGAATATTTAGCCAGACTAAATTGAGGTTTAGTGAATTTAATTAAGTGTTTTGCTTAAAAGTCTTTCCTTTGATTATCCTTTTGATTTTGATTTTAATGTCAATGATGTAATACGCTAATATTTAAAGCTATGTGGTATTTTTAGTTTACCCTTGCTTCTAAAATACATCATGATATATGTTTGTATATAAGTGACACATGACGTCAATGGGATTAAAATATCCCTGACGTCACAAAATATCAAACATTAATTAAAGAAACAAAAAACATATTTTCAAATCAATGACTTAGTTTTATCAATTCATTTATTTATATTCATACTACTTGGATCAATACTTATCGATTAAGGTAAACTTGTTAGATTTGACAAATTAGTGAAATAATCATCTAATCAAAAAATAAAACAATCTCAAAACGGATTTTAAAAGCTAAATTCGTTAAGAGCAGCGTGGGTAATATTTGTATAGAGATTCATATTTTCAAAGTTGAACCTTGCAATCATGTATTACGATTTGCAATAGATTTGTATCAAATTCTGAACGTAAGACCCTCGTTGCTAAAACCTTACATTTTTATTCTTGGGTAGGCCCTCTTCTTAGGTAGTGAGTAAAAAAGTCTATTAGACATTACTGACCAAATCAATTCAAGTTCCTTGTAGTCACAAAAGACAACTGCGAGCGTTTTCTTTTTGAAAATTCATAAAGTCTTTTAGCCATTTCCTCACTAATTTTTACTAAATTCTTTTTATATGAAATTTCCTTATAAGAATATGTTTTATACGAAAGTTACTGTACACTGTCATATAGCTCTACCTCGATAAGTCATACTTGTTTTCACTCCCACCTTAATTGTTTAATTTTTAATACTTAACGCTATTCTTACAGAAAGGGGTTTTTGGGTTGGTTTAAAGACCTCTAGGAGGGAGGAGGGAATCACATAGCATGATCACGATGGGATGGTTGATTTATTCTTGGTAATCACAGGATTTATGATATTAAGGCCCAGCTCCTCTTTTATCTTATTATTGGCAAGAACCTATTTTTACCTATAGGATTCCAACCAAAGGGTCATTGGCGTATTCGTGATGGTCCCTTCGCATGCTTCCATATACAGAGTTTTGTCCAGATAATCTACAAGATGTGATCTTCAGTACCAAGGGAAAATCTAAATTTCCCAGTGCAACTCTAGATCCATCATTCCGAGTTCCTCTCTAGCCTTATGGCAAGAAAAGTCTCCGATGAATGATTGATTTAGGAGTACTAACAAACTCTATACTCTTTCTCTTCCAATCTTGGGCCTTCAATTGGTCAAAAGGGGTGCATTGAAGAATGTTATTAATTACTGATATAATTGTCAAATTCCCAAAATATATTTGATCTAAAAAGTAAAACCCCAAGTTTGTTCTTCTGGATTCCTATAATTGAGTGGGATATTCTCTCATCTATCCGATGTATGATCTGGGATTTTCAATCCTCCATAGAAACTACATAGTCAAGGACCAATGTTTTTTGAACAAGATATGAAGTGCTAATTTTTCCCCCTAGAGTTTGTCAATATCTGTATTTTTTCAGTATTGATTTCAAAACATGGCTTCGAGAAAGAAATGGCCCGACTGTCCGTTAAGCAATATTCTAACAATTTTTATTTTTAATCCCATTATTGGATCTGATATATAAATATTATCAGTTCTACTTTTTGTTGAGTTTTTGGTATTTTTTCTTTCAAATGTTGCCTCGTAGTTATTCGTTATATCTCCTATATCCATAATTTTATTTACATTTTTCCATTCACTTAGATACACACTGTTTTTGTAACCCAATAGGGATTTGAAGTCCCTATCATATTTTTCAACCACATTAAAATCTTCGCCACAATTATATTTTCTTTTTCAGGTATTAAGTTCATATCTTTCTTGCTATGAACTTTGTATGAAGGGATGGAATGTAAACACCCATCATGTATGTTGGGGTTCTCGTTCTGCTTAATGCTATTATTACCAAATTACCATCTTCTGCTCTATCTATATAATATGTATCAAACTCTTTCAAGTTCAATATCGCCACAAACCACGAAGAGTATCCATATTGAGTTATAACTGCACTGGAGTACCATATTCTATATTTTATTTCTCACACACTGAATTTCATTCGTAATCACTTCTTATTCTGGTATCTGCGAGACACACTACATCGGAGTAATTAAGTAAATTAAAATATTTAAGCAATCTCCGTTTCTTTTTTGGGGGAAGCTAGCCTGATAATGTTCATCTGTATTAGTCCGATAGGTATTAAATATTATAATTTTTTTACTTCCCCCACACTTCCTCTCTATCCTTGATGAATTCTGTTGTTTTCGCTTCTTCTCTCCCTTATTTGCCTGAGACTTATTCCTAATATCTCAACCTCATTCATGCATATCATTTTCCCCTCTTTTCTTCTTGATATACATGGACTCTAAAATTTTGATGGCGGATTTTATAACTTACATTGAGATAATAATAAACTCTATAACTCAAGTAGTTATTCAACACATGGAGTTTATTGTTGTCATTTACACATACACGGTTCAAAAACTCTCCAATGTGTCCATTCCTCGTCTGTGGACCTATGATCTACATCGAAACGGTCGGGCTTCAGGTATTTATCCATTGTTAGATAAGTAGAATAAATTGTCGTATACCAATTGTGGTTTTACTTTACTTATCTGTAGTCTACAATATACATATATATATACATTTCCTCATAGTTTACATGATCAAAAATAAACAATAACTTGCACTTATACTAATACACTAAACAACAAACTATGCTCAACATAACATATTATTCATCAACAGAGCTTCTCACTACAATATGTACGATGACAGGGGCGTCAGTGAGATGGAAAGGTCGAAGCCCCCCCCCCTCTTCCCCAGAATCATTTAGCTTTTGTCGTTATTTCAAATGGCGATACGGAGAAGCAAATTATTGTTAAAGATTCCTTCACTAAAGTTAAGACAAAAATTATCAATTTTTCTCAAAAAAGTTAAAAAATATTTTTTTTTTGGAGCAATTGATTATATAAATGGCTCAATAATCTTAAATCAAATAATCATTTATGATATTTCAAAGTTTCAATGTGACAAAATAATTAATGCAATAGATAAAAAGAAAATATTGCTTTAAAAATGTTAATTAAAGAATCAATTCTATTGCAATTTTATCTTTCAATCAAAGATATGACATCACTTGAATGCATCCAAAGTTTAACAAATTCAAGATATACGGCAATATACTTATTGTATACTTATTAACTATTCATAAAATAATCATACAAAAAAAAAAAAAAAACTAATCACAAACATTGAAAATGTAGAAACTATAAAGCATGACTTTGATTAAAATGTAATTCAGTAAACTACCATGTGCGTAGCAAAAATGTATCATAGAAGTTAACATGAAAATCATCATCAAGGGCTCAAAAGTGATTATCGTAAGCACCTACAAATGTATTAACAAGTGAAAAAACAAATCTTCGTTCCTTAAAATTCAAAATGTCCTCCTTTATTCTCAATTTCAGTCTCTCTACCAGGTCAAAAGGCTTTGCTCCATCTTTTGGCATACTCATCAAATATGGCCTTCCACTCCCACTCAAAAGGGGGCTTCAGCTCAACAGTATTTCTGTGGGGGGACAGTTTAGGTTTGGCCTCAATGGCTCCCCAAATCACATAGTCAAGTGGGATAGGATCTAGTGAGGAAAGAGGACACAATATCCAGGGCCAGAATTTGGCTAAATTATCCCTCCACTAATTTATTGGTCTTGTTAATCTGGTGGTTTTTACCGTTGATGTTATGTGTTTGCAATTTCGTCGGATGTAGTTCGTGAGCCCCATGTCTTTCACGGGATTCCTGATTGCTCAACCACAACCTTGTGCTTTTTTATGGGCTTAAACATCGAGATTTGAGGATTTGCATAAATAATAGTTCCCAAGGTACTCATGAACTCTTCTGGTCGGCTTATGTTGTGACCTTCCCTCACAGGTTTCCGTTTATAGCTACCATCAGCCTCAAACACCTTCTTTATCCTCCAGAAAGTGGCTTGTTCACTTCCATAATCTTGAACACCTCACAGTGGAGCAAATCAACGACGATATCCTGTAATTGACTTTGAATGACGTAAAAAGGAAGGTTTCAAGATTGTTCTATTAAATAATGTATGTTTCATTGCTGTACGTTAATATATTTGGAATCTATTTTTGGGAAGTTTTATTGTCTGATATATTTTTACTTACCCACAATGTATTATGGCGTATGTAGTGGGGTATAGAGAGGATGACTTCTATTTGCACATTAACCCGTTTATCATTTATCATTGTTTTCTTTTTGTTTATTGTATTTCTTTTTCAGAAGTATCTTTTATAATTAGTAATAACGTGTAGTTTGATGAATAAAGAGTATAAAAGAAATGTATAAGAATGGAACAATTATTAGTATTGGATCTGAGACTACATATCTGTTCATTAGACTGTCCTTTTTTTGGGTAATATTTCAGCATCCCCTGCACAAATACTTTTTCCACTGAGGACAATAAAAAAAAGACATTAAAAATGTTTGAGGTCCCTTGGATAGCGGGGTATTGGCTATTATAATTTTGAAAAAATGGGGGAGATTATATATAGTAAGAAAACAAAGTTTGTCTGTCTGTCCATATGAAAGTCTAAATATATACAAACAGTCACGGTGTGCATTGTATAAACGAGTCTATAAAATGTATATCATAAACATATTTTTATCAAAGAAATGAAGGTATATTCGTATTAATGAACTATTGCAGTTATGAGCGATTATAATCGAACGTGTATATAGGGACCATTGTATATATTGATCCTTGATATATAATGTATATGCTATACATATTTTTGATGGAAGAAATAACCTTATAGCCTTATCAATGGTATATTGTAGGCGTGTGTATGTAGCATCGAAATTGTACATAACAGTATTTTTGTTTGTTATTATTATTGCTCTATTATTTTTATCATTATTCCTATGCATTTAGAGTCTATGTTACGATTTGAATAAGATATAAACGCTGATATATAAAAACGAATTAATTATAACATGTTTTTGGTATTTAGTTTACGGAGATCATTGGTTTGTTTCTCTAATAATTGCTCTAGAGAATAAAGTAATCAGTCATCCCATCATTTTTTATCAAACTTTTTTTATTATTCTTTCATTCTTGAGGACAGATCACGTCTTATAAATTGATGTAAGTATTGAGTAGTTACGTCTGAGTTTGTTTATGAAAAATGGAGAGTAACTCTGATAATTTATTAGGAAGTTATCTTCTATATTATTGGAGCAAAATGTGCCTCTCTGTATAAAAGTAAGCCATTTTTGAGGGTAGATAATTGATCTAAGAAATAATAATATATCGAGTGTGCGCGTCATATTAATAAAAAAAAGATATATTATTTGTATAGTATTGTATAAAAACGGTATGTAAAAATCAATGAAATCTTGTAGGTGTTCAGTTCAGCTCCTAATAAAAAACAAAAACACAAGGAAATACGTTATATAAAAGAAATGAATGTGACTTATAGATGAGGTTTAGCAATTTTGATGACTTTTTTATAAGCAATTGAAGGCGGGCAAGGGACTTTCCCATTCCTCATGTTGTTCACACAAAGCAAAAAAAACCCGGAATAATCGCTTCCTGGTTGGGCTCAAAAGGTCCATCAATGCAAATCTTGTCATCTTTATGTCTGCTCATGCTCAGAAATGATCTATCAGTAGGAGGAAGGTGGCCAGGAACTTCTAAGACGAAATTGCCTTCTAGTTCTACATCAGGGGAAGGGGTCATCTTCTTACCACGAAGATCAAGGATATGAGGTTACAAAGAGGCAAATAATTTCACCAATTTGTAAATCAAAACCACGCATAATAAAGCTTTTCAGTGATAAGTCAAACTTCACATTGGACACTGCTTTCAACCCAAAGAATGAACGCTGGCTGCCAGAGGACAGAGGTAATATTCCTTCTATTATGAAAACTAAGTTCTCCTCCAATATAGTGTTGTTTGACTTCATTACCAGTGACAGTAATGCCATGACAGTTCACGTTTTTGTCAATGGTCTCGAGTTGACTTCCTGATTGTAATTTGACCTTTTTGAGAAGGTTGTGATGCCACGCTCGGAAGCAACGTACCTTCCAGATATAAAGATCATGTGGATTCAAGATTCAATACATTGTCATGTTCCTAAAACTGTCATGCATTAACTCAACAGTCAGTTTCGCGTCATTATCAATGCTAACAAGTGGCCTTCAAACAGCCCTGATCGTAACCCATGTGATATCTTCAAGGTATAAATGAAAAGAAGGGAATTCCAGCTTAACATCGAGGTATAAGTTGGCCGTTAGGACATATACATATGCCTTCTAAATTGGTTAATGAATTAAATCATAATTATGACAGCTTAAGAAAATAAAAAAGCTGCTCCACTTTCTAAATCTGATTTTATACACTTTTGATCTTGGATTGGGGAAGGGAATAATTTCATCGTCTGTTTTAGGTAAGTACATAAAAATGAAAATACAAACTTAAATTTGTTTCTTTATCATCAGCAATTATGCATAGTTCAATATATATTTTATCATTAATTAATATTTGAAAAATAACAACTGAGAACAATCTAATAAAACGAACTGTGAATGTTTTTTTCTGAAAAGAAGTTGTGTAATCTTCGTTGTATTTAATTTATTTTTTTGATCGAGTGAGGTCTTTATATCTATGATGGAGAGTAGGATAACTTATATGCTTGGTATAAGCCTCAAGGTGTCAGAATGGCTTATTGCTCTTACAATGATTTGAAAAAATGACTTCAAAGTGTAGGTGATAATAGCAAAAAGCAAAACTAATAGCAATAATATAGGGTGGATCTTATCTTGTGGTACCCATTTTAGTTTTTTCCATTTTTCAAAAGTAAAATATAAAGGATAGGCACAACTTTGGTGCGATATTTGAGCCCCATCTCAAATATAGTCCCTCAATACGAGGCCTTAATCATTTGTAGTCAGGCTCAAGCTTATCACACCCATTCTTGATGGAAGCCTCTAGAGACTTGACACTCCTATAAGAAGTAGCACAAACCCTTTCATTCAGACGCACATAGATAGAGTAGTCCAAGAAGTTCGTGTCTGGAGAGGATCGGAGGCAGATGTTGAGGTCCCGAAACTCCGGCAAGTTATCTCTCAGGAACGCCTGGTTATTTGTGTTGCGATGATATGGAGATCCTTTTTGAGCGAAAACAAAGTTCTCCCAGAACTTTTCTCATGCCTAAGGTAGCACTTTCTTATCCTGAAGTTTGATGTAAACATATGAATCGAGCCGTTTCTTCCTCTCCAAAAATATGATAGGGCAGACTCCACAACCCCCAAGACCATGGTTTTGGCTAGATTTTTTGTTCTGTTGGCACGTCTCACTGAAGTTGAGACTTTGTCTGGATGAGCAGTTGTGATGTAATAGCGGTTCTTCTTATTCACAGTGGCATCAATTGTGAAAAAATTTTCATCAGAAAAGAGAAAAACTTTGGCCAAATTATTGTTACCTTTGAGAAAATGCTTCATACTATTTCCAATTGTCTCAGGACGCTCTGTTCTGAGATTAGATGTATAGTTGTCCTCCTCAGCGATTTTGTACTAATGTCATTCTAGATTTCACAAAATATAATTTCTACCACTACATAAGATCGACCCTGTATATGCATGCAGATAAAAATGGACTCTTCTTCTAGGTCAGAACAAAATAATCGGGAGGTATATGGACTCAATGGACTTTTGTTTCTATCTTACACTTCATATTTTTATTGTATAAAGGGAACTTCTCCTCCCATCTTCTAATAACTCTTAAATCTTTGATAACCCGAGAAAACTCCCTTTTTTATTAACTTATTTTTATTAATTTTAAACAACTATGAATTTGGCCGATTTTATAAAGAAAAATAAAGAAAAAAAATGGATGTATACATAGATATATATGGAGGTACATATTAATAATTAACTTATTCTAGATTTAAACATTTATAGTTATAGTAAAGTTTGAATTAGTACGTGACTATTTAACTTTTTAATTACATGCTATATATTATAGAAGATATGATAAAAATATATGGTTCTTACATGAGAATTTAATATAAATTCCTGAATATTAATAAGAGTCTTGAAATTGAACGCCTATAGGTTAAATATATCTAGTTTATATTTCAAATAAATTAAACTATACATAATTGATACAGTTTTAATCATTTAACAGTTATGTACATATATTGGTCAATTTGTAAAAATTATGATATCGACTATTGTTGTTATGATACAAATAGGGATCTATATAGTTGTAAAAAATATGATCTTAGACAAGTACCAACCTTTTTGTATTTAGTTACAAATTGAACAGACTTTCAAATTGTAGCAACACAACAATTGTTGATTATAAGGGTAAGTCCTTGTTGAACTAACTAAGAGTATAATTAAGGTTTGACATTCATTTCCATCCTCTCAATATTGATTACTGCTAATCTAATATAACTTAATGACAGCTAAGCTCATCTCCTTTCAAATTGTGAGGGTGATTGTATACATTTTCGGTTTCTTTTTTTTTACGTAACAATAATATTTACGATTTACAACCCTACGGTAATTGTTAGAGTTGTATAAAATATGACCTAAAGGCGTGTGAGATATTTTTATAGTTTCCAATCTCAAATAATTTTTTTATTTTTCAAAATCTATTATCTTTATTATTTAATCATTGAAGACTGAACATGAAAAGTAACAATGAGGGCTTGTTCGGTAATTATAAAATTTATTCTGACAAAAACAAAATATTTTAAATAATATTATCAAACTTGACTCGGAGTAGAATTGCAGATCGACGTCGAAGTCATTCAGCCTATATTTCCTAGCTATATCCGGAGTGAGATTTGTAATTATTTCCTTTCTCTAACAGTTGCTTGCAGCTGATCGAATACAACGCCAACACAGCTAAGCTGCATTCTTTCCAAGCATTCTTCAATTTATCAGGATTACTGCGTTAATTTTTGGTTTCTTTTATTTTTATATACTGACAGGCAGAGCATTAGTCTCCTCAAGAAATCCTGACATTGATTATTTCCATAAGTTTTAGAAGTGTGTTATGTTGCTTCGTGATGAAGTTTGAGATAAAGTATTGACTTGAGATTTGGTTTTGTAAGTACAATAACTCTTACGTTCTTTGTGTTTGAATAATAAAGTTGTGTATTAAAATCATCAAAATATCTTTTTAAAAAAATGTAAATTTCTGGATCGGTGATAATGGTGGTGAAAGCTCCATTGGTAATGAAAACCTTCAGTCTTTCGCCTCTGAAATCTAAGCCCAGAACGTTGCTGATACTTAAAAAAACAACACTTGTTATAGTTTTGCTGTCGACGTTGGTAACATTTTCCAAATTAATGAACCCCCAGCTCTTCAAAAAATTAGCTCTTATTTACGACTAAAGACTGTCGTCTCAATCAGTTCAGTCTCAGTCTGGTCCAGTTTTGTCCTGCATAATGGACCAACCATCACTGTAGTCATGGACCGATGTCGCGTGTCAGTAGTTTTGTCCAATGCAAGAAATATATCATTCCCCTCAATTTCTTTAATATCTTGGTTAACACTACTTTACTTTGATACTCTATTGACTTGGTGATGGAGAAGCGAGAGAGAATTAATTTTCCAGTGCAAATTTCTATAAGCTTAACAAAATTTGGATGATTAACAATACGGAGTGCAATATTGCAGGATACATGCATTTTGGTTATATCATCCGTAAAATTGGAATTAATTATATGACTTGTATACATTTCCAAATTCCTTTCGTGAATTTGGGTTTTACTGTTTTGTTCTATATACACATCTTCTGGACTATAGTTCAAAAATTAAAAAGTTGGCATGCCAAAAATCTAGAATCCTCGTCGTAACTCCACATATTTTACGTAAAATATCAACGATCAAATAATATTTATCAATTAATTTACTCTTTGAAAGCTATTATATAAATCTTGAATAATTTTCAAATACAATATTGTTAAATAATTTAACATTTATTTTTATTCTAAACAAATTATACTTTCTTCAATAGAGCGTTTTTGGGGAAGCTCTTTTAAAAAAAATAAAGTTCATATTTTCAGCTAAGCAATGAGATACTTTTAAACTTTTTGAATATATTCGTCTTGAATCTATTAGCCTCTGAATAAAAAGCACCTACTTTCAGCTTTAAACAATCATAACTTGAGTTATAAGGGTGATATAGACATTTAAAAAATGGTTCTAGAATTGTGTAACATTCGGCTTTAAAATATATTTACATAATTTATCCCTATCTTCAACACCAAGGGCAACTTTGACAGCTTTGAACCTTAAAAAAACCAAAAATAATAAAAAATGTATGACTTTTTCTGAAGGCCACGAGGCTTTGAAAGAAAAAATAAGGCCAAATTTGGAATCAAAGGATCAAACTCTATTAAACTAAGCATATACTGTTTTTGTACCATAAAAAAAGTGTGTTTTTGTTGGACAGTGTTATAATATCCTTTCTTGATGAAATTTTTAAGCTCTGGTATCTATCAATAAATAATTGCACACCTTTACAAAATACTCTCTCAACATTAGTTGAGGACAGCAGTGCATAAATCATATCTGTGCTTGATGAGATCTAATGACAGTTCTCCCCAATATCTTAAATAACAATGATTAAATTGATAGAATTCAGATTATCACATGCCAATAAGATAATATTAAGTACGAATGGGTAGTGGCTCCAAACAGAGTGTCTAGAGGCAAGTTCAAGTGTGCCATATGTTTTAAGACTACCACTTATTCTTTGCCGACAGATCATGTTTTTTTTTTTTTTTTTTTTTTTTTGCATCAATAGCAGTAATCACTTGACGACATTATTTTGAATGAATATTGATCAAGTGCTATTTGGCAATCCATTTGGTTTATAGGTTTGGTAGCCCATCTAACACGGATGAAGAGGAGGGTTAGTTGTATAGGGGAGGTGTAGCTCTACTAGAACAAAAATTATGAACTTTTTCGTAATTTGATAGCCAATACAGTTTTAAGTCCCATAGTAAGGATCTATGATTCAACCCCACTTTTACCACAAATTGAAACGATGAAAAAGTTGTGGTAAACATAATTGCACGACAAAAGTATAGCTATATTATTTTGTTCAAAGTCTTTGAAAGTGATAAATTTTCTTTCTTTTGACAATATTTTTGACGAACCCATATACCAGGGCAATTTATGAAATGAAATTGGCTAAGTATTCATAAATTATACATCTAATATTTCCTAGGTGTTTGAAGATATAAGGATAAAAATTTACTCTATATGAAATTTATTACATATTAGGTGCAAGTCATGAAAAACATATACAATAAAGTTATATATTTGTGTATCTTCTATTGGAATGTTACAAATAAATTTTATGAAATTATTTATGGAGTGTTTTATCGCGTAAAACTTTTATTTGGAAAGCATTTAAACAGGGCGTCTTTATAGACAAAGCATCAAAATTGGCAACTCATTCCACGTCTAGGGTACACTCCCTCACGGAATTTTGATGATTTTTGGTGAGTTGACTTTTCTATATTACATATTACTATATTAAGTATAAATATAATATACAGTTTTTTATATTGTATTATAATGATTTTTTTTTTTGCAAGATTTATGCAATATGCTGAATTATATTTTCATTGGGTGAATAAATCATCGATATTTTTAAGAAAAGTTCCAAGGACCGGTCCTAAGGCTGGATTGGACTGAATAAATAAGGACTGTCAAAACATTATTTACAACCCATTCTTTAAAATTATAATTTGCTTTCACTTTTGTATTTTCATCAGTTAAATAAATAGGAAATTAAAATCATTTATTATATAAATTGCTTATGTTTATAAATAACATATGTAACATAAAAAGCTAATATGATTTCTAATTTACAAATAATTGCTCAAAAAAACATTATGACAATGACAAATGAGGAGTCAAAATTGTTATAAATCAAAATCATTACAAGTCCAATTAGTAATATACACAAAGTGTGCTCTCTTGTAATAGGGCATTAGCGAATTTAAAAAAATATTATCCACAAAGTGGTATTACAGTCTCTAGCTTGGGAGTGCAACATACATTTTCAAATTGGCTTCTATGTGAGTAACATACCCCTATAATTTTTTCAAAATAATATTTTCAATTTTGAGAGTTATATTATTTTGCCGTGAGCATACGCCACTCTCGATCGTTTTGTTAACAAATTTAGTATATGTAAAAAATGACCATTCGTGCTTATTTATTGATGTAATTGTATATTAAACCCGTTTGATTTTCAACTTTTTTGAATTTGATTGCAGATAGTGCGGAACTATTGCCTTGGGAGTGATACTAATTTCATTTTTCCACAATTTCATTTCAGGTAGCACATTTTGTTCAAAGTTTTTGGGAAATTAATAATATTTATTTATTTTGAATATATTTTCGATTAACCCATATAACAAAAAAATTTATAAACTTATACAAAGTCAATATATAATATTTATTTCTAAATAGTTATTTTTCTAAAACAGATATTTCTTCTGCAAAAAAAGAAAAATCAATACCAGGGCCATTCTACGTTAAGTGTACGCACTTTTTTTTGCAATTTACAGCATGATCATCACCGATTTGGATGATTTTGGGTGAGCTAGCTATTTATATGAAATAAAAGAGAGTGAAATATTAGGTTTTTGTCACTCACCTGGGCTGTTCAAGGCCCGGTCAAAGTTGGGTGTAATGTGTTGGACTTGTGTTGTTTAGAGGTACATAATTCACCTCTTTGTGTGTCAATTTAAAAAATGCCTCAAAAGATACAAATGAAAACAAACGTTATCTTATATTCAATCATAATCTTACTTTAATCAAAATAAAAGATTGGCGCTTTGGCGCGGCCTTCAAAATGGCGCCCTTCCAAACAGCAAACCAATTTTCTTAGAATATGTTTGAATATATGTTTTCAAACATATTTTCAGAGTCGTATCTTATTGGGATCACTTCCAACAGGAGTATTAATTTGATAATGTAAAACCACTTTTATAGTATATTAGTATTAATGTTCTTTATTTAAACTTGTATTTTATATAATATGTATATTTTGGTTCACTAATAAAATAAGTTAGAATTCTTATATAAGTATAATTTAATTGAAAATTTAAATATTTGATAAAATAAAAGTATGATTGAGTCTATAAGTTAGAATTTATGACAAAGAAATTACTTACTTATTTAAATCCCCACATAATTTTATTATATATTGAATAATTTCAATATCGAAATGTAGTTTTGCACTTCAATTGATACGTGTATTTTTGAAGAAAACTATGAAATCAGACATACTCTAAAGCTGATATAACCAGCTAATAAAATGGCATTTGCAAATAAATAGGACTTTTGTAAGTCATTATTGTGAAGATCTTTTAAAAGCACACAAAAAGAAGTATTAGGGAACAAATATTCAGAATGTTTCAAAGCCCCTTTTAGTTAAGTTTTCTTTGTTATTAGAGGCAGGTATTCAACAGAAATCAGTATTTCTCCAATAACATACTTATTTACTGATTATTAAATTTTAGAGAATAATATTGAAACAGATACATTATCTCAGTTACGGACACTTTTAAGGGAACGTGAATTTGAGCAATTAGTGGCGTATGAATAAAAAAATATGCATTATCGATTCAATTCAAATGATTGTTAGTTGATTTTCAAAATTAGAAAAAACTTGAGGTCACTTCCTTTTATTTTATCTCACAGCCTTTTTGCCAAATAGAAACTGTGTAATCATATACTACCAGACAGCAAAATATGGACACCAGTGTCAGTGAGCAATGTGTAGCCATGATGGCATAGGGGGGGTAATGTTATCGAACTGTATCCCTATTTATATGTATAAGTAATGTTTATTATAAATATGATAAAAAATGGTGTCATTAAGTTTTTATCTGATGTTTTATAAACAATTCCAAATTTTCCACGTAATTCTGCAACAACTGGTAGGAAAGAATTACTATATTTTTGATTCTCAACTCCACTTTGAGTCAAACAAGCGTGTACGGATAGTTCACCGCGCTCTTTCTTCTACCGGAAAGTGCATCTCCCTCTTTTTAACCCAAGGCAAGTTCATCCCAGGACATGTTTATCCCAAAGCATGTTCATCGCAATGCAAGTTCATCCCCAAAAATACATATATTTTGAATATATCTTAATAAAAAAAAAGTCAACTTTGATGTAGTATTTTATCTTTATTTTAATACAAAAAGTTTAATTTTTCAGTCACATATTCATAATCTTAGTAAAGAAGTTCCTAATTGAAATAGGAACTTAAATTTCTTAAGCTTAAAGAAAAAAATAATTTACCCTTAACTACCAATCGCAAAAAAAATTGCTACATAACTTTATTTTCTTTTTCTTCTAAATTGAATATAGATATATTACTAATGTACAATACAACGCACTCATTTTACCTTCTCTAATAATTATAATAAATATAAATTTAGATTATATGAAAATGTGTTAGATATGAGCTTGTCTTGGGATGAATTTTCTTCGGGATAAACTTATCTTTGGATGAACTTTTCCTCGCAGTGAACTTGCTTGGCAATGAGTTTGCTTTGAGATTAACTTTTCTCTAGATGAACTTGTTTTGGGATGAACTTTCCTCGGGGGTCAAAGAGGGAGGGGAAATTTCCGGGTGTGTAAAGAGCACGCTGAATTTTCCTGTAAATTCGAACAAGGACTTACACTTATAACTAGAGATGAAAATCATGTGTAATTTGAGTATTTGATAAAAACAAAACAGCCGAAAATCAACATGATAACCCTGACAATTTAACTATTATTTTGGAGAGACGCAGCATAGCTGTCATGACTTTCCATTAGATTATCTATAATCAACTGTGATAAGTTAGGGTAGGAGGAGATAATACATATGACATGGGCAATGACAAGAGTTACTCCGTTTTCGATTCTCAATTCTACTTTGAGTATAAGGCTTATAATTATAACTTCGCAATTGATCGTTGAGGCTATGTACCTTCTTTTATGAGCACACAGGAATATTCAATCAGATTATGAATATAATTAAATGTAGTAGAAAAGGAAGTTCACTACTACGGAATTAAATAATGATGACAAAGGCTGAGGAAAAGAAAATTCCTTCTTGAGATTACAAACCCCCAAAAACAAAAGCGGGTAAACTCAAAAATACACACGATTTTCATCATTATTATATAATATTAACTATTCATAGCTCACCAACAAATAATCAACGTTACTTCTCTGTCATTCATGTGGATACTTTATATCTAGATGTTCTCTCCTCAATAACTAATTAAAAATAACGCTTACAACTTTGAAGGAAAAAAATGTTCAGGCTCCCAACAATAACAACAACATAACTGGCATACTAATAATGATGAGTATGTAGAAAACATATGCATTATGTAAGTGCAGTAACAATTAAGGTACAAGCTCCTTTACATATATCTTTTTGATATTGGGCTAGTTGCATGCTGCTGATAGTACAGGAAAGCAACTTCCGGTTTGATTTTTTAGTTATTTATAATAGTTATTCCATTGCTTTGTCCAACAAGCTTCTTCTAGGAACGAATTTTTACTCGTATGCTAAGGTATTACTGTAAAACCAGTGTATTAGAGGAGTAGCCATTGGCAGTGTTTACTCCGGTCCTGAGCTCAATTACAAGAAAATAGTGCTTTTCCATTACTTTTCACACAATTCAGATTTATGTAACTAATTAGGAAGTTCCTCGTGCTCCTCTCTTACACAAAAACTACCAACTAGTTCAAAAATATAATCACTATGTTGTAACTAAACATCTTGCTTCAAAATGGGAAGGAAATGTCCGAGGATGAATTTCCTTCTGGGAATAAAGTTACTAGGAATGTATTTACCAATCACCCCAAATTACATCTCCATTAGTCAACATCTTTTTTATAATAGAGTTAAGGAACTGAGTACCAAAAACGAAACTCCTAAAATAAAACGTATTTAATTACATGATAAACAGTTGTGCGATTATATTAATTTCTTCATTTAAATTGTGTATCATTTTTTTTTACTATTCCCTGCATTTTGCAATATCAATTAAAATACTTCCATGAAAATAATACCGATACACTTTTTCTACAAAGATACAGAGTGTGCCTCTAGAAGAGATTTTCTCTTCCTTTTTTTAGTAAGTACCACTTGTCAAATATTTATTTAAGCCAAATACCACCTGACCAGCACAAAACATTTTTCGATTAATTGACAGGGGTTTCCGCAGGATTGGATTTTTTTTTTTTTTGGGAGTGCTTGGTTTAGGATTTTTTTGATTAAAAATCCAAAAATCATTCTTTTTGAAAGAAAATTCAAAATATTAAAATTTTACAAAAAAAAAATAACATATAACTATTCTTAAATAATTTCAAATATTTATATATATTCTTAAAAAAACTCTAAAATTGATATCTATTAAAAAAAAGTAAGTTTAAAAAAAAATCTAATGCTGTGCATAAAAAATTAAGTTTTTTTCCATAAAATATCAAATATTAAATTTCTTGAAGAAAAATTTAAAAATCCATAGCTTTTTACAGAAAATTAAAATAAAGGTTTTGAAAACAAAAATCAAATATTAAATTTTTTAGTGAAATACAAAATTCCTAAATTCGTGGACACCCCTAGTTCATGTACCACACGTAAAATATTCTTTTAAAATCTCAAGTACCCCTTGGAGTTTCTTCAAGTACCCTAATGGGTACGTGTACCCCCATTTGAGAACATTTGCTTTAGAAAACCTAACTGAAAATGTTGCGAGCTATTACGCATTACACATTGTTACAAAAAGAAGTGGAAGGAAATATGACTTGATGTGACATGTACATTTATATTGTATGTAGTCAACATGTATGTTGCACTAATGATGGCATAAAATACACTTACATAACATTTCATAAGCTGCATGTATAAGAGCAAGGACGGTACTCTAAACTCACGGTTCGGTACGAATCGTGTTACATCCTTCACGGTACGCGGTTCTGTACGGTATAATAATGGGTTTTTAAATATAATTAATCTTGTTTTTCATTTTTTTTTTTGATATTTTATTCTTTAATAATTTATTTTCTGTACAAATATATTATTCTTCAATATACAAAACTTTTCTAAAAACAAAGATTGATATAAAATATACACAGATTATTTTTATTCATGAATTTTTTAATTTTTTTTTGAGAATATATAAGCTTGTCTACATTTTTCGTAAATAAAAAAGATCGATTAGCAGTCCCAGTATCCCCAGCTATCGAAAAAACTATTTCGATTGATACAAATGTACCTGTAGTTGTTAGGTATTCGGGAATTTATTAAAATTATCTCTCCACCATACCACTGAGTTTTCATCCACTGAGACGTATTTTTTCATTTTGTGAGTTATTATTTCTTTTTTATAAGCAAATGCAGAAATTATTTCTTATATAAATGGATGCTTATGGAATAAAATCTTACCTCACTATCTCATTCTATTAATAATAATTTAAAAAATAAGTAAAATTATATAACATCCAAATATTTAATGTATTATTATATACATACGTACCTTACCGAGAGTAAACATGTACTGAACGGAACCGCAGTACAGTCTTTTACCGTACGAGCCCTAGTATGTTTATTATAAGGTTTTTTTCCGGATTGTTTGTATATATTACAATATATAACCATCCAAACAAAAACAATAATATATCGAAATATTATGCGTCAAAGCAAAATAGTATTATATATGAAAAAACAAAACAAAGTAATATCATATTTCTCAATTTAGTTTTTGATACAACGCTACCAAAACATTTATTTAAAAGCTTGAATATTGATATATGTATGTATGTACGGACATTCGTTCGTACCTAAATATACTTATATCAGGCTCGAAAGAAAATATAAGATAACATTTATAGAATCCAATTTCATGGACGGACAAGCATATTTTTGTAAAAAAATATATGTATAACAATAAAAAATAATACATAGTCATTTATAGATATATATAAATAAATATTGAATTCGGATGATGCAACAATCATACAATAAAATAAAGATCCCCCCCATCTTTAATCTTCCTTGTGCAATCTGAATAAATGATACATCTATAAAAACTGTGAAGAGAGTAAAATATTTCATAATTATTACAACTACTTGACGACATTGGCCCTTTTCTTTTTGAGAGTATATAGAGCATTTTCACTGACGTCATCAATTGCATCATTTTTTCTTATTTCTTTATTACCACGCTGTAAAAGCCAAATTTATTAACGTACAATACACATTATAAATTAAAACCAATAATTAAATCATCCAGCAATACTTCAGCTAATAAAAATGTTTATAGGATCACTATTAAAAAACTATAACGAAATAAAAGAAAATTAAATAAACAAATTTCAACACTTTATTTCTTTATATATATTTAACCATCATCATGGAAACTGTCCATAATTGAAATTGATCTTTGAAGCATTTTCTCCATCCCTTGATATATTACCTTAGTCCTTGCCGCTTTCATGACTGACTGTATTTTTGCTATCAAGGCTTCTATTTTGAATTTTTAGGGGTACATTAACGCCATTGACACTACCAATCACCCTTCGTGATTTTGCAGTTTCACTTTTTTATGTACTATCTCTCTACTATGTTAATTAATTGCCCTACCAACGGACATAAGAAGAAGAGGTGTTCTGAATTTTCAATTGCCAAGACATAGGATGTTCAGTATTTATCCTCCAGGATTAAAATATATTTAAGATTTATCGATAAGTCCTTCATCATTCAGTAAAGACGTAAACCCTTTATTTGACACACCTGCCTTGTCACAGCCTTGTGGATATGAAGAAAATATTAGATTTTGTCATTGGAATTACTAGTTCAATCTTTTTTTCTTCTTCCGGTATTATCCTTTTAATTGTCGTTTTTAGTTTTAAAAATCCTCGCCAATACTATAACATACGATAGAAAATGCATCATTTGTATTTGGTTTATCAATTAAAGTCGATTTTGGATTAAAAAATTAAGTTTGCACTGGATAGGGAATACGTTTTGGAAGGGGGCAAAACAATGGAAAAAGTTGGAGAAATACTGGTTTATATTGGATCAATTCTTAAAAGAAGGATACTGATTAATAATACAATAATTTATTCACTATTAAACTTGATTATTTCAGTGATACCATGCAATGTATGCTAAAAAAAGGAGATACCATAAAAATTATATGATATATTGATATTTCAATCCTGGACCGCCAGTAAAATTTTTTTCCCATCCATCTGAAGTTTGGTATGTATGTTTATTTTATCTATAATATTGAAATATATTTAGCCATATTCGATTTTCTAACTTTTGGTTTTCACTGAATGAACTTTAAAAAAATATTGAAATTAAGTGAAAAGTTAAATTATATATGATGAATAAATTCCCTTACACGATGGGGGAGAGTGGAATTAAAAGATAATTTAAAAAGAAACTCAATGCCCCTCTCACATTTTTTTAATAAAGTGATTATAACTTATCTTTCAATTTTCACAAGGTAAAGTAGAAATTAATGAAAGAATTGCATAATTTATAAGGTTGTTCAATATAAAAATTGAATCTACCCTTTCCTTTGTGTTCTTGGTGACTTTGGAAAGCCACTCTTTTTGGGTTTCATCACGGCTAATAGTCTATACCCGATATAGTTTAACAATCTAATTTTGATAAAAACCAATGCCGAATGAAAGGCGAGTAAAACAAATTATAATTTTACAATATAATCTTCTTTGGTGTCAATCATGTCCTTAACTTGAAATTGGAAACAGGAATAGTTCTTCCGGTGGAGGTCCAGTGAGCTTGGAGGCTAAACACTTGTTCAAACAAAGTAAAAAAAACCTTCTATAATCAGGATAAGAACAATCAGTGTAAAGATTTGAAATATATATAATGTTCAACTCTTGGCTTTTTTTTCCCACCCATACGCATTACATCAGTCAAAAATCATAAAAGTTTGAAATCCAAAACAGAAAACATACAATGTCCAAATAATAGTTATATAATACAAATAAGTATATTTAAGAATTTGAAATATTCCATGGTTAATAGAAATACAAGGCTATACCATTGTACGTGTATGACTGATGCTTGACTTCCACCGCGCTTTTCATATTGACTTCATAGTAGATGAGTGGTGGCGTGTTTTGTCAAAATCTGTTTTTTCTGCACTGTAGTCCGTAGGGTACATTAAATTGAAAATTATAGCAATAGTGACGTCATAAACTATGAATGGTTGTGTGTTTTGTCCAAATCTGCCTGTCTTACCTAGCAGTCGGTACAATACATCAGATTAAAAGTTCTAGCAAGCCCAATTACAAAATGGTCTAACCTGGTATTTCTATTAATCTTGAAATATTATAATTTTAATTACAATAATGAAGGAGAAAAAGAAAAAAAGAGAAACAGGTAGTTAACTAATTTTAAGATCAAGAAGTGAACAAGATACATGGAATAGAAAGTATGTTTTTCAGAACTGTCCAGGCGTATCAAGGGAGTCCCCCCCCCCGTTAGGACTTATGATGTCATTGTAATGTGAAATTGCGATTGACCATTAAGAAAAAGGGATCAAATAATTTTTTTTCTCCCCAAACTTTCTTTATTAGGTGTGTATAGATTATTAAATTTTATTTCATTAGTCTAATTGTTGCTCAATGTCTTTATAGAATAAATCTCCTTATAAAAACTTGCCAAAAAACATTCAAATTATAATCATAATTCATTTTATATATTTATAAAATATATTTTATTTAGTAACTAAAGAAACTCTTTTTCAGAAGGTTTAATATGATTTTTAATAAATAAATAAACATTTTCGAAAAACTATAAACTATGTGATAACTTTTTTAATTTTCTTGCGATTTTTAACATTAATTTATACTTTCAACTCCTAAAACTTTTAATGAATGTCTTTCATCGAGCATACTTTTTATTAACCTCAACAAGAAAGTATGGAGCTGACGTTCGTAGTACAGATATCAAGGATTGAATAACTAAAGGCTGGCTTGATATGTCCGGACAATGAAAGGTCTCAAAGATTGTCTCCAACTTTCTTCTTTGTTTTTAAAAAGGACTCTGATTGCTTAGTTAGGCCTCCTCTTGACAAGGTTGATATACATGGAGTATAATCGGAATCTGTACTTCAGTACTCCCATGTCTTGCATCCAAATTCAGGATATTTAAATTAAAAATTCAAGGTCAAATATCTGAAAATGTACCCGAGACCTTGAATTCTACAGTCCAGGGTAGAAGAGGAGGAAAATGTTGATGCTTCATATTAAAAAAAAATCTGTGTGTATAGCTTATTCATTTGCTAATAAAGAAGGATCCTCATATTCCTCTTAATAAATCCTTGACTCGTTCGCCTCAGGCTCCATATCATTCATTAGAAAACTAAGGAAATTATTTGACTCATTTCCATTCAATGTCTTCCTTTGTTTGTCAAATCAGCATGAAATCCGGTTGTCTAATTCTTACAGTTATAGATAATCATAATTCATTATGTTTGTTTTTTGTGTATTTTCATGTTGTACTTTAATTATCAATCAAGGTAAAAAGTAATATACATATATATATATTAATTTTATAATTAACTATGCTCTATTTCTGTAAATGTTTTATTTATTTATCTTACATATGTTATTATAGGTATTTACTTTATGCTAACAAACTGTAATAAAGAGTACAGCAAATGCTTGAATATAACAAATGACAGTTTTTACATTTTTTCTCCTGTTGTTAGAGGTTTAATCTTACCATGTACCATGTTTCCTCTTACCTGTATCATATCTCCTCCTGGTTTATCAAGTATCTTACTTGTGGGTTGTTTCAAAAACACTAATAAATAGCTATTAATTATTGAACGGCATCAAAAATAATTTGGAATTATTTGTCGTAGTCATGTTGCTGGGCGTTGAATTATCTTTTAAATCGTGAAACTTATGATATTTAAAAAAAACAACTTGATTTTTTGTAAAATATATTCTCACTCTCTCCTAAATACTAGAAGCCGAAAGATAATAAAAAGTTGTGAACTGCGTGCTAACACATTTAATTCATAGTGATTTGGATAGATCTTTCGTGCAAATGAAATCCGCTTCCAGCCATCTTTTCCGTTCCTAAGAATTCCTATTTTTTCCATTTGTATATCGAATAAGTCTTCTGATCCTCTCTTCAACTTCAAGTCAAAGGGATCTCGCCTTTTAGTCTTTGTTCCTCACTCGGTTGATATAATCTCCTTTAATGGAAAAATCCTGCAAATTGCAAAAGTGCTTCACATCCAGGTCTATGATAGTCACTGATGACCTCGTTGATAATTGCCTCTATGCTCAAGAATACGTAAATTCCTTCAGATCTTTCACGAGATCATTGTATAATTCTACATATAAGAACTATGGAGGTCCATAAAACGGCAGAATAATCGACTGAAAGATCCAGTGAGGAACAAGGAGAGTTCAAATCCACCATCCACTACTCCTTAATTAAAGTTCTTGAGTCCTCTTCTGCTCAAGTCAACTCTGCTTCGTCTCATAGTCTAATAAAATTGTTTCATTGATAAGTGTCCTTGATGCCTATAACGCTGAAATAGATGGTCTATATGGATAACTATAGAACTCAGTTAATTTAATCTTCATCCCTGATGAGGGATATCTTTATTACTTGTGAGTCCCTTTTGTGATTGGGAAACAAATGGATTATTTGAGACTTTAAAGATTATGTGCTTCTCGTTTCACGATAGTTTATTCTATTTTGCTGTTGTATATACATAGTTATTGGGAAATTTTAAGTCAGTATATGTTAAAGATATAAGTGACTTCTTAACTTTTGTAGATTTTATTAGAATATAAGAACGTCGTAACAATTTCCAAAGTTATTGACTCACGAATCAAAACGCTAAGTTGTCTTATTCAAGGTATCATATTAGGTTATTTTACCAAGATAATTACACTGAACTTTATATTAAATAAATATGAGAAATTAGGATCTTATTGTTAGTTTATTAGTTAGATCATTTCATATTTAGTGAAAATATCCACTTATTCTTAATATATTATTGATTTCTTTGCTACACTGATGGTTATATATATTTGGAAAGGTATGTTCTGAATTATTTTTTATTTATTTAAAACAACTTCTAATCTTTAAAAAAAATAATTATTAACGTAATTGTCGTTGGGTAAAAATTTACTCTAATAGAATTGTCTAATAAGAAAATGAAATATTATTATGTGAATTATATTATAATGCATTAATACAATTAGTTTAATAAATTTGAATTTCCTCCTCCATTGCCTCCCTATGACGTCATCAAAATAACCAGTATAATGGAAAATATAAGCAAAGAAATCTCTTATCGACATATCTTATACCTTTTCGTACATAGGAAGAACATTGGTAAGAGTTACTCCGATGGATTTTGTTAATTCAAATCTGATTCCAACGAGGACTCACACATATAACTCCCCAATAAATCTGCAGTGTAACTTAGCCTCTTTCATAAGCATACGCAAATGTTCAATCCAACTCCGTGTATATCAATTGCATATAGGTATAAACATAGTATTAACTATTAGTACAAACCCATTATCTTACTTTAAATTTATAAAGCATGAAAATATTGCCAAATGTAAAACTAATATGAAAACAAACCAACGTGGATCATTGGTGTTTTGTAGTATGATGGTAATCCTTTGAATAAAGGCATCGGGAGAGTTGATCCTATGGATCATCAAACTGCTGTTTATCTATTGAATTCAAAGTCATTGACACGTTTTATTTAATATTTTCATTAATATAATTAATAATGCAAGGGTTAATTGCTATATCGTAAAATTTTTAAATATTATAAATTATTTCTTCTTAATTGCAATATTGTAATTGCCAAGAATCGGGTTCAATGATATGAAGAACACCCAAAAATAACTACCCTTATCCCTGAGATCAACAAAATTATAAACACGTTTTATTAATTTATATTCACCATTGTTTGATAAAAACATAAATGAAATTGTTAACTGTATTAGTAAAAAATATATCTTATGTTAATTTGACAGTTTATAATTTTCCTTAATTTATGTTAAAATAAAAAAAGGTTTCTATATTATGCACTTGTTACACTTCTCATTGTACCTACATGTTCAATATTCATTTTTCCATTGCAGAGAGTATAATTTGTTTAAAATAAAATATATGTAAAAAGAATTAATGTAAGTATATTTCAAAATATTTTAATATTTTATATTTATACAATATCTTTTTAATGGTATGTAAATTGCTATGTATTCAATAATCGCTGATAATTGATATAAAAATATATTGAGTTCATAAGATTCTCTTGGGTTTTTGACATGGCATTTTTAGATCAATCTGATATTGGAGTTTTGGTCTGGTTGTATTATGTCAGTAATATCTCGACATTCTATTTCTGCATTAAAGATATGTCCTTCTTTATCTTTTAACTCTGTCGTGAGAGGGAAACATATTCTTTCACCCAGAAGGCTGATTGATTGATGTTTCATTTGAATTATTTCCAGTTTATAGGAGGTTTCACAGGAGACAGATCTAACATCCATTAGATTGATACCTAAAGTATCCCTTGCAATGAGAGCAACGTTTTCCAAATTCATCTGTTGGAAGATTATTCTTCCACAACTATTTGAATCACTAAGAAATAGTGAGAATTTAATCCAATCACTCTCAGAATTTTTGATGATGTCTATTCCCTTACCCTTAAATGACTAAGAGACAAGTAAATGTGAGGAGTTGTTTTCTTTTATTAATCTTTTTTTTCCTCAAACAATATCAGAGTAAGAACCCTTCTTCTTTATAGTTGTGGGAGTATCACAAGGTGACCTTGATGCAACGTCTTCATTTAATGTTACATTATTCTTTGTGTTAAGCTCTCCTCCTTGATCCTCGGAGTCCAGATTTCCTCTCGTCTAATACTGGCGTCGTATGGATTATTTGTAGCACTAGAGTTCTATATCCTCTGCCTGGAGCTTCCTCTCTCTGCCGATTTCTGGCTTTAGTCTTATTCAACACTCAACATGACCAATACCAAGGAGTACAGTGAGGACACCCGCCGGCTTGTTGTAAATTGCAATGATCAAGGTGACAGCTATTTATACATTTCTATTCCAAAATGCTCTGTCCAAGACATCATCAATAAATTTAAAAGAACTGGCCATGTCAAGAATCTTCCTTGATATGGTAGGAATCCATAGCAGAGCACAACACAAGTGAGATATACAGTCCAACAGGTTGCCAATAATCCAATAGCAACTCTCAAATCCCTCCAGCAGGGGTTGAAAGCAACATGAACTTTGGTTAGACGATCAACTGTCAAAAGGGCTTTGCACAAGACAGGGTTCTGGGGTTGTGTGCCAATAAAGACTCCACTCTTCAAGAGTAGGTAAAGGGCAATGGCCGCAAAATGATGAACTCAACTTTTGGCGCACTGTGCTCTTGTCAGATGAGACACAGGTGGAGCTGTTTTGACACAACCAGCATTGTTACAATTCGTGACAGAAGGCCAACTATTCAACCCCAAGTACACTATTCAAACAGTGAAACACAGTGGTGGAAGGGAAGTATCCTAATTTGGGCTTGTTTTGCTACCAATGGAACTGAAAATTTCAAAAAATTGATGACACCATGTCCAAGGAAGATTGCATCGAGATTCTTGACATACCTCTGCATCAATCAACAAAGATGTTTAATCTTGGAAGACATTGGTGGCTCAAGCAAGACAACGACTCAAAGAAAACATATAAAACAGTTCCTGAATAGCTCAATAAGCATAAGTTTAGGATCAGAGACTGGCCAGCCCAGAATCCTGATCTTAATCCTATTGAGAATCTATGGAGTACATTGAAAAAAAAAAACAGTTTGGAAAAGACATCCAACAAATCTCGATGACATTTGGACATTCTGTAAAGAAGAGTTGGTCCAAAATCTATCTCAGTGTTTGCCTCAATTTTGTAAGGACTTATTCCAAACTTATTTAATAATTTCAGAAAACCAGAGGCCATGTTACAAAGTATTAAGTCATTTTGCTCTTTGGGTGTGAATACTTATGGTACGCCAAAAAGGATATTTTGTCAATTTAATGCAAGAAACATACTCTCCTCTTCAAGTTCTTTGAATCTTTCTTTATCTTGGATAATACTTTTATACTTTGAGACTCCCTTGACTTGGTAATGGAGAACCGAGAGGGATTTACTTTTCCAGACAAAATTTTCATAAACTTAACAAAATTTGGATGATTAACAATACGGAGTGGAATATTACAGAAAATAAGGATATTGGTTATATATCACTAATAAAATTGGAATGTTCACATTTGGAATTAATTGTATGACTTCTATACAATACTAAATTCCTTTCGTCAATTCGATTTTGAATGTGTCATTCTAGTTTGAACGTCTTCAGGACTATACTTCCATAATTACAAAGACGTTATCAAAAAATATCGAATACTCTTCGTAACTCTATATATTTTTAACATTATTATCAGCAATCAAGGATTTAATATCAATAGTCCATAATGAATAATGTATCTTAAACTTCATCACGATATAACTTTACACGTTTCTAAAAATTATTAAAATAATAAGTACCTAGTTACAAGTTACTTATTTGTATGTATATGATTATGAATTCTGATATGTTTCCTCCTCAACAATGAAATAATAATGATGACAGCTACTATTACTAGTTTCTTGTAAAACGCCGCTCCTGCTTTAAAGGACATATAATATTAATGTCTAGTTATTAGTATTTCCCTTCGATGGAAAAGGAACTGAGAATTAATATCGCTTCAGAGATGTAATCACAAAGCCATGAAGGGAGTTTCTGGTTCTTGTGCTTTATAGCGTATATTATAACTTCTACTTTAGAGATTAGACTCAAAATTTTGCACCTATCGTCATACCGTTAAGACGTTATAATGAGCTTATCCGAGGAACTCAATCTTAAATGAAAATTTCTCCAGACTTCTGCCACCACTATTAATTTTTATACATTGGTAGAATAAATGAAAAGAGGTTTTCAATTCTTTTTGGCGACGATAACAAATTATCTACTCAGAATCTTCCTGGGAATTAATTGTAAAATCCAGGACGTCCCTACTCTGTACTTCATCCATTTTTGACGTTTGTCAGTGAATGGGTTTCTCAAAATAACGTTTGGATCTGCATGTTTATACCATAGCTAATACCAAGCCAGTCGAACCTTCGCCTTGTGATTGATGAAGGGTACTTCCCTTCTCTACTAAAACTACCAGTCGAAGGCTGCTTTATAATTTCTTTAGGAATGACTTCTTAGGAAATGAATACAGGAATCGGAGGACCAAGATAATTACTTTTGAAATCTCATCCAGATAAAAGTTCATTGTTAAACAAAGACCATATTCTGTACTTTCATCATTTGTTTGAAAACTGTCGATAATACTTTTGATATAAATTGTTAAATTTTAAATTTTTTAGTTTGCTATTATAATTGAAAAGTTTTTTTTGGTTACCATAAACGTATATTTTTATAATTCTGGTTTTTTACATAAAAAAAACCAACAAAAGGAGTATTCAAATACAAAATTAAGCTAGAAAAATTATAATTTAACAACAATACCAAATTAAAGAGGTGATAAATAAGAGTCTACTCCTTATTTTAAACCCCTTATTTATTAAATAGATGCATTAAAGTAGAACGTAATTTGTCTTTAAAGTTGACAACAAATATATTTTTTAAATAATATTTATTTGGATGTCTTTCTTATTAATATTTCACCAAAATATTGGATCCCAGAATAAGTTTATCTAAAAATAACTAGCATAAATATTAAAAACATTAGTAGAGGAATAAGGGATCGCAGGGCACTCTGTTTTGAGGAGGAAAAAATATAACTTTTAAACGTTCATTCGTCACATATTACCGGGTCTTCAGAAAGTCTTGCAACATAATTAACGCTGAATAATTAACTACTACTAGCTATTTTAAATAAATTTTAATTTTTTTATTTAATTGGAACTTATTTATTACTAATTAGATCACATTATTTATGAATTTGAGCACCTTGGCCTGAATCACACGCTCCACGAAACCTCGGAACAATTTGCACACGCTGAAACATGTAGTATTTTGAGATTGATCGCCACTTTTTTTCACCCGATTGCTTTAAGAACTCAATACAGCTGTGACGTTGTCTGCAGGCCTTGCTTTCAATTTGTGACTAGTTGTTTTAATCTCGAAGATTCTGGTTGAGGATCTACAGGAGCCAGAAGTCCTTCAGCCAAAACTTCATTTTTTTGGTCATCCAATCCTGCACGATTTTTGCCGTATATGCAGGACTTGAATCCAATAATCGGCTTTTCTATATTGCTTTGTTATCTTGCAAACCTAGAGAAGCACTTTTGTTTGCAAAGTCATAAAGTAATCATTGGTAGTCAATCTGTATCCAACGACGAACCAAAATGACTTCATTTTGTGACCTTCAGATGAAACAATGCCGCACATCCTTACTGAAGCCGTATGTTTGGTGATGGCCACTTCACGGAAGTTGCAGTTGACTTCTATAAAACAAAAAATCCGATCATTTTGCTTTTTGTATACGGGATCTACTTTGAATGTATTCTCGTCCGAGAAGAACAAACTTTGATTTCCGTGATACCTCATGATAAAGCTTTTTATACCCCTCAAATCGTAATTTCTGTTATTGTTGAGTGAGCAAGAGTTGTTCATAATGTATGAGAGACTTACCACAATTTTTTTTTAAAGCATTGGACACCATGGAACCGACCGTTTCTTTGCCAAGTCCGTCATCGTTATCTTTTGATTTTCCAAAAAAACTTTTTTTTGCCATTTCGTTTTTATGTGCTCACTCAGTCGAAGTTACTCAATATAGAGATTTTCTATCCTCAAGAATGAATGAATACTTACAACGGCTTGCGAAAATAATAATAATAAAATGTTATGACCGTTGAACCAGGCTGTAATTTAGTACCTAGGGCTATACCTGGTTAAGCCTTAGTTACACACGCTCGATGCTACATGCAAAACGCCTGCAATATTTCATTTGTATAACTACATTGTTATTTCTTGGATCAAAAATATGTGTATGATATTCATCAGGGGGGTACAGTTGGCCCCACATGATCAGAATACGCGGACCCTAACTGTGTGACAGCACCTAGGAAAATAAAACACAAATCTCAAATTTTAGTAAATTAGGCTAACGTTTACGTCTTATACAATTACGATTCCTAAACACGTACGAAGGAAAAACTTTTGTTATGCGTTGTTTTAAAAACATGTAGGTATTTAAGTAAAATATTTCTAGGATCCGATAAACATTAGCTTTTTTCTAATTCTTTTTTAACTCATCTTTCTTTGATTGTAGCAAGCAATAAGTTTTCGCGTTTAGACTGTTTATTATATAAAAAAGACAATATTAAACTATTAAATAATAATAGCTTTTCCTTTTTAGTTATTTTCTTTTTAACTAATTATCATTAGTATACAATTATATAGATATATAACTATAATTAAATTAGTAACTGCTTTATACATATAAATTGATCATTCGTAAATTTTTAAATGCCAACTCCTTTGTTTGCTTTCTGTTTCCTTGATTTGAAAGGCAATATCTGTCGTTTTCAACGCACTAAAGAACGAACTGAAGGATCGAAGTTTTTCTCTTTTCATGCCTGGCTCAATATCTCAATATGCAGTATCACTTTCTGTTCCATCATTAACCACAGACAAGTAATTAATTTTCTCTTTGCTTATACAAAAGCTATGATCTGATTCCCATTTTTCAATTGGTTTTTTCAAGAAAATTTGTCTAGCCTCATGATGTCAAAAACTAAACACTGGAATCTTTGACAACAACGCGTGAGAAATCCTGGTCATCTACAGTATATTTTGGAATCTGTGGGAACATCGATTTTCCATAACTTGAGCCATGCCCCTTTAGACCTATTCAAAAATATACTTTCTTGAATTTTGATATGTTTCCACATTTTGCCCCATGCTTTAAAATGTGAGAAGCCCGAAAAATCATTTTTTTAGGGATCTTAGTATCTCATAACCCTTCCTCACCGGCCTCTTAGTTTTTCCAAAATGCCTTTTTAGATGATTTTACCTAGTTTTCAGACAAAAAGTATAAATAAAACACCATTGAATCCCAAATAAGACATTTAACTAAAATATAACCATTTTTGAATAATACTAATTTAATATTTTATTATCGAAGTACCAACATTATCAAGTGAAATGAAAGTAAAGATACAAATTATAAGAAAAACAACATTTTTAATATCCAGGGTAAAATTTACTCATTTGCACAAATAAAGGGTTACTAATATATTTATACAAATTAAAGCGCAGTTTAATGGGTTTGAAGTTAAAATTTGAACAGGTCTAGTGTACCTGTAGCACCTAGAGGAGCAACATCCATTCCATGTATCTCCATTAGGTGATCCCACAATCACAGATATTTCCCCTTTGTTCATTTTTGGATTCTGTTTCTTCATTATCGCTACTAAAAAAAATGAAAAGTGGACCCTGAGTGTTGCATTTCCAATAAAGAGGGGGTAGTAAAGTATTTCTTTGTGGAAACAAAGTACCAGAAAGATAGATGCAAAATATGGAGCGAAATTAGTGTACCTTTCCCATCATTATGAAACAAAATTATTTATCAATATATTGAAATTTTTCTGGAAAGCGACGCTCTGAGAAATATGATTCCCTGAAATGTGGTTTACATACTACAAGAAAATTATTCATTATAATGTTGTGTTTTTTGATGATTGATTTGCAAGTAAATGACTTGTTGAAAGAGAAGAACAGATAAGGAAAACTTGTTGTATTTTACAGCTACTTGCCTGATGATGACTTTTCAAAACAGAAGAACTTTTTTAATTATATTAAATCCATGTTTGGAACAACTTGTGAAGTCAGCACATCGAACAGAATTGAACAATGTAGATTTGAAAACATTTCCTATTTCCCTGCTTAGTGTGTAAGATTCAGATCTGTGCAAACTATGTTTGATGTAGTTTTTTTTTATGTTAACTTCGCTTCTTCAATAACTTTCTAGTAGATAAAAATGTTTTTTTTTGTTCATTTTACACCACTCACCCCTGAATAACATGGAATTCTAAATTCACTTTTTCGTCTTTGCCAAAAGCTTTCGTTCTGGTATGTAAGAATTGACAATATGATTATGCAGTACGCCCTGTCATTATTTCAGATTTGAGGTCTTTGGTAATTTTTTTTGGTCTCGTTCGACTGTCAAAAAATATGTATCAAATATTTTGTAAAAAATGAAATTATGTGCTCCAAAACACTTGAAATGTTGACAGTAGAATACGGTGAAACTGTTCAAGTAAAAAAATAAAATAATGTTAATAAGAGGTACAAACTCTTCCAAGTTGGCCCGGAAGATGCCAATGACAAAGCTCACTCTGGACGTTCAAGCACGTCAATAACAGATAAAAACAGTCAAATCGCTGTTGTTGAGGACATATCAAAAAAACTTTTGGAACGTTTTGGGAGTGAGACAAGTGTCAGCGCAATTAACTTATGATAAGGATGTCGAGGATTGGAAAAAACGTTGATATAAGTTTTTTATATCTGAGGGGATTACTTTGAAGGGCACAACATAAATATTAATGAATAAACCTTACTTTTTGAACACACATCGTATAAATATGTATATGGGGCATTCCATGAAAAATTTACAGTTTTTATAATTTTCCATTTTTTTGGTATATCAAATATACCAATATTAGGAAACTCAAAAATAAATTTTTTATGTACTATTGGACTAAATTTATAACTCGAAACTAATGTTTTATGTAAGCTGTTGGTTTTATTAATAATTGAAAAAAAAACAATGGAACAAAGCAACCATCTTCCTAATTAACCAACTTATAAAAAATAATTAGAAGATTTAAGTTACTTTATTACCGATATGAGTGGTTTTTTTTATTTATATAACTTTTTCCCACATATTATGGTTTCTACAGGAGTAATCCTTATATAATAAAGTCAATATACTACCTGAATTGTTTAACTATTAGAGTGGTAGCTTAGATTAATTATTTATGGCTTTCATAATATTAATACAGACAACTGTTTAAAAATCCATTACCTTTGTATGAGAATTAAGTTCTAATAGTAACCATTTATGATAATGAATATTAAATGTGAACTTTTATGCTATAATTTTTTATATAGGATTTATAAAAAAATTAAACCCTACATATCTTCCATTTCTTACGTAAAGATTTAATTGACTTCTAATATGCCTGATTTGCAGACGCTGTGTGCAGAGTTTCAGGTACTAAAGTCCTATTAAGTAGGTATAAGAGGCTATTTTCGTTTTAAACTTTTATTTTTCATTGTTCAGTGAATTATTATTTATTTTTAAATTCAGGTTAAGGCTCCGATACACGTCTCAAAACGCTCAAAGAATAACTAAGATGCCATTTAACTGTATTTTTTATTATTTACATTTATAATTATAATTTAAGTGCAACTTTTTAATTCATTTGAATGAAATCTTTAACGTTACGTTTTTTATTAGTTTTCAAGAGTTGTAATAGTAAATCGTCAAGTTAAATAAAACGAATAATGAAAATAATATATACATCATTTTAAATGTCAAAAAGTATTTGCAGCTCTCAGTGTTTTCTTGTCCGTAGTAAACGGGTCCAAATTGGGGGTTTGAGAGTAAAAAGTTACCGAACCCTGGCTTAGATAAGCAAATTCTAACATTTTTTAAACAATTGATTCAACCGACATTTGAAACGACAAAAAATACGTAGACAGTTATTTAAATCGTAGAAAACAAACAAATGTTTATTTTTGTCTAATGAAAAAAATATCGTCAAGTTTATGTTAATCTCGGTTTAAAATGCCTAACATCTCAACTTTATTTTTCAGCAAACAGTCTGAAAGTTTTGCACAAAAATAGGAATTTAAAAAACCCTTCTGGCGGAACAAAAGTGTTGGTTTTATTGATTTGCAATCCAAAATATTTTCAAACGAATTAAGAAGGGACTTTGACGTTAAATATTGGTTTCAACTCTCAACAAATAATTAGATTTCCCTTATATATATACAGTGCCCATATCAATCAAGTAAATTGATTTATAATCATGTTTGATCTTCAAATAACAGCTATAAACTCATTGAAATCTCTTGCCATGGAAATGGTAACTTGGTATATCTACTAATTTATTTCTTTGAATTTCATTTCTTGGTATTATACCGGTTGATCGTTAATTTTTAATGCATCAATAACTTTTTGATGAATTTCTTTTTATACATAAGTATAAAAAGTATGTTTCTAGCACTAAATGTTTTTTCTAAATATTTATTTTCCTTTCCTCAAAGATCTTATTTTTTCAACAGCTTTCTGTTTATTGTTTGAAGACAAAAAGTAAGCAAACCTGGATTGTTTTCATTCTAATTACCTTTTTCCTTTTCCAATGGGATAACATTATCATCTGAGTTTTCCTTTCTTCTGTAACTTAAGTTTTCTTCATTCTATACTAGCAAACACTTGAATGACATTCATTTGAGTTCTATAACATTTACTTAATGGACCTTTCCAATGATAGCTCTTACTATATCTCGTGATCTTGTGTCTGTATATTCATTTGATTTGAAGCAATTTCAGCCAAAAATCAATATCAATATGCAACTAAGGGAGTATCAGGTATACAGCTGTCAGCTGGTATTTAACAAAGCACTTACGGGACACACACAGTACAGTTAGGACCTTGTTTGTTATTTTGGTGGATAGCTAAAAGTATTTGGTATCAATTGAAAACGAAATGACATCAATGAAGACAATAATGGAAAAGGCAGAGTGTCCTTGTTGCGATCCGCCTCCAACGAGATAATGTTTAGACTACAAACTTCTTAAAAATGGACAGGTTTTTAGTTTGGAGAGTTAGGAAGGAATTGGAAGAGTCTGGAGATGATTATGAATCAACAACAAAGCATTTTCATCATAAGATGAGATGATAATTTGTTTTTGAAATTTGTTGGGTCTAGTATATGGCCTCCAAGTTCAATGGACCTCACACTATGGACTCCTTTGTGTTGGTTGAAGTTGAGAAAAACAACAACATATCCTCCTGCAACACAAAATAAGAGCTGATATCCAGGAGGAATTCTGTAATATGCTAATACTCAAAACATAGGAAACATGTTGAAAAAGTATTTTAAAGACTCTCTACTAATCTAAGTATTTAATTTAACATCACTACTTATTTATAAAATATTGTATGAAATATTATATCTTTTATATAAGAAGATGATGATCCCTTAAATACATTTAAGTTTTGTATAGACTGTCATTAGTGCATGCTCCGTTTGCAAGGTCAAGTGGAGACCGTTATTGACGCCAAAGGCAGTTATATTGAATATTTTAACTCAATAGAAGCTGTAGCCATTAGTTTTATTTATCAAACATATCTTCTAATTCTACATTACTAAAATATTTATTCATTCTTTTGGATTTTAGGATTCGTTAGTCATGGTTAAGAATAAGAATACATAGTCGTGTTGAGGTTCAGTCCAATGCCGAATTTTATGATTTGCTCTGTAGTTATATTTTTTGAACGATTTTAACTGTTATTTTGGTAGAGAAAATGAAATAATATGATCTGCCAGTACATAATCCAGATTTTATATTTTCAGTAATAACGATAACAGTATTAGAAAATATTAAATATATATACCCAGGTAGCAACTAGAATAAAACGCTGATTCTTTGATTATCATATTGTTTTCATCAATGAATGAGTATTCAATCGGGAAATTTTGTATTTTGAGCATGCGAATCACTGTAGTCACATTTCTTTATCCCTATTGCATATCAATCACAATCACTTTTATGCAATGCAAAAGTGCCTTTCTACATGGATCTTTTTTTTTACATTGCAATCATATCAAAATGATAATACAACATCCACACATAATTCATTAGTCATTTTAATATTTACTTATCTGCCATTCTTTAGGAAAAAAAAAAATACATACTACATAATATACCATGTATGTATATTATTGAATCACGTACTTCGATCTCATATTTACTTCTAGAAACATACATATAATCATAACGGGATTTAAATGAGATATTGAAGAGATCTAAGATTTTAGAATGAGAAAAGGGGGGGATGGAGTAGTAGAATAAGGCGTTGCTCGGTATACCGGTACTATAATGATACTGGCAACCTGACACATTTCAAAACAGTACTATACAAAAACAAAACTGGGATTAATAAAACAAATATATTAATAAAAAAAAACATAAACATAGTCGTCGCCATTTTAAAAATCTATATACTCCGATGACGTATAAAATAAGGTTTATATTTAATAAATACTAAATTAATGTTATTTTTCTTTTGTAAACTAAGAAGGATATAATTTAAAAAAAAAAATTATATTTCATATAGTTAATTCAGAATAACAAAATTACATAATAATATATGTATATTCAATGAAAATCATCTTCTATCTGGAATTTATTCAGTTTAGATTGGAGTAGATTACCGAATTGTTGGACTTGTGAGTAGTAAGATAATATGTCAAGAGATCCAACTGAAATAATGAGTTTTAATATTCTATTTATAATTATTAAAAAAAAAAGTACCTAAAAAGTATGCATTACCATTTATTTTTGATCCATTTTGTATTTTTAAAGTGATCCCATTTTGAACTGTTAAAATTATCTTCTCATTATGAATGGATCCTTTTATTTTTCGATCCTGATATCTCATTCCCAAGGAAGGAGTCAACTCCTCTGTATGAGGTCTGGTAGTTTTCCTCCTGTCGTCCCTGCAGAATTCGGAATCTGAATTTGAACATCTGTTAAGTTAGAAAATCAAGTTACAAGTTTCTTCTTTGGATTGCCTCAATCTTCATGTTGTCATGAAATTGGCATTAAAATCGGAAAATATATGATAATTTTGACTAGTTGCTAGTATACTCCAATAAAAAATGGGATCACTACGAAATATAACAAAAATCCTTGAAGATGCATATTTTTTAAATCATACATGGCTTATATTATAGTAAAATATTCAATTATATTCCTTATCATCATATATTATGAATAAGTAATAAGGGTCTAAAGAAAAATGTCGTTTTTGATCATTTTTCAGTCTAAAAATGGATATATATCGAGTTCAGAACAAGATGCACAATAAATAAAAAACATTTTTCACTAAGTTTTATTAATCCCATTTTTAATTTCGGGATTGTTCTAAGGGCAAAAAATGACTCTGAACAAGAATAGTCCCAAAGTACTGTAATCCCAAATATTTGGGAATTAAGATGGCTGGGAGAAAAACTGAGATCAGTTTTGGATTCTGCCCTTATAGATAAATTCGATTATTGACGTCAATTCATTTGTACTAAAACATTGTTCTCCTGTGTAATATAATCAGTTATTTATGAAAGTAAAAATTATATATTTTTGTATTATATTATATTTAAAACAAAATATCAATAATTTTTGCAAGATATGAACAATACATTTCTCATACGCCTTATTCGTTTATATAAACCATCGATATTTCTTGGAAAGATTCTAACGATCGACAGTTACTGGATTGAATAACTAAGGACCCAAAATAAGTAAGAATAAAAGAACCAATTATTTGTGCAGAGTCTTTTTTTCAAACAATTGTGAGCATTATGAGCCTTCTCTTGGCAATTACTCTTTTGTTATTAGAAAATAAAGCAGGTATATATACAAATTCTTTTAGTGGGGAAAGCTTAAATTTTTTGAGATCCTTATTTTTTGTTAAAGAAAAGGGAGGCGGGCGACGTTTCTTAAAACCATCAATGCGAATTGCTCTGAAATAGAAGTGGATCGGTCAAAACAAAATCGGACTTCGGGCTAAGTCGGGCTACGAGGTATAGGGTTTCGTCCAGCTCGCAGGCAATTGGGCCAAAATGTGAGAATCTATCCCATATAGCTAATACAGTATATGCTCATGAGAGTTAAGTAAATTTAAAGCTTCAATATGTCCAAAATAAATTTTTTTAAGATAATGAATTTTTACTATTCATTGAAATTTCTTGATAGTTTGTGACGTCCAGGAGAGAATGAGAGTAAACGAGATCAATTTTATTATAATTTACCAGAAAAAAAAAAAATGAAAGTACTGCTTTACCGTTTTATGTTTTCATAATTTCTAGTCAATTCTGTTGGACAGTATTTTGTAAGTGTAACACTTAGAAAATGTTCAATAACGTCATCCTCAGCTTACTTTCATTAAGTTTGCAATCAAAGATGACTTTATTCATTATTTGTAAAATAATTATTTACATTATAAACAAATGTCGAGCTTGAATGTTTGGGCACGGTCTTTCAGGTTCGGGTCTACACCAAATCAACCTCTACTCTGAATCACATTTTTGTTTTATATTCTTAGTCAAATAAGTATTAAAATACGGATACTAATTTTGAACCGAAAACTGGTACCAAAACAACACTGGTTCAATTCCATCAATAAGTTCCGAATATCTAATTATTAAAATATACATTGCATATATTTCAAATAGTGCAATAATGAGCCCCCATACTAACAAAAGATAATACTCTGCTTTAAAATGAAATACATACCAAGAAATATCCTAATACATAAGCTGTTACTTTTTTTCCTCCTTTATCTTACTTTGTACCTATTCATTAAAGATGTAAATCATTACTAAAGCCTAGGAATAATGATGCATCTACCAAATGTTGTGAGAAGAATTTAAATATGACTAAAGCATGAATTAAGTACAAGTTGTACTAACAATTACATCATTTTCTTAAAGTCCGATAAGTCAAGTATTATGTGGGTTGTCAACAAGAAAGGTCAGCCATTCTTCTCTGCCTAAGGTTGCACATTCTTAATCGGCCTTTCTACCGACATGGAAGAGTAGACTTTGCTTTTGTTGGACACAACCCCAAAACAATGATTCCGGCTGCATTTTTGATCTGAAGACACGTCTTACTGAAACTGACCAGAGTTCCTTCTATATAGGCTTGGAGGACATGCTGCGTGATAGAAGCTCCAAAATTTCAATCCTTTCTTGCTCATTTTTACTCGTTCTCTATTTTGGTTTTAATTGAGTCGATACTTTACATTATGAATCTTGAGTCACAAAATCTATCTTTCAGACCATTTAAAAACAATCCACGAATAAATTTACGATTCATTAAAATTTAAAATAAAATAATTTTTACTTATACGATAGGAATTGATAAGTATTTTAATCTCTAGAGCACTCACTAACAATAAAAAGCAAAAAAAACAAACAAAAAACAGTGATCCCCATCTGCTAAATACAAAATACCTAGGAGATTTAATGCATTTTTACTTTCCAGGGTTTATATTTTATTCGAATCTGACTATATACTACAATTGCATATTAATTATGATATTCATATGAAATCAATAACAAACACAAATAGAATCAGTACTCCATATTCGATAAATGATGCACAGACCAGCAATATTATAACATTATTGATATATAGGGTGGGGCAACAAAACGCGGGCTGTTAATTAATGTTTATTTTCTCATTCCTATGCAAAGGTTTAGTGATTATTTAAAAAAAATTCTGTTTCTGCAGTCCTTTTTACTTAACACAAGGATTCTCAACCTTTTTTTAATGATGCACCGCTCGTAAAATATTCTTTCAGTCATATACCTTCTAACCAATTCAATGCATTTTTTGTTTAAATCTTCTTCACCTATAGTAAACTGCTGAATTGCTTCAGCTAATAGAAAAAATATGGCATTAGAGTCATCCAGGGCATTGTCTAATGTTATGGAGCCTGATTTAATTGTGGATTGGGATAACTTAAATTCCTATAGTTTTCTCTTGTCCATGTGATGCATTGAAATCAGAACACTCACTAATTCAATAAATAATTAAAGGTGTGTGATTAAATTAATTCTTATTCAGATATATCAAAGCATTAAAAATTAGTTACAAATTAAACAAAAAAAGAAAGAAAAAAATCCTCTCTAGCTAACTTACAAGTCGAGAAAATTAAACTTGGGCGTGATCATCAAATTTCTATCCGCGCACTTCAAGCAGTGGGACGTCTCCAGGACCACCATTTACACCAGTAGTAAAGACACCAATTTTGTGACCAGCAATTAAAGAAACCAACCTCCATTGGAAGACTTTTTTGAATGAGTATTTTGAGTTCTTCTGAGCTCTTTCTTTGACACTTTTGGCCCACGTAAAGCCCTGATTTCTATACCCTCGTCTACAATTTTTGGGTGAATATCGATGGAAAGTACTGCAGCGTCTGTCACCAAAACACCGATGCCGTCAACGCTACTGTCAGCCAGCAACAGGACACCATGACAGATGACTAAATCTACAGCAGGTGTCAGAGTTTCCACCGCCACCTGGAAGCCAATCTTACCGATAGGGGCAGCTACATTACTGATTAAGAGAGCTCAGATACACATCTATTTATAGTACTAATTTTGTTAAAATTCCATAGCTCATCAATTAAATATATATCGTCGAAGTTTAAAATGCAATGTGTTCAGATTTATTTGGGCCAGTCGGACAAGATCAGTTTCCTTACAAAAATGCGATTCATGTTTTACTTGAGATGACACGGGAGAAATACTGGATTCATTCCACTGTTAGCTAATTTATCCCCACAGAAAAATCACTACACCATGGGAGGTGTGGAGATGGGATTATTAATCCCAATTGGACATATTCTTCCAAGTACTGTCATAATCTTTTGAGAGTCTATATCTTTATCTTCTTGGTCATCTGCCTTTCTGCATTTCGTTTGTGTTGTCATGGCGTTATTAAAAAAAAAAAAGTGTTTATAAGGATAATCACGTATATGATACGAGTCATACTCCTTCTTCTTCTTTATATTAACGCTCTTTTTTTCTAAATATAGTTAAAATAAAAATTAAGATTTATTTAATGTGAAAATAATGGAAAAGTTATATATTTTATTGCCCATTCGTGTTACATCTTTTTACAATGGCTAATTGCAGCGCAATTTGGTTGTAATATAAATTCTAAAAATGACAAAGGCGTGAACTGTCATTAGTTTTTAAGTCCCAAGAAGTGAAGTTTCAATGGATGAATTTCCATGTTCCCCTCATCTTTTCAATTATTACAAACTTCTTTCTCCTAAATTATATTACCAGAGGTACTTACATCTATTTATAAACATAGATATATTAATGAATGAGTTAAGTACTATTTTTAGAACCTAGTATTGTCATGATACAAATTTTGAGTGTACTATTAGTTGAAAATTTTTTTATCGAAGCATAATTTGCCAAACATAAATTTTGCCCAATTACCATTTGGAACATTTGGCCAAAAATGATGTATTAAATATTGAATATATGTACCTTAGGGTGTACCGAAATAACAACAGTTGGGATTTTGGTATCACCATATATTTTTTTATTTTGCATTTTATTCTTCTTAACAAGAAAATAATCATCAAATGTAACAAAAAATGGTCCTTCATGGACGCGTTTTGATTTAAAAATATGTAAAATGTCGGGGAATTTTTTTTTTTGATTTTGTATCTTTAAAATTATCGATTTGAATCAAGTTATAGGATTGCCATTTTATGAAGGATTATAGTTCCAAACATGTTGCCAATAAATAAATATTCTCTTTTGATACTTCGTATTACGCGCATTTATTTTGATGTTTCTCTTCATTTTTATAAATAAAATCTCATTTTTTGATAGCTTGTGTCGAATATAATATTATCAAATACACTACTGTTGTTAATTTATGGTAAATAAGACACCCTATTTTACCAATTTGTAACTTTCGACTACAAAAACTGTATAATAAACTCTTAAAATACTACCTTTTATTTACTATACCGTAATTTCTGGGGTTGATTTTTTATTTTATTTAAGCATATTTTTATCATATTCTATAAGTTTGATACTTTTAATGTATTATTAATATTTAATTCTTTTTTTTTTTCAATAAAATTAATCAGTTGACTTTTAGGAATGACTACTGTGATAAAAGTATCAGTGTCCGTATTCTAATCCTGGATATTAATGATTGAAGTAGCATCCCAATTGAGGTATGGTGAACAGTATAGCCCTACACTGGTATCTCCCAAATCACTTAAGTCATTTTTTTTCACTTATTTTTGTATCCCGGATTGTCTATCTTCTTGCTTAAAGCATTATAGTAAAGATAGTAGAACATGCTCAGAGTGTAACTAATAGACAAACTTTTTGGCAATAAACTTGTTGGAATAGTGTGTGAACTTGAGACCCATGAATTATCGCTATGGCACATAACAAACTAATCTCAATACGATCAAAAATAGAGGAAACTTGTTTTCAGGTGTGCTAGAGATGTCTGGAAGTGTCGTTGATGATTTCTATAATGATCATCAATTTTATGCTTATTGCATAAAAAAATAATTATCTTACAATTAATAGATAAATAACTCGTTAAAATGAAAATCCTAATAGTTTCACATTGAATATGACTCATAAAGGCAAGTCGTTTCGTACGACTCTACATCTCAAAGAATGGGTTGGGTGGAGATAATGCAAAAAAGTTGCTCATTATAGTGCATTTTAGTGTGAATTTTTACTTCCATATATGTGGTTCGAAATTAAAGTAGATTCAAATATTGAAACCGGTCCATCTTAAACGCTACTTTCAATACAATTAATTTAAAAAATTAGAATAAAGATGCACTCTCAAAAAAAGTAAAAAGTATCGCCATGAAATTTGTGAAGAAATATGTGTGGCATGCTCACTCTGACCATGTTCTACTATCTTTACTATAGAGCTTATTTTATTTATTAAGTCATTTTAATTTAGTTTAATCTACTTGCATGCTTATTTAAATTCAATTTAAAACGGTAGAATGATAAATCGACATTTTTCATATGCTGTTTATGTCATACAGGTGAAGTAATTTGTTATATTTTGTAGAATAATATTTTTGTTTATTATATTTATTATTGTTGTAAACACAACTAAGTAGCATGTTGTTCGAATCTTTACCGTTGTAGTACTTAAATAAGTTAAATAACAAACAAACACAACTAAAGCTGAGCAAAAAATTACGGATAAATAACTGTTTTAAGATTAGAAAAATAAAATAGATTGTTGCGTGTGCCCTTTTTCTATTTTGTTCATTTTTGTCAAATCATTTTTGTGATAACAACTTCCTCGAATTAAGAATCTATAGATGTCCACTAACCATTGGAATCAAAAGTTCCCAAAATTATCCGGTGTAATTAAGCTGCAGTGGATAGTCAAACTTTAGTATCCTAATATTGAAGATAACTCCCTCAAAAATGCTCAATGTCATTCTCCCTTTTTCTTAAGCATTCTAAATATAAGTTACTCAATATTTAGCTGTTCACTCCTCCTTCAATGCGGGTACTTTCCACTAGTTTACCATATATGCTACAAGTGGTATAATATACGAACTGCTGGAATATAAAAATTAATAAAATCTCGCAGGGAGGCTAGTCAAATTAAATTTGATGCTTTATATGGTATACTCCCTTTCCCTTATTTTTTTAACAGACACTCGTTGCTGCAAAAATGTTTTTACACTAGATATAAATGCATAGATAAATATATACGTACAGATACACATTGCTTTATCAATATAGACTAGCAACTTAGGTCCTCGCATTGCCCAAAGTAATTGAGCGTTAGTTAAAAGAAAATGATTGGTTTTTTAATATAGAAGACAAATTCCCATACTCCTTGTGATTCATGAACACACTCATACATTACTACTCAATATAATAATATGAATATGTGAATTCATATGGACTGTTCCTTTGTCCTTTCAAGTTTGAGAAAATAAATTTAGCTTCCTAGCACTTTAGTCTTATATATATTTAATTCAAATCTTAACAAGATGTACATAAATTATGTATATTTATGAACGATATGCACAAGATACCAACAATGACAAAGACCCACACGCCTGCAATATTTAATTAATACGGACTACATAATTATTTATTTTATCAAAGTGTTTTGTTGTGTCGTTTACATCAAGGATCACTATATATAGTGCAACTTTATATTGTTGTCATATATTCCTATCGAAAGTCAGACAAGCTGAAAAAAAAAACTTTGCTTTATTAATACAGAATTCATTTTTAAAGAGAAACATTTTATATTTTATCCTACAAAATCATAAGAACCTAGACAGCTGATTTAAAAAAAAGAACAGAATAGTTTCATATCTCACGCTCACCCATATGCGAGTCCTTTCCATACTATAGGCAATTAGAAAGTAAATTATCCCCTTGGTTAAAAACGGTCTTATTGCCTGTATAATAATACTTTTTTATCATTGCAAGGATAAGACAAACATATTTTAATCCCCCAAAGATACATTTATACTCCTTATTTCCTTTCATATTGCCGTGGGATTAATATGTTTTGTTAAATTCTCATAAAGGTAATCAATAAAATTAGAAATTATACGTACCATACACCTATGAACATTAAAACTTGATAAAAAAATATTTTTCTATGTACTGTACAGCAAAGATAATAATTATAATTTGTTTTATAATATAACCTTATACGTAGTTCTGGTTTTCTACAAAAAATGAACTCAATTCCATGCATGCAAATGATAATTTCATTAAATATCTATCTAATGTACAATACTTATTTTAATAAGGTAAGTATTTGCATTTTTTTACAACCAGGCTTTATTTTCTTCCTTCATAAATTAAGGCTATATTTGGCTTGAACATGACTTACATAGCATACATTTAGAAAATGCTTTCTAATAGAAAATCTGCTAAAATGATAAAAGAAAAGCTCATCTTTATTCTTTGACCTATACCATGTCTTGAAAAAGTTTTGAGATATTTTTGAAAAAAATAACTCAGTGCATACAATAACAATTTTCTGTTCTTTTTCCCATCTACAAACAGCATGGAGTCTCTTCTTTTTGTTTACATTTATTATCATCCCACAAGAACAATATAGGGGAAATATTTTATATTATAAAAACAATTATTGCGACTAAATATGGCTCAAAGGTAACCATCTACCATGTAAAAGAGCTTCTGGATAAGGGTGATTATCTCGGAGAAGCCCCCAAGATTGACTGTCTCAGAAAATTGATTACAGAAGCTGTAGTGGTGTATGATCACGTTGTTACTTTTATTGTATCACACAATCTTTCCTCCAAAATGAAACAGAAAATTAAAAAAACCTCAATTTTACAAAATTCTATTTATCCTTTAATTACTAAGAGACTATCAATATCAGTTTATTTCTCCGCAATTGCTAAAATGAATTACATATGCATATATATAAATACTTTAAAATATTGAAATCATATATAGTATATATTCGATACTGTATTATAATATTCTAATAAATGGTTGTAGTGTGAGTTTTTTTTTTTTTTTCATAATTTGATTGGTCATTGAGGTGTTAAGTTCTCTCTTCAAGGTAAGCATTTTCGCTTACCTTTCGTGCAAATTATTAAAAAATGCGTAACATAATAAATATAATATTTTCCATGCAATCATTTTATTTAAATGTAGAAACTGATATTAACAAGGGTCTGAATTCAGTATTAAAAGAGAGAAAATTATCTTCAAGAGTAAAAAAAATCTTCCACTTGTTTTCCATGAGAAAAGAGACGTATAGGTAATAAATAAATTAGGGATTATGTTTAAAGTGTTCACTGTCCAGATTATATTATTATTATCCATGTTGACCACATATACCAAACACCAGCTTATATATGGAATTGACATCAGTGTGATTGAGATGATTTATTTCTGCGTTATATACATCAGGAACACTGGATGACTCTTATCAATGAAATAGTCTTCTTTGAGTAATAGACGTAGCAGAATTGACGTAAGGAGATTAGTACTCAAGATCTTCCATGAAGGAGAAGTGGATGGAGGGTGAAACTCTTCCTGTTCCTCACTGGCTCTTTCAATCGATTATTCTGTCTTTTTATGGAACTCCTTCTTTTTTATATAACCATACAATTATTTTGGAAAAGATCAAGAGGAATTCATGCATTCTTTAGCATAGAGCAAATGTTTTACGAGGTCACGATCACAGACCTGAATGTGTAGAGGAATATGCACAATGAACTATCTTTCCTTTAAAAGAAATGGAATCCACCGAGTGAAGTAAAAAGAGGCCAGACCATTCAAATATAATATGAAGTTGAAGAGAGGATAAGAAGGTGAGTGGCTAAAATATCTAAATTGAAAAATATGGGAAGAGTTGAGGATCGAAATTGGAGTAATTATTACCTGTGTCTTTGTTGTTTTTTTTTTCTCCTTCATTACAGCTGCTTGTAGCTGATCCAATAAAAACGATATGGAAACTAAGCTACTCTCCTTGAAATTTTTTTTTAATTGTTGGGTTTACAATGTTGATTTTCGTTTTTTTTTGACAAACAAAAAATCATTTCAATAATGACAAATCTGTCACGACAATTTAAGTCCAAAGGAGACATAGTCTTACATTTGATCATCCTAAGGGACGTCTTGTATATATTATTAATATATAACTTCGGTATAAATAACTCTATATAAATGTATATTATATTCTGTAAAGTTATGTAAGACAAAATATATTCTACGAAAAGTATATATCATCTACCCAAAAATCGTTCATTGAAACTTTTCTTGTTCAATCCTCCAAAAGTCAACTCCCACTTTAAGTAAACTTTTTACTTGATAAGAGTCCTTTAGTATCCTTAATGCTTATAATGCACAATCGTTACTAAATAGTCTCTATTACAAATATCAATTCCATTTATAAGTTTGAATTGGTGTTGTATTGCAAATATGGACAATGATGCATCCGGAATATTTCAAGCCTCACTCCCAATTTCCTTCGTACTTGTAAGACCAAATATAATTAGAGAACATCAAGCTCATCATTACGTTGCACGAGCAATGCTTAAAAATTATCGTTCGGCCTGAGATAGAAGTATATAACTTTTATTTGAAAGAACATTCAAGGATGACGTCTAATAAGGAAAAAAATTAATTGAAGTATGGAAGTATGGAGAAGCACAATTAAGATTGTTTGATGCTGCAAATAAAATATGTGAAGGATATATTAGTGGAAAATATTAGAAACGGCAAGGATTAATCAAAATACTATAAATGATTTAGTATCAAATGGTGTTAATGCAAATTCAAAGTCAAGTGGATTCAATATATATCAAAGAAGAAGAAGTCAAAGCTGTAGGAGATAGTGGTACAAGAGCCAAAAAAGATTGTGTAGACCGTGTGGTTTTCAATTTCCTCATAAGAATGGGAAAATTTGCCCTGCAAAAAGCGTAGAAGGCATCTAAAAGAAAACTCTATTTCTATCATCAACTCTATTCATTAATTTGAAATGAATAAATTACACATCGATGCTTTGAATGTCCTTGGAAATTACTTCAAAAATATAATAGCAACATACGACAGTGGTGCCATTGTATCTGTGGCTGGATCGAGAGTTCAAAGTAAATATCGATTCCAACCAATTTAAAGGAGAATCATTTAGAATATAACTTTAACATAAATTATTTACACATGAAGGAAGAGGGATTATTGTAAATTATTAATATATAACTTCCGTATAAATAACTTAATAAATGTATATTATATTCTGTAAATTTATGCAAGACAAAATTTATTGTTAATTAATTACACAATATCCACCCCATCATTACAGGACGTGTACTCATTACTTCTTTGGGACCATAAAGGATGCAAATATAATTTTGGGACGAAATCTAAAGAATATAAATTAGTCATCAATGTAACAAATAATATCAAAAAATATTATTAATATTCACGTGATGACAATTAAATGTTTACTAAACATTCATTCCATTTCGTGATCAATAATTCCCTCACTTTCTTAGTACATAGTTTGGACTTGATTTTCGTATTGATCAAATTCATCTTACTAAAGAATCTCTCAGCATCAAGATTGACAATTCGAGTATTTTTGTATACAAGGTTTTACTTGTTGAGATTTCCTTTAGTTTTGTGTAGCCAGGGTTCTTTTAAAGCACTTCTTTTAAGTAGGTATGGCTCTTCCTTCAAATCTTGAGTCAGATTTTCTATAATGGTCAGGCTAGTAAGGCAATCTGTCCTCAAGCGCAGTTATTGCCAAAGGTATTTGACGAAAATGTTCCTGTATCAGTAAAATTTCTTCTCGTATGGAATCATTATTATTAACTTCTTGTGCTCTTCTGGTTGCTGCCAAATTGTTATATAGGCTGTTTAAATATTCTCTGTAGATGTTGAAGTGATGGCAGTAGTACTCCACTGCTGTTAACCAAGTTCCTTATCTTGTTATAATTGGTGGTGGGGGGAGGGGAATTTCGTATGAAGCAGTTAATACTTTCTTTCTTGTTATAGAATTCGAAAACATCTTCTTCCCATTGGAAATAAGTTCGTTCGGTAGAGGAAACATTTGTTGAACCATATATGTGACCCTATTTAATACATGAACAACACATTTAATGTGAATCAACTCTGGTTTTTTTTTTCTCGAAGTTCTTCTCCTGCTTTGAGACAATACGAGGCAGCCTTAGTGATGAAAACTTTAAAGTTTTCAAGGGACTTATATACTGAGCTTATGACGATGTTCTTTACATTGATGCGATTGCAATCTCAATATCATCAAGTCGATAAGGTAAGGTCTCCAACATAAATATCTCTCCAAAGAGCCAATCAATATTGCCTTCATTGATCTCCCTTAATGATCTTTTCTCTCATCTATGTAGTGCAACGAAAATATCCTTTTCTTCCACCACTGCTTTTATTCGTTTCAAAACTCCTTGACATACTTCCCCAACTAAGTGGTTAACGATCCATCGACCTGGACAAGTATTTCCAGTATATTTATAATAAAATTTGAGAAATTGGGATAATCTAGAACATTTAAGGGGATTTTACATTACACAAATAACTTTGCTACGTCCAAATTGAATGATGTGCCGTTTAATTATCTTTCGTCTCCTTGAATCTTGTGTTTTTGGAAGAATTTTATGTTGTTGATGTGATGGGAAGTTTTGGAGTGGCGGATTAACTGCCATAAATAATGAGAGGGCACGAGAAACTGCAAAAAAAAGGCAAGACATACTTTTATTTTCCAAGTTTTTATATACCACATATCAGTACCTCCGTTGTTAGAAACCATGAAAAAAGGCACCCTTTCTTCAGCATGATGCACGTGAGAGAAGTAAGGGGAAGTTGCTTTGTTGATGGTTAGTACAATTTTTTGAGAAAAAGTTATTTAGAAGATGCAAGGGTAATAACATTTTTTTATTCCTTTTCCAATATAATCTCTTTCAACCAATCAAATTTGCTCTTTTTCAACGATCCCAACAACCCAATCTATACATAATATGTAAGGAAATGTTATCCTATACTTCGTTTATTTTTTTGAGCATTTTTTTTCCAGCCACCCACTATACCCACAAGTAGTACACGTCTATTCACTTTTGTGTATATTGTTCTTTTATCACAAACCGTTCCTCCCTACAAAGGGAACCCAACGCCTTCCATGATGTGATGTAATTTCTCAACCTCCCACATGTTTTTGGCAGGATACGATTATAATATTGTAAAATTATACTAACAATATATAAAGAGATCAATATATAAAAGCAGAGATCTTCTCTCTATTTTTTCATAGACAAACTGGCTACAGAGTTCGTTTGTTTGATAATCCTGGATCCATCGTTTTTTATATAGTCAAGCTCTTTTAATCTCTTAACTAATTTTACAATACATACCGGCACAGGTTAATTGTTGACTTTTGCCGCATATATTATCACCTGAACTTTGCCTATGATGAACTATATCTTTAGAGCCTCCTCCATATTTGCCGACGTCAAGACCAGCAAGTCGGAAGGACTCAATCTCTTCTTATAATGACTACCGATACTACTCTCACGACAGGTGCGTTACATCTGCAAAAATAAAAGAGGTGGGAAAAAAAGTATTGATAATAGTTCCACAAAAATGACACATCCGCTCCGTAGGGATATCTTGGTTCTTCTTGGTGAATACAAACGATTTTCGTTGTATATTACAAAAATATTTCTGAAAACCACTCCCGAACTCACACGTGAAGTGTTCCCGTCTAGAGTAAGCCTCTCCATTCTTCTCCTCATAAGGACTTCGGGGTTAGGACGTCGTTAGCTGTTGAATAAGGTTATTTTAATTTTCTTATTTTTCCGATAGCTCACAGCGATAAGGAATGGAATCGAAGGCCCGTTTGAAAACATCCCCCCTCCCCAGTTAGGGCACAGATTTGAAATTTCCGTCCTATGATGATCTGATGTCTTGCCAATACAGTCTCATTTTTTCGTCTCTGAAAGGAGTTCCGGTGAACCCATACATTCTCTGTCCACAAAGCTGTATTCAGTAACTTTTATAAGCTTTTCTTTAATTCTTTTAGTCCAAAAATCTTCACAGTCAAGGAGTCTTTTAATTCTGGAGAAGTTTAATGTTTAGCACATAGACTTAATGTCTAGAGATACAAGCCCCCAGCCTTTTCTACCAGTATTAACTCTTTCTCTTACTATGTACGCCTTAGAAAGCTTTCAAGATAGAACTTTTCTAATCTTCTAAACTCCACCTCACAGTTCGACCAGGAATGGGATGTACCTCATTTGATTTCCTTTTTTAAAAAGAAAGATGAATCGGAAAACTCTTCAGCAAAGCAGCTAATATTTAAAAAAAAAAATCCAAAAATTTGAATTTCTGTGACTATGGATTTTTAAAATTTTTTTCCCAAAAGAATTAAAATTTGATTTTTTTAATTATATGTTTTGTGAATAGCGATAGATATATTATTTTTTTCTTCCAAAAAATTTAATATTTGAAATTTATGTTCAAATTATTTAATTTTCTCTCAATAAATATGTAATTTTGAAATTGTTTTAAAAAAAAATAATATTTCAAGCTTTTTTACCAAAGAATTAATTATTTAATTTTCAAAAAAAAATTCCAAAAAATTTAATTTTCTGTAAGTACCAATGTATTTTTGAAATATTTTTCAAAAAAATTTTATATTTGAAACTTAAAAAAAATAATTTTTCCGAAAATATATATTTTTATAAATTTATTGTTAATAGAAATGGTTGTTTAAATTTTTTTTCAAAAATTTTAATATTTCATTTTTGAATTTATTTGTGTACAGCTGTGTGTTTTTCAAAAAAATTTAATTTCGAGATTTTATTTTTAAAAAAATCCAAAAATAAAGGCCCCTCCCCTCCCAAAAAAATATACTTAATTAATCCTGCAGACCCCCCAGTTTTCTAAAGTGATTCTTCCCAAGTTTTGTTCATTTCTTTTTCTCCCTTCATCATAGTTGATCCAATGAAACGTCATTACAACCAAACTGCTCTCATGTAAAATATTTTTTACGAATTGTCAGGGTTATCTTGTTGAATTTTTTAATATGCTCAGGGTGCTATTGATTAGCATTACTGCCATATATACATTTATTGTACATGTATGAGATATTTAAAATAAAACAAGCAAATAACACTTGCCTACAATATCGTCAAGTATTATTTATATATATTTTCTTAACGTCAAACCTTACCTTCATATAAGGAAAATAAGATAAGTTTTACGAAAATGTTATCCAACATATTTCTATGGTGCTAGAATTCTTTTAAAATTTTTATAAGTACTTTTCACAAAACTAAAAAAAACAGAGATTATAAAATGATATTAAATTAATTTAAGCTCTAGCTTATGATAAAGAAAAATATCATAATTAAATCTTCAAATCTTGTTTATTTTTGAACAAACAATGTTTATTTTTTTATTTATCTTAAAAAGATTTAATTTTTCATTTAAGAACCATAATTACGAATCAAACTCCTGTTCTTATTTACATTTTGTAAATGAATAACGTCAATGTATATTTGTTCTGTAACCGCATATGTTTGATCTGAATTTTCTATAATAGTTGAAATTAGAATTCTTTTACATTTTTAAAAACATATTTAAAAAAAATTACATTGAAGATGGGTCAAAATCCTAAATTTTTTATTTTGTTGTATTTTTTATTTTTACGGAACTTTTGGTATTCTGTTATAAATTGAGAATTTTTTATATTGAAAGTATCTGAGTTACTGTTCTGGCTAATATTAATAAAAAAGGATTTCATTACCTTTGAATTTATATTTTTAGTTTTTCTGCATGTGTAAATTTTCTGTTCCTAAGGTGTTGTCATTATTTTTTAGTGAATTTCCTTTTCTATAAGGAATCATTGAAAAATAAGAAACAGGAATGAACACTTGTATATGTATATGTGTATGTCCCTTATTTAATGACACTTAGACAATTAACCATCAAAGGGCAGCATAACGCACTTGTTCCTTTGACATACGGTGAATACACTACACTTCTCTACAGTACTCACCATTATCTGTCGTGGTGGCGATGATGACTGCGTATCTGCGGCATGCTCCCATGTTCTAATTGATTCGAGTACATTGCTGCCACAAAAAAAATCAAAAAAAAAAATCATATTTTATTTTATGCGTAGAATAAATTTTCCTGTTTAGTGACAATGTTCAAGCAGTGCACGACTGTGCTAGTGTATAGCTTTGAGGGACCATTAATTGTAATATACAGTACATTTGCTTTTTCTTAAATCCCTTGATGAGGTGTGACAAATTGTTTCCGTCTGATGTCAATTCACATTTGTTATACCAGATATAAACACAACAATGAACGTACGTTTTCTAGATGGAATTACAGACACTATTATAAATTTGTGGCAGATAAAGCTGTGTTGTAAACTCTGAGTTGTGCTATTTACCCCTAGAAACACAACGTCAAATTTAAAAAGACATTTGTAGTCACAGCAAATAACCATCAAACTTATAAAGAAAGTCCACGTGGTGCTAACTAGAGAGCTGCTAGCGCAAGAAAAACAAAACAAAACATATAGATATATATGACACTACATAAGATTTTTCTAGGGGTGGAGGGGCAAAAAGGGTCTAGCAACGCCACTGTATATAAATAAATTTTTTGAAACCGTTTTTTCTCAATTTTATGTTATACGTATTTTAATTCCATACAAAAAATATGGTTAGCTCATAATGATACAATGACAAATTGACAATAATTTTTTAGGAAAGTAAATGACGTAAAAGCTTTTTTTCCTTTTTCTATATCTATTTTTTCCTTTTTTGTAATCTTTTAAAGCCATTAACATTATATAAGATTTGCAATAACTTGGTGATTGATGAATGAATCCTATTTCATATTTTCATACTTATCTATTTTTAACATAATCAATTTCCATAATACTACTATTCAAAGTCAAGCATTGTTATACCTAAGTAAACATATCAATGATATATTTTGAAGTTTAATACTAAAATTTGGAACATTAAAGGAATCTTACTATAAATTAATTTTATTAGTAATATTCTTCTGAAAAGACTATAAGCTAACAAGTAGATGGACCATTATAATTAAATAATATAACTTTTAGTTAGTATTTCCCTTCAAATAGTACGTTTAAACTAGGGAACATCACCCCCCCACGTAAAAATATTGCTTTGGCGGTATAATAAAAACATTCCATTTTGAATCGAATAAATCCTACCGGTGCCACACTAAGTATTTTAAAAATAGAATATTGTAGTATATGGCAATATTACTATGGCAAGCAACTCTAAACATTCATTTTTTTTTTTTTTCAAATACGTGGATACTAATCTACAAATATTGCTTTAATGGCTTAAAAGAGCCAAGAGAAGAAAATTTTATCACTTCATTGGGATTCAAAACTTATGTGTTCTTTGACATATAAGAATGTTAATGAAAAGAAGATGACTGTAGCAATTGATGATGTGAACATAGCTCTTTGGGATTCAATCTTAAAAATTAATCGATAACTGAAAAATGACTAGAAATGCTGAAACTATGGAAATATGAAAAATCAGTGGTATCAAGGATGTTAGGCACAGATGCCTCTAACCATGGATTATTTAACATCTGGATTAGGGAGTCAATGAAATCCCTTGTTGTGAAAAAGTAAAAAAAAATGGTTCAAATGCGTTCCTTTAATAAAAAAAATATACGATTAACAAAGATTTAACATTTTCTATGAATATTTAGAGGTAGCTCAACGGCCTTAAAGCTTTGAAATTTAATATATTTTTGGGAAAAAAAACCCACGTGATTTTGTTTTAATATCATCCGTATACTACACATTACAGCTTTGCCACCTGGAACAATTTATACAAAATATCAGAGGGAGAAGTTAGATGTCTTTGTCAATTTTGAGTGTTTTATCTACAGTTCTTGGTGGAATACATGTACGTTTTTTAATTGACTTAACACAGTCTATGATACTTGAGGATTTAGTTTCATGCGACACTCGCTCATTTTTAAAATTGCTGGGCTTAGAGACTAATTTCCTGACCGAAAAAGTCAGAGAGTGCATAAATTTGTCGTCTTACATGTCTTCCAACTTAAAGATCATTCCATTAACGTCATTAATGAGTGGTCGGAAAGAGGCATAAAACTTAGCTTGGGCCTGATTTGCATTGCTAAATTAGAAGAACATTTTCAAAAATGTTTTGCATGTAGTAGAAACAGATAAGATTACCCAAGAAAAAGTTGTTTAACATTGAATAATTATGGGTAGCTGTGGAGATAATCGCTTTTTAGACTGTATTTTTACCTTTAATTTCTTTATTTTGGACATTGACCATCAAAAAACAAAATTCTAATATTTTTTCATTAAAACTCAGAAACAAATAGTATCATTTGATGTCTTATGTTCCCTTTTTTACCATTGATTTTGGCCCCGTAATTGAGGACCAAATTTATGAATTTTGTAAACAAATATTTTTATAAAATAAAACACTTTTTCTATACCACCATCACGATTTTTTTTGGTTTAAATTATACAGGGTTGGATACACCGTAGTGTACACTGTTAAAAAAAAGGAATATAAGAATAATTTCTTGTTTTAATGAAACATTGCTTTTAGATTCAATAATATAACGTTGAATCCAAACATTAATTGGGCTCTGGGTCAAGTAAATCAACTGTTAAAAAAAGTTTGCTATATTTTAAAGCGGCCAAATTAACATCGACGCAAAGGACATCCAAAAGAGGTAGAGACCGAAAAAAACATCAAAAATTTTACAGGATAATATTGACTGATCGTAAAGTCTTCCCCCCACCCTCTTTTTCAGTCCTTTTTCCCAACCTTTTCGTTCTTTTTTTTATAAAACTTTTCAGTGTTTATTATAGGTCCAATCTTTTTTACAATGTTCAGTCCTAAAGACCGATACATTGGTCTTTCAGGTCTACGATCCTAGCTATCTTATTATTTTCTTCACTCTTATATAGGATTTGGAAGCTTGGGTGAGATTGAACATGAGGAGGCACTTGTTGTTCGCCACAATAGTGTAGAATATAACCTAGACGATGATGAATATGATTGATGTAGATGAGTTTGAAGGGATCCAACACCTGACTTAGATGACCTGAATGATTTAGATGAACAATGATTTGCTGAATGTCTCTTACAATTACAATTCTTGCATATTTGTAGGAAGTACTGTGATTTTGAATGTATTTTTTTAAAACATATAGAACATTTATTGTTTGACTTAGACATTAATTTTACTTCTTTGCTTTGGTTCTTTGATGACAAATTCTGAAATAGATATTTGTTATCAGATCTTTTAGTCTCGGTGTAGAATTTTTGTACATCTTCTTTTTTTATAGGTCGATATAATAGCTCCAGAAGAATCTTAAATCAAAAGTGAATGTGACTTCGTATCACCCGGCAAGATATTTTCTCCAGAAGAAATATTTTAGCTTTTTCAAAAGAGTTAGGTTTTCGTAGATTAACTTGGCTTTATTGCCCTCTCAAGATAAGGCTCAAATCAACAAGTTATCAAAATTTAATCCTCAGACTTGTATAATCTTGATTTGGTGCTTTTTTTATTTAGAAAAATTCATCAAAAACAGACAAAGTACATAAAATCATTTCTTTAGCTTCTCATCTGAACTTAAGTTTCTTTGAAAATATCGTCCAAAGTATCATCCGTTACTAAAGGGATTCCCACTGAATATTCGATGATTTGCAAGAGTTTTGGAGAACAACAAGCCCAAAATTCTGATACTTAGAAAGATTTATCTCTTTTCCCTGGAGAGGCCATTCTAAAGTAATTTTTCAGTTTCATATTATAAATGATGGATGCGTTGTATCTTCTGGAACAATGAGAGGTCGGGGTAGATCCATTTTTGGTATATTTCCAATCTTTGTGAGTGAAACTCGGATGCAAGATTTTGTATCTACGTATTAAGTTTAGTAGGTAGTTGTTGCTTTTATTTTAGCGAACTCTAATTGAAAAAGTAGGAGTTCTTCATCTTCTTTGCAACCAACTAGAAGAGCTTGATAATCCACCTCTTCATACATTGAAACATTGGATTTTCATTGGTCCAAAAGGATCTCCATACAGAAATGTTTAGATCCTGATTTAGTGTCGGTCAAATACAGAGAGAAAAGCTTCGACCTTAAAAAACATGTCTTTTGTATCCCAACCTTGATCAACTCAGTTCAACATAGTCTAAAGAAAATTCCTGTATTTAGAATCTTAGGATTATAAAAATGGTTTTTCATTCTTTGAATCTAAATTTATCACCAATACTTTTCAGTATGGTCCTGAAGAAATCAATCAGATTATATGCGTTCCTATATTTATCTTGATAATGTTTTGTTTGGAATACATTCGTATATGTAACCATATTTAATTCAGGTTTACCGAATTTAATTAACTGGTTTGTTTAAAAGTCGATCTTTTTGATCTCTTGGATTTTTTTTCTTCAATACAAGGACTTAGGCGTACAGTAGTACCTAGAAAAATGGTTGCTATTATTATAAATACTATAGTACACCCGACTTGCTAAAACTGATACATACTAATTGGATTCCAAACCCTTGTTAAGATTATTTTAAAATAAAGATTAATGTTTTCTTGATTTTTGTATTCATACAAGTATAAGGTCAAGTAAAAATTTCTGAGCGTTTGTGTTAGAGGTCTTTTGTGAGATATATTTCACTATTAATGTATTAAAAATAAAAAGCTTAAAGATTAAGCGTAAAATTTAAAAAAAATCAAATACAGTTCCGTGTTTGGTGAAGCCTGTTGTGCTCATAAATTTACTAATTCGAAATAAAAAACTAGAAAATTTGATACATTCTTCAGTATCACTGGGACCAAGGTGAAAAGGCGGATCAGGTGGGTAAAATTTTTTATTCTGTTTATGGACTCAATACAGAATCGAATGTAACAACAAAGCGGTGCTTTCAACGATTCCGTTTGAGTAATATGGAAGTAGAAGATGAGGTACGATCTGATAGACCAATCATCGAAAATGTTGATAAAATAATGGAAATTGTCCAATTAGACCTTGATGTTAATTTTATTGTCAAAATAAAGCAATAAACGCTTGGAACTTTTTACTTCACCAATTATTTTTACTGTTTTATCATAATTATAGACGAGTGCAAAATATAATAGTTAAAAAAAATACTAAAATTAAATGACATATTATAATCGTTAAACTATTTATCATGTAATTCTATATATATATATATTTTTTTAATAAGGTTCACTGACCAAGTTATTAAAAGAATGCTAACTATGGGATGGTTAGAATATACTTCCATATTTTTTATTTAGAAAATACGTTTAAAATCAAATTTTTAAAATGACATCTTATTTCCCCAGGTTTAATTATCCACGAGGGGGTCTCACACACCCAGTTACCATATTCATTCATTTTGTATTGTAAAACGAAATTTATTATGTTTAATATTTTTTTCCCCAATTAATGTTAATCTCCTTGGAAATTAATAAAGTTCTTAAATGACGATCGGACTCGACAATTTACATTATTTTATCCACATTTTTGACAATTGGCATCAAAATTACTGGTACAAAACCAAAATACCGCCTGATTGGCTGTTACAGTATCAAGACATATTGCCATTTTCAGGCACTTTGCTTGCGTTTTTGTCTTTATCAAAGAAATACTGCGGAATACTGCGTATTTTCTTTTTACTGGTGTACATCTTTGACGCACACTCATATAAAATCTTATCTTTCTTACGATATCTAGCGTAAACCCATTACCACTTATGCAATGAGAGATGCACATTACTAAAACCCTCTATCGGAAATATAATGGATTTCCTTTTACCACAGTTATTATATATAAAAACCCAATTTGATTGAACTTTTTTGGGCGAGGTGCGGCCACTCTTAGTTTCTACAGTCCTATGATTTGATTGATTAGCTACTGATTTGAAGTCTTATATATATTTTTTTTATGTGTAAAGGTTTTTTGACATATTATAATGAACAATCTTTCATTTAATGTTCACAAATTAGACATACGCCAATAAAGATTAAACAGAGTCAGTGTTTTTCTGATAATTTTTATGTACATAATATACGATAATATTTATTTTTTCCTCATTTAATAATTGCAATCATAAATGACAAGCTTTTGTTTTTATTTATACAAACAAAGCAAAACCATCAAAAAAACTATTTTAAATGGAAATTGATACGTTGTAACTCAATGATAATGAACTTAGAGAAAATAATAACTTGATAGGAAAACAACATAGTTTTCAAATTAAGTTTAAAAATCTTTTTTCATAAGAATTTAAGAATTCTTAAAAGTGTATTGTAATTTAATTTTTGGACTAAGTGAAGTGGCTGGGTGGGTGTCTGGATTGTAAAGTTGTTCCTTGCTTCGCTAGAAGTTGAATCCGTAGGATTCTTCTCGGATCCTCAAAGCTCCATTGAGAGGCTTGGAACCTTGTTACGAAAGTTCCGTTAAATATCTTACTAAAAATACGAAATAATTGACAGAGGAAAGTTAATTTACCTCTAGTTACCTACGAGCTCTGAAGAAGAATTTAGCTACTAAAGCCAATAGGTATAGGTTAATTGTTGATTTGACCGAATCAAAGAATGATCAATAAAAAACTTTGCAATTTAGAACTTCTGAATTGGACTAAAATCATTTCACTGAATACCATAGGTGGAAGGGAACATACATCCAGACATGCCATTATGAAGGAAATTTTAAACATGAAACCTGATATTATTTGTCTACAGGACGTACATTCAACAGTCGCGTCCTCTGGCCCTATTACTTGTTCTTTTTCTATTGCAACAAATTTATCTTATCACTATACTGGAACCAACCTTTGTCGGGGTATAATCACATTCGCTACCAAATATTTAGGAGAATCATAATGTATCAAGAATTATTCTTCTAAAAATGATTGAAACTAGTTGAGCGTAACTTCCAAATCGTCATGTTTTAATGTCATTAATGTTTACGGCCTAACGTAAAGTCTTCTTTGTTATATCAATCAATCATTAACAATCTCAAAAGTGGTTCGAATCTTATTAGAGATCTTAATGTTAGCGTGAATACCAAAATCGAATCTTATCCAAATGCTTCTATTTCATTTAATTTGATTCGTCAAATTAACATATCCGATGTATTTAAAAAGTTTGACTTGGACCTCGATTCTTCTTGGCGTGTTGGTCATAAATTGTTAAGAATCGATCATGCTATAGTTTCTCTATGTTTTTACTTTTTGTGCAAAAAAACATAACATTTTCTTAAATTTAGTACCTTTTTATTCGAACTATTTTAAATGGGAATTGATATGTTGTAACTCAATAATAATGAACTTACTAATATTATCTACCGACAAAAAAGTAGATATAAAGTTTCAAAACCTGTCAAAATAAAAATAGAAAACGATTTTTATGAGTTTTTATATATTTTTTTTATACAGAGAAGGAAAAAGGGAATTTATATCAAACATAATGAGAATAGAATTTTTTCTATTCTCATTATGAAAAAATATCAAGTAATATAAATATTCTAACAAAAACGCGTACAGCTTTACAATTTTTAAAAATCCTCCAGTGGGTTGCTCTTTCCTTGATCCTACCTTAGTAAGGACATTATTAACTTTTTTAAATGATTTTTGCCCTAAAAATGGTCAAAAAGTCATCACTTTGGAGCTTGTACCAGAAATAAGTATCTAAAACTGCATCTCTATATATTATAATTAAAAGAGGACATTCCCACAAAAATGATTTGTAATCTCTATCCAATAGAGATTCAAGGACCTTTCTACAGCTTAAACATCAAATAACTGATGGGCCACCAAATTTCTTGGAGTTGTGTGGGGGGTTGAAGTTAAATTTCTCTTCTGACTTACTCGAAAAACAAAAACTTTCAATTTAATTTCCGTATATTTAATATAAACAAATTTAAAAAAACTTTAGAGCATTCCTCGGTTAAGATGAGATGTCATTTTTTATGGCCAAACCTTAGAGTATATTTTCAAAATTAGTTTCAAATTTTTAACAGATTTCAAAATTTGAAGGAGTGTCATTAAAAAAGTTCAAATCAATTCATCTGCATACGATAAATATTTTAAAATAGAAGTTGAAGATTTAAAATCAATTGTTTTTTCTTGTTGATGGATATCTTATATTAAAAGGTCGATGCATAAAATAATAAATATTGTGGAAGAAGGATCTCTTTGGCACACGCTTCTTTTGTTATAAAATAAATATTTATTTTTGAGTTGAGTTTTTGTATAGTAAAAACCCCATTCTTCATTATTTTGTTTTTAAACAAAACCCTAGATGCGAATATTGTAAAAAATATACATGGTATGCAAAGAAAAACATCTGCAAAATTTGGAAAAATCTCAAAAACAACATCATTCAATTTTATATTTGGGAGTAGTTTGAAAAATCCTGTTCAAGCTCAAAAATGAAAAGAATAACTGCGCATGAAAGTTCATGGACTAAACAAAGAATTATTTCACAAATTAATTATATTTGAATTTACAGTCTAGTATTTTACAATACCGTGTTACCAGTTATAATAATAATACTATTATGCCCCTTAAAAAAATAATTATCAAAGCGTACCTTAACCAATAAGAACAGAAAATACTAACTATTCCACAACTCAATCTAGTTAAAACTAAAACCACTAAACACAACATAAAAGGGTTTGGGAATAACATAATAATATTTTATTTATTTTCATTATTATTTACACATATCACATCTGTCAAAAATCATAAATGATCAAAATAATAATTGTAAAATTAAAAGTATAAACAAATCAATGTAAGAATTTGAATTATAAAATGTTTAATTAATGAAAGAGGAAAAGAAAAAAGAAAAACCGGCAGATAAGTAATCAGATCAAGAGTGAGGTTTCCAAGCAAGCTCCTAATAGACCCATTGTTCGCCCTTTTTCTTTTCTCCAATATATGAATCAGTATATTATATGACGAAATATCGATCATTCTACGTTGATGTGAGTACGCGGTAATCTTGTTCACTTATTTAATTCTATAATAATAAGTAATCACACAGAAGAACCATTCCAAATCCCTCTGGCCTAGAGAATTACCTGGTCCGTTGGTAAGCTTTATACTCGGTAATAATTCATTATTTTCCTGTAATCTCTGACTGGGTAGATGCAGCTTCTAGGATCTCCATTGAGTAGAGTACATACTCTTCCAGCCTTGTTGGAATAGTTAATATTTTATTTTTAACCCCATATATTATCCCTTGGACTTTAGGGATAGTATATTCAATTTTCAGGTTCTGTTTGTAATTATAAGACGTTGCTACAGGCCAATCTAAAGGGCAGAGTTCTTGGTCGTACTTTTCAAGGATAATACATACAATCCAATATTCTAACAACAGGAGCCACTTTTGAGCAAAAATATATGGAATGAGGTCTCGATGTTTTATTTACAAAAAGAGCACATTCTAGACTCAATCTAATAATTATTCATAAAAAAAATTTCTTCAAAAGAAATTTAATTGTTAATTATTTGCTGTATTGACAACCATACTTAAAAAATTAAAATAAATGAAAAATATAAATTAATACAGGTATCCCTAATTTGAGAGCTAATTCTACCACTTGAGTTAGTTTTTGAATCATTATTTCTAAAAAAACTAACCTTTACTACTCAGGGACTGATTCACTAAATTACTTTCAACTAAGTTCACAATTTTTTATTTATTTTACCCCTTGAAATATTAGTTTATCAATTTAGTCAGTTACTTTAGCCTAGTTACTGAGAAGAAAGACACCCGAAATCACTAAAACTTTAAATGTAAAGTATTAAGATTACTTCAATAAACTTAATCCTGAATGAATTAACAGGATACATACTTCTTAAACGGTTAATTTTCAATAATAATATAAAAAAACAAATTTTAAACATTGATGAATAGAAATAAAAGGATAAATGATTATGAACAGCTTAAACAAAAAACGTAGTAGTTTTCAGACGGAAACCTCCTCATTATGAAGTAAACTAATAATGAACCTTCAATAATTTCAATTCGTGCCAAATTATTTAACATTTGATCTTTCAAAAATCGGAGCAACGTGAAATATAATCGTACATACACGCTTAGTAATCCTCCAATAAAAGTATAATTAAATATAATTTGGTTCTTTATTTACTATGTTGCTTTCGACAGTATTGTCCAATAACAATTTTTCAATGTATATACATTTTTTAAATACCTTTATTAAGATTGCAAATAATGTATAAAAATAATTTTAATTAGTGGTGAAGTTATATTTGAGGAAATATAACTCTACATTATGTTTTAAAATTCCAACCAGAGACTCACAACTTCTTTCACCCCCTCCTGGTACTCATTGGCTTCAATTTCAATGTCCAAACCGGTCAACAAGTCTTTAGTAACAATTTTGTTGTGCCCCTAATTCTTGTCTTCCTGGAGAGGCTAACTCTGCTTTCAATGAGCCTCCTTACCTTATGGACCAGCGCAACAGATATTCGTTACTTCCATTACAGGAAACAGGGGCAGGAAAGATCTGCAACCCGGTGTCTTTTTCCCTCTATTTACGTTTTTGTGGATGTATCGTAACCAATAACTCAACGTATGAAAGTGGATACATTTTAAACAAAACTCTTATTAATATAGCACAACTTTTTTACAATTTGCTTACACACACTCTAATATCAAACATGTTCGATCTTTCTCTAAAAGTATAACATCCTAACGAGATAATGTATAATTTTAATTTCCGTTAATCTTAGTATTTCATTATTTATTGTTTTTAAAGTAGATTAAAAGCATTGTAATAGAGCATGCGCGTTCAATACTTATACCGAGTTATCCATTACAGTCTAACACTTTTAATTTTAAACTTCTACAATTGATCAACAATAGAATTTCAAACAAAATTATTACTATCAATATATATGTGTCTCAGATCTCTTAATTATTATTGAAACTTCCGTTTATTTCATTGCTGGTGTCAAAAGCGGCCTACACTAACCTGAATAAGTTCTTTCCCCCCACTTTTTTGATAACTCAGTCTGGTGCAAAAAGCCCAGATGTATTTTGCATGGCCTTCATGCACTTGAGGGGATGGCCTGGGCTGTTTTCTTTGCCTCATCCAGATCAGTTTGACCCTTTTGAAAATCTTTTTTACCTCTCCAATGTTTCAGACTTGCTGACGATGAAGACGGTGGTCCTGGAGACACCCAACTGCTTGGAGTGCGCAAATAAAAATTTGTCGATCACGTTCAAGTACCCTTTTGCAACTTTTACGTGTAATAGAGAGATCAGGATTGTTTTGTTTTGTAATTATATGCTTTACTATATTGAAATATGAATTAATTTCAATTATTCAACCTTAATTAATTATTGAATAAACATGTTTTCAAATTTCAATGGACGCCCCAGTAAAGTGCAGCCAATGTCTCGTCTTCTATATTATACTGACAGAAAAATTTTGCTTATAAATTTAGACTATTTACATTTGGGCTTTTTTTTTGTACTTTTACTTCATATTTAAAATTTTAATATTCCTACCCATCATGTATTATTTTTACTACCCATTATAATTTTGGATATTTTAATAGGAAATTCTTTAATTTAGCTCAAATTTTGTTGCCTCATTTGCATAATATACAAACGTAATATATTCTTTGGTAATGGTTAGTGGTACTTACTGTATTTTGCAAATATTTAGGTATGTTAATAATACCAAACTGCTAATGTTGTTGTTATTTTTCTTTTGCAATAAGATATTTTGTACATATACTTATATGTGGTACATACCCATGTTTATGATTATATGAATATAATGACATACCTTACTTTTGTACTAAAGAGGAACAATTATAATTCTTTTAACATAAATTAGATCAAGAAATTTCTACATAAAAAACTTGTAATCCCATTTACATTTTCTGAATACATAAATGGTAAACCCCCTGTTCTAAGAGAATACATAATTTAGTAGGTAAAAGAGGTAGCCAGATTAAAATTTTTAAAGATTAAAAAAAATCATTAGATTTCCCCCCTTTTCTTGTTTTCAAATCTGATAGTCAGTATTTAGTAATCAAATTAATACAGTGGTAGTGATTTCCTTACCTTATAAAGCAAATTGTTTGAGCTAGACACCTTGTTACTTCATTAAGAGGGAAATATGTTTATAAATATAAGTTAGGTTACGGTAATTGATAAAAAAAATCATATTTAATAAAAAAAAATCTTTTAGAATTATTTTATTTTTATTTATGTATTTTTAGTCGTGTTTCTAAAGAGTGGGGGCCCAAATCATGCCTGTAGTAGCATTTAATTTGAATTTTGTAGTGTTATTTTTAAGTTCGATGTTCCATTAGGTAACCAAACGTCAGATGAAACAAAAATAGATAAGTTTTGTTTTTATCCTACCAAGTGGTACATTAAAATCTAAACACTTTGAATTTGAAACTTCATCAAGAAATAATTTAATAATAAACATTAGAATTTCAACAAAATTAATACTCAAAGTAGATGTGCGTCTAGGCTCTCTTAATCATTATTGTAGCTGTCCTTAGTGGCAACGATGGCTTCCATGTGGTGGTGGAAGTTTTGACACCAGATGCAGATGTAGTCCTCTGTTATGACGCCCTAGTGCTGGCTAATAATGGCATTGACAGCCTCGATGTTTGATGATAGACGCTGCACTCCTTCCCATGGATATTTACCCTAAAGTTGTAGACAAGGGGTAGGAATCAGGGATGTAGGAGAGCTCAAAGTGTCAAATAATAATTCAAAAGAACTGAAAAGGCTCATGCAAACGATTCTTATAACGAAGGAGATGGGTTTCTTTCATTAATGGTGTCAAAAGTGGCCTCTCCACCCTCAAAAGGCTTTTTCCACCCATTTTTTTATGGCTCTCTGGACAGTTTTTGTAAAACCCGAGACCTCTTGCATGTGCTTGAAGGGATTGGTCAGGGCTGTTTTGTATGACCCAATATGGCCAATTTGGTACATTTGGAAAATTATTTATTAATCAAATCACTGTCGATGCATCTGTCAGAAACTTATCATACAGGTTAAGTACACGTTTACAACAACACTTCCACTATTTATTTTGCAAAAAACATGCGTTGTATTTCAGTTACATCTAAAAATTAATAGGTGTCCACGTATTTTGATTGCTCCTCATCTGCTCTTACAATTTTGTGTTATGAATCCAATAAATTATGTGCTCATATAATCATTATTTTAAGTATTATCGACTAATAAATACATATTCAGACATTTTGCATTTGTATAACCAATGTTACATGTTTGACCATATCATTTTATATGTATGTGTTCCTGATGTACCAAATTTGGTACATATCAATTAAATACAAGTTTATTTTAAAATATTTTATTTTTATGCTAAATATGTATTATTTATACGGAATATACTTTCATATATGCATGAAAAATTTAAAAATCTAGTTCCAACATAATTTGGGTCATAGAGGGTTAAGTCATCCGGGTGCAGTTTGTCCATTTTAAATAAGCCTATATTTCTCTCCAACGTTTCAGACTTGCAAACACTGCTTTTGGAGATACCCAACTGCTTTGAGTGCACAAATGGAAATTCGTCGATCGTGTTCTAGTGAATCTTGAATTGTTCGTAATCTAGAAAGTTCAGGTTATTTTTTTTTTGTAACTAATTATTTATGCTATCTTATATCAAAATTGAAATAATTTCAATCACTGAATCTTCATTAATTATTGAATTAGTAAGGTTAATATTTCAATGGACTACCTTGTATATCTGTAAGCATACAAATGTCAGAGTAACAAGAAATAAGACAATGCTTGTGCAATCTCTTTAGGGTCAATATTTGTGCCTATAAGGCTGTAAAGTCCGTTGGCATCTCCATCCTTGCTGACTTCAACATTAAGAAGTCCATTACATCCCCAAACAGCCAAGAAGAACTAAAACTTCTGGAGCAACAATATGGCTAATTTCTGGTCTTCCTCTATGTGACCTCAACCCCCTTGACTTTGCAGATTGGTGTAGAATAAAAATGTCTGTACCAATTTTCATTCAAATTTAGATTCGCTCTGAGCTGCCATAATGACAGCTTGATACGCTATGGACACGGACTTAATCGTCAAGAGCTCACAATTTGTTCACTGACGTGTTGAGGCTATTATTGCTTGTGAAAAAGGAAACATTGAATTAAGAATTGATACATACCAATAATTAGTTTTGAATTGTCTCTTTTTTATTCTTTCAAAATCACGTTCTATTTTGAAAGTCATATAGCTGCAAGTTTAGAGTTCCTACTCTGTAAATGCCAGCACACCTATTTAAAAGAGTTATAACTATCTAATTCCTTTCATAGTTGAGTAACGAACAAATTATTCATAATTAAAAACTTTGCTACGTATTATACTCTAACGATTAAAAATAAATAAAATAATAAATTTAATTAAATCTGCTTGACATATTTTTACTGCATCAGCACATATGCTCCATATGAATAAATTTGATTTAACGATTTCTTTACGGTGTTTTAAATAATCTTTTTTTTTTGAAATTTATTTTATTTCAATGTTTGTTTGCCCTATTTTTCATCTAAAATACATAATTATATGTTACATATCAAAAGCACATGAAATAAAGAAAGTCGTCGGGTTAATAATTTTTATTCAATTAAAAACTATTTATCGTTTATAATCAAAAAACAAAAATGCGAAATATTATAATGTGTTTTATACTACTGATTAATTAATAAGTGTACTTTGCCATATTTATTTTACATTCTAGTAGGTCATTTAAAGTGGCATTATCTGTAAATGAAAGAAATTAGTAATAGCTACTTGAAAGCAAAATACCTTCTGCAAATGATGTTTTTTATACGTAAAAAGATACTAAATCATAAAAACCAGAAAGATGACCCCCACAAAATTCAACTAATATCGCCAAAGTTGTGTTTCCCTCTAAAATGTTAGTAACTAAAAACAAACTTTTGTTGAAGGCAATGATGCATTAACCAAGTGTTGGTGGTATTAAAAATAAAATAAACCAAAAATGAACGTGGCAAACCAGACAATATCCATAATTTTTTGAAAAAGAGTGGGTTAGTTTTCATGACATTTTATTAAATCAAATAAAAGAGCCGCTGTCGATCCTTAATTCTACTCTGAGTGCATGAATGACTTACACTTAATTTCCAAAGTACAAACCTCATTTTTACTCACCGTCTTTCATGAGCACAAATAATAGTTATTACTTTATACTTAGATGTTTCCTTCCCAAGAATAGGACTATATATAATAACAGCTTTACAAATTTAATGTTGGTCCTGAAGGTTTTTGATGTAACTAATTGTTTATGAATTAATATACTGAAATAGGAATTAATTTTCTATCGCTCAACCTACCTTAATTATTGAATTAGTAATTGTTCAGATTTCAATAGAACAGCCTGTAGATGTGCTGTTAAACCACCCCGAACACTAAAATATCCTAACTATATCTTTTGTGTATCTTATTTTTGCTTCACTACTATTTTGATCTATGAATTCAAAGGTCTAAAATATAATGGTAAAAAACTATACCATTTGTTTACTGATTCCTATACAAAGAATCATATGTAATAATTACTATGGGCAGTTGTTCGATCTACACAATACAATATTATAAAACATAAGCCCCAACCATATTCAATCGTAATTAGTGTCAGAATAAAAAAATACAGCTTTTGCTCAAATGGATTATCAACTTATGTATTTATCCCTTGTCTCTAATGTCGGAGCAATAACAAAAAAGGCAACACACGAAAAGCTACGTAGACCGTTGGGATCTCTATCCGGAATTCCCACTTCGGGAGTAACAATATGGCTAATTTCTGGTCTGCCTCCATATGACCCTCCTCCAGCCCTAAACCTTGTAGTTTGAGTTGTCTTGACTAAGAATGTCTGCCACAACTCTTATTCAAATTTGGATTCGCTCCGAGCTGCCATCATGGGCAGAATGGTAGGTCATTGAAACGGCCTTCATCGTCAAATGCTGTCAATCAGTTGACGAGCGTGTTAAGGCTGTTATTCGATAAAAATATAATGTTTAAACATATCATAAATTGGGATTGACTTGTCTCTTCTTAATTCCATAAAAATCACTTTTTTTTGTAATGTAGTCATGCTGCTGCAAGTTTTGGATCCTCACTAGAGGAAAATTGATGGAGCACGCCTCATAATCAAAAATTGTGAAGGGAAAGAAGAAATTGTTTTATTCTTTGTTTTATCCTTTTTTTGAATTTCCCACCAAAGAGATGTAGAGTTTTTAATAATATAATTATAATATATTTATGATTTATTGATTGTCATTATAGTAATAAATGTATAATTTAAGGAACAATGGTCAATTATTGTCAGAGGTGGAGCCTTGGACTTGAGACTTGACTTGAACTCCGTAGTCTCATTATATATTAATATCTTTACATGAAGGATATACAAAAAAAAACAATAGAAAAAATGCAGAATAAACATAATCATATTTAGCAAAGCTCTATATTATAAATATCCTCTTTTGCTAAGCTAAGTCCATCTTCTGGTCCTCGAAGGATCATCTTCTAAAAAGTAAAATATATCAGATAACATCAAAACTCCTTATTGTATCTCCTAATAATAAATAAACAGTATCTCTAAAAAAAGTTTGTATGCACCTAAACATTTTTCAGCTATTGATCACCTGGGCCTGTGTATGGGGAAGTGAAAGAAACAAGGAGGCAGTATGTCTGACAATCCGTGTACACACTAGTCACCACTATTGTATATCCTTCAATATGGCAGACGCTTGTTCTCCCTTCGTCTCACCCACAATACTCAGGAGTGGGGATTGAGTGTTAGGGTGAAGGGATTGTGATATGAGAATTATGGTGTTGTAGATATATATATGTATAAAAGTGTGTTGGTATCGTCTAAATGAAATAAATGTAATTTATTGATTTATAGATGTTAATACTAGTGTTGATAATTAAATACTATTGAATGCCCCACCCAAAAATTACATATATATGTTGATTACTCATCTCGGATCTTACTCATACCTGCACAATATAATTGAGGATTGAAAACGGAGCAATTCCCAACTATGTCATTGTCATAGGATATATATTTGTTTATTTCATCTTACGGCTGCTTGCAGCTAATCTAATCAAACGCTGTGACAGCTAAACTGCTCTCATCCAAAATATTTTTCAAATTCTTAGGGTTACAATGTTAAATTTAGATTGCTTTTTTTAACATATCAAACATAATTACAATTTACACCTCTATACAATTCCAATAATAAAAAGGAAATCTCGTCTGTTTTTTTGTCACACCTGATTATAAAACTCCATAAAATCCTCAAAAGTATATAAAGTAAACAACCCCAAAAATATATAAGAAATAATGTAAAAGATTATTTATAATGATTAAACTATAAGAAAATAAGAAGTAATTAATCATTCTTATTGGTCCACTCAAACAGTAAACAACCAAATTATTTGTTACAAATACAAATATCTAAAATAAATATAGAACTTCATATGGATAAAGTACGTTTTAGATATGGAATCAGTTTTCTATTTGCTAATCTTATAATCTTCTCTTTCTCCCTCTTTTTCTGTCTTAATCTCAATTAGAACTCAAATTGAATTAATTTAGTTAGTTTTTTATTTTTCTTCATTATTATAAAAGATAGAGGTATTAGAGGTAATTTGGGATAAACATCATTTGGTGAATCAAATCCTAGGTAATGCAAATAATTTAAAAGTAAATCTATTTTGCCCTTTATTTTATATTGCACTTTAAATGGATGAACGAATTTAAAAAAAAAAACATGGAAGAAGTTCTTTAATTTGGTTTGATGTTCTTATGGTTTAATCACTTAGAAAATAGGTATTCATACAAAAAAAAAATCCTTAATGAGTCAATGTACAAGGTGTGTTCAAATAGTAGGATGACTTTCAAAATTAGGCCGGCAAGGTCCATCTGCAAGGCTGAAGTTTTGTATTTTTATGTTAGTACACTCGCAACAAATATATACTTAAATTTTGATTGTGAAAGGCATAATAGTTAGAAGTATTTTGCATATTCGGCAATTGCATAATATTTTGTCTGAAAATAAAATTAAGTGCTCAAAACACTTGAAATGTTGAGAATGGAAAACGGTGAACCTATTCTAATTAAAGAAAACATTTTTATAAGTGGTGCAAACTCTTCCTCGACAGCAGTAAAGATGCCATTGACGAGCCTCACTCTCGTCGCATAAGCACGTCAACAACAGATGAAAATGTTGAAGTAGTCAAGAAAATTGTTTTTGAAAACCGTGGAATCATTATCAAGGAAATTTTCTGAGGATATTGACATATGAGTTAGCTCGTGCCATAAAATTTTTCCAGACGTTTTGGGGATAAGACGAGTCTCAGTGAGATTTGTTCCGAAACTACTTAATTTTAACCAAAAGAATAGTTGTATTTTTCGGCCAAAAAAAAACAAACAATACAATTATGCCTTAGCCGCCATATATTTACCGGATTTGACCCTATGTGATTTTTTCTTGTTCCCAAAATAAGTGAGACATATGAAAGTATGGAGATATTCAATGATTGAGAAAACATAGACAGCATCGCTGGAAGAGCTCAAGGCTATACCAAAAAGTTCTTCGAGGGTCGAAAAAAGCCTTGGCACAAGTGTAAGTATTTGACAAAGATAACTTTGATTACTACAACATAAATATTGATGAATATTCCTTAATTTTTGAATACACATCGTAAGTTATTCTTTATCTAAATAAGGAATATAATTTTAAATTGAAGGCTTTCTGAACATATTTGAAATTGTTTTCATAAATAAATAATGAAAACAAAAAAACAAGCAAAAAGTAACACAAATTTTGTCGTTTCCTAAGGATTTCCAGTAACTATTACTCTTATTTAATTCAAACATCACTGTTTATCATTGGCATTAATTAGTATTCAATTCAACCTCTAAGTTTTTTCTATTTTTACAGCCATTCGATAAAATTTAATCAAGATTTACCGAAATTTTGTTCATTTTACATTGCACAAATATCAACTGTGAACCCTCAAGATTGTGTTGCTTTTAATTATGATGCAGTTTATAACGTGTGTGGGAAATGTTCTTACGGATCTTTCGACATTAATTAAAAATAATTAACACAAATTGAAACAGGAGGTGAAGTAAGAAAACAGTCACAAAAGTACCCGGCTTGACTCAGAGATGGTGATAGTTGTTAATCAAAATACTGTATTAAAAAGTACAGAATCTGTATATATATGTTTGAAGTTAGAAAGCTACACGTTGTTTATTATTTATTTGGCATGTATTAAAAGTAAAAAATTGTGCGTGAATTTGTGAAAATGGGAAAAATTGGGCATCGATATGTGATAGAGTAATTTTATTTGATAAGCCTCAGCCCAACCAATAAAAACCTAAACTGGATTCTAGGTAGGCTGAGTCTACAAGAGTAAAGCCTCTAATAATCATCCAGATAGTTTTTTGTATGTTTTGGTGAAAGTAAAGGGAAATGAACTCCTAATTGAATAATTGATGAAGCCAAAATGCTGGGCTTTAAGATCTTGTAACCTTAATTTTGTAATTATCTTATGTTTATATTTTCTATAAGCAATTTCATAAAATGTAATAATGATTTTTCTCTAAGATAAACTTCATTAATGTTTTTACGGTTGCTTTGATTATTTGGATAGATTTACGAAAATTCGTATGACTACAGTATTTGATCTTTAAAAAAATAAGGTAATTAGGCGTTGGCTAAAAGACAATTTTTTTAATCCTATGTGCTACTCTTTCTTTTTTTCATTAGTATTTGATCTTATCTACTCAAATAAGAAAAAAAATAATTTAAATAACACAACAATAACAAGTGCCGACGAAATCTAAAATCACAATATGTGAAATAGAATAATATTATTTATCAATTATCAAAGTTAAACTAAATGTTTCAGTAGAGGCAATGTATCTTTTGCCAAATGCCAAGATATATCCAGTTGTCAAATCAACGAACATTTTTTTAGTTTTTGGATGGGTATCATCATGGAAGAAGGAAAGAGAAACAGCTTCATCAGACAAATACCATAAATGATGACTAAGTTTCTTAAGTGCAGCTTTTGAAATTGTTTTGTCTATTTTTTTGTAAGGTTTCAATGATTTTAACAAGCATAAGTCATTATCATTATGTTGCTTAGATTGCTAAAATACTTTAAAGACAGGGCATAAAAATTTTTGTTACTCGATAACAGCTACTACCTTCGGAGTAATATAATATTTTTTAATCCTTTTTTGGGTTATTATTGACACTGTACTTTCAATTATAGAGTTAAGATCATTAGAATTGTCAGAATCACTAAAATTAAGAACTAAATCATTCGAAAAGTATTCTTTCCCAGCTAATGAATTAGATTACGAATAAAATTTCATTAATCGTTTTTTATCATCTACTATGCGTAGTCTTGTTCTTTTCTCTTTTTCCGTGTTTTTATCTAGTTATCTTTTTCAATTTTGTTAATTTGTATTCATCAATATGTCCCATGTCAAATAAATTATCCAAATTACTACTGAACCTGTTCCTAAGCCGAAAATTTAGGTTATATGTCTTGAGACACCCTAAATGTATACCCCTGCAATACTTCATTAATACCACAATAATATTAATTCTTAGATCGAAATGTGTTTGTGATATACATCAGAAGGCACTATAAACACCCCGTGACTGTTTTTAATACAAACACACATTACTTTTGCTTTGCTTTTACGGAGGTTTGTTTGTATGTTGGTCACCAGGATTACATTAAAAGTTCCAGATCGATTTTGATCTAACTTGGTATAAAAATTATAAATGGTGGTAGTAAATCCCCTTTAAATATTGGTTGCACAAAAAAAAAATAATCACTCGTAATTTTGAAAATTTTGAGGTACAGAGCTCAAATTATTTTTTTAATGTGCAACCAATATTTAATATTTTAACCAAACTTAATAAAGATGCCTCACATAGCAAAAAATCTAATTTAGGAAAAACTGCCATAGGCCGAGGTTTGCACTCTACAGAGTGCCCATTCTGGTTGAATTCTACTCTAAGCAGTCACTTTTTCAGTTTCTCTTGTCTGACGGCTTCATACAAGTTTAATTGTTTATTTTACATAAATTAAATTTTACATTCCAGCAAATAAGTAAATTGGTTTTTTTAAAATCATTTTATAGTAAAACCTTTTTTAAATGCGAGGGGAGGCTAGTTCATATAATTAAGTATATAATACCCTTTTTTAAGGTAGACATATTAGAAGCTTACATTGGACATGTTATATTAATGATATAAGAGCTTTTATGTAAAATGTAGTTAACAGAAACAAAAAAATAAATATTTTGTAATTAAAATGTGCGTTATGAATATATATTAAAAAGTCCTTTGTTTAAAATACATAGTTGATCACTTTTCAAATTGAAAAAAAGAAAAGTGATTCAATCAACATAAACTTTTAATGACTTTTTATGTATATTAGCTTTATTTATAGAAAAGGAGCGTTTGTCAATTTTAAATTTGACAAACTTTAAGTGCTGATGTGTAGAGTTATAAACTTGAAATATTTTGTTGCGTGCAATAATTTTTTCATTGTGTGTCTTAACAGTGGGATATATTTTTCAATACTCTTATGATTCTTTAATTCATCAAGATAGAATATCTTGATATTAGTAATTACTTGTGAGTGTGCTCACAAAAGACAGTAAGACGGAGATTTCTTTGAGAGGTATAAGAGTACAGCGTGTCCCTCCGAATCGTGGTTGAAATTTTGAAAAGTTATCATTCACTTATTAATTATTTTGCCTATTTTCAACCGTAATATCAACTTATCAAGCAATAAAAACATACGATTATTGCAAAACAATTTTATATATCAGACCAAGCAAAAACTGAAATGAATACTATAAGGAATCGAATCGTGTGTTAGCGTTTCTTGACGTTATGAGTTATGATGAGATCTTCTGCATAGTTCCTTTCTCCAAAGGTCCCATTACCAAGATTGAAAATCAAACATCTCAAAAGTGTTGTGTATACAAATTTCTAGACCTGGTCAACTCATATCTGAGGCACTATCCAGATGAAGGAATGTGTCACCTCCCATGTGAATGGGGATCCCTAAAAGGCTGCCACTGAGAAAGAGTAGACTGACATGTCGGAGGAATACCTGAAAAATGCATGAAATACCTTTAGGCTTAGGATTGAGGCCATGGTGGAGGCCAATTTGAGATTTAATTTATTTTTTTGGGTTTAGGTAAGTTTTGTCGTTGAATAGCCCAGAAGTAAAATTCCATTGTAATACAACATTTATATTACATATGCTACACTGCAGTGGTTCTTAAATGGGCGTATACTTAAACTTACCTAAATTCAAAAAATGTATAAAATAAAACTATTTTATCCTAAAAACCATAGTTTGTATCAATAGAAAATTGACAGAAACGCAGTATAAATTAAAAAAATTGTATTGAAAATAATATATTCAATTAAAGATTAATTTATTTTTATAATAATAAAAGGTTATATGTCTTTTTATTTGTGTGACGAATGAAAAGAAAAAGGGAAGTACATTTATGAAAATATGATTCCTATTTGAAATGTTACTGTTACAAAAACTTTAAAAATGAAATCAAAATAAATAGGGACCATTAACAATACAACGAAAGTCTAAACTAAAAGTATACATAACTTTATGAAAATTAAAATAAAATTGTGCATTTAAAATGGATTATAAAAACTAAATTGAGCCCAAATAAACAACTATGCGCCGTATTGAAGCCTTATAATCGTATGATTATAAAACAAATTGATATAAATATATGTAAAAAAAAAAAAATACTAATACTTTGGACAATTGTAATTCAGAAGTTTTTGAAATTAACTTCTTTCTCGTTCGTCGAAATAGTTAGAACCAGTTGTTGAAAGAATTTTTGTTTATCCTATCTTCTTCGAACTAAAAGTTTTAATATTTACTCGATACAAAAAGACAACTTTTAATAGGCTTTCTTTTCTTTTTTATATTTCACCAACTTACTTGATGAGCTATTTAATTTGTTATAAAAAAACCATTTTTGAATATAAACTTAATGAAAATAAAGATTTATTAAGGTTTGACTGAACAAACCTACTTATATATTTTATGCCTAAGATCTGAGAGTGTAATAGAAAAATGTGAAAATTATCTTTTAAAAAATTATATTTTGCCCCTAAATTTAACATTTTTGTAATAAAAAGCAACTAGAATATGTTTATTATTGCAAGCCATTGCGTGAATTAATTACTTTTCGAGAATAAAATCCCTAATATTTAGGGAAATGTCTTCGAAGATAAAAAAACAATAAGGTGGTAGTTGTTTATTATTAAAGTACGTGGAAGGAGATTGGACGTAAGGATATTTTTTTAAATTTCAGAAGGGTACTTGAAAATCGACAGATTCGGAAATTTCTGGTCCTTGACACAATATATGAGATCAATAAACAACAAACGGAAATATATGACCAAAAAAGCTTTTACTAGGGTAATATTGTCAAAGACTGGACTTTTCTATGCATTGGTTCATTTAAAGAACCATAAGAAATACATTACTATTTGGAAAACATACATAGTGCGATAAGGAAATTTCCCTGTTAAAAAAATAAGAAAAAAACAGAAACAAAGGCTTTGGGATTATCTCAACACGTATATTGGCCCAAAAATAATTTCAAACATCGTTGGCGTGACCGTGAGGACAGTCTGAAACATCAGGATGGCCAGGGAGAAGTAAAAATGAGTCAAAAGGAAGGCAGGAAGTGGAGGAAATGGTTTGAGGTGAGATGAAAACTTTTCTCAAGTTCCTGGAGGACAATAACAGGAAATTACCAACAGCATCAATGTACCCTTTATCTGACAAGCTCAACGTAGACGAGATCACCATCAGGAAGACAGTTCATGATGACCTCGGTCTTATGAGCTTATTCACGCCTCGAAGATTTCTCCTGACCGACAGGATGAATGTCGAAAAAGGAACAAGAGTTACAAAAAAAAAATTATATAATTACTTAGAAAGTATTTCGTCGACTGTAAAGATCTTCTCCAATCAAGTATCACCCGAAGAAGTTCAAGGGACCTTCAAGACAGAACATTCTGCAATAAAAATGTGCTTTGAATTCGAGGCCTCTGATGGAAAGAAAATAGATCTCTTCTTCTTCCAGCCCAATGAGAAAATCTGGGCTGAGACCTACCATAAGGTCCTAAAGTGGAATTTCTTGCCCTGGCTGAAGGCTAACAATCCTGAGAACATCTATGCGTATACACAAGGGGGTGCTCCCAGCCATACGGCCTTAAAGACATTGAACTTCTGCAATTAGCACTTTGCCGACTTATGGGACAATACCTTTTTCAATACCCTCGACTTCATTGTGGTATAGACTTATAGAGCGAGGTTGGTAAGACATCACACATAAATGAGCAGGAGGTCTAGGCCAGAATCAAGAAGCAACAGGCCAACATGTCCGCCGATTATATTGTGGCAACCTGACCCAAGTTCCTACCTCATATGGAGGCTGTGATAAATGCTGGAGGCGTCTATTTTGAATAACTCTTGCCAAGATTGATTGGTATAAGTTTTTTCATTAACATTTTTCAATATACTTTTATAATCAAAAGTTATTAAGGTTTTGATTTTTCTTCTTGATCGCAGAAAGTTTTCTGTCGCACTATGTATATAAAAAATGTTTATTTAAAAAAATTGAAGCCAGAACAATTTTTCTTTAAATGTATTTGTATTAAAGGCAAAAGAAGCCAACTGTCAGAGATATTGTATTCTCATGACACAGAGTTACAATAAAACAGGAGCGTCTGCCGGATTATATTTTGGGGAAGCATGGTTTATGGATTTTCGGAAAAAAATTAACAAATCTCTAGTTATTCTTAAAAATTAATATTTTTGAAAAAAAATCAAATATTAAATTTTCTAATAAGTAGCCATAATTCCCTCATTTATGAGAAGCATTCCACCCCCTACGGCCTTTCAAAAAAAATATAGATATTAATTTCTCTTTCTTTAATTGTGACGATTGATATGGACTACTTGAAATGCGATTTATGATGCTTTTAGAGGATTATTGAGAATACTCTGTTGATATAAATTTACGATACTTTGTAGAGTACATAATTTATTCTACATTTAATTTTGATAAAAATCATCTTAGTTTGTTTTTGTGATCATGAGCCACATATTTACAAATACATAAATACTTCAAACATACGTAGTAAATAAAAAGTAATAATGAACGACTTTAAATTAATTAATTAATGCAACTCATTTTTTCCTTCTCTATTATTTTGTGATGTCCTATTCGTTCAAATTATATAACAGTTATTTAAAAGAGCTAAGTATGATATAATTCGTTATTAGTATTTTTTGCTAATTACACTAACTCGAATGGAGTGTATACTCTTTAAAAGTTACAATGAATAAGGCTTCAAATTGAATTTAATTGAAATGGCGGTGAGGAAGTTGGTTCAAAAATAGTTTTAAATCCAGGTATTTCTCGAGTCTTAAATTTCGAGATCAAGAAAGTGTTTTTATATGGATTACGTTCTTAACAGTAAATATATTGAGTAGGAGGATCTCTTATATTTGAAAGTTTTGACAATATTAAAAAAAGAATCATATTTTACTAGCTAAAGTCTAAAAGAAAAAAATATACAAAAATGTAAAAAATAATCTTTTATCCGTTATGGTGAGAGCATGTTTTAGTTTGAGCGGGATCTGAGACAAAAAAAATATGTGCTGGTGCTTTCATGAGGGGAAAGTTTGCACGTGAGCAATGATAAAATTGCTATAGGTTATGATATATATTCTGCGACAACATAACTTCCTTTTTTCAAAGAAGGATTCAAACTAGTATTTTTAACTAAAAAAATTTAGTATGGTTTAATAAAAAAAAGTAAAATCTTAAAGTTTTGTTCTACAAATTTTTGAAAATCCTATCAGATAGACAACGTCTTCCATTTTCCATTCACCGAACTTTGATATTTTAATACACAATCACTTTTTGTTGTTTTTTCCTTTCTTTAAATAACTTTTCATCGAGAGGTTTTAGAAAGGATGTTTTTTTTTCAGAACAAAAGATGCAAAATTAACTCTTTAGAGTCCAATTTTCCCATGTTAGTATTATTAGTTTGAAATATCAAGGTATAAGACAATTCAAAAATCGAAAAGTAAAAAAATACAAGTTTTCGCTTCTTGAATAGTGCCATAGATAATGTTTTTGATGACTGTGATGGTGTGTTACTTCATGTCACTCAAATATTAACGATAATGATATTTTGGATATATATTTTGATGAAGTTGCTGGTGAGATAGAGGCCAATACTTATTCGATGAATGACAAAGATGAAAATGTTGTTCAGACTGGAACTCGCTGACAAAAAAAAAGATGACCTTTGTTTGAATCACATGAATTGATATTATATATTATCGAATATTATAATGCAGCATACAAGTAAAGATACAAATATTTATGCAAGAAGGGTCAAGAATGAGCAAAATATTCTAGTAGATTTAGAAGAAATGAGAAGATTTATTGGTCGAATTCTCATCAGCGGCTATCAATGTTTGACTACAGAAAATGACTATGGTCAACAAAGCATTCTTTAGAAGTTTCAATATTCTCTCAAACAATGAGCAAAAATAGATACACGACTATAAAGAAATTTCATCACGTTGAGGATAATCAGAACTTGTCATCTTCAAAAGTATGTAAAATGGACACTTTGTTTAAAATGCTTAAAAAGTAGTTCCAGCAATTTGGGATTTTTGATAAATTTCTAAATATAGATGAATCTATGGTATCTTATTAATGTTTGTATAGTGAAAGGCAATTCATAAAAAACAAACTTATAAGATTCGGGTACAAATTATGGAGGATGTGCAGAGCAACTAGATATCCCTATAATTTTCAAATTTATTGTGGAAAGGATATGGATAAAGCTGATCCTTGGGGTTGTTATGTTGTGAACAAAATGATGACTCTAATTTTTTTCTACAATTTCTTCGGTAGTAATCAAATTCTAAGCGATTTATCACAAAAAGGTATCTGAGCATGTTGTACTATAAGGAATAATTTTACTGGCCAATGTCCCATGAAGGCGACTAAGGAAATTCAAAAAGAATTGAGGGAAGCCTATGATTAGCCATCCGATGGAAAAATCTACCATACTAAAATCGTATGGCTGTGGTGCTGTGACTGCCGGAAGAAACTATCATGGTGTATCCCTTCATATAAGGTTGAACGAAGGGTCAAGAATGAATTCAAAAGCAGTTATTGGTCAGCCTCATTTAGTCCAAATGCATAATTGAGGTATGGGCACTGTAGACTTTTGCGATAAACTCTCATCCCGCTATATAGCTTGATTGCTGTATAGGAAGTGGTGGTGGAATTTATTAGCTCATTCCCTAAATTTATAAGAGGTTAGTCGGTACCAATTTTATAACCATGTGAATTCATCAAACCGAATGAATCCCCATGCCTTCAAAATAAACATTGTTGAAACAATAGTTAAGTGCCAAAATCTTATAACTCGCAAAGGTGGACCATCAGCTCCTATACCAATATTAGTAAGATATGATGAATTCAACCATGGTTTAGTATCCTGCAAGCAAGGACAATGTATTGTCTGTATGAAAAAAACAAGACTTATTTGCCAAAAATGCGAAAAACGTGCGTGGATGAAAGAATACCATATAAAGACTTAAAATTATATATTTTTAAGATTTTTTTCATGATACTTTATGAACATTTTTTGTAAATACTAGTATTTGTAAGAATATAAAACAATTACATTTTTAAATTTTTGTCTTATAATCTGCACCTAGGAGAGTCCAACGTTCCCATTTAAGATCATACAAAATTCCGATGTCAGGAAATATTTTCCAACATATATTTCATCATTTTTTCTAATAAACTGAAATAAATTAATTTCCAAATTTTGAACAAAATATATTGACTTAGTATTTATTTATTCTTGATTTTGTAAAATTCTTCAATTACCAGATTTATATCAAAATTTGTGGAGTTATTAACATTCAAATAATTTAAAATTAATTAAAAAAATATTTTTTTTTGCTTTAGAAATTGAAGCATTAACCTATTTTCCTAAATATCATCCATTTCTTGCCAATATTTATTTTTGAAGGCAAACATATGTTCCTTACAAAATTGGTCCTTGGCAATATGATCTCAAAAAACTCATCAAATCGATGATAATATTTCTCGGTCAATAATAAAAATCCAAATGCACAAACTTGGGGTTCTTCATAAAAAAATGTAATATTTAAATTATCAGGGTGACCAGTAAAGCAGTTGGATTTTCAAATTTCGATTACAGCAAGTGAGGAAAAGTTGTTATATGATATAAAAAGGACCTATTGCATAATTGCATTGTCCTACGTGGTCATCTTTAGGCCGCATTTCATGATCGAACAATAAAAAAAGACAAAAACTCTTTACTTAGTCTATATACTAAACAATCTTTTTTAGTCATTTTGCAAAGATAAACATTACCCTATAAAAAAGTTTGGAAACTTTTCTTCTATAAATGTTCTATGGAACAAAAAAAGAGAATCAACTTAGGAAAATTTGATGATCTGCGTATAGCACGTATCTTTTTTTAAATATTTTTGGGAAAGAAAGTTCAACAGTTTTTCATGTTATTCTCTTTTTTTACTCCTTGGGTAGCTTTAGAAAATAACAAAAATGTTTTTTATGTGTTAGAATAATGTTTATCATGATTAATTAATGAAAAACAATGATTAATGCTGTAATTTAATCCTTAATGGAGAAATAAAGAGCTTATGTCTCCTTTCAAACTTTGAACGAGATGTGCCATCTAAAAATGACAAGGTAGAAGAAGGAAATTTTACTTAGGTATTTTCATAGCATATGACAACTTTTCCGCACTACCCTGAATGAAAACTCAAAAAAAGTAGATAACTATACCGGTCTTTTAATTATTTATTTCTTTATATTAACATACCGGCGTATAATATTATTTACATCCAAAGTGATAGATGTGCTAAACCGATTAAACGAATGATTAATAAAATGAAAAATAATTATATAATTATATTCTGCTTTCATGATATATTTTAATCATATTATGAACATCACTTTTAAAAAATAATAATTCTAACCCATATTAAACATAGATTCTTTAATAAGAATAATATTTGTAAAATTACAAATTTATTATGAAATGTGCATTTGTTCTACATTAAAAAATTAAAAATATGTTATTTATCTGTACAAATAAATTGTAAATAATTATACTTGATGTTTCTTCTCAATAATTATTAGAGGAAGCAAAGTGATTAGTAATGAGTTCGTAGATTATAATCAATGATGTCATCAAAAAAATACCTCGGACATTTCTAAATTACTAATATCGCATGCTTATAAGAATGAAAAAAAAAAAAAACTTTTATTGATAAAAGAAGCAAAATATCGTACATCGGTACTGATGCAAGAGCTTTTAGTTCATGTTCCTTTTATTGTTCAGATGGAGTAGCACTGGTAAAGTACAAGCAAATATTATAGCATTAATTTTACTTCATCTGACCTAGAAATTGTCTTTGTAAAGGCTCGAGCTCCCATGCTACGAAAACGGGATGAATAGTAGCATTGTCGTTATGGGAAACACTTTCATGAAGCTTAAGGAGAAGTGGTCTTGATACCGAATGAAAACGTCATTCTTATTTGTGAATAAATCAAAAAAAAGAAAAAACACAAACAACGCCAAAGGAAAGATTATGCTTTTTCAGAAAAAATGAATGGGAAAATTATGAATATCTATCCTATTATTGCAAATATATTACTCAAGTAAAGACAGTAACTAATGGATGGATTCGGGAGGCGTAATGAATTGAGCCAAAAAAATCCCATTGGCTGATGGCACCCAATAAAGGACCAAGGATGGATTTAAGATAGAAGTAATTATCTCAAAGATGCTCTTTATAACGTACAGGGCAAGGTAATCGGAGTCAGCTATGCTTAGAGGTTTGGAAGAGCTAGTGGAGATGTACAGAATAACTTTTGGTGCTTTTGACGAGAGAGGAGAGACGTTAGGTTTATTATTGTGTTAGAATATTAATTTTTTTAAGCATCTTTTTTTTTAGGACTGGCTTTATCATCTACAGGTTTTTTTTCATCGTTTTTTTTTCAATTGACTTATTGAAATTTTTTGATGAGTTATTATTTTATTAGTTATTGTTAATAACAAGTTAATTAAATTTTTAGATAGATAATGGTTGATTATATATAGGCTTATAATCTTTTTTTTTTAACCAGTATCAATTTATTATGGTGCTCAATTAAAAAAAATTCGAAACAGTAAAAGTATTTAAGTACATAGAAAAATATAAAGACCATATAAATTTTCCATGAATAATAAAACGACACAAAAAAAAAGGAAACAAAATAAGTAAAAACCCTAGTTCATTATATTTTTAAATAATTTCTTGCAATGTTTAAAATACATGCACCAATTTCCATTTTCCATTTGATTACATACACACAGTACTGTAATTTTACGATCATTGCATTACCATTTTTCAGCAACGGGTTCTGAAAACTATGTATTACAGGGTTTTATTTCAGTTAACTGTATGTTTCTCCTCTTTGAAACATTTTTAATTAGTGGTAGTGATGATTCACTCCACATTTTTCTTATTGATACAACTTTTATCTTAGCAAGCTGCTGTCTTAAATAATGCTCCTTAGACAAATCATAAGTAAGTCCATGTCGTATCTTCTGCATTTTTGAAACTTTTTTATGCGTCATCACAGCTAAAATATTATCCCTGTAATTAAGAAAAAACCCGGCATTTCTGAAGAGAAGTAGGAGTTTCTATCGCGACAGCTTTTAATAGATCGTACCCACCCATGACTAGTTCAAGAGTATAAAAAGTATCCTTTACTACGTTAATGAGGTAGGACCAATATTTGATTCTACATAAATTACTTATTATTGAACGTACACCATAGTTGGAATACTGGAGATAATACAATCAGAAGATACCATAGAGTTCCAAAAGTCCTCTCTTCTTAAACATTACAGAATCCATTCAGTAAAAAGTGATTTCCAAAAGCTTCTTAAATCTATTTCTCCAAGAACGTGTAGGCTTTTGGGAGTATTGGTTCTTTTTATAAAGATATTCCGTTTGCGTTGAAGATCTAGGAAGTTCATCAATGTATAATCTATCTTTGAGCAGATTTTGATGTCATACATACATATAAGTTAAATTTGAGTTACCTTTGGAACTATATATGAGTTCCAAATTTGAACTCTATAGCCTTATAAATGATTATTGTAATGAAACAAATAATATTATAAAAAAAAAGTATATTTCTTTTCTTCAGGAGATACTTCTAGTATGAATCTGTAATCAATTAAAAAACAGTTTGAAATAAATTTGAAATATACATACCGAACAAAAAGTTTTTACTTTCTATCCAGTGTCTCTAAGTGTAAAAATGTTACAAATGCTATCTTTTTCACGCCGTTGTAATTGCCAAAAAGACTCTTGAGATCGTAGCATCTCCATGTGGACTGTCTACAATGTCAACAAGTCAATTACAGATCCATACAGCCAAGAAGAACCAAAACTTCAACAGCAACTATATGACTGACTTTCAATGTGTTTCTTCTTCTCCTTGAGAGACGTTTGATTCAACACCGTTTTTTTGCAGGTGCTAAATGATTTAGTAATATGGAGGAGCCTTTGACTCCGGATCCACCAGATCTTGGTAAGTCCTAAATCACCTATGTGAGAATTGCTGCTTGTAATGATAGATTGATTAAATCCCCTGCTAGTACCATTAGCTTAATAATAGATTTCAAGGGGGATCATTAGTTCTTGTACTCACTGATGAGATAGGTCGTCCCTTTAGAAAAGACAACATGGATTTTGTCGACGTGTTCGACGCTGCAGTCTTTTTTGGATTTGCTGAGGAGGAATTATATGGAGCAAATCCTAAGCCCTCTTATGAGTATGTAAACTTTTATACCAATCAATCAATTGATGTTCGAAGTCGATCAACTCGTCTCAAGAAATCGTATAAAATAACTATAAAATTGCATGTTGGTGTTTCAACGGATGTTAAAATGACACTAAGAGGTTCAGTAAGCTGAGCAGGCAAGTCATTACGAAATTGAAAATCACTGGACTCAATAATATTAGAAGAGTAATGGATGAAAATATGATAGTTGAATAGTTATCCCAATTTGGAGAGGATGATCCCTCTAAATGGCCGATCGAAATTGAAGCAAATCATGATGCAATTCCTCAAATTGTTCCTATTGGAAGGCAATTACTAGCTCTCTCATTGGAAGGTGTTAGCCTCATTGTTATGAGTATTTTAGTCTTGGCTATACAAGACCAAATTGTAAATAAAAAAGAGTGCAATCTTTTGCAAATGCTAAAGTATTGCAGTCAAAAATTAAAGAGCGCCTGAACTTTCTTAAAGAATCAGAGACATCCAAAAGTACTGAAATTTCTGAAGAAGAACAAACACACCAAATAGTTGAAACCACGACAAACTAGAACTAGAAGGAAATCTAATGCTTGTAAAGTACTTGAAGTATTTGGGAATAGTATAAACCAAGAAGCAGATGTTTCAAATGAAAAGTTACTATCTACTGTGACAGTTAAAACCTGCAGGAGGGGACGAAAAGATAATAATTCGAAGTCCTGATTTTTCAAAGGATCACCGTGTTTCAAAGGATCGCGATGTTTCGAGGGGTCGTGGTGTTTCAGGAGATCACGATGTTTCAAAAAACCCTGAAGTTTCAAATAGTTCTGATTATTATAAAAATCAGAATATTGAAAATATCTTCATCCATTCAGCAAAAGATGTTACTGGGATTGGAGATAAATGGAATGTCGAGTAAGAAAAAATGCTGAGCTCGGGTCTTCTTTGAATAATGATTTAATAGCCCCAAAAAGAGGAAGGATCTAATAGCACTATAAGAAAAATCTCTCCAACGATACTTGATGGGTCGTCAATGTTGAAAAAAAACAAAAAAAAAAAACATTCACTCTTACGGTGAAGGAAATCTGATTTATAGCATATACTGGAGATTTTTTTAATATGTCCGACCTCTTTTTATTAAAAAAAAAAAGAATTTTTCTAATGTCTCCCTAAATGTAAGCTCTCTTATCTCGAATATCCGTAAGAGGGAACTCATTAAATATCTTTCCTTTCTGAATTGGCCAGATGTGGTTGTTCTTTGTGACACAAGATCAAGTATAAAGGATTATTATGGTTTGTAGGAAAGATACATTCTGTTTGAATCTTTAGGACGCACCGCTTAAAGAGGCGTTGCTATATTGGTAAAATAAAACTTTTCTTCCATCGTGAGGTATACGCATTCGAGCTGTAATCTTTGCTACATAACCATAACCATTGTGGTTCAAATATTGATATCTTTGAAATAAATGGCCCTAATGAAGACAATCAAGAATTATATTTTAATGTTCTTCGACCTTTAATCAGTAATTTGAATACAATTATAACGGGTGACTTAATTCTGAAACTTCAAAAGGCAGATACTACTGCAAATGGAATGGGGAATGGAAAGGCTTCCTTTTTATGAAGAAAATTTTGATGGATAAAAATATTATTGACAGCGCTGCTGCACTCGAAAAGGACAACTTACACACCTTCTCTACTATTATAAAAATCTTGTAAACAAAGTAGTATGTATGATAGAAAATTTAAAAATAATTGAAAAGGAGTGGTATATCTTATAACAAATTTCTTCATGCAAATATTGTAGAACCGAAAAAGAGAAATACCGACGACACTGGAAAATGAACAACAAATTGCTGAAATCATATGACTTTTGCTCAAGAATAGGGCAAATGTTGCAAGAAATGCATGAGGAGATGAATGAAGGCGAGAAAATATCCAATCAAATTAAAAAAATGCCCCTAAAAACAAAATATATACTCACAGAGGAAGGGAGAAGAAAGGTGAAAAACATACAAAGAAAAAATTATTGAACTACTACAGTCAGGAGATGAGAGTTCAGAATCGAAATACGAGACATTATAGAGAAAGAAGTAAATTCGGCATTCATAAGAGCAAGGAAAATTAATCGAAATATTAATGAAAAAAATATCAACATACTCAAAATGTACGAAGAAAGATGTAACTGCAACAAGTTATCCCGTTATGATGAAGGAGGCAACACAGAGACAATGAAGATACTGTGCAGAAGATTGTACAGAAGTATTACAACAAAATATTGGATGGATCTGGAAACGATACTACAAATTCAAAATTTGATTTCAAGGTTAAATTATCTACTAAACAGAAAAAAAAAATGCTAACAGAATTTACCAAGAAAGAAGTATATGAATACACGAACAAAAAATTAAAACATGGAAAATCCCCTGGCCCACTTTTGTAAAAAGTTTCCTCATACAATCCTTATTTTGACAAACTACTTTAACGAAATCTTACAGCAGCAATCTCTTCCCGAAGAAATGATAGAAGGATTTATAGTAGTCTTTAAAAAAGTGCAAAAATCTAAATTATGTGCATAACTTGAGGTCCAATACACTCTTTAATGTACACTATAAAATTTTATCTGGATTAATAGTCGAAAGAATTACCCCAGTTCTAGAAGAAGTTTTACCTAGTTCACAGTTTGGTTTTAGAAAAAACAGATCAATCAGCGATGTAGCGATATCCATTTGAGAATGGATAAGATGGCAGGACAAAAGAAATAAAAAGATGGCTACAGTTTTTATTGATTTTACAAAAGCATTCGATATAATATTGCACGAGCATATCATTTATCAGCTTTATACTTTAAATATACCTCTAGGATATATAAATCTGATGGCATTTATCTTTATAGGATCAAAAAGAGAAATTGCCCTCGGTGGAGGAGTAAAAATAAATGTCGGAAGAGGATGCCCACATGGATACCACCTAACCCAGTACTAACTAACTTGGCAATAAGACCAATAACTGAGGACATACTAGATGGTACGAATATAAATGTTAAAAAATATGTAAGTGTTTCCTATGCAGACGACGCCACGTTCCTATTTGACGAAAATAACATGGAAAAAAATATAATAACATTGTAAACTTATTTGAGTGGACTAAAAACAAATAGGAACAATTTTACATTTATGACAACTATGCTGGAGAAAACCGTTTTGAATAACTTGGAAAAGCAGGAAAAAGAGGAAGTGGTTCTTTTAGGAATTATAGTGAACAAAACAAGTAAGCTACTGTAAGTTTTAGATCCCTACTCTGTATGTTCTATCTGTATTATCCTTAAGTCATTTTTTGAGTATAGATACTTAATACTCCGTTATAAATACTTTTTTTGAATTAAAAGTTGTGCAACTAACCTAAAACTTTCACCTCTCACTTTAAAATTTAAATAACAGAGTTAAATGCTTTAATTATTGTTCAGGAAGTAGTTAAAGATTGTCCGGATTTACCTGAACGACCCTGTACTTAATCAATATTAATGTAAATGTTTACCTGTTTTTTTAGAATTGGTAATCTGATAAAGAAACTTTCTTTTCCTTAGAAGTTGTCATTATTATTTAATTTTTGAGTAGTGAACTTTCTCTCCTAAATAGAAGTAATTATATTCAAAACCTAATTGAATCTCCGTGAATGCTCATAAAAGACAAAATGTAACCCAAAGGATTTGTTGAAGAGTTATTATTGTTAGTCCTTGTGTGACTCAGAGCAGAATTGGGAATCGACGTTGGAATAATCCTTGCTAATGTCTTTTTTAGTTCCTTCTTCTCCTCCTCTTTTTTCACTGATGACTGTAAATTAAATTCTCCAAAACATTCTTCGAATGTTTAGGGTTACCATCTTGATTCTCGTATTTTTAATTTGCCCATTGTACACACAATTTTTATCACTATTGCAAAAAAGCGTATGAATAGAAAATACATGCGTGTTATAAAGTTTTCAAAGACCTTGAAGAGTTAAAAAAAATATATTTTTCTTCACCAAATTTAATGTTATATTAATGTTAATATGTACGTTTCTTATTTTCCTTTCACAAACAATTATTTAGTTCTTAGCATTTTTGTTTAAATTAAAGTCAAACATTCTTTTCAAATTAATGTAATATGATAATAATTTATGGTTAACTTTTAGTCATGAAAACTGTCAAAAAGAAAACTAACATAATTCGATCTTGAAATAAAACAAAATTATAATGTATCTTAAAATATATGAAAAAAATGCATATTTCATTATTTTATCATGTTATGTCAACAATATATGCAATGTTAATGAAATATTTGCTGATGCAAAAATTCATAAAAATTGAAGATGATCAGATTCCTGATTTTTTTTATTACTTAAACCCTTTATTAAATCCAAGAATTTACAGTAATCTTCATTTAACTGTCACTATTTTGATAGTATACATACATCACTGAGCTAACGGCATTAGCAAAAATTTTATTATAAATATATTAGAGTCAATTCTTTATATTTATATCATTTAAATAACATTTTAAAAAGTAAATATTTTTACATTAATTAACTATTGTAATAAGACAGTTTATGTGTTGAAAGTCGGTCCAAGACCGATTTTTTTTTAACTATATTCATTCTTGAGAGATTACAAACGTAACATATATGAATAAGCATTTTATTTTATAATTAAGTATCTAGGAAAAAAATTAGCCTCTTGAAAACAATTCTGAGATTTGAGAAAATTAATGATGATTGAAATTACTCGAATAAAACAGATTTATACTTTTTGAAATCATTCAAAAAGATGAGTGCCAATGCACAGCTTTTAAATGGAATAGGAAATAAATTGTGAAATTAATTAAGCATCAAAACACAATTGGAAAATGAAATAATAAACAAACAACAGTAAACTAAATCTGTGAAATTGATTTATTTTGGAACAAGCGACGAGGGAACTTTTAATTTTTATCTCAAGAAGAGGGATAAAATCTTATTAGATCTCCATGAAGTTAGTCCAATATTACGAATCTTAATTAAAAAGGATGAATTTATTGCTGCAGCTACAATCCATATGTTCTATTCTGATGAGCTCTGCATTAGTTAATTTTTCTTCAATCAAGCTATAGCAGCTTGTAATAAAATGCTCCAATACTCGCTTCTTAGCATTCATTTTGAAGGTAGACAAATAACAATAAAGGGGTAACAAATATCGTTGTTATCTTTAGAACATTCAATATGCTAAATTGTTTTACAATTTTGAGAGCCGGGGAAGTTGCAAAAGCCTGAATTGTCGAATTAAACATTTTACCACAATCCTTACAGAGAGTATAAAATAAATTCAGCCAGATTAAATTTTAAATTGGGCGGTAAATTTTTTCCCTTTTTTATGTTCGAGATCGAGACTATAATTATGTTTGTCAATTGACAATTATCAAAACTCCAGAAAATAATCATATATTCTCCTAGCTTCTGTTTGAGATGAATAATATATAACCATGTGTCACAGTACAGGTGGCAAATGATTTAATGAAGCTTTTTCAAGTGGGAAGATAAATTTTCCCTAAGAAAACAACAAAATATTGCAATTATCACAAACGACTTTTTTAATTAAAATAAAGTTCGTTTGATTTTATAACCTAATAAGTCAGCATGAAAAGGATATTTATCCAAAATTTTGGAAAATTTAATCAGTAAAATATATATTAATGACGGAAAATCATCGAAATTATGAGTCTCTTGAAACGACGCATTGATATAAATTAAAGTTGAAGGTTGTACATTAGGGATACCACGGGAGCCCAAAATTGAGCTATCCTGCATTCTGACCCCTCAAAAGCTGAGAATGGTAATTAGAAATCCATTTTACCAATTAAAAAATCCCGTAAAAAAAAATCATCCCCCTCTCCTTTTGTCCAGAAAGGTTTCTGTATGAAGTAAAAAAGAAATTATGAAATAAACTTTATTTTCTGATTTATAAAAAAGCTTTATGTGCTTTAAAAAATGATATTGAACGATATGTAATTTTTTCCTAAAGTTAAATTCTTTACTTCTACAGCCGATAAACGTTGTACGCCCCTGGAATAGTGCGAAAATAGACGAAAAAGATAAAAAATTACTTATAAAAAGGAGAAAATTCTCCCAATATTTTATTTTTTTATTCTATATAATAATGTGGATAGCATAAATACTAAATGTTTGTATAGTACTTTGTACATTTGGAACAAAGAAATCAAAATTTAACATTATTTATTATTACCTCTTTGTATTTTGAAAATATAATTATTAACATGTTTCTTTTATATAACAATTTCAAATCGAACCATTGTTCAAGAGTACTTAATTATAAATGCGATGCAACTAATTTTTCACAAAGTATGATGCAAACAGAAATAACAATGGCTACATGAAGTTTAACTCTGCATTTCCTTTTTTGGTGAGCCCAGTGATCTATATCCATCAATTCTCCCATCTACAGAGGATGTCTATGAATCCTTTTTAATTGTGAAAAAGACTAAATCAAACTCGTCATGGTAAATGGTTTAAAAGAGAGGCTTATTTAACAACTGCTGATTTAGTTTTGTCAATATGAGAGCAATTCAGAATTCCTGCAATGAACAAATATTTTGTTGCTGGTAAAATAAAAAAAAAACGAAAAGGTTGACAGGATTGCTAAAAATGGATTAAAAACTGATAATCCTTGGGTCAAAAACTTCGTTAATGAATGTAATGTTTCATGTCGCTTCATGTCAATGCTATGATAATAAAATTCCAAGAGATAAATGCAAATGTCAAAGAAATATCCCCCGTCAAGAGTAGCAGGCATATATGTATTGATCAAAAAAATATGGTGGAGAGGATTGGACCTATTAATTGTGTTACTACCAGAAATAATTTTGATACTGCCAGAAGGAGAGAATGTCAAATTGAGCGTGAAAATAACGAAGAGAAACGGCTAATGGACCAAAATTCTTATAATCAGTCCTTAGCAAATTTTACATATGTGGAAGATTTCCCTATGCCTGAAAATGCTGATGAGAACTTGCATTTTGAAGAAGAATCTTTGAGACAATTCAAAAAATCTGACCATAATAAGGGGAGTTACCCTAATCTTGCAATAATTAGGGACAGATTTTGCTTGTTAGATACAGCAGTAGCAGCTATATGGAATTCTCTTTTAGAAAATATGGAATTAATTACGCCTTCAAATATACCAGATATACAAAAAGTTAAAAGGGAAAGACAAAAGTACAGGAAAATTCTTGGAAAATCTTAAAAAGAAGAATCAATGAAAATCAAATGCATTGGTTTTGATGGCCAAAATGGTTAAAATTGTTGAACATCAAAATAGAAGCAATGGCAGCTTCCTACCAAAAAATATATTTTACACAGAAAAATAGGAACTAGTAGTCATTATTAAAGATACTTTACATGAAATTGTTTCAATGTTTGTTCGTATATAAGGTATAATCGCAACTTTCATGATTTGAAACTAAAAATTTCAATTAGCAAGAATAAACTTTCTGATTTTTTTTTGAAATTTAAAATTATACAAACAAATTAATATAGGTCTTTTCCCCATTTAAGAACCCCAAGACAAATACATTGACCATGTTTCATCAAGAAGTGGGAAAGTGGAGGATCAAGCTAAAGAAATACTATCGGCTCTAGAAGATCATTAAAGCTTAGAATCCATAGTTGTTATCATATGTGATGGTTGCAACACAAATGTCGGAATTTGGTCTGGTATTGTAAGGAGGCTTGAACTCTCCCTCCAAAGATCTCTTAGTGATTGGTGTATCAACATAACATGAATGAATTGACATTGAAGGAGGCATTAAAAAAAATTGATGTTGGTCAGCAAGGACCTAGTATTTATAGAGACTCAATTGGAAAATCGATATAGGAAGATTTACAAAAAATGTCAGTCGTCCATTTCAGGCCTATTGTAGGAAAAGTTAAAAAAATCAATGAAGATATTTTGGTAGATTTAATTAATGACGAACGCTACCTTTACTACATTGTATTGGCAATTCAGTATGGAAAAATTCTTTATAATATAAACTATGAATCAAATCGTTTCATGAATATGATTGATTGGTCTAAGATAGTAATTTAAGTTCCTGCAATCTTAAAATATTGGTCAGATGAAAGTAAAAAATGAGCCTTTGAAATTAGAGAAATAATTCTGTCATTTCCAATCTGTGGAAAGGGAAGTGAAACTAGTTTCAGAGGCTTCCGGTAAGGTTTACAGATAAAACTAAAGACATGGATATATTTTTTCAACTTTAAAATCAAGAGATAAACAGAATTTATGTGGTTTTCTAAGATGTTTTCGATATTTTATTCGTTAATAAAGTTTTTTCTGTGCATATTAATTATATCTAAATATACTTAACTCTCCAAAGAAGAAAGGTTGAAATAAAATATACACTGGCTATAGAATACTATTATTCATGAATTGATATATATATATTTGTCAAAAGTTGAGCTTGTTTACTTTTTCCGGTAATAACCAAGACAGTCACAATACCAACAGCTGTCGGTAAAAATTCTTTTGTTATATAAAAATGTACCTGGAGTTGCGGGGTATCTTGGAAACATTGTTAAATTGATCTAAACTATCCCTCTACCATGCTACTGTGTTTTCATCAACTGGGTTGCATTTTATCATTTTGTATGTCCATTATCTATTCTTTTATTTCTTTTGAATAAAGTTATATTTGTTTTGCCTCAGATCTGTAGGTACTATATCAAAATTTTAGCGGCAATATATATGTATTTGGCAAAATATACTTTTGATTTTGTAAAAACAATAACCGACAGAATTACTCCAGTTTATTTATATGTATGGTATGCAAAATATATAACCCAAATATAGAGTGATAATAAAAAAATAGCCAAAATTTTATAACTTCAAATTGGGATTTTATATATTGGATACGTACCTCACCGAGGGTAAAAACGTACCATTCCTAATACATATAATGTACATTTATATATTTTTAACCATAAATAAAACAAAGTAAATTGGGAGATTTAAAAAAATAAACAACAGTTATCCTGTTGAACAAATCAGTGAACTTATAAGGAAAATGGATCATTACTTACAAAAAAAAAATATATATTGGATTTTCATCTTTGTTTGTACGTATATGTTCTCTTCGAAAGAGTGAATGAATAATGAGAACAGCATTTAGAAATAATAATTCTTATATTCACATAGCTAACTGTAAAAAGAGGCCTCTTTCATGATAGTATTATTGCCCCAATATAATGCAATTTTTCAAAGAAACACCTGAGAATTTGATGAAATTTATTATACATTTAAATTTTTATCTACAAAGACATAAATAATTTCTTGCAATCACATGATTGTTTTGCGAGGAATAGAGTCTTTTATTTTTGCAATTTGAGTAAAAACTGTGATGTACACCAAGCTTCAAATAGTCATTTTTTGAACCTATGATTTAATTTTAACAAAAAAAGTATTTTAGGAAAGTAAAAATATTTGAGTTTCGAATCAGTCTTTTGAACTCTTTTTGACTTTTTGCTTTCCCTCCTAAAACCCTGATGCCAACCCCCTCGACTACACCTTTAAAGTGCATGTCGAGGGGAATGCCTGTAGGATCCGTTATCCAAATACCGAGGCCTTCAAAGCCAATGTCAGTCAGTATTTGGATCGCACGACAGAAGACTACATCCACAGCGAGCGAGAGGCTATCTGCCGCTGCCTGGAAGCCATCATTATCACTAAGGGCTACTACATAATTGATTAAGTGAGCTCAGACACCCATTTTGTTGAAATTATATTGTAAATTAATAAAGAATTTTTGCTGTAGTTTAAAATTCAAAGTGTTCAGATTTTAATACACCCCTAGGTATATCATATTTTTTTCACAAAATAGTTAAGAAATAGGAACCTTATGGCGTCACTAATTTTTCCGATGGAGAGTGGGAATGAAATGTGAGGTAAAGCTCTGGAAGGACCTTAATATGGAAGAAGAAGAAATTAACCATAAGTTTATGAGTACTAGGACTAAAGTCCTAGTACTCATAAACTTAGTTAAAAAATTTACTCATTCACCTTGACTTCGTACTCTTAAAAGTCGTGTCGGTAAAGGTTGAGGACATCTTCGATAAATACCAGTAATTCGAATAAAACAAATATTTTTTTCTTCAAAGAAGCTGAACAATCTTGTTTCCATTTATTTTTGTGATTCAGTGAGACCTGTAATCTCTATGGTGGGTTTGGTATGAGTCTCGAAGCATCAGACTATCTTACAATAAGAGGAGAAAAATTTATCAAAAGGGAGGCGATAATAGCAAAGACTATCACAATAATTAATAAGTGTATATCAAAAAGGACTCCTCTTCCTGGAGGTACGAATAAAAAATCGTGAGATATACGGACTCAATTTTTTTTTTAAAACCATAGTACATTTATTGTATTAGGTGACATTTCCACATATTTAAACAACTTTTAAATCTTCCACGCATTTTTTAAATAACTGGAAAAAACTCCATCCTTTTTCCACAACGATACTTTATTCATTTAGAGACGTTATACATAGGTAAATAAACATTTTAGTTTACAATTAAATCCCTAAACAATAGTCGATACAATAGTTGATTAGGACGATAATAAAAATAATCTGAATAGTTTATCACATTTCATAAAAATCTTCAATAAAATAAATAAAATGATCTGTTGTAAAACAAATGAATAATAATAATTAAAATAAGAAGTAAATAAAAGATAGCTTCATATTCTTATTAGACGGCCAAGAACCGTCAAATTATTTTTCTAACAGAATGGATGGTAGTGTACTCACTTCCACGTTAGATGAGAAGAATTGGGAATTTTTATGGCGAAGACAGAGTACCTCCGAGTAGTCGATATCAGAATAGCTCTAGAATGATTGAAATTTCGAATAGGGTGGCTTTCAATCATCTTCTCTGCTATTTCAACACCTCGATAGAGCTAACTCAATGCCGCAAGTTTTTGTAGGAGCGCTTGAAATATTTCTAGGGAGCCCTAATAAAAACATAGAAGTCACGAATTTACATCTTATAACTGCTTTGTTAAGAAATAATAATTTTGTGAAAGGCAGTTAGCAAAAGTACAAATAACTGTGTTAAAAAATATTCCATAATCCTTGCTTGGAGTACCTTCTGAAACGCAATTAAATAGGCATCATCATGTGATTGTCTGTGGCCCTCTTAAGAAGGATTAACACATTTCTTACAATTTAATATTGATTCGTTGCTCAAATTGTGAAAGGAGATAATACCACTCGATAAGGCTAAGCGTTCTAAATTTTGCTTCCACGAGGTTTCTAAAATAAATAATTCATCAATTGCTTCTTTGTAATTTGAAACAATTGTAAAATTCTATGAGTTTGGCCGATTTTATATTTAAAGAAAATGTTCGGGGATGAATTTTGAAGGGATTAAGCTGACTGGGAATAAAATTACTATGATTGATTTTTTTTTTGCCTATTATGTTTTTCCTTTCCTTAGAGTTTCTTTTCGTAAGACTAGCTTACAATGTAACTTTTTTTCTAAAAATTTAAATAAAAAAACTTCAATTGTAGCGTTGTTATTATTTACTAAGGGGATATTGCTCAATAACAACGCTGGAAATGAAAAATTCTGTTATTCACTCTATTTAAATTAACAAAAGTTAATTTTCTTCATGATTAATTATTCATAGACCTTAAACCAAACATGGTCATATATATATATATATTCACTGAATGGAAAAAAATCAACCTATTAATAATAATGATGGATTATTTTTTCTAAAAAAATTACTTATCGGAAGAAACTATCATAAGAATACTTCTTAAGTGTAATATTTTCATGGTATAATAGTAACAGGCATCTTTAACCTGCACTTTTCAACCCTGGAATGTTAATCTACCTCGTTTCATTCCTAAACAAGATTATCCCGAGGAATTTTTACCGAAGAAAGTTGATTGCAAATAAAGTTCATCCATAGACCAGTTCATACAAATGAAAAGACATATTTTTATATAATATTAGGCTGGGCAAAAAGTAATTTTGTACGAAAATGGATTCGGTTTTCATCGTCAAGAGCTGAGAATATGTTAGATAGCGTTTCTTGGCTATTATTGGTTATAAAAGAGGATCAAATAAATAAAAAAATGTAGGAAAATATTGTATTTAAACATGTCCCAAATTGTTTTTGATTTGTCTTTTCTTGATTACATAAAATTTGCTTGTTTGGTTATTTAATCATGTCACTTCAAGTTTTAGGTCGACACTCTGTATGTAATACCACGTGAATTAATATATCCTTGTACTGAATAAGAAAACATAAGATAGATAAAAACCGAATAAAGTAATTATTTTACTATTCTTATAGTATTATTCATACTTTAATACTACACGCATTATTTAACGTTCAAGGATATATAATCCTCCAATGGCAGACTAAACCTCTTAACCTTTTTGGAAGTTGATAAATGTATACCAATAAAAAAATCTGTAGCAATTTTATTTCGTTTAAATATTATTAATTTTCTAAAAAGATTAAGATTTTTGGGAAAACGCATACCATATAACTTAAGTTTTGATGAAAAACTTCATTTTTAAATAGGGCACAAGGAGGAAGATCATCATTTTCTGCAAGGCTTGCAATAACTTCTTCTGTAGTCTTTTTCGTTGAAACACGGTGGACATGCACAATGAAGCATCTGATTACTATGAACTTTGTCTCTTTATAGGGTTCTACGACACCTATCCAAAAGCCATTTTGCCGAACAATAGTATTAATTATCTACTAGACTACTCCAATGAACAGCACATTTTGATCATTATAGAGTCAGAGACAACCTCAGGGTATATGAGTGTCGATCAGGAATTGAAATCCAACTCATTGATTTATCTCTTCTTTAAAACATTTTTTTATTCGTAATTTATTCATTAATTGTTAAGTTTTCATGATTTGGTTTGCAACAGTTCTAATAGCCGCTCAAGCCAACTTTTGAAGCATCTTCATATTTAAATAAATATTTTTTTTTTTAGACTCAACACATAATCAAAGCAAATGAGTAACAAATTGTTAACTATTTTATATATCAAATATGTATTTTTTTTTCGGGTAAAGTGTCTCATTTGCAAAGTGTTCGTTCGGCAGAGTCTCCTTTTGTTAATGTAGTCCTTCGGAAAAGGGGCTGTTCCTATAATTGGTCCGATGGAAATAAAAATCTGATTAAATATAAGTAAATACTATTGTATTACAATTACTCCATCCGACCTAGTAATTGTCTTTGAAGTTCATATCCATTAAGGATATTTACTTTTGTAGGAGCGACCGCGACACAAACTTACTACATCATTCCATAAATTTCTTAAGTTCTTGAAATAAAGTCGTTAGACAACAATATAGACTAGAAAATATTCAGGCAAATTTTTTTAATGCTGATATTAAAATTTGTAGTATTTTATGTTTGCCCTTCCTCTAAACAGGCCAAAAATTGGGTATTATATCATCGCTTCACTTCACTTATATTCATGTATCTGTAGAAACAAAATAGTTTATTCAATCTATTTGCTATTTTTATTTTAAATTTGGCCCAATGTAAAACATTCAGAAATGAGGATAAGTGAGAAACGTTTAAAGTAAAGAGGTCATATCAATTGAAATTTATTCAAATACTTACACATATTCTACTCTCGCTTTTTTTTTATATTAAAAATGTAGTCTTGTAATATCTCTGCAATGCGAATTGTCTAGCTAAATTGAGAGTTTTTATTTGTAATATTTAAACCTTAAATTTAAATTTTATTTTTTAGACTAAAATGTAAAGGGAAATTATTCAGGTAATTAAGTTTATGTTTGTGATTTAATTGTACGTATATTACAATTAATTGATGGTGATATTTAAAAAAATCACTTATAAATATATAATTATGTGATTTTTCATCAGAGAAAGTTGAATGTTTATTTGATGGAGGTATTACACACTGTTTAACTGCTTTTGATGCATTAATTTCTGGCAATAGCGTCATTCTTAGATATAAAAGGGCAGAGAAAGCAAGTATTATCATCAGTTGGAATTAAATATCAGATATGGTGAAGGAACATTCACAAAATACTGGGGCTGAGGCTGTTGGCATGATAGAGTGAGGATTTAGCCAAGAAACAAATATTTTAAAAGATACATCTCGGGACCATTGAAAATTTGTGAAGAAAATTTAAGGCTAGGCAAAGTTTTGTTAATTTCAAAAGTTGCCAAACTGGTGATTGGAAATTTTTTTGCCACCATAAATGAGGAAACTTGCTGCAAGATTGATCTCTAATATCCAAGCAATCTATACATACCTACTTAAGATAAAATTTGATTGTTTCTCCCTACAAACCTCATCTGTATCACAAAATTTTGGAAGATCACGGGAAAGTTCGACTTTAATTCTGCTCTGACCGCATACACTGAACCGTGGATGAATGAAAATATGTTATCGTTAGTGATGAGATTTCTTTTAAACTATTTCATGCATCAAATATTCAAACAGATTGGGTATTGGTCAGAGATAGAAGTGATTTGAAACCAACTCTAACTATGAAATTTCAGGTTTGTGCAGTTATTAACCATCAGGCAGTTTTGGACCTGCATTTGATTCTGCGAAAACAAACTGTGAAAGCCAACTATTATGCTACAGATATCTTCAAAAAATATCTGATACCAGAAGTAACCAGTAAGCCCAATAGACATAACTTTATTTATAATTATGACAAACAACAATAAACAAACAATCTAACTGAATATAAAATAATCTCTACACATATCTAATATGGATTAAAGAAAACACAATTATAAGAAAAACGACAATAAAAAAGCAGCTTTTGCCATTTTTTTTATACAAGCACCTAAAAGTCAAAATTAACGACCAGTGTTGGAAAAATTAGCTAAAATGTCTAGTTTTTTCTCGATTGCACTTTCCAAATTTGTGGGTATTGATTTTTTTCTTACATCTGCAAGAATACATTATAACATGCACTTCACACATGATGGTCTCAACATTAAATCCCATAGAAAGATGCAGATTGGTGGCAATCCTTTTTTGACGTCGAGATTAGTAGTTTTTCTTTTAATATAACTTCACACATTCTTACAGAAGGACTCACCCTATTACTAACGTAGATAATTTGTGCTGACGTTTCAATTTTCTCGCTACAGAATGCACAATTCATAACAAGACTTTTTCTTTAAACCATTATTGACATTAAATACTAGTACATATGTATATGAGTTCCCTCTTGCTGATAGGTACTTTTTTTCAATTGGATGTGTTAGTCTCAAACCGTAGAAGGACCAGAGGCTGAAAAACATATGAAATGTTATCACCCATTCTCATAAGGAGACTCTCTGGGATAAAAACAAAAGGGACCTTTTCCCCTTTACTTAAAACCCATACCAAAAACATAAGGGATAAACTATGAACCCGCCGAACAATTTGAAGGTATAAGGAGACACTTTTTGAGTAAGAAGGCAAGATTTGGATGTTTTGTAGGTGAATTTTTTATCCAGGCCCAGTTCTTCTCATACGAAAACACAATATACCCTTTCGACAATGCAACTCTTGGCAATATATACCTTGGAAGAATTTGTTAAAATTCTAACCATTTAAAGGTTATACTTAAAAAAAACAACAACAACACTATATTGTAATGAATAGAAGTGTAATTTATTAGCAACATAATTTCATTCATATAATAACAAAAAAAAGTTTTAATCTTTTATATCCACGTATAATCAATGTACGAAATATACTTAATAAATAAAGCTATGATTTTTATAAATCACACCGTTGTATTTAGTAATAATTAGTATTTTATACAAGGGTTTTACTTACTGTTCGAAAAACTATTAAGTACAAAAAACAAGAACAACAACATTGATTTAGTCTGTAGTTTATTTCTTTGAAGGTTATTTCATTATTTCATAGACCATAAGTATTTGCTAAATAATATTTGTGTAACAAAAAAAAGCCTTTTAATGTGTCAGTCAAATAAGACATAGTAAAATAATAAAAATAAATTTTTTGTAGTAGTCTTATTTATATTTTTATTTACTAAGTAGTTTAATAATAGAACAAATTACTAAGGTATTTAGGAATCTTAAATGCAATAAAGGGTGAAAAACATGCTTCAGGCCATTAAAGTATAATAGTTTATTTTTGGACTTGTATATTTGATAGTTTTGAAGAAGTTTCAAAATTTTAAGTGAAGAAAACATCATTTAAGTAGTTTTATTAGTCACGAAAACATATTGCTTGATGAGGCTATAAAGTTAAGTATAATCATGACGCTCTTTTACAAAATTATATACCATATATTGTTTGTCAAGTCAAAAGTTAGACGGAATAATTTTTCTAAAAATTAATACCGGAATTTTGTTTAGTTAAATGACTTAACTTCGGGGCTAAACGGTCGTTAAAATTAAATACTAACCAACAAGGCTAGCCAAAAACGAAATAAAAGAATTTGAGCACAAAATAAACTATTATACAAATTATTTCAGGTCCTCCTATGAAAATTACATTTATTGAAACAAAAAGTTGATATATATGTCTCAAATTTTGTACACATATTCTCTAAAAACTTTAATATTAAAATAAATAAAAGAAAATTAGGCTAGCCATTTTTTCAATTAAATCCCATGAATAAAGCTACAAATATCATTGTTAATGCTACTTCAGATCTAAGGAAAAATCGAAGACGATATTGTTTAGTCTCGTTAGAAAAAAATATATATTCATGGATATATTTTGTTTAAACTAGTTTGAATTATGAGATTTTTAACATCCCATTGGTACAAATGGATTGAAATATAGTAGATTTCTATCGAAAAGTTATTTAGATTACCTTGGAAGGCACTGAATCACCAGAAAAAAACAAAAAACATTATAGAATTCTCTCATCATAGTGGGTGTGATGAAAAAATCTTTACACTTTCAATCTAGATCTTATCAAGATGTATTTCAGCAACCAGTTGTACACAAACTCTTATTATCCATCAACTATCGTTGATGACTTTGGTATTGGATGTTCTTGGTCATTCTTTGCCACAAGTCAAAGTAAAACTACTTGTTATGGAATTGGTGGAAGTATGAAATTACTGTATTTCAGTTTTCTTCGGTATATCTGTTTATACCAAAGAACAAAGTTTGAGACATAAAACATTATGAAACAGTGGCATAATTTCAGGAGAAACGTAACTTAACCATCAGATCCCACATTGAAAAATAAAATTTAGCACTAATATTATATTTACAATTTAGGCCATGATTCTAACTCTTGATTAAATTCTTGCCAGTGTAATTCAAAATCATTATTCATTTTTTTAAAACAAAAATTGAAATGTTAAGACATTTAAAAATTCTAATTTTGACTTCTTTTTTGAATGGTACCACCCTTTAAAATAGTCAAGTATCAATTTTCAAAAGTTAAGCTCTTTGGGAACAAAATAATATACAAGAAGCTGTACTGCTTAGTAGTAAAACTTTTCAAAGTCGCTGAAAATTTGATACCAAAGGGACATGGACCGAGTATCTCATGAATGCCTAATATTCATATCTTGAAATCTGGCAAACTTGATATACTCATGAATATGACCTTTATGCCAAAAATTATCTATATCTGAGAGGTCGGGGTTGCATTTTAATTTTTGATATGGTTGATTTGACATGGAATGCCCCATTAACGATATTATTTACCCATAGTAACAATTTTAAAACAGAAGCTAACCCCTCTCACACCGCAAAAACTTAACAACGTACCTTTACCACAGAGCTAGACGCTCTGAACGCAACAACATCTACCTCTTTAAAAAAAAAAAAAAAAACATTTAATGGAGCTTTTATTATAGAACAGCTTGTCACTAGAAGTCAATAACCTTTTTTTTGGGAAGTGAAGCTTACCTCAATCGATTTTTACTCAATTACATTTGTTTACATTTTAAATTTGTTTTTCATGTTTAATCAGCTAATATGTTATACTTTAACTATCTATTATATTTTTATAGTCCACCTTGATAAGCTTTAACTGGTTGAAGTAAATGAATAAAAACTGGGGCAACTTCCAAAATGGTCGTTATATTACGTTGTTTTTTTAGTCTTGCATGATACTCTATACCTGAAATGAAAACCCGTTGTTTTTTAGCACGCCCGTTTTTTTTGGAATTGGTAATCATAATATCTTTCTTTTACTAGCCTGTTGTCTTTCCTATTTTACTCCTGAGAAGTATACTTCCTCTCCTACTACATAATTATATTCAATGATTGAATATTCTTGTGTCTTCATAAAAGACGGAGAGTAACCTTGAGGACTATTATGGTGAAATAAATGTTTGAACTATAAGTCTATGATTAGAAGTGAATATCGACATCGAAGTCATTCTTAACAATGCCCTTGTTTATTTACTTCTTCCTCTCCTCCCTAGTCACAGCTGATGGTAGCAGATCTTCTCCAAAATATTCTTCTAATTATAAGGGTTATCATGTTGATTTTCGGTTTCCATATTTTTAACATGCCCGTTATACACAAGATTTTCATTACTAAGTATATTAATATTAGTACCTAGCATTGTTTGGAGTTATTAGAGGTCGACAAATGTAGAAACTTTGCTCTAGTAATATAGGGAATAACTTCCGTGCAAATACTCAAGATTGCTTTCCCTCTTTTTACACTCTTCTTAAGAATGAAATAGTAATGAAATTTCCTTGTCTCCATCCTCCCTTGGCAAAGAAGATTGTAGTTAATCTAATGAAACGTCATAACAGTGAAGCTGCACTCTTTTAAAAAATTCTGCAAATTGTCATGTTTTTCGGGGTTTTATTAACATACCCAATATACACTTTATTTTCATAACTATCTACAAGATGGCACAGATAAATTTGGAAAATCTTTATAGGGCGAGAACGAACGAACAAGATGTCGTAGAACTATGCTTTTTTTTATTATTTAAAAGAAAAATTTAATCATATCTAATTTTTTTAGTAATATAAATGGTAATAAGGTCACATAGTCTTACTGCCACCATTCCTATAAACTTATCTCCCAGCCTGTGCGCCTATAAACTTTTTTTTTGATCAATTTAAACATTTCATGCATGACTTTTAATAATTTATCATGCAGTCTCTGCATGTTTACATTTATAAAATTTCATTTCAATTATTCATAATGAGATTCACCTCTCTTGATAACCTCGTCCATACGCTGCCGGAAGTTTCAGGAAAGACAGGCAACCTCGTGCAGATCCAGCTTTGCTCTTGTACAGGTTCTGGTTTTGCACTTTTAATTTACATTCCCTGGATAGATCGAGTAGTCCAAAGACCTTTTAACAAGGCAGTGCACCAACTCACAAGGCCAATAAAGTGTAGTATGTCTTGGGCACATACTGTCTTCACTTTTGGAGCCCAGATTTTTGACATGCAAACAGCCACTACCTGAACCCAAGCGAATTCAATCTTTCAGGGATGGTCGAGCATGAGGGTTGTGTCAAGTATTATTCCTCTGTAGAGGCCCTGGATGACTATATTATCTGTACAATAGCAAAACTGCATCTGCAAGAATTTGCCAAGGCCTTCTAAAGCTTACATCAGCATATGGGTGATGTTATCAAGAAAGGCAGATCTCGTTATTAATAATTGAATGTCAGTAAAAGTAGCATTCAATGATTTAAAATTTTTATTTCTAGCCTATCTAGTTCGTTCGTTATTAGCCTTGATACATTTAAGAAAATATCCAAGAAAAAAATAAGGAACAACTTTAAACAAAAGAGTGGATAAAAAATTAATTAAAAACGTAAAAAAAAAAAAAAAAAAAAAGATATTTTTAGACAAGTTCGATCTTTCAAATTTAAAGGTATTTATAAAATTCTATATTTGATATTATATTTATAACTTATAACCTTGGAGTAATTTTTACAATGAAACTAATTACGAGCTTTAATTCTAAAACACATAATAGTTTATCAGAATTTATTTATTTTTGATTAGTTTAAGAGCTAAATAGAGTTGATTGGTTAAGTATTTAGTGAAATACTTTTATTTGAAATCAAAGAATAGCTACTGTTCATGTTGGCTAGTTCCAATTGTGTATGATCAAACTTAAATATATTTACTATGTAAATGATGGTGTGAAAGTTTTTAAGTTTTTTTCGAATTTTTTTTTATTTTCTCTGAATACTTTAAAAAAAAATTCCACAAAATTTAATTTTTAGACTTTTTTTTCCAACAAATTTAAAATAGAAATTTAATTTTGATTTGTATTTTTGATAAGTTTTAACTTTTAGGTAAAGCAAAAAATGCCCCCCCCCCTTTCCCCCACCCCCTTCTAATTATAACCTTGGTTTTATATTATTTATTATCAAATATATAGAATAAGACAATATGAGGTGAATATGTATACGGGATTCAAAAACAGTTAAAAAAACTGTGTTTTTCAAAATCTTTGGTGTATAAGGCGTTTTTTGCCAAATCGGCGGTATTTTATACAGCATTATACGGGGTCCTTCCGTAAATAGTAATAATAAAAATGTTCTATTAAGATTAAATCGTGCTTATTTTGAACAAATACATTTGAAAAAATGAAAAATTCATACCTTATCACAGAAAATTATCTTCTTTCATAAAAAAATTTCAAAAATGAAACATTTTGAAAAAAAAAAAAAATCTAATCTTAATATAATTCTAATAACCAACAGCTTTTCTCTTAAAATTAAATTTTGTCGAAAGTAATATAAGAAATTTATAACTTGTCAAAAAAATTTTGATTTTTTGAAAAAAAAAAAAAAATCTCAAAAATCCACAGTTGCTTAACAAAATTAATGAAAAAATGAAAAAGTGCTTGGACTACTCCATGTTTAGAGTATCCCTGTTCTAAGTATACGCAAGAATACACAAATTAATATAATATACGATGGAGTATAATAAGAAAAAAATTGTTTAATTAATTATTTTTCTGTCTTCACAAATAAACTACATATATCTCAAAGATAAATGAGTCTTTACTTTGTACCCATATGGGTGTAAATACATACATATACTCGTATATTTGCTAGAGGTACCTACATATATCTACATTGTTATTTAGAAAAGATAGGAACATAGTTAATGTTTTAAGATAGGAAAGGGTAGGCCTTTTCATTTTGAAATTATATATATGTACAGGAAAACACAAAAATGTATAATAAAACATTTAATATTTGATATACATATAAACGACTCCATACAAATATATAGGTACAGGGTGGAGATTTAAAGAGTGAAAATGGAACAATAATTTATTTCCCAAAATTTATTCAGCAATTCACAAATATTTTGCTCTTACTTTTAGGGTGTCCATAGTGACGTCATTCACTCAAACCAGCCATATCCAGGTTCAGTAAAAAACTAAAATCAGGACCTGAACGTGGCACAGGCCTTGATAAGGATCTCCTTGTCCTCGAGATTGGAAGTCTGGAAGGAGTTAAAATTGTTATATGTAGGTTTAATTTATTTACTCTCCCAGGCCCCACCCATAATAGTCCAAGGAGTTCAGATCCAGCAAGTTAGAGGACCGCCTGCCCTTTGCTAAAAACCATGCTCTACCATGACACCGGATCTGTGTACATCAATTCAAGCTCTCTATTATAATAATCTATCAAGTTCATTGCGTCCTTGGGCGTGTGCCCGAAACTGAATCACACAATATTGGCTACACGGCGTTGGTCTTTGGAAAACATATCAAGAATTTGGAATTTTTTTAAATACAGTTTGGTCAGCGGAATCTAATGAGTATACTTTAATAAACATACACTGAGGATTTGTTGCCAAGTTATAATTGTAAGTTCTCGTTGGGCTCAAAATAGAATTGAAGATCGACATCAGAGAAATTCTTACCAATGTTGTCGGTCATTTTCTTCTACCCCTCGTCACATCTGCATGTAACAGATGTAATGAAATGTCATGACGACTTAGGAGCTCTCCACCAAAACAATCTTTAAATTTTTAGAGTTACCATATTGAATTTCTGATTCTTTTTTTAAATCCCCAAAATAGACAAGATTTTCATCTCTACTCATGCCCTACAGAGGGTGAAAGTATTTTTTCCCCAATGCATTAACTGGTAAATTAAAGTTTTATTTTTTGTAATGCTATAATGTGCTTAAAATTTTGAAATAAATTTAGTTGAATGAAATACATGTGATGGAAAATAAAGTCATTTGAAATTATTTTTCAAATGAATTGAGATCTTCTTACTATTGACCAAATATGTACTCTGCTAGGCAAAATTAACATTATTTCAGAAAAGCAAAACAATATTGTATGCAAAAGGAAACACGATTTGAGGTGGACTGAGGGAGATATCAATAAAAATACCTCTAATGAAGTTTTTTACATTTTTATTGAAATGGATGAATTGTTAGATGTAATGGAGGAAAAAATTAATATTTACGCACGACAAAATTTCTGAAACTGAAAAATATAAAACTGCCTCCAAAAGTATCAACTATACAACATTTTAATGATTTATTGGTTAAACTGCTAAAATATTAGGTTATTTATGCCAAATTTTTACAATAATGTATGCAACTTTAATATCTTGAATGGGGCATGAGTTTTGTTTAATTAAACTGGTATGTAAACAAAGTGACAGAAAGTGGTGCCGTCTTGATGTAAAATATATTGTAAGGTATCTTAATCGGATAGAGGGCGCAGTGAAATTTAACTTAATTGAAAATTAAGAAAGAACAATCTTTTGGGCTTATTTATGTTGCACGCCCAAGCTGCAAACTGTCACATTACCTTGCAAATAACAGTAGGGGTTATTAAAAATAATCATGATTTTAATAGGTTTTTTCCCTTGGACAGAACAGTGCTGACATTCTCGAAGATTTCAATTATTTTATACACAATTTCGACAATGTAACTAACACTCAAACAATACTGAGTCGAACAATCATAAAACTGTCAACGATTTTTTTTTAGTACGAAATCTTATCTTTTCTACACCGTCTATCATGAACCGGTAGTACTGTAACGCGAGATACACATTATTATTAAAACCCTTTTTTGGAAAATAATCAATTAATACACGTTTACTACACCTATTTTATGTTTATATTTTGGTCTTCTTTTGCCTTATATTTTTGTTAAAATAAAATATAATATAAAAATGCTCAAAGATGTATTAGACATGAAAAAATGAATAATTAAACAGAAATTTTGTAATCATAAAAATTGCCTTTTCACCGAGAGGGACACCAAAATTCGGAAGGCAGAATGTGCTTTAATTTTGAAACTAATGTTATTAAAATTATTACGATCCTCAATCCATATAAAAATTATCATCAACCCAAAATACTTCCAGATACCTTTAAGTTTAAAAGGGTTATGTTGTGAATAATTCCCAACAATATTTAAATAAATGGTTATAAATAGTTGGCTAAACACCAAATAATTTTGCGCTGTTTTTCAGTTTATTTTCGTAGGTAAGTTTACCAAATACAATTAAGGTAACCACGGGATTTATTTCAAACTTATACAGGACAGTGAGTGAATAACTAGTACCTTTGCCATTTTCTTTTGTTTTGTAGTCAGCATTGAATATTGAAAAAATTATTGAAATATTTTTTTGATAAATAAATGGAGAAATAATCCTACAAATCTATAGGTTTTGTTTGTATTAGGCTTTGTTCATATGGATTATTTATGATATAACAGATTTCCATATTGAAAAGTATGTATAGAATTAGGATCTTATAGGGGGCATATACGCATTTCTAAGCATTTTTGCAAATAAATATATTTGTTACTAAAGACAATCGACCTTAATATATATAAGTCTTATTGGTTCGCAAATAATTGCTTAGTAGCAAAAGTATAAGTTTGTCAGCAAATAAGTTTACAACTATGTATACTAGGGCTGAGGCAGTAAAAACCACGGTACACCTTTCACAGTAAGCGGTTTGGTACAGTGTAATAAAATATATATATACAAATTGACAAACAAAACTTTATTCAAATCATATGAAAAAAATTAATAATTGTAAATTTTCCATGGACTGAACCATATATTTATATATGTTGCGTATCAGTTGTGTAAACTTGATTAGGTGAAATATTTTCAATAAAATCTATTGATTATTTTTTTTAATTTTTTGATGAAGTAAATTTAAACATTATGGTATTACTAGAGTTGGCATGTTTGTAAGGAAATAAAGAGAGCGAAGAGAAAGGGGGAGCAACACATATGGGTCTGATGACAACTTTTTGGTATTTGGGGCAAAGGCTACATTTAAATAGCATTTTCCCTTTACAACCTTAGGGCCGAGGTGTATTTTAGATATTATACAGGTTCTTTGACGGTCAGGGAAGCGAAGGTGGAATAATTTAAGCTTCCTTAGGGACAAGCAGCCCACTATGATATACTATTTGTCTTCAAAACTCAATATGTATCAAATGATGTGCCCCTCAAATGAGTGGTTTACGAACTACAATTCAAAATGCAAGGGTCTTTACCACAATTTCTGATTAAATTCATTATGAAAAATAACTCACAATTCAAAGTTGGATTGAAGTACAAATTTAAAATTTCTTTTCAGATTTAGGAAATTGTATGCAATTTGACATTTTTTTTTCAAATAAATAAAATACATTATAAATTTTTCATATAACCCATCAGGCTATGATGTACATATGACTCAAAAATCCGGCGGTAATTCATTATTATACTCGTACATAGTTACTCCTTTTCCAATGTAAGATAAAATACTTAATATGTTTGAAAGTCGCATTACTCAAAGTAATGTTTATCAAGTAAAAAGATAAGAATATCTAGAACAAATAAAAGTATGAATGGGTTTTTCCTAAAATTGAAAGTTATTTTTCTATTCATTATTTACGGAACGTTAAATTAAAATTAAAATGCACTTATTATTTTCTCAAGAAAGTCTTTATACATAAAGGAATTCAAATATTTTGTGGTACCTGAAGAAACTAATTTTGACCTAGAAGTTATATAATTATAAGTTAATCATACGTAGACAAGATAGGTAAATTAAGAGAGATTAGGATATTTGGGACATAATACTCTTTTGGGATAAGTTATATTCAGATCTGAGCTTTTTTTTAGTAAAGTTCAAAACAATATTTAATCCTTTTGCTCAATTTAATGTTGACAATTTATTTTATGAGTATTCCATTCATTGGGAAAGTAAATGAAAGTGTTTATATTGAAACAGGATTGATCCGTTTGAGCAGTAGCTCACAAGATGTACTGTTGTATCAAGTCCATTACTGTCAATGTTGGGGATCGCAGATGTGTGAATAATTTTTTATCGTTAGTCGCCTGTACATACTTGATCTTTATATTTTATTTAAAAAAAAAATTGTGAGAAATCCTCTTCAAGGATTGTCGACATAAAAACGAAGAAAAGGAACAGATTCTGTTGCAAAAAGATATTAGATGGCACTTACAAATGTGAAGCCACACATTTTAAAGCTTGAACTGACTGGTAACAACAAAAGATATATTGATTTGTACCAAATATTCATTTAGTTATTTTTTTTTGTGTGAAATACTTGTTTTGTTGGTTTTTTTCTTTGAACACAGTGGTTTTTGGTTGCAACTGATGCTGGTTCATTTTTTACACTAATAAAATATATTCTTAAGTTCTGAAGAAATTGTATTTTCATTTTCCAATTATGGAGGGGTTTGGTAAATGCACTTATGAAGCTGTAAGGTTCAGTACCTCCAGTAAGGTCAAGAACCACTGATATATAAGATAATTCGTTAAGAAGTCTTCAATGTTACTTTCCGTTTTTATGAGTACGCTCATACGCCACTTCTATATATTTATATCAATTCATATGTGCTCCGTCTTCAAGAATAAAAGAATAATAATAATAGTTTTATAATTATTTTTTTTGGGATGACTGATGAGTACTTAAGTCTTTAGAGCGTGCACAATAAACAAAATTCAATTTATTTACCAGGGCTTATATTTAATTCAAATCTTAAAATATACTGAAAATGCACATTAATTATGATTTATGAGATACATAAGATATCAATAACGAAAAACAACAGAAGCAGTGCTCTTGTTATACATGCACACAACCTGCAATATTTCATTAATACGACAACATTATTATTTATTATATAAAAATATTTATATGATTTACTTCAGGGAGCAATATATATTGGATCTTACTGTATATGGTTTTTATTCTTCCAAAGCTGTTATAATTATTCTTGAATAGAGAAGAATAAATATCAAGTAATCACTAGTGTGTGTAAGACTGAAACTATCACAGAGGATTTGTTGCATAGTTTGTAAGTGTAAGTTCTTGTTGGACTCGGAGTAGAACTGAGGATTGACTTCGTAGTAATTCCAGTCTAAATGTTCTGGTTATACCGAGTGGTCCATAAAAAAAATGAACACTTTGAATTTTAAACTTCAATAATATATAATATATTAATTAACAATAGAATTTCAACAAAATTAATACTATAAATAGATGTGTGTCTGAGCTCTCTTATTCATAAATGTAGCAGCCCTTAACTTCTAATGATGGCTTCCAGGCTGCAGCAGAGGCCTAGCACCTACTGTGGATGAAGTCCTCTGGCAGACAGTGACCTTGAGGGCCTCGGTGTTATGATGACCGACACTACAGGCCTTCCCCTCGAAATGCACCCAAAGGTGTTGTCGAGGGGACTGGTATCAAGGCTGTAGGGAGGCCAAAAGTGTAAAAAAAGACTTCAAAAGAGTCTTGCTAGGGAGGAGATGGGTTACTTTCATTCTTGGTCTAAAAAGTACCCTCCACACCCTCACAAACCTTTTTTATCTGCAGAAATTTTTGATAGCTCTTTGGACAATATCGTGTGACATCCTGAGATCTTTTGCATGGAATTGAGTATTGCCCTGGCCTGTTTCCTTTAACTTCTTCGGGTGCAGTCTTATCTTTTTGACAGATCATTCCTTCCTCTCCAACGTTTGGATTTGCTGACGGCTTAGAAGGAGGTCCTAGAGACGCCCACCTACTTGGAGTGATCGAATGGAAATTTGTCAATGACGTTCAAGTGTCATTTTCTCAACATGAACGTAAGCCAGAGAGATCAGATTTGTTTTGTTTGGTAACTATTTGTTTATCCTTTAATATATAGAAATAATTTTAATCACTAAACCTTCTTAATTATTGAATAAGTAAGTATTCAGATTTCAATGGACTATTTGGTATACAGAGTGGGATTTGTGTTTATTTCTTTCCTTTTACGAATGCTTGCAGCTGATATAATAAAACGTCAGTACAGCTAAGCTACTCTCCTCTAAAAATTCTTCAAGTTTTTAGAGTGTCCATTTCAGTTTTTTTTCTAGCACTCTAGCAGATAGTATTATTTTTAGGATTGACCATCACAATCCAAGGGCAAAAAAAAGTAAAATTTTTGTGGATTATTGAAATTTTTAGCGCCCACTTCCCTTCTAGAAAAGTATCCTTCGAGTCCTACTTGAAAATAGAAATCATTCATCTTCGTTTGTACAGGTATTCATGAAAAGATAAGATTGGAGCAAGAAACTAATAAATTATATATTCTACCCCAGATTTTTTGTTTTGGAATAAGTAGATTTTCTCAGAATTATAAAATATGGCTCTGTTCTTTTGTACAATGTCTGCTTTTGTGTGGACTTATGTACATTATCAGATCCCTTTAGAGTAATAAATCTTTGATAAAGTCCATAAGTTATGAATTTATTCAATATACATAGCACTAACTATTTTTTACATAATATTTACATTTTTGGTTAATTTCCTATTTTTTTTTTTCCTTATCATTCCTAATTTGTTGAGGTAATTTAGTAAATATGTAGATAAGCTGTATTTTACTATTTGTGCAAATAATAATTTATTATCAACAAGTTTGACATTATTTTATTGTGGCAGAAATTAATATTGTATACCAGATAGAGTTGTTAAATGTAATACAAAAATGGAGTAAATATTTTCCTATCACTACATTGCATTCCGCCATAAAATCACTCAAAAAATGTCTAAAAAATATATCTTCAATATTTTAATTTATAAAAAAAAAACCTTTTGTATCAATGCAATACTCCATTCCAGACTTGTACTTGTCTTGGACTTTACTTGGGCTCAGAAAAATGAAAAAGAATCTATTTTTGAATAATTCGGGCTCTTATTTTTCTTGGAATAGCTTCCATTTGGTCTACAAAGATTTATTTTTAGTAAAAAGAGCTCGATGAGAAGGCAGGAGAAAAAAATTTCCTTTTTGTGCCATTCTACTGTCCTTTATTTTTGTTTGCATATATTATAGTTTTTACTAAAGTTGACAAGATTTGTTATGTTTTTTCAATTTTAATTTATTTCGCCAATAAAAAACATCCAAAAAGCAAAAAAAAGACGAAAGCATATTAATGAAACGCTTGCTATTGTTATATTTTGATGAGCGCCTCAATATTTGGTTTCACTTTTGATATTTCATAGCACAAATTCAGATTCTTGAAATATTAAGTATTTTAAAAATTGATATTTGTAGTTTTTTGCATGACATTTAATTCCACATCCACACTTTAGGGATTATATATGTAAACTCTCTTACTGTTAAACTACAGTATATGTCCAAATCCCTTTGGGACTTTAATTATTCAAGCAAAAAAGTTAATTACTTTTTCAATACTCATTTAACATACTGAAAACTTTTATACAAAGGTCAGCTATGCATATAAAAAAATAAATTACCTTTTCGTTTTTTATCCTTTTAATAACGCTGTTTGTGAACTGGGTAAAAAAGGAACCCCAAAAATAATATGCAATTAATTACAAATTACAGTTAAACAATTAGAATTATTAAGTAATTTAAATTTTGAATCATTTTTAAATATTTCATCCATTTTACCCTCATAAAAATTAATCAAATTCCTGAAAATACTCGTAATAATATAAGAAAAAAAATAAAAAAACTGGTTAATATAATTTCGAATAGCGATTCATCATTACTTATTCTTTATTATTTCCATAAAATTGAGAAGGTTACCTCGGTGCCGCAAAACGTAAGCTTGTCATGATATAATATATATGTGTTATATCCTTATAAATTGAGGAGACTGGAAAAATCATTAGGCTGTCCTTCGATGTCCCTTCTCTTAGCATAAGGAAATTATTATAAATTTAAAATTATGGAGTATGAAACAATAAATTAGGATATCCTTAAACGCCCTTCTTTTGCATAAAGAACCAACATACAAAAAATGTTCTCTTCTGTCTTTAAAAACTTAATTATATAAATTTCAGATATATACATTTAACTGAATTGTCCAGCTGCTATCGCCTTTTGTATGCTTAATTAGTTATGATAGTAGGAAGTTCGAAGGTAGTCTTCCCCTTACTATTCTTTTTTTTCAAATCCAGGAGTATTATGCTATTTATTCCATAAATAGACCGACGGCCATTGTTCAATTTGCAGGGGCATTTGACTTGCATCCCCTTCTTTAGTTATTTTATACTTTCGAATTTATGTACGGTTGTGATGCTGGGTACGAGTATTTATGAATTTAACCAGGGGTGCAATACTGTATATTCTACACTTACCAACAGTAGTTTTATTTCATCAAAATATTCCCTATTCCGCTTCAATGATGACAAAACTTAGGTTTTGAGGAAATTTTTTCGACAAAATAAGTAAAAAAGGTGTGCTAATTTTTTCTTTAAATGATCACTCAAAATTTCAAAATGGAGCAATCTGTATTTAAAGAAAAATGCAGTTTGATAAGAATAATTTAAAGTAAGTAGTCTTGGTTTATAGTTATCATAATTGATTGATAAATTTTGCGCTCTTAATATGTTGAAAAATTAAGATTTCACAGTTTCGTTCAAAAGTATTAATCATTTTTTGCAATTCTGAAGGGTATATTCAACAGTCAGTTTTTGGCCAAATTTCGCCTTCTTCTAATTGATTGTTGACAAAATCTGGCTCCCTCATATATCCAATCATCTAATCATAACCTTGATTGTAACGTATGCAAGGGGGTTCTTCCAAAAATAGAGCTTATAATGGAAGGTTTTTGCAAGTGAATTATCTAACGAGAAATATCATCAAATATTAATGAAAAGCTGTTGTATAATCTAACTAGAATCCAAAGGTTATATATTTATTTCATAAAAGTTTAAAAAATTGAGCAATTTTCATACAAAAAGGCTAAATGAGTAATTTCGCCGAAAAGGTCAAAAAGAGGAATTTTTTGAGCGATTGAGTGACCGCTTACAATTTCTATGTCCATTGATGACCAATCAAAAACGTTTTGTGGATATTATTTGAAAGAAGATAAATAGGAGACAATATTTCAAAAAAATCTATTGGTCTGTTGAAAAGCAATTTTCAATGGAAACATATTACATACTAGTATTCAATATGTCCGCCCTTTGCTTTGATTACAAATTTAGCTTGATTTGTCATGCAATCAACATAGTTAGGGCACGTTTTATTATAATATTCATCATGATACCAAATCTGAATACTATTACTATTAATTTGTCTAACAACTACATTATCTGTGGCTTGCTTTGATTATTGTTCAATTTATTTTCTATATGGTGCGAGGAATTACCTGGTCACCCAAAAACATTAATCTTGTTTTATTCAAAGAATATATTTGCTTTCCTTGGTTTATAATACTATGCCAAGTTCTTCCGCAATATTCAATCACTTTCAAGAGTATGAAGAAAATTAGTGACTTATATTTTTTATTATTAATGATTGCAGTAAGGGGTATCTTTCACCCATGGCTAAAAGTACTTTACGTACCCCAAAATATATTTTTATAGCGATGCTTTTTGACGCATTCAATATGCTACGCTTGGACACCTTAGCACAAACATGGACTTCAAAATGTGACTCATATGAGAAAATAACTATTACCCACATAAGTACACTCTAATTTACACGAAAATTTTCCCATTTTAGTCTTTTTATTTTCATTGCTCATGTCAATTTTTTTTAGGCAGAGGCTTGCAAGTCATTTTTCCGACTTTAAGGATACTTCACTTGACTGCAGAAAAAAGAGTAAGTTTCTCGATAGAAAGCATTAATTAAAAGATTTTACAATAAATGAATAATTTTTGAACTTGCCCAAATACTTGATATGCAAAAGTCTGTACGCTATATGCTTTTCATCCCAATTTTTAAATATCTTTTTGAAAATACTCTTTTAGGCTCTGTACACACAGCAACTTTATTTATTTATTTTTTTTGGATTCGAGAAGTTTTGAGTCAATGAAAGGAATAAATCCGCTTTATCCTAGGCGGTTAACAATGCTTGTATTCTCGGATTTTTCCATTCTTAAGGCTGTTTTAAAAATATATCTGTTTAAGTGGGATAAAATTGCGGCCACGTGTGGATGTAAATCAAAAGTAAATATATATTTTGCGTTTTCCTCTAAAACTTGGTTTTGTGACAGGAACATCGGGAGTCAACACTGAATCATTTGTATGCTAACAAAGTACAACAGTTAGTTCACAGAAAATACGTTTCTAACAATGCCAAAATGAATTTTTGACTATTACTACTCCTATTCACGGAAAAAAATAAGAATCCCTGTATTATTTAAAAAAATAATTAAAATTACATTTATTTTCAATTAAATATGTTATAAAAGGTGACAAAATGGAAAGAATCTTACAACATTTAAATTAAGAGAAAAGTAAACACAAAATATGTATATTCAGCCTAGAATGGGATTGCATGGGTATTATGAGAGGTGTATAAATTATTATCTAAAAAGCAGGAGCGGCTTTTTCAAGTTGGAAATCCGAACACGCTTTTTTTATGATCCAAAGCTGCAATGATTATTATAATATTATGAGGAGGGAAAATCTCTTCCTCTTACGGATGCTTGCAGCAAATCAAATTAAAAGATATGCCAGTTAATCTGCTCTTCTCCCAAACATTCTTAAAATGTCAGAATGACCACGTTCCTTTTCAGTTGCTTTTATTTTTACATAGCGACATGACATAACTGGGCATTTTTTAAGAACCCCAAATAGGGAAAAAGGCAAGCATTATAAGTTGATCGACATATCTAAAAAATTAGATTAATAATCTTTTTACAATATGATTTATTTATCAAATAAAAAAGTTAGCATATATGTTACTTGTTATTCAAAAACCTAATATTTTATTTTCCTTGTAAAATTTGACATAAATGTGTCAAGATTTTTTATACATTAAAGTATGCGTGTTTTAAAAAAAAGGAAAACAAGTATTTTCACATATGATTGAACAACCTTTTTGTGAAAAAAAACCTGTCAAATATCATTCGATATGGACAGGCAAGTCATTTGCATAAAAAAATATTTTAAGAAATCCGCATATTCAACCTACAATATAATAATTATAATTTATATTGTGAGAGTATTAGTTGACACAGAAGCTAGATATTTACAGAAGTTTCCATAATTTAAAAACTTATTGAGGTATTACATAGTCATAATTCAGTTAACAAACATCCTTTTTTATTTTCGATATCGACGATCCTGAGAAGAGTTTTATTTTTTATATTGGATACTGTTTATTTTCAAACAATTTAGTCCCAAAATTTACATTATTTTTTGTTCCTTTTATAAAATTCACAAAAGAAAAAAGGCATTATGCATTACAGCTGAAATAAATTCTAAACAAATTAACGTAGGAAAATAAAATATACTTTATTTGAAACAACATTCTTGAGGCCTTTCTTTTTATACCATACCAATTATTCTAAACAAAGTTAGAATCATGATGTCGATGAAGAAACAAATACAGTGCTTGATTTTCCCCACGCGAGAGTTCATGTTATTGAAATGATCAATATTGTAGAAGTGAATAGATTTACTATTTTGGGGATGATGAAGGTGTTTGAGGCTGATAACAGGTATAAACAGAAGCCTTGGAGTGAGGTCCACAACATCCAGCAATCGGAGAAGTTCATGAGTACCTTGGGAGACATTATTGGTGCAAATCCTAAAACGTAAATGTGCAAGCTCACAAAAAAAAGAAGTAAATGTTAGTGAAGGGACGATCCGGAATCCGACGAAAGACTTGAGCTTCAAGAGCTACATCTGCAAAAAACACCATCTCATAACAACAACTGTAAAGGTTATAGATGCTACAAATATGCCTAAAAGTGGACATTTTGAATTTTCAGGAATGAAGATGTGGGTTTTCACTAATTAGTAAATCTTAAGATACACACCTTAATCACGTTTAACCTCTTGATGTTTATTTTAAATTTTGTACAATATGATACATTTATGCTTTCAATCACTGTAAGCTTAAGTTAATTTTGTTTTTAACAAAATACTGAAAAGAATTGCAAATATTCTTTTTTTTTTGTTTGTTAATACAACAAAAAGCCAGTGATACTGCAGTGAAATACAGTTACCTATTTGCAACCCATATTCCTTGAAGCCTTAATTGCCTTACATTGATATGGGGAATGAGTTAGAAGCTGCATGTTGACGGTTGCTGAAATAAAGTACTTAGGATAGCTGGGCATATACCCCTTGGGTTTAGTCTTTGGTGAGACTTAAGGACTAATACAAAGAAAAAAAGTCGTCTTTTTATTAATTTTATGAAATTTTGCAATGACTTAACTGGCCAGCCCGCTTGAGATTAGATTAATCTGCATTTGGCCCCAAAACCTTTTTATTAATTTTAAGAAATTTTGCAATGATTTAACTGGCCAACCTGCTTGAGATCAGATTAATCTGCATTTGGACCCAAACCAAGTTGTGTAATTTAGTGGATCTTAGTGAATAGTACGAAATGAAAAATATAAGGATACCTCAAGCTCAATGAGAACAGAGAACACGAATTGTGCGATATAAGTCCATGTTTCTGACTCGTTTTTGGAAGATTAAAATGATTTCTTGAGATACCCTTAATCCCATAGACTCAGTCTTCCATGATTTCTAAAAACTTTAATTATAAATATAGTTATCTATGTATTTCTTGATTAATTTACATATTCTAATTAAAAATAATAATAACCTTCTTTTTAAAGATATAATGAATAATAAATTACTATACATAAGTATTTTTTAAATTATGGCTTGTGGAGTGGATGGCTTCTCATTACCTTGTACAAATCATGTAATGTATCACATTATTTTTCTTACATCCATCATAAATTATTAAAATATACTTATTTTCAAGAATAGCTTGCAGTGTGCAAATATATTTTTTGCATATTTTAGCTTCACCTGGTTGTGTTATTTTCTTGTTATTAAAAGTATTTAAATGCTGAATTTCAACTTTATCTTATGTGGTTTCCAGCTTCAAGATAGAAAGACAAAGTGGGAGTGCGGGAAACTTAAGCAATGTACATATGATTTTTTGGGTTGTAAATAAAAAAATGTTTCGCAAAAAAAAACACACCATATCATTTTAATCAAAACAATAACATCAAAACGATGGACCTTGAAAGTATTCGTACATTTTCGGCCAAAATAGTTTTGGCTTTCTTCCTAATCTGACAGTCATTCTGCCGAGTTTGTAGTGTAGGAAATGGTGGAGAGGAAGGTGAGGTCGTAGTTCAGTCATAAGGTAGTAATGGTTGATGCTAAGCTATATGTTTCACTAATTTAAATATTTGATCTTTTGTTGTTTTATGTATAGAATGAAATTAGGGTAATAGGAAATATATATTTATTTATATACTTTTTTTGCACGTAAAGGTATTGAGTTTTTAGGTTCATCTTCTACGTTTTCATTCTTGCCAAAATAGTTAAGTCACGAAAACATAAATTCACCAACATGCCCCGGACCAGCAGAAAAGGGTCGTTCAGTCAATTCAAGATTTGAAATCCCATTTTTTGAGAAATGAATTAATGGTTATCCACACAAAAAACAGTGCCCTCAATCCCAAAGGATGGATCAATCTTGCAAAGTGTTAAAAAAGATAAAATTACAGGTTCCAAAACTTGTTTGCTCAGACTCGAAGAGTTTTTATTGTGGAAATGGCCTACAACGTCCAAAATGGTCCTGTATGGGCCAAGGGTTGGAACAATTATGTCAGACGTATGCTCAGATAACAAAAACCTGCGTCGGTCACAGTCTAGGCAGGTATGTGTGAGGGGGAAAGACGTCATTTTTCTTTATTCTATCTGGTGTCAAGGTAAATGCCATGAACTTCCTGGAGGACGTTGTCGAGGTTCATATAAAGCCTTAGACTGACCATGCGTTTAAAAATGAGTCTTGGACCTTTTTATAAGATGAAGCTCCCTCACACATTTTCGAAATCACGTAGGGCTGGCTCACATTGAATTTTCCAAACTTTTGTCACAGGAAAAATAGCCTCCCAGCTCCCCAGATTTAAATCATCTGGACTACTCCTTTAGATCCATTCTGACGAAAAGATATGCGCTAAGCCCAATAAGAATTTTGAAACCCTGAAGTCTTCGCTATTTTAGGCATGATCGCCAAATAGATGATAAAGTTGTCTGTGATGCCAACAAGGACTTTTTGGGCTGTCTGACAGTAACTGTGAGATCTGGAGACGTCCTTTTAGATTGAAATTCTTGGATGCTGCAAAAAATTAAATAAAATAATATTTATGAAGTTTAAATGTCGTAATTTCAAAAATGCAATTCTCTTAACGTTTTTCTAGATTATTTTAATTTTTGTACATCCTATACAGTTGATCTATTAAAGGATCTAGTTCAGCAGAAGTATTGAATTAAATGCTACCATCTCGAGACAAATTTAATTAAGTTTAAAGTAAAAGTTTATTTAAGTTTTGCTCTGTAATTCAATAGTTCATTTCTTCTTCACCTAACGTAGATAGCCCTCAAATGATGTATTGTGTCTACTAAATCATTCATATTTACACACTGTAACAGAAAAAAAATTCTAGCACATAATGTTCCATTAACAAGAAAATAATGAACAAATATTGGCAAAAGCCGCTTTTGAGAAAAAAATTATTCCCTATTTTTTATTGTAATTACATTTCTTTAAGGATAAAAAGGTTTTGGAGTGGTGCTAATTCTATGGACTACTGCTTGCTATTTATATTTTACATTTTTTGTAGAATGGTTCAGTTATGACAGTAACAAAATATTTTTTTACATGTACAAAAATAATTAGAAAGGTAGCTTTAGTGGGACGTTATAAATTCCAAAAAAAGAACAAACTGATTGGGGTCGTCCTGCTCTTGTAGTATGTTTTGAATAATCTCTAGTGTCGTTGTAGATGCCCATGAGCCAGTACATAATTTAAAGAGAGACCCCAAACCTACAGTACACATTCATTGGCTTGTCTAATGACAAAATCCGTAATTTTTTTTTGACGAAGCTAAGCCATAATTTATTTCCTTATTAATAAGAAAACAATGCGAAAAAACATTTCAAAGTATTTAGTTTAAAAATCATGCAAACTAATTAAAAATGAATTATTCTAATTTCTTTAATCAATTGCGATTTACATCAATTTACAAAAGTGTACCGCATATTGTGAACACCTGGTATACTTAAAAATTATAATAACAAATTCCTTGTCCACATTATCGGCAAAAAAAGCCATATGGTTAAGTTTGTAAGCTCTAGCTAAGTAAATTTTAAAAAGTTAGCAATATAGTGCTACAAAGGACTCATATTCCAAAATCAACTCCATCCAACCAAGTTATTTTGAAGTCTATAGTCAAAAGATGGAAGTCTGCAACTATAAAATGTTGTTTATGTTACTATCACTCCCACATACATTATAATCCTGAACTGCCACTACGCATTTCATAGGTAAATAGCATGCACTTCAAAATTGCTTAATAATAAGGGGTTTTTCACGGACTCTCAAAATTTGAAAAAACAACAACAGTGTTTTACCTTTATTGGATCGTAAAATTTTATAACATTTTATTTGTCAGTTATATAATAAGATCATTTAAGAGAATCCATAAATATTTTTTAACTATAATTCCCATAATATCTATTAAATTATAATTTTAATTTGTGATAAATATTATATCTTTTTAAAAAGTATATTGATTCAAACTTAACCATTTGTTAGTTACAACCTTTTTATAAAGCAGTTAGTGAACCGGGAAAAATAAAACCCAAAAATAACGTTTATTTAATTACATGATTATCACCGTTGAATGATTTTAATAAAAGGTAAATAATAGTAAACTTACAATTTATGGATTTAGTAATGTCTATCTTGCGTTGTAACAGTACTATTGGTTCACGATATGTAGCAGAAAACAGATAAAGTTTCATTCTAAAAAAAAACTGATGATAAAGTTTTATTCTTGTTTTCCTCAGTATTGATTGAGTGCACGCCAAAAATGAATACAACCTAATGAAAATATGTAATATAAGCGCGAAAACGCAAGAATAATATAATATTATTTACGATCCTGATACTGTAACTACCAATAATACAAAACTCTGTTCCGGTAATTTTGATTTCGTTGGTGCAAGGACAATTATCGAAAATGTAGATACTGGAAATCGTACAGTTTTATTGTTATGTTAACACTGCTTTGATTACTAAGGAGATATACATAAACAAGCAATTTAAAAAAAATAAAAATAATAATGTTTGATGGATTTCCTCTTTCTACACCTTAATTATTGCATCATTTCAATTTTGAAACATTTTTTTAAATAATTCCATGCATATTACACTCGCAAATATTAATGAAAATGCTAAACATACTTATATGCATAGAAGATTCCTAGAAAAAATATATTGTTATATTTAAAATAACAATTAACAACTTGAGTTTGGTATTTCAACAAGACCTAATTTGTTAGTTTTTAGTACTAACATTAAATTTCAATTTTCCATACAGATTTCTATAAAATATTCATTGATTTATGCTAATTTTGGAAATAAGATTAGTAACCATTCGTTTTTATATTGTTGCGTGTTTAAAAAAAATAATAATCATTACAATATAATAATATTGTAGCTATCATTGTACGCTCAATCAACATTAGCTATTTTTACGCTCTCAACTGATTTTTTTTTCATGTTTAACTGTATATTCCTTGAAACCAAAATTAATTATTTTTTGGGGCAAATTATGGTTTTAGGTGACATCTGAAACAACGTTCAGATACATGTGTTTTCTTTTTTTAGCATAATTTAGATGGTATAAAAATTGGACAAAAAATGATTGAACATAATCAAAAATCTTTCGACATTGATCTTGATTTATAAAGTATTTCAGAAATTGTCTGTGTGACCATGACGACAGTCCAGAACACCCTGATACCTTCTTCTTCATTCCAATAAGAAAATCAGGGCTGAGGCCTACTATAAGTTCCTGAAATCGAAAATCTTGCCCTGGTTGAAGGCTCACTATACTGAGAACAACTATGCATGACCCCAAGACGGTGCCCCCATACATATGGCCGTGAAGACATAGAACTTTTTGAAGGAAAACTTTACTAATTTCCTAAAAAGACCTTCTGGTCCTCTTCCAGTCCCAATCTCAATCCTCTCGACATCAGTGTGTGGAGAGTCTTAGAGATCAAGGTTAGGAAGACATCACACAGAAAAATGAAGGAGATCAAGGCAAGCATCAAGGAGGAATGGGTATGTCCACTGATTATATTTTGGCAACCTGCACCAAGTTCCTACCTCTTGTGGAGGCTGTGATAGAGGGTGGAAGCGGTCATATTATTTAATTCTTGCTAAGATTGATTTCTATATGTTTTATATAAAATGTTATTAAGGTTTTGGTTTTGCTTCTTGATCGCTGAAAATTTCCAAGTTGCACTCTGTTGATGAAAAGTCCACCTTTTTTTGTCAAAATTTTCCCAAATCGAAATTTGCAACAAAAATAGCAAAAAAATTGTTTTGCACTAATTTCACAAAAATAGTAATTAATTGCATTTATTCATATTGTAAAGAGAAACACAATTCTACCAATATTTTTTTCGTATTTGTAGAAGCATCAAAAACATTTAGAATAATGTCTCCAAAAAATAAACATCCATAATTTCGATGTTCATTTTTGCAAATATTGGAAATATTACAAAATGAAATTTAAGGAAAAATGAAAAGACTACAATGCATTGTTAAAGTCTAAAATTTTATAACCATAATACAATATCGTTTTGTGGCATTTCTTCTAAAAAATTGACACTTTACTTTTGGTGATAAAAAAAAAGTGTAAAATATTGAAAAATAATTCAGAAAATGACAGATATTACAGTTCAATTTTAATGTGTCATATTTATTTACTAATTTCATGACATATTTCTAGATACTTTATTTTATCTACAAATCTAAAGTTTCATTGGAAATCCATATTTTACACCTGAAAAAAACGAAACTGCAATTTTCACCGATTTCTTTCTTTCCCCAAAACTTTTTTGATTTTGAACACGTTGTCCTTAATATAGCTGTTTTGTGAGACGTCAATCACTTGATGACTTTACACTCCATCCCCCTATTTAGTCTCCTTTAGCTACAAAAACAGCTGTTGTTTTTTTGAGCATGGAATATGCCCACTTTATTTGCCCTTCCCCTAATTTTTTTGGCTGACCAGGTTCAAAAGAGGTGCCCATGCCAAGCCTTTTAGCTTCAACGTTGCTGGCACCCATAAAGAAGCCATACACACAAACTCTATTTCATATATATAAAGATATACATTGAACTTATAGTTTTATCAAAATAAGTATGAATGACGGAGTATGAAATGACAAGAATTCTATACAAGTCCCTTCATTGATATGTATAAATTTACAAATCCAAATCCTTTGGAAGATTTTTTTGAGTTAGTAAAGCTTTTTTATTAATAATTTATTAACAAAGGGTTAACTACCTTAAATGATCCACAAAATAAATAGACATTATATTATTTATAACAATGATTATGTTTGAAACGAAAATTATGCATAAAAATGTAAATTTGAAACAAATTTAGGTTGAATTAAATAAATTTTAAATATTTTTTTTTATATTTATAAGTATTTTTCCTCTCTTTCTCTAAAAAAATTCATTTGCATATAAAACTATTAAAATTCATTTCGTGTGAATTATATTTTTTGCTTCCAAATTATAATTATTTGCATGTTTTTGTATAAAAATAAATTGAGTGTCTCATATTACTAGGATTGTGCTGATTTTAAGCAAACTACAATGAATCATTATTGCTGTAAAAGGCACGTCATAACTTTTTTTTCTATCTCGAAATAGGAGACAGACAAATAATATATTATTGAGGTAGGAAAAGAGGCATCTATACTTTTTTGCGGATACCTAATATTTTTAAGATCATGAAAGTAAATGAAAAGTCTCATTATGTGGAGGAGATTGTCTTGAATTAAGTATTCCAGGAGAAAGAGACCCAGAGTTGATCTGTGAAATCAAGAATGATGCTGTAGGACATTACCACTCATTAAGTAAATCATTACGACTTTTCCACGTATCTAACATCCAGGATTATAGTATAATTATAGAATGAATATAATAGGTACCATAGAGAGAAACTTCTATCTCAGCAAATACATTTACTTCTGAAACAGATAATTACTTGTAATGTACAAGTTTGGGCAGGAATATGTGGACTCTTGAGCCTCCTGGTACTCGTGTTCTGTGTAAGAAAGAGGCCTGGGGGCATCTTGTTTGATAAAAATCCCAAGTACTCCTTTACAGTCCTCTTGTATGTCCAACAAGTTACAGAAAGGACACAATTTGGTAGTGTTCTGCTTGATGTACTTCTCCAGATTGGATAATAACTCCACATCCCTCTTTAAATTGAGTTCTCAATTTTTTGCATTTCAGGGGAGGTCTCCTCCATTCATATTTGTCTTGCCCACCTTAAAAACTAGGCTCCTAGATCACTTCATAATGTCCATAATCCTCACCACCTCAACTTCAGGATCTAGGATTTCTTAAATGCACAAGCTTTTGACATACTCATAATGACAAAATATTCAAAATAACTTGTTTATGCTCAAAAGATGGCTGAACCACAATATGAAAAATAATCCTTATTCCTTCCTTTATAAATCTGAAAATTAACATTAAATAACAATCGCTGTTTTACTGCCTTACCCGGTATAAAAATAAAAACATACCATACATACTCCGATGATAGTCTAATCCTACTTCGAAACTTGATCGAGCAATTGTGATTGATTAAGTTGAGATTCCTCTTCTATACTCCAATGATAATTTCTTCGGTTTGTCAAGTTATTTCATTATTATGAGGTTGCAATAATTGCATTTCAACTATCCGCGGTTGTTGTCCCCAATTTAAAGATAGGGAGATCTATTTATATCTTCAGAAAATATAAAAGAAGAAGAATTTTTTATATTATGAATGTAATTTGCAGAATAAATATTTGAAGAAAAAGATAAATCATTTGGACATTACCTAAAAGCATAAACTAATAATATTTACCACCATTTTTAAATTCTTCACACTTGACTTGATTTGATGGAAGACATTCCGTAATATGAGGAAATTGACATTAAAAATTCAAGTAACAGTGCTAGTTTCTACATTTTTTGATTATTTCTATGATTATTTTTTTATTAAAAAAGAAGGATAAAATAATAATATAATTTCTATTGCAAGGAATATAATTTGTTTTTTGTGAAAATATGGATTATTTGGCTAATGTAGCAGTTAGTTTTAATAACACTTTTAATATATGGAAAACATAATTTTAATTTTACTATCAATTCCTAAGGTCCTATTCCACTCATTAACTTCATAATAGTTAAGTTTTTATTTGCAAATATAAAAATTGTATTATTGAGTGTCTAAATGTCTTGAGCCTCTTAGATTTGGCGGAAATTTAGGTAGTAAAGTATACTACCTGCAATCTGATTGAATTTTATTCAATCTGAGTTTAATTCTTCTCTTTTAATAAAAATGAGGACAATTAAAGATATTTTTATTTGTCTAAATGTATCATCTGTGAAAAGCAATAATAGTCTTCATCGTGCTGGCAAATAATCTCTACAAATTTATCAGATTTTGAGATCTTCAATCAGTCTCAGTTCTGTTAGATATAACGTTAAAATGATTCAAGAGACTGGACATGTTGATGATCAACCAAAAAAACGGACCCTCCAGGTCAACTTGGAACCCGAACAACGTCCGGAAAGTTAAATTAAAAATACACAGAAACCTCAACAGATCAATGGCGAAAATGGCTCAGGAGATTAACGTGTCAAGGACTTCAATTAATTGAATAATCCATAAGGACCTAAGGATGGTTTCTCTGAAGTTTCGTTACGGTCGGAATCTCATGGAAGATGCACGGATGAAACGGATTCCAAGAAGTAAAACGTCATTATTACTTTGCACGTGGAGAGAAAATATTATCCCTTCTGATTAGAAGAAATGTGACCTGGATCAAAAATTCAAGTGTCAAAATGACTGAATCTTTGCCTCATCATCAAAAGATATATCCTTAGAACAAAAAACAATTCCGAAAAGGTTTAATAGTCAATCCCTTTTGGCTTGGGCATGGATTTCAAGTAAAAAAGATAAGCTTCCTTTATTTTTATTCCGGAAGTCCTCCGTATGAAGACAAGTGATTACATTGAATATGCTTTGGAGCCTGTGGTCCTTCTGTGATTTAAAGCCAATTCATTTTAAACGGTTGAAGTGACCTTTCAGCTGGATCTCCAATACATACAAGCTTTCCATACCAAGAGTGGCTTAAACCAAATATTCCTTTTTTGGACAAATCTATGGGACCCCCCCTCGAATACTTTGTGTAGGGTTATCTCGAGTCGTAAGTATAAACTCGTCAATATTTAAATTTGAAAGATCTCCGTGTCTCATTTCAGATGGAATGGGATAAACTTCCCAAATCTATGGTGCGTGCAGCATGTAAAGCATTTTAATCTATTCTAAGGGAGTTAGTCGATATGAAGGCAGTTATATTGAATAAGTTATAAAACACGGAATAAAATATAATACATTTTCTAAAATATTTAGTGACAGTGTTTTTCTCTACGGTCAGTCTATCACTCAATATAAAACAGTTAAAATGTTTAAAATTTATGGTTACCTCTATATATTTATAATATAGTATATTTCAACTTACCACCTCATGAAAACATTTAATTTTGGCCTATTAAATACAATATTTTGCAATATTACAGTACATTCCTTATACAACACTGCTTTTGTACTTCTATTTTGAGCCCGTTTCAAGTTTATAATTATAGTATAGGGTCCATAAAATTTAGGCTCTTATTGATTTCATTCTAAACTATCTTTAGAGTCCAAATCGAGTTGTTAGTCTTTGTTATTGAGGCCTAGCCTAGTCTTTAGTCCTTGATTATGAGATCAAGTCGAGTTGCAAATCTTTAAAATATGTATTTATGATAGAGACTTGAGTTGCAGGTTTTGAGTCTTAGACCTCACCTCTAATATTCGGTTAGCTTACAATATAATGAAAGAGAACAAACTCACAAAATTTAACAATGGATTAGAGTTTCAACAAAGTTGGAATTTTTAAGCTTACTTTTACTAAACTCAAATACTTAATAAATCTTTTTATTATTCGTTACATTTATGGAAGTGTCTCCCATTTTATCTGGAAGAACAAATTATTATTGCTTAACTATTATATATCAGAATATTTTAATAATAATAGTTAGCCTTAATTACCGCGTATTAAAGTAGGATAATTGAAATGTTTTGCTATTAGAAATGGTTAAGTAATATACAATGAGTTTTAAACTGTAGTTTTTTCATTCTTATCAGGAACAATCGATCACTCTTTCCTTTTTATCATCTCACATACTACAATTAAGTATTTTATTATACATATATCGTAAATGGTGGACATAACAGTAACCTGAATGTGCTGCAAATAAGGACTATATAAGGACATTTATGTACTGACTCATTTAACACAACTGTACTAAATTGGGGGCCAGTATTTACACTCAAGTAAATTCATTCTTTGTCTTTATTCAAGGGTCATTTAAAAAGTCCGTGCAAAGTCTAAGAAATGGCACTTCTGGCGCGTATTGAGCTTATATTTATACGTATTCAGTAGTATCTCTTGGAGGAACTCACACCAACTTTAAGTTAGATTGGTATATTTTGTTGTGTTTGTTATTCGTTTGATTCGAGGAAGTGGAGTGATTTTCAAAAAATGGAAAAAAAAGGATTTCGTGTGTTGATTAAACATTACTTTATGAAAAGCAAAACGTCTCAGAAGACTAAAAAGACGCTTGATAAACATTATAGAGGCTCTGCACCTTCAATTAGAGCAGATAATGAGTGGTTTTAATGTTTTTGGAGAGGCTATATGGGCTCTAGTGACAATGAACGTTCTGGACGACCAGTTGAGGTTACTACTCAAGAAATAATAGATAAAATCCATGAAAAATGCTATGACAGGAAACTATAATACCCAACGGCGATGCAGAGTCATCGTACTAATACGAAGGAAACACTGTGATAAGTTCTTTTTATATAGATGTAAGTACTTGTATCGTTGATAATTTGTGCATGCTTTTTATTTTTCTTTATGGAAAAAATAAATAAATCAAGATCTCATTTTAAGAAACAATAAGTTTTAAATTCCGTTTTTCCTTGTATCATAATTTATTTTATACGATTATATAGTTTCAGGATTTTGTTTTGAATCCCAAAATATAGAAACTACACAGAGTGGACAATACTAGCAGTAATATGAATACATTACGAAAAACGTGATATTGATGAAATCAAGGAATAAAACTAGAAACCAATTTAAGATATGTTTAAATAACATATTTAGGTGTATTTTGTATTCTGTATGTCCTCCTTTCACCCGGGCGAAAATAATAACATCTCTTGACGATGAAGGCCGAGTCCAATGTGTCCCATGCTGTCATGGTAGTACCTCAGAGTGAATCAAAATTTGGATCTTCTTCAACATACAATTATATTCAAAACCTGCTTAAACATTCGTGTACGATCATAAAAGACGGAGAGTAACCTTGAGGATTTGGTACAGATTTGAGCTAAGCTATAGGAGTATTTATTGCCTTTGTCGTTGTTTCCTACTCTCCTTTGTCACAGCTACTTGTAGCTGATATAATGAAACGTCATGGCAGTTAATTTGTCCTCCATCGAAACATTCTTCAAATTGTCCAGGTTACCAATTCATAATCAACTCTAAAAAGAAAATATGCCCAATATGATACCAATTTTCATTAATAGTCATGACTTATGTCGGCTATGCAGCTTTTAAACATCATTTAAATTGTAAGGGTAACTTATTATTTAACGTTGTTTTTTTTGTTTTTTTTTTGCACAGCAATAGGTCATATAATTTACAACTTTAGTTATAACTTAAATTATACAAGTACATACTTATATAATTATAGCAATAGATTATGTAATCAAATGATTGAAGTCCTTATCTACTACAAATACTTAATGAATTAACGAATATTTAGATTAGTCTCTAGATAAATAAGAATACTTTCTTATGACGTTCTATGCAAAACTTTATAATAATCTTTTCATATATGCATTATTAATACTTTAGTCCTATACATGCAAAACACATAACTAACTATTCTTCTATCATTTTATGCAATTCTAGAAGGACAAATATATAAAAAAAGTATATTTATAAAAGCTTTTTGTCAGTGTGAGGATGAATAATTAAATGTATATGAATGTTCATGTTTTAGTAAATATGAGTATGTTACGGGCAATGTAAATAATTGAGCACTTTTAAAATACCCGGACAATCTATAACATTTCAAATAAGTGGTCATTTTACGTTCATTTATATTGTCAGGTAAAATGATTCTAGGTAATTTGATTGTTAAACAATTCATTGCAGGCAATTTGATCATAAAAGCATTGATTATGGTACAATTTTATTACAAGCTATTGATATTTGTTAGCACTTTCAGTTGAAACAAATAATACAATTTTTTTTCAATTTCTTTATTATATATTTAAACAAAAGAATATACTTTTTAAATCTGAAACACAAAAATTAGAATATCAACAAGTAAATCAGTTCTTTGTACTTTCAAATTTATCAATAATGATTTTACTTCTATTATAGTAAAATTATAATTTTTGAACACAATGACTTGCCTTTAATGTAATTTTGTATCTCTTATATAATTTTTCTGACATTTTACTTTTTATCAATTCAGTACCCTTCCATTTTGATTTTTTTTTTTTTTGCATTTATACTGGAAAACATTGTATCAGCACTCTACAGTTTCTTTTGCTTAATCATCAACTCCCCAGGAGTTAAATATTAACTTGAGCAACACAAGTTTAAAATAATTAGTATAAAACTCCTTTACAAGGGCGAATTCTTGTAGGCAATTTACATGTAGGAGTGTAGCAACTTTAGATAAATATATTATAAAACTTCAGCTAATCAAAAAGAAAGTATTAATGTAGAAATTGTAAGAATGATATTTTATATGAATTCTCCTTTTTGCCTTATTGAACACAACAGGGTTTTGCAAAATGGTTCAAACTCTCAGACATAGCTATTATTCTCTGTTCAGAAAAGATCTTACTCAAAACTGTTTAAGGCGTTTCTATGAAAGGAGTATATAAGATGTTCATATATTCTGAATAATGAAACAGTTTGTTTTTCCATTGATGGTTTGCCCAACATCCATAACAAGCTTTTAATATGCGTTTATTTAACAAAATACACTGGTCATATTTTCTTACTTGAGACGATAGAAATATCAGGAAAACCTCACACCGCTGAATATATTCATCTTTTGGTTAAAAATTCAATAACAAAGGCTAAACATGATTTCAATTCTCATAAAGCAAGTGTTATAATGGACATTGTAGCTTTTATAAATAAGATGATAAATTTGTAAAGAAAATAAAAAAGCCTGGGAAATTTGTCTTTATATATGGATGTGCAGTTTACTTATAAAATATTTTATGGTTATCATTTTAAATCTATGATATGGATGAAATTAATAAAATGTCAAGTTGTATATTTTTTTTAATTAATGTTTAATTTGCATTCAATCGAAAATATACTGAAAGTGGAATTAAATCAATGATTTTTTTAGGCATATGATTTAAATCATGTAAGTGATCAACTTGATTCTAATCAGACAACCTTGTCTACATGTATCTTGATGTTTTTTGTTATCTTTGATATGATATTCGTTTTTAGACAGGTAATTTTCGCTACTTTATAATAAAGAAGCAAAAATCATGATCTGGTGAACAGATTGGATCTCTTTCTTAATGCATTCATTTTATAAATTTGTAGTTTTCTTAGTTAAAAAAAAAAAAATTAAGTACCGTATATTTTCCCAAAGTTTTAAAGAATTTATATGGTCCTAGCTAAAGATTTTGTAAAATTAAAAATAGTTTGATTCAACATTAATTTACATGGAGTGTGAACATGGAATAATATTCTAACATGGAAATATATTTTTCCACAACTTTAACATTTAAAGAGATTTAAAATTTACTTCCGTGTGTAGTAATCCCCATTCCCTTTATCCATTTAAATCCAAAATTAATTCGAAATTGTAGTACGTTGTCCAATGTAAAATGGAAATAGGTATATAAACACCGAATTTTTTCATGTTTAGTATCATTCTCAACTGCCAAGAGCCTTCGATTACATCAAATACATTAAAATCAAAATGAAAATTTCTTGCATCGTAAGTACCTCATTCTTAGAAGTGTTTATTAAGACATTCCTTATTGTTTTTTATCCAAAATATATCTATAGGTAGCCATCTTTCTCTTTGCAACAGTTTTTGCTAGTTCGGAATCCAAAGCTTCCCCTGAACATGGTAGGCAATACAGATCTGTACATCGCTTGAAGCGTGATGCTGACCACTCTTTGTCTTATGGTGGGTCTCCTCATCATACTCATGGCTCACATGTTAATAGTGGGGTTGGACATAGTATCGGACAGGGAATTAGTAATGGATACGTAGCACCACAAGTACATAATAAAGGATTCAGTGGACGACCAGGATTACACAAAAGATACAATATACAACAAGGATTTAATAATGGATTTGTAAATGTAGGACACACCGTCCATAACAGTGGATTCGGACATGGTGGACCCATCGTTCCTAGCAATTACGTATCTGGTTACCGTTACAAGAAATAAGTTAATAAATTAGCCTCAGCATGTTTTTCATGTGTACTATTCATAGGTTTTTCATTCGGTATACCAAATGAAATATAGTATTTAGTATGGATAATACATTAAACATAATTAGAATAAATATAATTTATTCAGATATAAAATAACAAAAATTGATTGTCATCAGAGAGTCTCATTTTGTGAAAGAGGTTGCATTTGTTTAGTATCCAGGGTTGGAAAACAAGGTTATCTCTCTTTGTAAAATCTGTAAAGTGTAAGACCATCATTTATAGGGCATTTGTTGTATAGAGTGATTAAGATTTACCTCTCAAATATACATACATAAACACAAACCTGACTTAGAATTTAGCAAATATTTTTGGAAGGATTCCGAATCTCTTGCATTGGCCCACATGGACTTGAGGGAATTGGTCTGGGCTTTTATGTTTAACTTCTGAAGGTCCATTTTAACCTTATTGACAGAGCCGTTCTTCCTCTCCTACGTTTCATACTTGTTGACAGTATATACAGTTGTCCAGTAGACGCCCAGCAGTTTGGAATGCGCGAATTGAAACTAATGGACCACCCACTAATAAGCATGCAATGCAGATCAGTTTTAGGATCCTTGTTAAAACTTAAAAACTGTTAAATAGTTCATTTTGTACTCAAAAGATGCATTTTTTAAATTTAAATGCTCAATATTTTATTTATAATGGTTTGAGATAACTTAACCAATATTTTTCCCCATTTACTCTCGTTAACAGTGTTTTGGTGCATTTAAAATGTCCTATAAATGGTGAACTTTATTACACATATCTCATTTTATTATTCTTGTTCAATTTTTTACCACTTTTTTATCTTGGTAACATGTGCCAATAATCTCATCCAATTATCATACCTGTTTTTAAGAATAGAGGATTTACCCCTTTTCTATCCACGTTTTCATAATTCAATTAGAAAATAAAACAAAAAATGATTTTGTGCAAGGTAAAAATATTTTTTCGTAAAGACAGACGACCTCTCATTAAAGGTATCTTGTAGTCCTTTAATTCCGGAGAGATTTAGATAGAGAATTGCTTAGTTACACAATATGCATGATTACATTATGAACTTACTCTTTCAACTTGGTTTTCCTATGACTAACAACTTTTATGTTATTATCATACATTAGCCAGCTACACTAGCTTAGTCTTGCAGGTCAACAACATTTGATATTATTCAATATTTATTTATTTACTTTTTTCTTATTATTCTGTTAAGTCGAAAAATCTATTTATTAAATGGAAATGTCTACATGTGTGTGTTTGTCGATCGGAATTATGCCCCAACCAATGAATAGATTTTGCTGTAATTTTTCATGTATGCTTTTTTAGGGTCAAAAGATGGTTCCAGTAATTATTTGTTTATGCCTTCAAGGCCATGGCCGCCTTTGAATAGCATCTTTCTTAAAACAAATTTTTTGACTAACAAACGACCATTTCTGAAAGGACAGTGGTTCTTAACCTCGGTTCTAGTAAATACCCATCCACTTAATTGACTTTCAACCCCGGGTTGGCCTGCTTTAGTGTGAGTGTGTCGCAACAGAGCAACATTGCTCAGAGCTGGGGGGGCACCAATATGAAAAACAACAGGGGTGGACCGGCTGTGAGATTCAGAAAAGTTTCTTCTCTGTGTTTGACTACGAATATTTAGTTGCTTAATAAAAATATGCTACAAAAAATAAACATAGTCTATTTGGATCACTTGAGACGACGTTACGCTTCTTTTGTCCATCATAGGATGCAAATGATCAGGCCACAATGCTTAGCTTTGATATCTGTACTGCAAGGAACTTTGCAGTGATTGCATGTAATTTATGTTATAATCTTTTCTTACTAACTATGTAGAGTAAAAAAGAGAGAGGTCGGACGAATATGTACAATATGTATTCATGTGAATAAAGGAACGTGATGATAGTTAGCGTCCTCACTGGATGATTTACACTGCCAAGTTGATTACTTCCAGTATAATACTGGCAAAATTGAAAGACCACTTCTAAAACATTTATGGAGATGGGAAATACAAGAACAAAACACTTACTGAATTCTTGGTTAAGATAGCAAATATGATGAACAGGCAACCTGATTGTTCTCAGATTTATACCCATCGACAAATCAATCCTCACAGCATCCAACGAATTTACCTACCTCATAGCAAAGTAGAACATACCACACACCATTGGTGATACACTTGTAAAACAAAATAATTGAAGATGATGAATATCATACTAGGAAAAGCTCAAATTATTCTTTCAAATGACAAAATCAGGAGTAGAATAGTCAGGAGCAATGGCATCTTGGCTCAAGTAGTTGAAAATTCGATTTCAAGAAGTGCAAAATTTAGACCTCCTCTCGATAGGACATCTGAAATTTCATATCAACACCAGCTTTGGATGTATTTGTGCGCTATATGAAAGAAGACATGGTGCAGGAAGATACAGTTAATGTGAAAACACTCTTGGATTACTTGGACAATATACTGGTTTTGGAGAGCTGGTGAAATCGATGCACAACACATCATTTTTACACTCTGTCTTCTGCACAGTCTTGCAAAAATCCAAAAACCTAGGCCAAAAATGTCAAAAGTATTAAAAATTGTTATTGATTTGTGAACTACGTGAGAAATAGTGCTATGAAGTACCAAATCTGCAAAGATCTGTGTAAGGAAATGGGCACAGAGTTGGAAGTACTTCTGTACTATTTTAACACTCGATGATTATCCAGGGGAAATGTGCTGAATCGCCATGCTTGTGGAATTATCCCTTCTTATGTGAGAGTACGGCTATTGTCAGGCAGATTACTTCAAAAAATCTGAGTTCATTATAACTTTGGCGAACATGGCAGATATTTTCAATGCTCTCTATCGACATATACATGGTTGTTGAGTCAACTTTGTATAAGGGAATTAAAACCTGGCGGCATTTAAAAAAACCTACTTTAATTGAAATGACGAACAGAGAATTTCGCAAAAATTTCTCTGCTGGACAACTGTGTAAGTAAAATCGAAGGGCACCTGGAATTAGATTCATTTTTGTACCTGGAGAACTTAAGCAAGCAATTGCCATGGACTTGGAAGAGCTTGCAATGCCACTTGAGAGATACTTTTTCGCCACATGTTTGTATCCAGCATGGGTGAGCCAACCTTTCACTTTTAAAGTTGCAACAGAAGGCGTGCACGCTGAATGTCTAGATAAAATCATTTAAATTCAGCAGAACCAGCTACAACAGCAACTCTTCAGAACATCAACGCCGTCAACGTTTTGGTGTTAGCAAATCATACCATACCCTCTCTTAGCAAAATAAGCCCTAGAGATCCTTATAACATTAGTAATAACATATCTTATTCAGAAATCCTTTCTCGAACAGGGTTGATTTAAATGCAAAGAAAAGGAAAAGACTCCTTTGCGAAAATAATATGAAAGTTGGACTTGCCAAGGGTACGACACAGATTTCTGAACTTGTGTCTGAATTGCAACATCGAAAGTAGCATTGATGTGTAGCAAATATTCATTCAGTTATGTTTTCCTTTGAACAAAGTGTTTTTTGTTTAAAACTGATGAATGGTTAATTTTGTTCACTATTAAAGTATATACCTATGTTCCAAAGAAATCATATTTTATTTTTCCAATTACGATGGGGTTGGATGAATACATTGAATGATTGGTGCTTGCATGGTTGAGTACCTCCAATAAGGTTAAGAACCACTGATATACAATTCAGTTAGTTTTAAATGTAGCTAGAGTCATTGAAATTAATTCATATTTCGATATATAAAACCATAAACAATTAGTTAAACAAAAAAAACATGAATTCTCTAACTTATGTGGAAGTTGAGAAAATGACACATGAACGTGATCGGCGAATTTCTATTAGCGGACATTTCTAAGAGGATCGCTCAACCTTTGATTCCAAAGTGGGCATTTGGGCGTCTCCATTACCATTGTCAACACCGTCAGTAGGTTCGAAATGAATAAGGGCTCTGAAGAAATGACCAAATTAGACACGGATGAGTTTAAGAAAACAGCCAAGGTAAATCCCCTAATGTCAATGAGGGCCCATGCAAGAGATCTCGGAGTTTCACACCAGACTGTCCATAGAGCTATAAAAAAGTGGGTGAACAGAGGTGAGGGTGGAGAGGTCACTTTTAATACCAGCAAGACTCTTTTGAAAATTTTGGTCCCTCTACAGCCCAGATTCTATCTCCCTTGACTATTCCTTTTTGGATACATGTTGAGGGGAAGACCTGAAGTGTATACCATCTAAACACTTACACACTCAAAGCTACTATCAGCCACCACTGGGACGCCATAACAGAAAAATAAATCTGCTGCTTGTGCTAGAACTTCTGCCCCTGGAAGCTATCATTGCCAATAAGAGTAGCTACATAATCTAAATAAATGATTATGAAAGGTCAGACATATTTATGTTTAAAGTATTTATGTTGTTGAAATTATATTGTTAACTTATAAACTATATCTTGTTTAAATTTAATATTGATAGGCTTCAGATTTTAACGGAGCTCACGCTAAGTAACTATTAATGAGAAAAGAATAATCCAAAGTTTTTCTTTCTTGTTATATTAATTCTATAAATCTTTTTCACCTGACAGAATAATTTAAAGGCCAGAAGAAAGGAATTGAATTGGTTAAATTAAGTATCGTTGTATCTGTTGTATCTCAAAGGGTCATCTTATCATGAAAATATTTTAATGACCAATAAAAACTCATAATGATAACAGGCGTGTTTAGCCTATTATTTTAAAGCTACGAGCCAGATAAGCAAAAGATTAAATTTTCATTTATATTTTTTAAAGGAATCAACACAATATACAAATTTAGCTTTAACGATATTTGTAATAATTACAAACAAATCCTGTAACAGCTTTATCAAATAAAATGAAACATTGTTTAGGTTTCAAACAACAACACAAATTTACACTGTACAAAATGGTTATGATATACAACCCTTCATACATATTTTCATTTTCACACGCTCGTTGCAATAGACTGCTTCATTATAAAGGCAAACTCTTTTTAGTGGGTTACCTATTACAGAATATGCATCAACCATAACTAAAAATCAATTCATCTATATCTGAGAAAGACCTTGTCAATCTTCTTTTAGACCATACTGACATATAAGCCTATTGTACAGATTGGACGACCATTCTTTTGCACAATTAAAATGACCTGCAGGGTTTTTAATAATTAATAAAGTTACATTTCATTCAACCATTCACTCTTACATTTTCCCATTCTGTTATATACATAATAAAATCGTTCAACGCATTTTACAAATGGCAGTAATTTATTTAAATTTTCGTCTCTATAGATGGGAATCAAAAATTGACACATATATTATAAGATTTTCTTATATATGTTAAAATATTGCTATTTGTATTTTATTGATATTATTACTATATTTCTTTACTATACTCTATAAGAAATGTCTAGAAGTTTAATTTCCATAATTGTTAAATTATATATATACCTATATATGTATATATCAGTTTTCATTATTTATTATTACACACTTTGATAAAATACACGGAAGGGTCTACCAAGTAATCACAATAATGAATCACTGGGCTAACATAACTCACAATGTGACAGAATCATACGTTGTGCACGTGTTGATTGATTGGTTGGAGGATGTAAAATCTTGCAGTTTACTCTCAAGCAAAATCCTTATCTTGAAAAAGTGAGCATATTTTTTTACTTTTTTACTCCTTATTAATGATGCACCTAACCATCCTCGTTGTTTTTTTTTTATGCACACTTGTTCTTCTATACTCAAACACTAGGTATATAAATAAGTTTAAATATTTAAATCATAAATATAGTAAAAATATCCCAAAATTTTTTTTATATATTTTCATACATTGTATTTATAAATATAAAATTTATAGTAAAATAGTTACCTTTAATTAATTCATTGACATATCTTTATTTAAAATTGTCTAAAAAGCTCTAAATTGTCTTCAAACTGGAACTAATTTATTGTATATTATTGGTATATTCTTAAACATTTAATAAACTCGCGAATTAAGTCATAAAAACAATTTTATTGTTCATTAAATTGTTTTTAATGCCTGAACAACAAAATAAAGACACATTTTCATTACAGAAACAAAAAAAAAAACTAATTCAACATTAATAATATTTAGGCTTTTGGCAGTTTTTTCCTGTTAAACTGTGTCACAGAAATGACTTTGGAGCTTTCCTGAAACAGATAAGAGGATGTCTCCGTTTCATTACTGCAGAAGAAAGACAGTCTATGTTTAGGGATTGGTTTTATTTATTCGAAAATGTTTTTTTATTTGACGGAAGTTGGTATAATTACTTTTATAAATAAATTTTGAGTCTATGGATACAATTACATTATCTAATTATCTTCAAGGCATGTTGTAGGTATCGATAAACTATTGGAGCTGTATCTTTCCAATTAATAAAGTTCTTGTAAGGGAGATGTCCGTTCCTCCGCATTTTTATTTCCAAAACTAGTGTCGTGAGCAACTTTTCCTCTGTTTAAAAATATAAATGATTCTTCATTAAAGGACTCAAGATTGCACTCTCTTGTTGCAGTGGCTTTAGATGGGAATGTCCAATAATTGATGGCTGCTCTTATTTTATCCGTATCCACGATACTAAAGATTGTACAACTTCCTTGACACTCTGAGTGACAATGCCTTTTTCCATTAGAGCAATCTGTTCTTATTCCTAAAGGAGACAAAAAAAAAAATTATCATAAAAATAATCCAACATTTGATTTCATTTCCCCTAAAAACTCAATCCTTCCTACTCAAAATTTTTTAGAATCAATTTTTTCCGCACAATGATAAACTGTTGCGTTTTTATTATAAAAAAATTCTTTTGAAGCATTTAATATTTGAAAAAAAAAAATAAACGATTAACAATTGATAAAAATCTGTGAATATTGAAGGAAAAAAATTGAATTAAAATAAAAACAAAGACATAGAACAATAATATATACAGCTTAAACACAACTAACAAACCATTTAATAGTTATTAATTATATTAAAAGACATCATGCTTGGTTTTTTTAGGAATCTCTTATTATTAACATGAGTTTACGATAATTTTTTACCGATAAAAAAAGAAAATATTGTAATAGATCTAAGAAACTAGCCATTCGAAGTCCGTTCCTCTATGGTCAGGTTTGCCCTTGTAGTATTTATTCAAATAGTTAACTATGAATATCAAAAGATTGAGATGATTTGTACAATCTGGACAAGACCGGATCGCTATAGATGAAGTTCATAAAAACATAAACAACTAATATAATATTGAATTTTACATAATAAATTGAAAACAACCAATCTACTACTCTTGATAAATATCAGAGACACGAACCCAGCCTTGGATGATTATGAAGCTTTATAAATGGTTTTAAAAATATTGGGGGAATAATTTTTTGGTCGAAGGAACTTGTATCAAATAAATGATTACTTGCTTATGAGACTTACAATACATGTAAAATGACCTACATTAAAGCTATTATTCTTTCGTTCTACTAATGCAATTTAGAGCATTAAGCCTATTTGCATTTTCATTACTTTCATATTTTTCTTTGTACTACATCATATATTAGTATAAGTGTGTTTTCAATTAAAACAGGATGTGGCGAGTTTTCTAAAAAAAATGAAAATATCGCATCAAATATGAGAAGAAGTCTCGATCCATAGTATTTTCTTTATGAATACAGAAAGAAAATGCGGCATATCTTGCTGCAGATACTATGATTACCTTCCTGTTTAAACCAATTCGCAATACATGGCCAAAAGTAAGTGTTTTATAACTTATTTTTGGAAAGTGAAAAAAAAGGAGTAGTTTACTACACGAATTGCAGAGATGAACTTCCCATTCAGAGGAATCCGAAACAGAATAAGAAGTTTGATTTGATCTTGAAGGGAGACCCACTTAGCCTGACAACTCTGTGTTATTCCTTACTATATAGAGATCGGATATTGCTTCGTTCAACCTAAAAAAAGTATGTAGTTATAACTGAATTCTGGGTTAGACCAATGTGATTTTCAATTATTATAGTATTAAAAAGTTTTTATATATAACTATCTTACTGTACCAAAATTATAAAAAAAGTATAGAAAATTTGATGACGCACGTATAGCAGACATCCTTTTTTTATAATTTTCAGGAAAAAAAAGATAAATTTTTTGAATGGATGTCTTTCTTTTTGCTCCAAAGGGAAACTTCAGAAAAAAGCTTTAATAATCTTTTTTATAGATTAGAATAATGTAAAACATGTAAAAGAAGGATGAATGTTGTATTTTAATCTTTATTGACGAAGTACAGAACTTTGTTTTCTTTCAAACTTTAAACTAGATGGAATATCTAAAGATAACAGCATAGGAAATTAAAAAATTACGTATGTTTTTTTTTCATTCTTACCCGTGGAGCATATGCGACAAGAAAGCCGCCCAAGGTCACCAAAACTCCAATTGTATGCAGCAACCTGTGCGTATAGCATATACCCCAGAAGTTGAGGTATCTTTCATATGCAAAATGCAATCATCACATTGTTACAAAAAAATAAAATCACAAAGGGAACACTTATATAAAAGACTTAAAATAAGTACTACTTCCAAAAAACAAAAACATAAACGAGCAAGGATCGACGGGAAAACGGAGTTACAAGAGTTCTTACATTTATAAGTTTAAAAGTATTAATCAACAATATAGTAAACTTTTTTTAGAGTTAAAATATACTTTTTCGAATTTCAAAATTTCAGAGCCACCTCCACTCAATGCCTTTTATTCATAAAATGACTTCAACTTTTTATTTTTGAAATCTTAAAGCTCTAAATTTATCTATATATAATTACAAATTTGGTACTAGAACCGATAAAAACACAGTGTCTAGTGTTAACACTACATTACATTATGTTAATCCATGTTGAGATACATTTCCTTTCTTCTTCACTTTTGATGCCATGTATAAATAAACATCAATGCATTGAAAATTTTTTGAAGCCCCGTTAGGGAACTGGGATATAACGCACCCCCTAGATTTATAAATATACTTCTTAATCCAATGAATCTACATTTTATGTCAATATTTTTCAGTATGCTCCTTAAACATTATATACGAATATATACCATTCTAGCTTCATTTTGATAATGTAAAGGATTTATTTGTATAGACATTTTAAATTGAGTTTTAGTAAATTTAATAAACTATTTAGCTTAAAATTCGTGTGTTTGTTTTTCTTTTTGTTTTCTTGGATTTGTCTTTTTTTCAATGAAAGGACTGAGGCGTACTACAATAAATAAAAAATTTGAAATTATATACATTATTTTACAAAATACGCGCAAACTTATTACCACTGATGGGTACTAATCTAATTCATAACAATTATAGATAGTAAAAGTAATTTTTACCATCAGAATAATAAAATAATGTTGTTGAAACCCCAAACTCATACTTTGCAATAACCTTTTTCCCCCCCGATACTTTCTTTGCATTTAATTATTTTAAGTATGTTGATTAATATTCACATGTGCATAATGAATAGAATAGTAAAAAATATGGTACAAATATTAATAATTTGTTAATTACTACAATCGCTCAAATATGTATCATTTGATTAATTAGGTTTTTTTGGGGTTTCTTTCTTACCCATTTCACTAACTGCGTTATAAAAAGGGAAGGTAAAATAAATCGTAATATGATTAAGGTGTTTGTCAAAATTATAACTACTGTTCATAAAATGTGGTTTATCATTATATTGGACATTTTTTCTGTCATTCTTAATTTTTGAAAGTATACTGTTTTTTAAAATTGTTTTTAACTTTATACGCACAAGTAATGTTTAAAAGTATGTAGATTTTCAGTGATTGGGTTTATTATTTTGATATATAAGTTGGTGCACGATGAAAAACTTTGAGACTGATAATATTGATGTCAATAATAGTGTCTTTTGATGTACATTTTGAATAATAAACAATGCTATTGTAATGGTAAAAATATCAGTGATAAATTCACTAAACAAGTTCGTGCAATGTGCAGAATAAAAAAAAATATTTGTACATCTGTCCTCCAAATATACAAAGGCAGTTTTTCCAATATCACCTACCTACTTTCCTATACCATATTACAAAAAAGTACAATTGAATCATATTATTAAAAAAAAAGTAACAAAACGACAACCAAGTGATCAATTTAAAATTATTTGCTGATTTTTTTGTCTATATACTTCCATTGACTTTTGTTGGATATTTTATGGGCGAATTTCTTGATAAAAAGTTTTATAATGAAAGAACTCCTTACACAATAAAGAAACATTCCATATTGTAGCAGAGGCTCTCGGCGTGTGATTGATAAGAATATTACAAAAAAAAAAAAGTCACAAACCTCCGGTCCTCTTAGTCTCCAATCGTCTCCGAATTTTGGGTATGTTTAACTGAAAAATTGTAAAATCGGGATGAAAATCATTCTTGAAAAACCCGTTTAACAACTCCTAGAGGAAGTTGATGATATATCGTTTTGGAAAGTCTAAAATTGTTACTAAAAAATCTATAGAAAATAAGACAGATAAGTAATGCTCTTTCTTTCAGGAGAACATAGAATCATCCTTCCATCTGTTCTATGAGGGTGGTAGAGTTCAACCTGCAAGGGAAATTTTGAAAAAAATAAATAAAAGAAGAATTTGTATATAAATTCAGAAGGAATATTGAATTCTTGGATATGCTCCTTACAACTCTGGTCCACTTATATGTCAACTCCATGATAATATAAATTTTGTACAGAATCTATCTCAACCGAAGAAAAGGCAGATTCATAATAACAAATTATTTCTATTTGCATCCCGATTTATTTCAAATGGAATATATTATAGGGCGGGAAAAAAAGTAATTTCGTATTTCTTAAAACTCAATCCTTTTTAAGAAGGGTTACAAACATCCGATTTAAGCCAAATATGCTTAGTTTTCTTCGGTAACTTGATACTAAAGCGACTCCCACTTCATAATACACTGCTCGTAGAAGTTATTGTCCCTATTTGGAAAAAACTTGAGCAACCAACTTTCATAGTCAAAATTTGGATCCCCAAGCGTATTGAGCATAGACGTGAACAGGTGGTAGTCACTTGATGCCAGGTTTGGACTGTAGGGTGGATGCATAAGGAAACTTCACAATCTAGCTTCGTCAAATAAGTGTAAGGCCAGCTGTTTTCCTGATGATCTCTTGTTTTTCTCGTATTTCAATTTAAGGAAAATAATTGAGCAATATAAAAGTTGCTCAAACCATTGTTGTAAAGCACGAACTGAAAAAGTATCAGCCCCACATACATTGCAAATTTTGTTTGTCGCTTTGGACTTGTTTTTCCCTTTGAAGTAGTAAAAATGTAAGACACGGCTAATTTCTTAATTTGATACCTCCATAATCTACGCACGATATTTCACCACTGAACCTTCCAAGGACAATACTGTGCGTAAAACGTTTGTAGTATAAACTAATATTTTTACAACAGCTTATTGAATCATCTGATGTGACCAAGAATGAACGAAATATACTTAGTTTTTAATAAGGGGAGGAAAATAAGAAAATACTTTTTCCCCAACCTAATATTTCTCAATGTTCCTCTCAGGGTTATGTCCTTTCAAAGATGAATCATTGGAAAATGAATACTATTTCCTCTGAATATTTCATTATAAGTCTTGTTTATTTCCATTAAACACGCACTCTACCTGATAATAATAAATTAAAATATAAATATTTTGTTTCATTTTTTAATATGGAACACTATTTCAAAAATAATATGTTGGTATTTATAGTACTTAGCAACTTATATCTTAGATTTATCTCATAAATTATTTTCTCAATTTACCATTTATTTTGTATTATATATTGTGTTATTATATATAAAAATATTGGATGGCATTGAGTGTAATTAGTGGACCAGAAAGTAATCCATTGTTTAAAATTAATACTCCCAAATCTAATAGAAAATAAAGAGGCCTTAATGTTGTAATTTAGTTCTGATGGTAAAAATTTAGAAATTTTTGGCTGCAATAAGTTATTCCAAAGCGATGGATAAAAAACTTCTACTTTTATATAGGCTCTTCAAAAATTGACATGGAATGCACCATAAGACTTTAAGTAATAGAAGATTCTGGAACAAAAAAAACTGTAAATTCATTTTACAATTAAATCACTATCACTGCCAGTATAAAAGTTGGTGCCAAGAGTTTTTTACTGTTTTGGAAAAAACAAAATAATAATATATACTTCTTTAGGGGGAGGACTCAAAATTGAAAAAATTTAAAAGCCATTTTAACTTCTACAAATGTTTATTTTGTGCCATTTTATCTACAATTTTCGAAGCAAAAGTTTGTAATTCAACAATTTTGTACACTTTTTATCCACTATGTCATCTTATATTTTGAATGATGGCTACACTACGGGGACAAACAGAAGCATAGCTGTCATTGATGAAGACTGAGTACAATTTCACGACTTTCAGGGCATTGATATTCAGGTGAAAAGTCTTGTTCGTCTTGCCCCCCCCAAAAAAAAAAAAAAAAAAAAAAAATCCCAAAAAGCAAAGTCCATGAGGCTCACGTTGGATGAGGATACATCCTGAAAGTCTTCTGACCAGAAGGCAGCCATGTTCTCGGAATTCTGCAACTTCTTGAACGTGTGTACTGGGGTGCCGTGTTTGGTAAATACATAGTTGTCCCTGCGGAACGTGCTCTTCAACCATGGCAAGAAATAGCGACGCCAACAATAACTCTCTATTTTGTCTTCCCCTGTAGATATTTCTGCTTATTTGGTAGAATATTTTTTTATTATGTTTTTCAGGCCTAAACCCCAGATTGCCTTTGGAGCAAACATACGATATTTTTCCACGCACGACCATCTTGAGCGTCAAAGGAAGTTGTGTTGTTGCCTTTGCAGTTCTGCACTGACTTTTTCTGGAATCATTGTGTATTAAAGGAGAGGGATTACCTTTGGAATTGCAATTATGTTTCATCGATAACTACTGATCCAAGATGCTTATTTTAGGTTGTTCATACCTATTGGTCATCTTTTTGACAATTTCAACCGTCCTTTCACATTATAATTCTATAGTGCCGACCCCTCTTTTAGTGGTCGGTATACCTAAGAGCATTAAACTGTTTGTGAATTATAAGGAAGGGAAGAGGGGCTTCAGGGTGTAGTACACGGAAGAAATTTTCTCTGGTTTGCTTTAATGGACGATCAGGCAAAAAACGTTCTGCACATTTTTCTTATAACGAAACACTCCTTTTATCTTTATAGACAGGTGATCCCCGTCCTCCGAGCAGTAAACTCTTAAATTTTATACGTACAACAATACCAATTGGGGCAGATCCTTACTTGTGGAAATCTTTATTTGGGTTTCCAATTCCTTCAAAGCAATCAGAAAATAGATAGAGATAGAGGATTTCCTTAATTTCAACCCCAAGTGGTCTCCAAAGAATATATCTTATCCGCTTACTCCAGTATCTTTTATGAAAGTCTCAGAGTCATTGCTTTCATATAAATACACGTAATTGAGAAGCCGTATTCTCTGTGCTGTGAAAGAACATAATTGTGTTATACGGTGTTAAATCTTATGGAAGTCGATAAACATTTCTACATATTTTTATTTGTGCTGTTGTCAAGGTCTAGAGCGTCTTGAATGTAGCGTGGAACATCTTAGGCTCTTCTATTTTTCATAAGCCCCTTCTTTGCATATCTGATGAATTAAAGTAGAACTTTGACCAGACTGTTGTTTAAAATCCTATGAGTATCTTGTAGAAAGTTTTCAAAAGGTCTTTAGTCATTGAGTTCTTTTTTTTTTTAGAATGAGAGTTAACACGCCGCCTTCAATCATAAATTTGGGTATATGCTTGAAATTCCATATTTCACTAAAGCAACTCTCCAGGATGGGTACTGATGCGTCAACAAATTTGTATAAATTCAACTGGGTAAGCCAAACAGTTCAGGTGATATGATTTTTTTTGTAATTATTTATGAAGTGAAATATCTTATTTTCAGAAATCGGGGAGTACAAACCCCATTTTCTTAAGAAAGAGTATCATAGTCAAAGTCAAGCTCAGTGAGCTTTTTTCCGTCTCTCCTCCATCCTAAACAACAGAAATGACATAATGGTTCTATATTTACATAACTCTGAATAAAAAAAATTATTCTCTTTGCAATATAATAATAATTTTTGATAATATAACCATTTTTTAATCTTCACGCAATTTTTTTTCTAAAAATTTAATTTTTCAATTTATTTTCCCACAAATTATGTTTTTCAAATAGTTATGTTATTATAAAATTAATTGAAGTATTTAATTTTTCACTTTATTTTCCAAAAACAAATAATTATTTTCTAAATAACTATAGTTTTTAGAATTTTTTTTTCAAAAATTTAAAATGATGAAATTGAATAAAATAATATTTGCCCTTTTTTTTTTGTGAACAGCTCAGTATTTTATTATATATTTTTTCTTTTTTTCAAAAAATATCTAAAAATCAAGCCTTCCCCAAAATATAATCCTGCTGACAGCCTAGCCTTACTTTCGGGAAATTAGTTTTACTTTAGTTTTTCTTGGGGTAATGCTGTAAAAAGCTACCCGACCTCTGCTGTTACTGAATTAGAATAATTGGCTAACCACCAACTTATTTTTCTTTTTTCTTTTGGATTAGTTAACGACAAGGTAGCTCTAAATATTCTGCATTGATGGAATATATTATTAAATTTTACGTGAATGTTGAATATATATTTTTTTAAACTTATAGTTACTTGGTGGAAATAGCTTGAATATTGGTTAGCGTATACACAACGAGAACGTCATAAGGAGTATGGTAACTATCAAAGACATCAATCTCTCAGTGCAGAACTATAATATTCATCACTTGCTTGTACGTTTAACCCTCCATTAGTGAACATCCATATTTTAACAAAGTTAGTAAGCTTGAGTTAAACGTTAACCCAAATATTAAGCGATTTGTATTTCTTGATATACAGTTGATATAGTCTCAAAAGTACTTCTATTAATCATAACAAAATTAGATCTTTGCATAAAAAATATATAACTTGTGATAAATATACTTGCAATATGATAATATCATTTTCAATTCAGTAATTATATGAACAATTAATTACTTTCAAAGCAAATATTTGGTACAAAACATGGCCTCTTATTTATTTTGATGAGATTGAGTGTGATATATGGCATTACAGCTGATATTACATTTGTAGCAATGATTAAACCTTAAATTGAAAAAGGGGAAATAATCAAAAAGAACGACTGAAAAGATAACAAATTAATCAAATTCACCAAACCTAGATGTAAAAACTAAAAAATGGCGAATACTTCCTAAAAAATTAATTTCTGTAACCACAAAAAGTAAAATTTATTCGTAAAGATGTTTCTAACATTTCATCTAAAAGTAATTTCTTTCGTTAAAAAACTATTTTATACAAATTTGGTGCAGTTTTTTAAAAATTTGAGATGCAGAAAATCCCATTTTACTTATAAAGGATTAAATGTTCAAAATAGAAAGAGTAATATATATATTACAGGTTACCACCATATACTTTTTTTAAACTACTCTTGCACAGATTTCAGCATTTTTTACATCTGTACATTCTTTTTCATCAATGTATGAGCCTATTCATATTTACATCTATGTGAATATATATAAATGCCCATAACACTGGAATGCATTTTTATTTTTGTCTTTTTGGATAAAGGAAAATTAAAATCCTATATTTTATAAAAACAAATAAAATTCACCATAGTGATAAATCGAATATCTAAAATTGCAAAATTTATATATTATCGAGTGTGTATGTGAATATATCTGAAATGTGGACGTAAATACAAGTTTCAATACATTTTCAATATTTTTATATCTGGGTCATTCCATAAAAAATTTCCTTTTGATCAACGAATTTTCATTCAAACACTCCATGCAGTTGGGCTTTTCTACACTGTCAGAAAATCCGAAACGTTGGGTAGAAAAAAGGGCTTAGTCAAAAAGGCCAAACTGGACGTGGAGGAGTTAAAAAAAACAGTCCACGCCAATCCCCTCAAGTCCATTAAGGCCTACGCAAGTGATCTCAGGGTTTCACACCAGAAACCCCAGGGAACTATAAAAAAGTGAGTGAAAAACCTTGTCAGTGTGTAGAGGCCATTTTTGAAACCCGCAATGAAAGAACCGCCTGCAGTGTCTGTCATCCAAACAACGAGGCCTCAAAGTCACTGTCAGCCAGCATTAGGATGCCATGGCAGAGGACTAAATTAGCAGTGAATGACAGGCATTCCACGAGGTCTGGAAGCCATCATTGCTGCTAAGGGTGTCAATATTTATGATTAGGATAATTTAGAGACACATCTGTTTAGAGCAGGGACCTCCAACCTTTTTCCCTCTGAGAGCTACTTTTATGTATTGAAAATGTCCATAAGTTACTCATATTTCGTATTCTTATCCTTGATTTCGAATAAACAAAATAAATAAGCTTTCTTTTCTTGTTCATTTACAATATGTTACTGTACATATCTCACATTCTCTATTAAAAAATAACAAAAATATTATTATTATTAGCATTGTTATTATTATTTCTACAAATATATTGATAAGTGTTACTTATTCACTTATTGTCATGGCTCACGCTTCACAACACTGTTTACATGTACCAAGACATCTGAAAATGAAATGCTATCATGGATAACTTATAGTTACAATTTCTTTATCTACTAAAGAATTAAAAACTTTATACAACACAACCTTTTAAGTAATCAATATATCAGAATATTATAAATGGAAAAATCCATAGAAAGAAAATTATTCTATGCTCATTAAGAAACCCCAGCTAAGTTCATTTCAATAAAAGGGTGTGTGTGTGTTCGATTTCAGCTTTTTAGCTAGTGAGATGACTGACACTGCAAGCAATCAACAAGGGAAATGTGTGCTGGAGTTTAGCCACTTAAGTTTACTCTGATAGAGTTATTTCAATGTTCATTTGTAAGTCTCGTTCTGAGCTTTGATTTCAGAATATTCACATCAGAAAGAGCTGAATCCCAAATAGAGCAGTCATTTTCAGGGATGCATGTTGAAGATTTTCATAGTTGTCTGGCTCTACTAAGCTCCACAAAAGCTGTGAATGCTTCTGAGACTTTAATTACACATTATTTGAAGGTTTATACCCTTCATTTCTACTGGATCAACACAAAAAAGTTCAGCCATCTGTCCAGAAATCACCATAGTATCAACATCCATGATTGTGTTTGTCAAAAATGTCTAACGAGGCTTACGTTTCTTAAAGTAAATGAATTTGTCAACAAACTCCTGTACAAGCATTGATAAGAGGTCACAATACCTTAACTCATTTAAAACGCTGGGTGCACGTGTGTGACCAGCATCTGTGAGACAGACAGTAAGTGCTAAAATCGTTTATTTTTCACTTGCTGAATGTACAATTACAATTTTCTAACGGACATCGGCCTGAATCAGATAATTGTCTGATTTCCTCGTTCTTTGTGTCTATGAATGCCTTGATTTCACACAACAAGGAAAGAATGAGCTGTATAATTTTCCACAATTCAGCTATCTGGCATCGTTGTGGAGGGGAGATCCCCATACTCTACAGAGCATTTCTCCAAAAAAAGCTTGAAGATACGGCGTTGCTTTGCCTTTGCTCGAATGGAATTGATGATCCTGATAACAAGAGTCATGACATGGTCAAACCCCAAAAAATTTGCACATATAGCCTGTTGGTGAATGATGTAATCATTGTACAATTTTTTTGAAAAGTCCGGGTTTGCTTTGCAATGTGCAATAGATCCAGATTGACGATCTGACATTGCAAGTGCTCCATCAATTGTTACACATGCCAGCTTTTCAAACGGGACTTTCTTTTCCGTAAAGTAATCGTTTACTTCATTAAAATTTCAACTCCCTTTGTTGTAGTTTATAGTGGATGTAAGGACAAAAACTTATTTTGGTAGAAAAGTCATCAAATACTATCTGAATGAAAAAAAAACAAAACCAGCAGGGCTGTACCACTGCTGTCTACAGATTCATTGCAGTATTGATATCTGATTTAAGCTGTTTTCCTACATCCATAAACAGCACAGACACTCTCCGTACCATGGTATGGGCACTTAGCGGTACATCGGCAAAAGCAGAGAAAATTTAGTCCCGATTTTAAGATACCTGAACAGTTTTTCAGCAACTGTAGTCATCAACTCCTTCCGACCATCTGCACCAATTTAAACGAAGCCTCTATTGCTGAATTGCCTTCTTCTCCGGTTTAGTAAACAGAGACGGTTGCAGTTAAAGCGTTGTCTTTAGCTCCGCTATCTTGTATTTTCGTAGACTGCTACCTGCAGGAAAGTCCGTGAAAAGTTGACATGGACTTTGGAGAAATGGGGCTCCGCATTACACCTTTTATGGGCCGACACGCTGGCCCACAGATCAGACACACACACACTTGTTGCTAACATCGTTAAAATAAAATTTTATCTCCCACTCTTGGTGAAAATGATACTTTTTAATCCCCTGGTTAGTTTGAATACTTAAACCAGTAAGGTGAAAGTGTAAGATTTCTTCGAATTTGAACAACTCTTTCTATTGAAATGATATTTTTTTAAATAAATTATGAATCTATCAGTACCAAAATTTGCACTTTTTTTCTCCAACTTTTACTTAATAATTAATTTTATACATACAAAAAGTATGATATAATTTTTTTGTAGAAATGAAACTCTTTAATTGTTGTCCAAACAAGAAGAAAAAATGCTAATACCTCCCTGATATCAAAATGATATTAAAAAAAAGCAATTGACTTGTCTACAAATTTGTAAATACATTCTGTAAAAAAAAAGTATGGGAAATTGATAATTTAAATTGCCTGTGCATTTGCTTTTCTAGGTAGGTTGCACTGTTTCTCACTATGATGCTAAGTTTGAGAACGATTTGTAGATCAGTTTGCATGCAACAGCTGGATAAGTCAGTCTACCTCACTAGTGCTCTACGATTAAAAAAAACAAAATTTTTTCAGTAAAGAGTTTGCCTTAAATTTTGTGTTAGGTACAAAATTTCAAGTAAATTAACTTCTTAACCAAAATCAATGGTTTAATTTAACAATTAGTTCCTTAAATAGTTTAAAATTCATGAACAATCGAATAAGCTACTCATTCTAACTGTTCGTAGGAATTAGAGATAAAGAAAGTTATTAAAAACATAAAAATACATGAAGGGAGGTTGGACAAGGGAAACGCTTTTATTATTTATAAGGGACAGTTAAATCGACAGATTTGGAGATTAAATGTCCTTGAATCTACTAAAACACAATATAGTATAACATTAAACAGTAAACAGTAATATATAGGGCAAAAAGTTTCTGTCAGGGGAAGATTGCATGCCATAAATTGTTAATAATTAGATTTTTCCATACACTGGTTCATTTTAAGTACCATAGCAAATACTTTACCCTTTGGAAAACTTTAGAAATTAAATTTTTTGGAAAAAAAATTAAAGAAAAACCTGAGAAACGACAATGTTTTTTCGTAAATTTGAAGAAGAGAGACGGGAAGATTTGTTTCCAAAATGTATGTGCACAAAAGGGATAACGAGTTGATTGTCCATTTAGTATGAGATATACAGAGATTCATTAAAGAAAATCTTTTTCGTTTTATCTATACTTGCCCCCATCAAGATAAAAATGGTTCTGGGATGTTACGTTCCGGGCTGTTTCGCCCTGCAGAAGTTTCAACCTCATATATATATTATACCATAAATGTATTTTCTACATATAATTTAAGATTTAATATTAGTCTGAACCAATTAAAGTCATTTGAAATGCATTTTTGTATATAGTAATGTAAAATGAGAATTAATTCAATGTTAAGTTATTTTAAAGTGGAACTTATCAAACGGTTCGAATTCATTATAATAAGAAACAAGAATTATTTCATATTAATTACTCAAATGCCATAATGTCATAATTAATTACGAAGGACTTCAAGTTGAAGTAAAAGAAGGCCTTAAATTATATGTTAAAGATACATATATACTATACAATATGTATGAGGGCGAAACTTCTGCTGGGCGAAACTGCACAGGGCGTAACTTCCGGTAACAAATAAAAATAGCACAGATGCTTTATAAATTTATAGGTAATAGTAGTACTATACCAGTTGATATTTTAAATTTTTTTAAGAGATTTGTCAAAAGTATTAAACTGAAACACTGTGATTTAAAAAAAAATAATAACATAGTATAAGGACGAATTTTAAATAATATAATTAGAAAAGTTGAACTAAACTAAAAGTTATACCTAGGCACAAAAACAAAAAAAAAACTACTCCTTTTATAACTAAACAATTCAGGTAGTATAATTTCAAGATTAACGAAATTATTTTTGTTTTATTTCTCTAGAAACCATTATATGTTACCTAATTAGATCCTTCATATTGGTTATAAAGCACATTTAATCTTCAAATAAAATTGGCAGTAATTAAGTTGGTAGCTAAGTTTAATTGTCTTTTTTATGTACATCCAATGCTACAGTTATACCATGAGTTTTGACTATGAATTAAATTTTTCCCATAACCATTTATTAAAAAGATTCAATTGGATGTGACACAACTTAAACACAACATACATATAAATAAATATAAATACTTTATAGAGCCAGTTAACAAATGATTCATTAGCTTATTTCTACTTTTAAAGGGGTCATTAAACATTATGAATGAGTTGAAACTTTGTATCATCTTTAAAACTTCTCCATCCATTTTGAAATTGTAAATATTAATTAAAATGCTAAAATTGATATTATCTTATCAAAGAAGAATAGAAAGGCTCTCGCAACCCCTACCAACGGAATGACATAAAGAGATTCAAAATAAACCTAACATATTTAAATATTCAATTTAAATGAGTTACATAGAGCAACTATCACCTAAAGTATTAAAACTGGGCCTCGAAATATAAGACAACCACATTTTCTTATGTTTTTTAAGGATTCCTCACTAAGCAAAACTAAGAATTCAAGCCGTAACTCACCAAAATTAGAAACTTTCAAAATATTCACCCCTGTGGGAAATCCATTTATCTCCTCTGATTATCAACTTGAGTCTGAGGATACAAACAAATTTTGTCGTAAAGATACTCACATAATCCAAAAATATTAAAAAAAGATGTAATTCCATTCCAGTTTTAAAATCTTTCTCTTTATTACACTAAATCAATTCCAACACTTAGATCCTAATATAATCATTGTTCATCTCTGGTCCTTAAGGAAAATTATTTTTTCTTAAATGATTTTTAGATGATGGACACAGTATCTACCTTGAAATAACAATACATAAAGCTTGATCGACCTCGTTGAACAAAAAAAGAAATAAATGAAAATTTTAAATAAATGATTATTCTACAATATTACTTTTAGGAATGTTACTGTGGGATTATGTATGAAATCGATTTTAAATTACCAATTCAAATTTGCTAAGGGATTTAAAAATTTCGACTACTTTTGTATTTGAGCCGTCAAGATATTTTAATTTTGGTTACAAAACTAATAAACTTTCATTTCATCACCAATTTGCATAATATTACCAAGAATTGTATTCAAAAATGCAATTTATTACTGAATATACAAGGTTACTTCAATTCCTTCTTTATTTTTCTGTATGTTATATTGAAAGATTATAAATTTTATTGAAGATATTGATCATGTAAAAATATACCCACTTATCAAAACAAAAAATTTAATGTAAATTTGCTTACATTTGAAAATGATGAAGAACAGGAGAAGTTTTTAAATCAAATTGATTTTGGCGGACAAACTTGTCTATCTGCTATCAAAATTTTTATTTACACTTTCTCATTGAAGATATTTTTGAAAAATTAAAAAAAAGAAGTTTATTTTATAAGACATCACTTCCTCAAATATGTAAAAAAATTTATGATACTATACATAAAATAAGAGGAATTCAACATCAAAATGAATTTAACTTAATTGAATAGAATATAGAAATTAAAAAGGGGAATTAATAGGAAATAACCAATTTTGGTTCCAAGGGCAGAATATCTCTAATTTTCATAATATTTTTTTCGTCAAGGAATATTAGAACCATAATAAATTAAAAAAAAAATAATTATAAGTAATATTATTAAACACTAAATTTTGAAACTGTCATGAGATTCATTTTTTCCTTTGGCACTATGACTCACAAGTATTAGGGAGCTCGAGAGTAATGCTTGGACATTCTAGGATGTATAGTAATTAATAATCCGTATGGAGTATTCAGTACAAATTCATTTTCATAAATGGAATTGAAATCAATTGAGTGTACTTGAGATGATAAATTTGTTGGTAAACATTTAATCAATATAGGAATAATTACTTCATGCTGGGGTTTTCATTTCCTGGTAAATATTTTTTTTATAATAGGATCCTGTGAAATATTGGTTTCAACTTTTTGGATTCCATATCTTGATCAAACCTGTCACTTAGAATTTAAGAAGTATGTGATTAAAAATTTAAGTTGTTGTGGAGCTTGGGTTTGTAATATTGTAAAATACATAACCCACTCTGAGAGCTAAAGGTCAGCTCGATATGCAAATATGCTAATTATTGAAATTTTTATTTGCTCGTTTTTTTAATGTAGGCAAACTGATGAGTGTCTATTCTTTTCCTGAGCTGTTATCATTGTTTTTTAATTCCAGAGGAGTGAGCTTCATTTCTATCAAAAAAAAAAAAAAATCACAACTTAGGAGTTACATAATAATGACAAACATTAAGGAAAAGAATAGACATACTTCAGGTTGAAAACTAACAAAAAACGGCCGAGCGAAATAATGCACCCAATTTTCATTAATTTCAACCAAGTAAATTGCCCTTAACAGTATTTATATATAGAGTGTGCAAGCTTTTTTTACAACGACTTTGGCGCGCTCTTTTGGGCAAAAAGGCCAACTTAAGCGCTGATTTTTTTTTTAAAACAACTTTTTCCAATTTGCACCAGTTAGAAAAAAAATGGCGAATTCGTTGTCCCAAATATCCGGAAAAAGTACGGTGTCTTTCTTGATATCAGCACCCGGAGAACCAGCATAGACAGACTGAAGACCAAGGTGAAGCTCTGAGTCGACATGGTTGCCAATGGGAGGCATTCATTTGGCAGCAAGACTCGGTTCCTACCACACGTCGAAAATACGTCTCATATTCCTCCAAGACAATTTTGAAGACTTCATCTTGCTTAATTTTTGACCTCCAAACTCGGAATGTCGGAATTTAATGGATTTTTTAATGGAACAGGATAGAACGAAACCCCATTGATCACTCTACAACAGTCAAGGCGAACTTATCATCTCTAGCAAGAAGAAATTACAGGATTTGCCAAGAGGCCATTGACGAAACACTGCTCGCGCTTTCAGGCTCGTGAAGAGACTGTAATTGAGACTAGAAGTCATTTTATTAAATTAAATAAATTAGAATCCATCAAGTTTTCCAAATCCGGGTTAATCTTTTTAATCTTATGACTTGTTACATTGAGAATTTCTTTAAAAAGTCCCTTTCGCGGCATAGATAGCTTGCACAGCCTGAAAATATTTTGTAAATACCAAAACTATTTACAATATCGGAAGAGGTACAAAAATAATAAATTATTGTTCAATTATCTTTAATATACTCATTTTAATTTGTAAAGAAATCAAGGGTTGAAATGATAAAACTCTCAAAACTAATGACAAAAAAAAAAAGAATCAATGTTTCATTTACAACTAGGTACCTTTTTAGATTATTTTGACCTTCTTCTATTATTTGTACATATGCCCGTCACATTGAATACACTTTTTTCTCTAAATATGATATTTCCACCAATTCCCTTTTATCTGCATTTTGTTCCATTTTTGCATTTAAATGGTATCATAATAACATTACTCTGTTTTGGTACTTTTATGACGGATGTAATATAAAAAAAAACTATTACAAATTATGCACAACATCTTCAATTTGTAAAAAAATCAATAGCATATGCTTGAACACAATTATTTACTTGCATTTTTTCATTAGTCATGTGTGTATTTATATTGTAATAATAAATGATAATTGTTTTGAAATTATTTGTAATAAATGCAATAAATATGGGTTGTATATTTGTTTTGCATGTTGATCCGAAAATGATTAGTAAAATATTAATCATTAAAACACTGGTAAACTATAACCAAATGTATTCATCCGTTGTTTATTATTATTATTAACATATTCTACTTAATATATGCTGATATTAAAAGTAAGCCTGGTAAAAATGGACTGGAAATAAGTAAGTGTTGTTATTCTTTGAATCTTATTGGAGCAGTTGTATTTTATTACTATTGGATGAAATACATACCCCATTTCTCCTTTTCAATGATTGTGAATAAATGTAATGGCCAGTGTCTTTGATATTATTGTCCTTGTATCCATACATGTTGAGTCCATCAAATGTTCATTTCAAATCTTATATACTAAATACAAATGTCTGCGTGTGTATGGGTGTGTTTGCCCGGAAATAACTCCCAACCCGATATATCGATTTTGCAAAAATTTCATGGAGCTTTTTAATGCTCCAGAAACTGTTCTTGTAACAAAGTTTTTTTGTGTTCAAGAACACACAAAAAAACAAAGAACAAAGAAAATTTTTAAAAACAAGTTTTTTGACAAAAAAACAAATATTTCATATAAAACAAGAATAAAGAACGTCAAACTTTAAGAATTTTTCTATCTGCATGGTGACATCCATCTTTACACACTCTTTTTCCAGAAGATTATAAAATTTGTAGAAGAAAAGAATGAAGAGATAATTAACACAATTGATTTTTGACAATTCTACGAAAGAAGATCAAACATTGGTTCAACTTGAATATTTTTTCTTCTTTATGCTTTATAACCTCCTTGAAAAAAGGACAGAAGAGTTAAGAATTAATTTTAATTTCTTAATGTCCTGGGTAACAATAGCCACACCTACTCTTTCGCCTTATAACAAATGAGATACATATACATACCACCAACATGCAGTGAGAAAAAGTCATAAAATTTTACAGACTTTATTTTTTGCTTAATATGCAGCAAAATAATTATTACTTAATTTTGATTTCCTAATGTTCTAGACAACGCCAGGGAAATTGACTCTAGTTTATACCAAGAGGGATGACTAATGAATGAAACATCGTATCCTGAGCTTTTGATGTAATTGATTCAAAATATAAGGGAGATTTGATTTAGTTGTGACACTTTTTATTAATTGCAAAATTATCCCGAGTTGTTTTAATCATGACTTTGAAATTAAGCACAATTAATCTGAATTTCTTATATATTCTTTATATCTATTTAAAGATTATATCAATCATTAGTTTTTCTACCCATTGCATTTTAATGCAACTTCTTTATGCTCCACCGTCCCCGTAGTCTGAAACAGTATTATAGGTTTATGAAACTTTAAATTATGTTAAAGTGGGATACCAGATTTATTATGTGCACACATTTATACACTGGCTTAACGGATCCAATCAATTTATATAAAACTCTAAAGCACATTGTAAGAACTTATCAAGACCGTGAAATGTTCGAATATATCCGATAAATAAATATACTACTTAGGCACGTCTATACTCTAATAAATCTATTCTATAACGAAGTATCTTATATATATATACAAAAGATTAGATATCAGGTTAATACTATATGTATACATTTATTTAATAGATCACACCTTCCTAAAGAGAAGATATTTAGATAATAATAAATAAATAAATATCTGAAATTAAATAAGATACAAGTATACGTAATTATGTCTTGATTTATAAACTTCTAATATGCGTATTTCACAGGTTACCCAACTGTTCTTGGACTGTTCCTTATTTTTTTATGTGAATTTGTTAAATATATTTTTCCAGAGTTTATCACATCTTTATTGGATAAGTTCAGAGATATCTTTCTATATCTCCGAAATATAGCATTGGAATCTATGTTTTGAATTATTATCTTCGTCCAAGAAACTTCAAAATTTTGTAACCACTCTTCCATTCCTTTGATTGAGGTGATTGAACTACAACCAATGTAGAGTCTGGTAAAGCTTGCAAGGTAGGATATGCTTTATCAAAATCAGGATCATCAGAATTCGAAATAAAATTGATATATTATGAATAGGTATTGGGAAATTTTTAAATACATGTGTATAAAGATAAATAATTATAATTTATATTGTCACACACTACAATCTTATGTTTTGAAGTATACAGTTTAATTTAGAACCAGACATTAAATTGAAATAGTGAATGAATTTCATCATTTCTTGTTTGTTTATTTTCATTAGAGGTTGAGGTAAAGTCAATATTTGTTTATGTTGCCTCAGTTGTTCAAAAGTGTCCAGATTCATCACATTCAAGTTTGCTTCTATATTTGCACACCAACCTATTGTCTGAAAACTAGAATTTATTGAAGATATTGTTTTAATTTTTATGTATACTTCGTTGGAAGGTTGGCGTAAATGAGGAGGCATTTGTTGTTCGCCACAGCAGTAAAGATGATAAACTAGGCGGCGAAGAATATGGTTGATGTTGATACATTTGACGAGATCCAATACATACCTGATTTTGATGAACGGAATTATATGAATTGACACTGATTTTACATGAGCATACATTGTTGTAGAAAGCACCGTGATGTTGAATATCCTTTTTTTAAACATTTAGAAAGTTTATTGTTTGAATTATACATCTTATCCTTGACATTTTTTTTCCTTCTTCAATTTTGTTCTTCGATGACATATTCTGACGAAATTTGCTATCAGGTCGTTCAGGTTCACATCATAACTTCTTTTTCTTTTTTTAAAGGTGGATATAGTAGCTACAGAGGAATCTTGAATTGAAAGCGAGAGTGGCATTGAATCACACGCAGAAGATTCTTGCTCAAGAAGAAATATTTTAGCTTCTTCAAAAAACTTAAGTTTTTTGGACATTGGCTTGGCTTTATCTTCTTCTCTGGAAATGGCTTAAAGAAAAACTCCACATACTAATCAGTCAAAGAAAATGTTTCTCAAATGAGCAAATTGACGAATTTCATTTCACATACATGTATAATCTTGATTTTGTGCTTGTTTTATGACGAAAAATTCTTTCAAATCAAGAAAGGGATTTATTAAGCTCCATAAATGATCTTCAATTTCTTTGAATATATCTTTCTATCAGTTTCTAAAGGGATTCCTCTGAGTATTCTATAATTTATAAAAATTCTGGAGAACAACAAGCCCAAAATGCTGATACTTGGAATATATTCTCGCTTTAAGCTAGAGAGGCCATCCTAAAGTAATTTTCCCAGAGTGGTTTCCATATTTTAAACAACCGATGAGTTGTGTCTTCTGGAAGAATAGTAGGTCGGAGTAGAGCGATTTTTGGTAAATTAACTGATTTTTTTGAGGTAGACTAATATGTATGATTTTTTATCTCCTTATTAAAATCAGTACGGCGTTGTATACACTTCACTTTTATTTTAGGCAACTCTAGTTGAAAACGCATGAGCTCTTCATCTTATTAGCTACTTACAAGACGAACTTTGAAATCACCCGTTTTATATTTTTATACATTTGAATTTTATTGTTTCAATAAGATCTCCCGACTGGAAGGTTCAGATCTCGGTTCCGTGTTGGTCAAAAACTGAGAGCAAAGCTTCGATCCTCGAGAAACATGCCCTTTGAACGCCGACTTCAATTTCTTTAGAAAGTCAAAATAATTTCCCTTATCCTAGAATCCTTACTTGTAGTAGTCTTAGGCGGGGTTGGCAGCATCTTTAATAGTGAAAATGACTACATGCATATAAATCCAGATGTCACAAACTGTTAAGATGTAGATTTTAATGAAGTCGGGAATGTAGATCGTATTTGACTTAACTTCGCCATGGGAGGTTCGAGTATACTCGATAAATAAATACCCTACATAGGCATATCTATTTTCTTATAGATATATTTTATAACTAAGTATTTTATATATATATAGCAGGTTAGATATTAGGATAATATTGTATGTACACATTTATATAATACTTCACAGACCAAAGAATTAACATTTCTTCTGAATTGGAACAGTTACTTCTTTGAAGTGATAATATTTTATATTTCAAATTAATATTTAATTCTCAAAAGTTACACATATAGTTCCTATCTATTACTTAACAATTAATTATTAACACACAAAAAGGTACTTAAGATTTTTGAAGAATGTACTCTTTTAATTGTTGTCTATTAAAAAAAAATGATGAAGTCTGCCACACAAAAAAATAATATTATTTAAATAAAATGTATTTACATGAACCCAAATTTTGTATATATAGGCTCTTGTTATTCTTCTAATGTATCATTAAAATAGAAATAAGGTATGTTTAAACAAAGTAAAAAATATCCTTACGATACTTTCAAAACGTGGGGGCAATATTTTTTAATTTGTTCTAGTAATTAAAGCTAATAATACTTTCTATGTAAAAAATATCAAATAAAGTGGTATCTATATCATCATGAGTAGTTTCCTTACCAAAAAAAAAAGAAGTTCAAATAAATTATATATTCATAGAGATAGTACATCTTTTAAATAGTATGTATATTCATGTAGAAAAATTTACACTTGGGTCTTTATGGGTGAACCGTGTTCATCAGAAAAAAAATATAATGTTTGTTGTTTTTTAGATATTCTTACTGATTAGGAGGTTTTAAGTATTTTAAGTACAAAATAATTATTTATATTACTTTAGAAAAATTTATTTTCAATAAATTTTATTTTTATCTTCAAGCCTTATATGCTGCTCAGAACAAGGCAAATGGAGGTTTGATACGTCAATTTATTATTTTCTGTAACCTTAGCAATATCGTTGGCTAGGATTCTATATTCTTGATTATTTTTAATAGCCTACAAATTGAAAACGTTTTGTTGGAGTTACTATTTAAAATACTAGCAGTAAACTTTATAAATTTAAATATTGTATACAGAGTGTTTCAATTGAAATAAAATTTGAATTTGACTCATAGTGTTTAACTAATTTCACTCTTTTCATTAAAAACATATCAACAATCAAACAATGGATTTTAAAGTGATATATTCTATGGTTAGGGTACCTACTAAGGGCATGCATTAAAATTATATATGTTGGAATATGCTTGTTTTACTTATAATTAGAGGAATGCTAATACTTATCTACATGAAGACTTACATTAATATGTATGCTAAGTATGTTGTACAGGGTAGGGTGTTCAAACTATGTGTGCCACTAAAATATTTTTTTTTAAACGCAATTACTTTTGATCCGATTGATAAATTCGTCTTTAGCGTTCCAATGGGTTCGTTCAATCGCGCCCCACACAAAAAATAATCCATTGGATTCAGATTGCAAGTTTGGATTCCAAAAGTCCGGTGAGCTTAAGTTGTCAATTTTTTTTTGTATACATTGAACCTTTTTGAATATTGTTGTAGCATCAAAGTTGCCTCAAGTTCCCTTCTAACCTTGCGAACGAACGTCAGTCTGAGTCGCAGAGTATGAGCAATTGTTATGTGTGTCGCTCCTGTTGTACATTTTAAGGAGGGCTTCGTGGCTTTTTCTAATTATTTGGGGCAACGAATTCGTCAATTGATGCCATATCAAACCAACTGATGCTATGTAACAAAATATACAGCTCCCAAAGAGCCAGAATTTTCCCCAGATAGCACACCAAATTGGCAGTACAGATAGCTTGCGCACCCTGTATTTATATGTGAACTTTCTATCTCCATTCTAAGAGTGAAGTTAATGATATGTGAGTTACTTTTTAATTTACTATCATCCCAGTTTTTATAATTAATTACATACTTTTAAAGTTCTACATACCATACTGTGCCCTGTTTTTATCCAAACATATGCACGTATATTGTACAATATTAATGTAGGGAAGACTGGGAGACTTGCAAACAATCCTATTTCTTTAACATCAGAAAAGTTACAACCTCAAAATTGACACTATACAATTATATAATGGGGACTTTTTGATGTACAATAATTGCCACTAGGGCGCTCTCTATCCAGTCAAAGCCCTAGATGAACTCAAATTTTAAACATTATGCATATATTACTTAACCCTTTAATGCCAATTTTTTTTAAACTAACTTTTGTACTTCAATTATGTCATATATATGTAAGTATTCAAAAATAGTTTTATTCTTTTATAGGTTATACTTATCCTAGAAATAAAGCACCTACTATAGTATGTTGAGCAGATATGACCTATATGTATATTTATAAAATAAGATTTTATTTTTAATTACTTTAAAGTTTTTTATCCTGTATACATATTACATATTTTAATAGATTGTTGATGTTGTATTTTTGAAGCGTTTGACACATAATGGAAAATGGTATTTGCAATACTTTTAAGAAGGTATTGATTTGCAGTCTTGTCCTCTATATTTCCATCCTTGTTTCTCAAGTGGCTCAACAAAGTGACCTATATTGTCAAATTTTGTGTCGATGTTGGAAGATTTTGGTAGTAAACGTCGACCAATGGAATCTCTGGTTGGATGATCAATTTTCTAGAGAGACTCCCTTTTAACTCAAGTTGTAGAATGTTTTCTTTTTTTCGATGGCAATACCAGGTATTTTAAATGCTTATATCCCCCATCCATGTAAATATTGGCCATCACCACTTCTTTTATCATATGTGGATTCTATAATTGTTCCTATTTTGGTCCATCCTATCTGTGATTTGCAAATCTCAGAGATTCTGAGACAATTGTGTTAAAATTAGTGTCGGCCAAAAAAATTGAATTTTTCATAAGGACTTAATTCTGATATTTTGATTTCAAGATCTTCATTGTTAAATTTGTCCAGCACAATGACTGATTGAAATTGGTATTATTTCTCGATAAAACTTTAGAAATTTAGGGATTTAACTTTTTTTGTATTAACTTTGGATGTTTCAGTGGCCTTCGGATTTTGTTCACCTCTATCATTAATTTTATCATTTTTCAATATATATTCAGCTTCACTTTGAAGCTGACGTCGACTTAAATTATCAGTTGAATCCTCATTGTAATCCGATTCAGGATTATTATAACGAGGAGTTATACAAAATCCATCTCCTTCTTCTGTTCCTTCCTCAACAGTGTCTAATATTTCTTGTACTGTCAACCAAGTAAAAATAAATTTTCCTTAATACCTTTAGCTATTATAAAATATATTTAATCATTTACTTAATCTATGACCAACTAATATTTTTACTATAAGATGTCTAATTTTGACAAAAATTGTTGGAAAGGAAAAAAAAAATCAAACTTAAAGGTCTGTACTCTTCTTTTACCCAACAAATTATATTTAGTAGTTAAAAATAATCTAGCTTTGAAATAAAGAATAATGTTTAATATAATGAATCATTTTTTAGAATGACTAAATAGGTTTAAATAAAATAATTAAAAATTTAAAAAATCATGTTATTTATTCTCACTTTTTCTTTGAGGCCATTATGAAAATTCTCAACACCACAAAAACAATACCAGAAAAAGTTATGGCTTAATGCTTAACAGTAATTTTTTAAAAGTCTAATCTGGTTAATACAGTGTTATTTTATCTATGCACTATGTAAAAGGAAGTCATATTTATCTTGTGATAATGATTTTGCTTAGAATTCTGATTTTCTCTTATCATGATGTTTTCCCTCATAATTAACTTTTAAAATCCTATTGAATTGTGCCGGACGTTCAACAGTCCCTAAATAACACGGTTTTACCTCACTCAATAATGAGCAATATAAAATTACTACTGTATGTTTTCATCTTCTGTCGATTTTTCTACTTCATTTTTAATCTTCATGGAGTGAATATTGCTGATTTTTTAAAATAAGATAAGCTCTTAAACAATTCTCAACAATGATTTAAAAAACATCATTTTTATATATAAGTTTGTAAACTGGGTGAAAAATAAACCTCAAAAATAGATCTTAATTAGTTACATGATAAACGCAGTTGAACAATTATAAAGATTACTTCATATATATATATATTTTAAATTATTCCATCCATTTTGCACTAGTAAATATCAATTCATATACTAAAAATGATTGTATTTACATAATCATCCAGAAAAATTAAATAATTTATGTATATGGATAAAGAAACATACATTATTGTTAAGTATATATATTTTTTTAAATCCCAAATCCTTCAAAAAAGTGAACAATGGCACATTGGCAACAGCGGCCAATGTCAACAGAAGAGAGAAAAAAACACTAAACAATCAGTTTATTAGTTTGTTTGTGTCAATAGAAGTTGAGCCTTCAAGATCTATAAACAACTAAACCATACTATTGCAGCCTGCAACCATGTTGAAAAAGGTCAAAAATCATTTTTTTTACCTTATATAATAGGGAATATAACACGCCAAAAAATTATCATCATACCTATCCATTTTTTATTAGCACACTCACACGTGATAACTCCATAATTAGATGTTATCTCCCCGAGAATATAAGAATAGTTAAGTTTTACGACAACAACAAAACTTGCAAGCTCAAAAATGTTTTAGGTTTGCAATCCTAAATTTTTCAATATGACGCTCTGAACTTAAGCTACAGACGCTACAAAAAATTGAGTTTTCTCCTAGCATATAATCAAAAAAACGTTATTGCCCAGTTTCCTTTATTATCCAATAAAATGTATTTTGTCGGCTGAAAGTCGTAGACTGACACATAGATGGCGCCCTAATAATCAAATCATATGATTTTTAGTTAGTATTAACTTTCAAACGATTGATTCGTGAGATATAGCATTGCAATGGAAGCAACTTTAGCCTACATTTATGACTACAAAAATCGTGAATTATGAATCATGAAGTTTTTTTGGTGATACAAAAATAAAACACTTTAAAAACAAGGGTTGGCTTGAACAACAGCTTTTGAACTTTGCACGAGTAAAATTAACCATGTAAAAAGATTTCTAAATTAAAACAAGGAAAAATGAGCGTTAAAGACAATGCTGTGGAAGTTCGAAAGAGACAAGCAACAACCGGAAACATCAAAAAGTTTAACGAAATAATTTGAAAGTGAAGTAAGAAAGTCAATATGTTATTTGTCTTCAATACATAATATCCCCTTATTCTGCATTTTGTTCATCTGGCTGTTACTTTTTTATTCCAAGAAATTACCCTTATTTCTTCAGAGGGGATTGGAAACATCGGGGGTTCTGTCTTTAGTCTCGAAATCAATCGATAACCCCCAAGTGGGTAAAGGAACTTTCAAACTTAAGTGACCGTCATAAAATATTCATCGCAACAATAAGTGGGTGATTTTATTGATTAAATGTATATGAACCTAATGTTAGGTGTTCTGCCTTCTTTCAAGCCATTATCAATACGTGCAAGAACAATATTTATCCTCTCTTGATTATTGGTGATCTGAATGTAGATTTGTATAATTCCAAAACTAACTACTCAAATCTTCAAGTTCTGTCTAAACATATCATGGATGTTATCATAATTCTGAGTCCAGACAACACTATGCGTACCAATATCAACAAAGTCAAGGCAATTCTCCAGAGAAAATGAGGATTTAATTGCGTCAGAAGTGAGGAAACTTTGGCCTATGGATTAATTGAGCCTAGTAGATCATTATGGAGAGGACAAGTAGTTGTTGTGAAAAATGAAACGAAGAGACATCGGAGAAGACTACTTGTTGACTATTCAGGTAAAATCAACATATACAGAATTGGAAACTTACCCACTACCAAGGATTGATGATATTATCAATAAATTAGCAAAATATAAAGTTTACTCAACATTTGATTTTAAAAGTATTTACCATCATGTTCTGTTGTAATAATCTGTCTGGAAATTTAGTGTTTTTGAAGCCTGTGGTAGTTTTTGTCATTACTATAGAATTCGATTAGGCGTTACAAATGGTGTGGCAGTATTACCATGGATCAGATGATTGAAGAATCATTTTTTTTGGATACATTTCCTTATCTTGACAATATAACTACAGGAGGGGAAAATAAACAAGATCATGATACGAAGGTTAATTTATTTAAGGAAGTAATTAAGAAAATAAATATGACACTAAACGAAAGTAAATCAGTTGAAAGAGTAATAAAAATAAGTGTGATTGTTAATGGTATGATAAAACCGAACCCGGAGAAGATACGACCGTTGCTAGAACTTCCACCTACAAGGAATTTAAAATTACTAGAACGAGTTCGAGGTATGTTGGCATGTTATTCTAAATTGATTCTCAGTTTATCAAACAATATTCATTCATTGGTGAGGACGGAATCATTTTCTTTAGATGACGAGGCTTTCACTTCATTTAATATTCTGAAACATGAATTATACGATTCTTTATAAAAGACAATTGATGAAAAACTACCATGGTGAGTGGAATGTGATGCCTCAAGTTGTGCCATTTCAGAGATATTAATTCAAGACCCGTTACATTTATGTCCAAAAGTAATCCAGTAAGTGGAAATAAGTACCATATAGTTGAAAAAAAGGCCTTCACTAGTATGAAAATAATAAGAAGATGGACAAATTTCCTATTAATATGCCATTTTAAGCTTATGACAGATGCTTCATTGATGTTTGATGGGCGGGGGCGAACTAAAAAAAAATGTATATCAAATGAGTTTAGTTTTTCAATCACACATCGTCATTTTTGAGAAAAATGTATCAACGGACATGTTAAATGGACCCAGTTGTCTCTTTAAAGAAAATATAAGGTCAATTCTACAGGATCTTCATTCCAAGTTGTGCCATCCTGAAGTATCAAGTTTGCTGCATTATGTGCAAGCAAGGAATTTAACGTTTTCAAGGAGTGATGTTCGTAATGTTTGTTCATCTTGTAGAATATGTGCCAAAATGAAGCCAGGATTTTATAGGCCTCCCTCAGGAATTCTCATTAAAGCAACTAAAGTAAAGGAATGTTTAAGTTTAGATTTTTAGGGTTTCAATTATTTTCAAATTTTGTATGCATATTCTCAGACTATTTTAAAATAAAATGTAATAACATAAAAAAGTTGTTGAATGTACCCAACCTAATATACGTTTATAATATCGATGATGTCAGTAAGGTTGTTTTAGTTGTTGTTTTTTCATTAATTATTTGCTGACTTTTGTTATACTACGTTAACTTTGTTTTACTTCTTCCTTTAGAAGCTTATCAAAAATATGTCTCTATCAGTCGTTGCACCAAAACTCACGAGCAGGTCATGCAAGATCCAATCATAAAATTATGTTGAAAGCCCACAGATCCAGAAGATATGACAGATATTCTCGCTTACTTCATTGCAAAATGGCCAGATACTCCTCTTGTCTTCAAGTCCAAACAAAAATAATATTAAATATATCATTATAAGTATCGTGGAAATAACATTATTAAAGAACAATTAATTTTCATAGAGATATTTAATGTTTAAACTAGTTTAAAATAATTTAACAAAAAAATTTAAAAACCACAACTTTGTACACATACTCCCAAAACTACTCAAGTAAATGACGTTATAAGATAAAAATTAATGTATGTCTAAAAAAAAGACAGAAAAAATAAAAAGTAACTTACGTATTGAAGCACTACATATCTTCAATTAAAGCCCTCGAATATAGTTACAATTAATCATTTTTAAAGTATTTATCGTCTAAAGGAAAAGAACAATTAATAGGATTTTAAATAAGTGATTCAATTGTTGATAAAATATCAAAGCACCTCAGTTTAAAATCTAGCAAAAAGTAACAATACATAGTCTAAATGCAAATGTCCTCTTTCTTAAATAAGACAGTAATGATGAACCATAATACGAACTGAAAAAATATATTTTTTTTTTCTCATATAAAGACTTTATTCGTTTAGAGAAGTTACATATCTAAAATCATATATAAATAAACATTTTAGTTTAAAATTAAATCCCTAAACTAAAGTCAATACAACAATTAACTAGCACGGCGAGTCAAAAGATAATTAAAATACTCTGTAGTCGTTTATCACATTTCATAAAAATCATCAATAAAAATAGTAAAATGATCTGGTAGAAAACAAATGAATAAAAATTATTAAAATCATACAACTAAAAAAGAAGGATGGAGACAAAAATAACAACATTTAAGCATTAGTTGAACAAAACTTTTTAAACCGTCTGTGGATGCGTATTAGACGGCAAAGAAACGTCATATTGTCTTTCGATCCATTTGGGTAGTAGCGTATCAAATCCCCTGTGTACTTCCACGTTAGATTAGAAGAATCCGGAATTTTAATGGCAAATACAGAGTATCTAGCAGCAGTCGAAATAAAAGTAGCTCTAAATTCTTCATTTTGGATAGGGACGTCTTCTGTCAGCTTCTCTGCTATCCTACTTCTACAGCTCGAGAGAGGTAACTCTATGGCGCGAGTTTTTGTAGGAGCACTCGAAATATTTTAAATGAGCCCTAATAAAAGAATAGCAGTCACGAATTTATCACTTATTCCTGCTATGTTAAGCAATATGAATTTTTTTAGTATATGTAGTGAAGGGCAGTCTGCAAAAGCATGAATAATTGTATTAAACAATTTTCCACAGTCCTTGTAAGGAGCATTGAAGAATATACATCCTGAAGATATTTGAAATTGCGAAGTAAATCGCTTTCCATCTTATACTTTAGAAATTGAACTCATGATTATCTTCTTCCATGATATGGGTAGGGCCAGTATTTTTAAGAACTTGTCGCAGATTTTGTCAGCTTCCTCCTTATAATTTAATGCAAAATACATTCTCAAATGCCATGGAATGGGCATCATGTGATTGTCTGCAGCTCTCTTTAGTGGATAAAAAAAATTGAGATAGCAGAGATAATCCTCCACCTATAAGGAATCTAGGTCGTTTGATTGAGGGTAAATAGCTCCTATGAAAAGCATATTAAGCCAGGGCTCTTCTTTTTCAATTGCTCTCTCAGCAAGCCAAGGAATAGCTGTTCTCTTATATAGTATATTAGGACTAATTAAGAAATTATATAGGTCAATCCTCTTCTGAAGATTGAAACATCTCCATTGGTAAATGGAGGAACACACATACTATTTTAGGAATGCCCACTTTGAATAAGAGGCACCTTTTAAATCCCATAGGATTCCCAATATTTCCACTGTGTCCTTAATTGAACATCCGGCAATTTGAATAGTCTTACATAGGCTCCATTTATCAATAGGAAGAACAACGGTCTTTTTATAGTTGATTTTCAAACTGGACCTCATTTCATACTTTTTGAAGTAGTTCAAAATCACTTCAATTCGTCTAGTTAATTGAGCCTCCGACTTAGCTTCTAACAACAATGTGACGTCGTTGGCATACATATCGATTATATGTCTCGAGGTCCCAAAATCCATTCCAAAACCCTTAAATTTCTTTATAATGGAATCTCCAAGATCTTTTATTGCAGCAACGAATAATACGGGGGCTGAAGGACAACCTTGACAGTAACTCTTTCTTAAGGTAATTGGATCGCTTTCTCCCTCCCCCATCGAAATAGTTGATGTGCCATTAAATAGAAGAGCTCTAATGGGATTAAAGAATTCTTTTGGAAGAAGTCTTCTAACTGCTTTCAAAATATGACTGTGTAGGACAGAATCAAATGCTTTGCTAAAGTCCACAGCTATAATTGCACCAAAACTCCCTTTTTACGTATAATTTCAACAGCAGACTGTACATTTCTTGAAATGTCTGAAATCTTCCTTCCATTTAGGAAGCCTTTTTGTTCTTTCCCAAGTTTGGAGTTCAAAATGGGTTCTATTTTACTCGCAAGAACACCCGAAAGAATGCGATAGCTCTCATTGAGTATCGTGATTGGTCTCCGATTGTTGATATCGGTAGCCACCCCCTTTTTTGGGATCATAACTATCCGGCCTCTTGTTATGGATTTTGGAAGCTTTCCCCAAATTTCCATAGACTTCCTCAGTTCAACTAAATAGGGAACAACCTCATCTTCACATTGGGTGAAAATCTTCCCAACAATGCCATCTGGACCAGAAGCTTTTCCATCCTTAAAATGCTTTGTTATGTAATTTGATATAACATTTTTTGTGAAGATTGAATGTTTTCCTAACTTAGAACGAGGAAAATTAGCTCTTTCACCCCTAACAAGATTTTGGAAGCGCCTATGAAAGAGTTTCAAAATTCCCTGTGTGTCAGTGATAGTTTGGCCATTGTCAATGATTTTCTTGATTAAGGTAGTTGATTGGCATTTCGGAAACAATTTTTGTAATATTTTGGAAGTGTTTGTTTCCGAAACAATTTTTTCCTTAAACTCTATCTCAACAATCTCCGAAGTACGATATCAATTGGCAGTATCTGCTGTAATTGAGCGTAAAAAGAGAGATCTGTTATTCAAAACATCTTCAAGATCCTTTTCAAATAATACTGCTCTCTTCCTTTTTCTTCTAATAAATCGTATTGTTGTGAATTTAACAGTGGAAGTCAACAAATTAGCCATTTTCTTTGCATTAAATGTAGAATTAAAGCCATGAGTCAAATTTGACATTAGTTCTTTTATAAAAATTTTATCTAACACTACCCACCTTGGGGTCTTAAAACGTTTCCTTGAATGATATTGTTGAATATCAATTTCAATCATTTTATGATCAGATCCAGGATGAGGGCGATAGAGTGCATTAGTTGTTTTTGACTGGATAGAAGAAGAAGCAAGAGCTAAATAGATCCGTGAGGACTTCTTCCCACTTCTCCAAGACACACTATCCTTTGGGTTAAAAAATCCAATGATATCACATAGGTCAAGTTCCATGATAAGTTTGGTCAATATTTGAAGATTAGGGTATCGAAAATTTGATTTATATAGATCTACATTAATTTACGTTATTTAAACTTACTCAGAACTATCCTTTGGTTTGACAATTTTATGTTTCATGTTTCTCAAACAAGGGGATAGGCCTTGCTGCATCCCCAGTATTGATGAAACCCAATTGAAGCTTATTGTCGCTTTAATCCTCTGTTTTGCCTTAAAAGGATCCATCCTTGCGACCTAAGGTGCACACTCAGAGATGGTGGACGGCAGCTCATATAAACTAGGCCAAGACTTCATTTCAAGGAAACATTTCCAGTTCTTGTGAGGGTTTTCTAAAAAACAAAAACGATCCATGAATTTATTGATTGTTTCTTACTCTTTGTGTTTCAAATGTATTTTTGTAGTTAAATGATGAAAGTATATGCCACCCAGTGCAGTCATGTTCAAAACGGTGGGCTATTAACATGACGCATTATTGATTATGTGTACTTGATACATCTTTTTACTGTTAGTTTTATATATTTATAGATCTAAAATGAATTTAAAATAGTATCTTGTTGTATGAAAAAAGAATTTATTTATATAATCGAAAGTATGTATAAATGAAATATCAGAGTTATTTGCTTTTTTTCAATAAGAAGTTGAAATATTTATTTTATTGGAAGCATTCTTGAAACAATGTGATGCAACCTAGTGTGCCTCGACGCCCAATTTGAGAAACGTTAATATTTGGTATTATGAGGGTCGTTAGCAAAAAAAAAAAAATTCAGATATTAATGTTAACCTAGTTTAAATACTGAGTTTTTTTTTAAACCAGAGCTTTGAAGTTAGGATCAGGAGTCGGAAAATTTATACTTTGCTGCGATATAGATACAAATATATTATAATTTATTTTCATAAAACTTATTCATAACCTAAGGCCTTTGTAATATTTCTTTTTCTAAAAGGTTATAAATTATATGAATTATTTATTATGTTGTCAATTATATTAAATATTTATAAATTAATATTTAAGTTAAAACTAATTTATATGTTTACTTGCTCTATAAGTCCTCTATAGTTCATACAATAACAATTCGCAAAGACTCATACATTTTGATTTATTATGTTGTGTGAAGCATAGTCATGAGACATGTTAGTTCATTGATTAGTCTTGTGAAAAGTCAATACCATCAGTGTAAAGTGCAACGTTGTTGTAGGAGGTTGAATATTGTCGATCCTTGGTTACGAGGTTATAAATTATGTTGACAAATGTATGAATGAACTAGCAATAAATATGTAATTTTTTTAAATCCATTTCTATTGATGTTCATCATGTTAAATATTTTAGATTCAAAATATTCTCTTTATACCTGCCACAATTATAGAAAACAAAATACTTTTAATTCCCGATAGCTTGAAATGAAATCTATATTTATAGTCTCTAAAGTCAAATGACTCAATAAAAATTATATTAGGTGTAAACTTGGTTTTTTATTTCATTACACTCCCGACAAATATTTATTTAACGTTTCAGTTAGATTTTATGTTTAGCTTGTTTCTGAGAGGCGTACAAGTTTGAAGTATTTTGCGTGTTTGGCGATATTTTCCTTTTGAAAAATAAAGATCACACCTTGTGTAGCCTATAAAATTTAATACCTTAAAATTGTGTGTTGAATTTGGAGTCGGTGACATTCAAGAAACTAGATTCGGTGTCTGACATTTTATGTACCGCTTCCGTAGCCCTTGTTTAAACATCCCATGGGTACTCATTTTGCGAAGTTTAACTGAATTGGATGAAAATATGGAAGGACTTGTGAGGAAAACTTAAAACTTGGCAGTATCAGGACTTTTCCCAGCTCTTGACTGATTATTTTGCAACAACTATATTCTTCAAAAGGAAATATAAGACTCTAGTCAGCATTTATGAAATAGAGGAGAGAGTCTTCTTCTCTTTTTGTTATTTGTTCTTTAATTAATTTGTTCTTTCTTTTGTTTTGGTATACATTTGAAAAGGCCGATTAAAGTATAATTAGAAAATAATACGTTTGATGCTGTTATAAATAAAGCTTAGCTCCTCAAGAATCTCCTTGAAAAATAAATAAAGAATATAACACTTTATTTATACTGTAACATAGGAACTTTGTGGAGGTAGATGGTATAATTATAGAGTATTATGAATGAATCTTTTTCTTTAAACATTAATTTAAAACTACAGAATGGTAAGCTCAATTTTACACCAACCCAGCCTGTTTCTCCAAAATTAAAATATGAACCAAAATTTATGAAATTTCTACAAAATTATTTTTTATGAGGTAAAACACTTTTGTTATACTCCCATAAAAAAATAAAAAACATTTTTAAAAATACTAATCGGGATGATGAATCATAATACTCATAAGTTTTTAATCTCACTAAAGTGATGCAATTTATTTCACTTTGCTCTCCACCATTAAAACCATATTTCTAGATTGGTAACCATGTATTTCTCACTAACTAAAATTAAAAAAATATATTTTCAAGGAAGTGCAAATTAACAAAAATAATATTAATCACATAATTCTTGAAAAAAAACTAAAATGAATATTAAGCATTAACATTTTTATCATACCGCCAATGCAATATTTTTACTTGGAGTGTTTGATGCACCCTAATGTATTACGAAGTGTGTAAATATGAAACCGGAATTTATCAATATAGGCAATAGTATTTAATAAAATTGACGTCAAACAACGTCATTGCACCAGTTCCTATGTTTTTGTCTTCTGGTAAAGTATATTTTACGGTATCTTTTTTTTTTCAAGTTTTATACAACAGTACACTTGTAATGGCGTTAAAAATGTCGAATTTTGGGCTTGGAAACAACAAGAAAGCGGAAAGCATAACTATTTGAAGAACAGTGCTGCAGAATCGTGTTAAAGAGTTAAAGGTTGCGAAGGTTAGGTTTAGAATGTTCTAAATAAATCATATTGCTTTGGATACTCTGAAAAAAACAGTGGCAATATGTGAGTAAATGATTTTTTTTTTTTGTAATTAATCTAACTTATAACTTTTTCATAGTAAATCATAAATAAAATAGTTATTTTACTTCAACTTAAGTTTACAAAAAATAATTTTTGTTGATTTTTATTTTTCGCAAATATAATTTATAAACTTAAATGTAACCCATGAGCTAAACGAGTGTCATTGTGCACATCGTACTGATTCAATTAAGGCAAACACGAAGGATGTGCTATTGAGTAATTAATAAAAAAAATTAAAGATTTTCGGTACTATTTTGTTGAAATAGTGTTGAATTGAAGGACGGCGCCCCATTGTAAAGTGGACAATGCACTCGGGAAAATATATTCTTACAAAATTTGAAATATTCACTTAGACAAACAGGTATACTAGGTCCGGAAACTAAACTTCCCTCTATATATTACGTCGCAATCAGCCTCTAGAAAAAATAGTGGCGTGGGTGTGGTTCATTCTAGGAGTAAGATTCTAAAGTTTTCGTAAAGGTATAGCCTGTGTTGTATTATCATTAAAGATGAGTACTTTATTATCAAAAGAAGAGAGAAAGGAGAACCCTGTTATGTAATTTTTGAAGTTAAAAATGAATTACTGCTATAAAAGACATGGTACCCGCTTATTTTAACTTACAACAATCTTATTTGAAGGATATTTTGCATTAATATACGAATAAAGGAAGTTAATTTTTTGATATTTTTTAATTTTGGCTGAAATGGATGTTCCTTTTGAATTTATTAAATCAAAATATGCAATATTCATTACAATCAAAGTAATTATTATTTTTTTTTTTTAATTAATGATATAATTATGCTCGTGCCTCATATAATACTTTTTTGTAAAATATCAGTCCTTTCTAGTATGAATAATCTATCATGCCTAATAATATTTACGAACGGCGAAGTTATCAGCAATTCCTCTATTCCAATCGTTGCTGTGTTTATTTAATTTTATTTATCTTATTTTACTAATTTTATGATCTATTTTGTATCTAGTTCGAATTAATTACATAATGAGATTTTTGTTGGCGTATCAATTGAATTTTTGGGGGCATGTTCTTTTTCCAACAGAAAAAAATTATTTAATACGTTTATAGTAACACATTTGAAATATGCCATGGCAACATTAATTTTATCCAAAAATGAAGTATAAATCTCATATATTTATATATTAACACAAATTGGCTTTGATTCATAATGCCCTATGTTAAAATGGTTTGGAGCAAAATGTCCTGAGGCAAAAATAATTTAAATCAAAGTCATGTAGCGTAAAAGAACAGAACTTTTTATTTTTAAAATATCATTAGTGCATTGAATATAATAATTATGATTTAATTTATGTACATTAAGTAGCTTTATATAGCTTTTTATTAGAAAATTTAATGAAATTTAAAAAAAAAAGTTCACAAAATTTCGTCTTTAAATTTTTTTGTAAACAGCAGTCGATTTTGTAAATTTTTCAACAAAAAATTTAAATTTTTGTAAATAGCTGTAGATTTTTAAAATTGTTTTCCTAATAATTTAATTTTGTGTGAAAAGCTGTATATTTTTGAAATTTTTAGTGAATAACTGTAGATTTTTCAAATTTTTTCCAAAAAAAATATTTTTTTTTTTAATACATCTGGATTTTTGAAAAAAACTGAATATCAAGTTGTATATTTAAAATGTTTTTTCAAAAAATCTATTATTTGAAATTTAATTTGTGTAACTTTTTTCCAAATAGGAAATTTTTGGATTTATTTTTAAAAAAAATCTTGTAGACAAAATGGTGTTTTTTTAAGTATTATGCATGTTGTTGCTCTCTGTACATAAAATTTTTATATTGACTCCAAATTATTTATTTGATCAAATGGATTTAGTGCTATAATTTTTTTAAATATTTATGAATTAACATGACAATACAATCAATGATTTATCAATTAAAGCAATAACTGGAGGAATCGCATTATACGAATTAACATTATAATTTAAGATTAGACCTCTAGACTGTTATAATAAGGTATAAGTAGAAAACAAAATTCTTTAATATCTAAAGGACGCTTTATTTTTTTCTGTTAGTGAAAAAACAATGCAATATTTATTTTCTTTCTTTGAAATTTATATAATTAATAATTATACATTATATACAATAACTGTTCAATGGTGATTTTCATGACAAAATCATCTTGAATGATAAAGGTCATTTTGTGCTCAATCACCTTGTAAGTAAGCATAATTACGTTATTAGTCATGCAGAAATCCATAAATGCTTCACAAGATATCATTAAATCCCCCAAAAATACTGTTTGGTGTGGAGTTCATACTGGAGGGAGGGATCACTATGACATATTTTTTAGTTGATAATGAAATACGCCACATTCTTTTAAATGAAAATCGCTCTCAGACTTTGATAACTGATTTTTTTAGCCCCATTTGCAAGGTATACAACTTGGTAAACATTTGATTTCTATAAGACGGTACCACTTGTCACACAGCAAACGTTATAATCGATTTATTGCAAAGCAAATTTTTTGAGTGCGTTATTGCGAGAAATTGACCAGTTAAATGGCTGCCTCGATCTTGGGAGAGGCCTTTAAAATATTTTCATCGGGGTAATGTGAAGTCATTGGTCTACACCAATAAGCCGCTGACGTTCAAAGAGCTCAGAGAAAATATCGATTGCAAAATTTGTGCAATATTTGTCATATTATTAAAAAAAGTTGTGGAAAATTGGGTTCGGCGTTTTGACTTCTGTAAACATGCTCGTGGTGTTTACGCTGGAGAAATCGATTTTCATACATGAATTTATATGTTTATAATTTGTACTAAAAATAAAATAGGTAAAATCTTTAATTATTTTTGTTGAATTTATCAAAAAATGTATGTACTCTTAATGAAAATCCTTTAATTTTACCATATTTATGCAAAAACATTTAACAAATACAAAGGGGATCCAGCTTCCTTGCTTCTTTAAAAAATTATATCTTTTTTAGGCCACTTCTACTAATTTTACTCTCCTTCAGTATGTGGGTGTTCAAATTAATCTAAGTCCTTTCTATTAGTTATTGCTTAATATTCAGAAACCAAAAAAGCTATTCCATGTATGTATATTCACTCACCTAAACACATATCCGATTATGTTATTAAATATCACATAGTACAATAGTAGTTGCGTAATTTTATCGGTTGTCACTAGGGATGAACATCGATATTAAATAAATAATAAATATATCAAGAGTGAATGTAATATAGCAATCGA